>NW_027139761.1:0-615797 GCF_035084215.1 Heptranchias perlo | reverse complement strand
GAACATTAAACTCAACTTGCCATTAAACACCTGTATGTTGGAAGACTCCGTCCCCTCGTGGTCGAGAGGATTGGTTTATCGAGCTGTGATTCGCCATTCTCCATTCCAGTAATATTCAGGTTTGCTGAAAATGAGATGAGATGAAATGAGCAGGTCCGAAGGTGTCGACAAAGTTGTCTCTTGCACTTACAGTGAAGCGGACTGCAGTTTTCACTCTTAAACCAGTAACGATGATGTTAAGAAAAAGTGTGGCCGAGAAATACCCGATTTCAGCGCGGTGACACTGGGTCAGAGCAAAGTTCAGTTCATGCGATTGCCGAGTGGCGAGAAGGTGGATTTGGAACTCCTGTGCGGCTGCACTGCGAGTTGTCCACATCTGCTTGGAGCGATATTCACTTCAATTCATCACTGACAGGGACAATTTGATTCTAAGTTTCTTTTTCTCTGCTGCTTGGTGAGATTTCAAAAGTTGTAAACGACCCCAAACTCGTCACTTCCACTCTGACAGATGTAACGCGGTCACACTCTTCAATTCAGTGAGATGAAAGCCGGGAGCGATTTCACGGTCGAATGCAATGGCGAACAAAACTCATTCCAAGAAAGTGCAGGTCACTGAGGTGCCTTTAAATTCCTGATTGTTTGCACTGAACTTCTTCCCAAAGCGTTTGAGATTCACGTGGAGCGATTTGGGGACTTCATTTCACTCTTTGCAAAAGTTTCAACCGCAGGTCAAAATCAAATGTCGAGGGCAGAATGAGACGCCTTCATGAAATTTGAGAACCAGAGAAGCAGACTTTAGAGCAAGGTTCTGTTTATTGTGAAAAAGCAGATACAATATTCATTCCGGAACGATCCAGAATCTGATCAGCTCGAAAAGAAACGGTTACCCCGTGATTTGAACACGCAGCCTTCTGGTGACGCAATAAGTCATGAAGATAGAAGCAAGAAGTTGAAAAGTGGGAATTGATAGATTCAGTGAGTGGGCAAAACTGCGGCAAATAGAGTTCAATGTGGGGGAGAGCGAGGTCATCCACTTTAAATCGAAGAAAGATAAATAAGAATGTTGTATAAATGGTGAGAAACTGGGAAGTGTGGAGGAGCAGAGATATTTAGGGGTCCAAGTGCAGAAAGCGCGACCAACTAGCGTACAGGTACAGAAATTAATTAAAATGTCTAATGGACCGTCAGTACGGCCGGTTAACTCAGTTGCTTCGAGTGTGTTATAACGTCTTAATCACGGATTCGATTCTTATAATTTACTTTATTTATTTCGGCTTTCTTTAACTTTTTAAATCGAAGCTTACAAAAAAAATATATAAAGACAGATTCGAGGGGACAGTTTTTTGAATAATATCCATTGTCACTTTGCCCCTGGACCGGAGAAACACGTCTTTCTTTTTATTCGTTTTTTTTTAGCAACTGACCCTGTGGTGCAATGGCTAGTGTATTGGACTTCTATTTGTTTTGTTTGATAAGCCATTCAAAGGTTGTGGATTCGAGTTGCAACGGCGTTGGATTTTAGTTCGGGAGCTGGGAAGTGAAATTTTGCACCAAAACCGCAACAGGATCATTAATGTCCGTCAAGGATGTGAAACTGCCCCCGACACTTCATCTTGCACAAGTGGCTCCAGTCACACCCGAATTCATGATTCTTAAACCACTCCGAGCTGGATTGGCGAAACTCTCTCAAGAAGGAGACTCATCATCTGCTCAGACCGAAAGTCAATCTGCTCGACTTCCGGCTCTGTCAGACTGCATGTTCCTTCAGACAGGTTTCCAACTGGACACATGCATCCTGCTGCCGTGGCAGCATTGGTGCTTCAGGTGTAGAATTCTTGCTTGAGGAAATTCTATTCCTGTAAAACTAGCTCCTGAAGTGTAGGATGGAAAGTATCCTGGCTGAGCGGCCTCTGGCGCTGGTTCAAAGCTCCAGTTAAATCCCACGATTTGAAGATGGATCAAAATCATAGTTTGTGTCTCTAAAACCGCAGCCTCCCTCCTGTAAACAAGTAATACTAAACATCTCATCTGCTCTTGCAACCGCGTAGTCCGGAGGAACCACATGGCAATTCAGATAAGTAGATGCATTTTGGATCACACCAATTGTACCTTCAACTCCGGTCGAAATGTTCACAAGGAAAAGGATTGTTTGATCTTGGTGAGACTCGAATTAAAAACCCCGGCATTTCCCGAGCCTGTAACTCATATAAGGGTCGATTGCGCCGCTCGAGCCCGGTCACTCTGATCACCTGTCCCACTCTGCTGGAAAGAATCTTAAGGTGAGATGTCCTTACCTGTGGAAACGTGTCCTGTGGAGACTTAGTGGTATAATCTGGGCGACATGGACATGTTGGGCCGAAGGGCCTGTTTCCATGTTGTAAGCTTCTGTGATTCTGTGATTCTAATTGGCGGAATGGTCGGGAACCAGAGGACACAGATTTGAGGTGATTGCAAAAGAACAAAAGGCGATATGAGGAAAAACTTAATGACGCAGCGAATAGTTCTGATCTGGAATGCGCTGCTTGAAAGGATGGTGGAAGCAGATTCAATCGTGACTTAAAAAAGGAATTTGAAGGGGAAAAATGTGGAGCACCGGGAAAGGGCCGGGGAATGGGACTAATTGGATTGCTCTTATAAAAAGCCGCCACGGGCTGGATTAGCCGAATATCCTCCTTCTGTGCTGTAACCATTCTATGATTCGATGGACAGAAGCGGTCTGAATGAATGGGCGATCGGTTGTGGGTAGCAGGGAAATTTTCGACTGGTTGTCCGGTTGTGTTACCGACGGCTCCTTGTTCTCGGATTATGGTTTTCATTTTGGGCGTTTCACTGTTTGATATGTGAGCGGTCCCCAGTTCAAATCCCAGAATCCTCCTGTTTCACTATTTCCAGTGAAGATTCACTCATTTCTTTCTCACATCTTTTCAGCGTTGCAGAAAGCAGGATTGTTTTAATTCTCCAGCATGTTTGAGGTCCAGAGGCAAGAATGCAGCTGGTTTGTCGACGCAACACACAAGGAGAGAGTAAAATGTCTCACGGCGGTGTGCAGATTGAAACTGAAGGTGAATTTATCACAATTCAGGCGATCTCAGAGGTGCAGAATAAAAATGCTCCTTAATTGGTCGGGAATACGAACCCTGTTCCCTCGCGTGCTAAGTGCAAATTCTACCAATGAAACAGCAACGTTTGCATGGCATCGGGCTCTCTGTGTCCAGTTGGAAACCTGTTTGAAACAACATATAATTTCACAAATCTCCTCTGAGTACCATGCGCATTCTGATTTACAGCCGTGCATTACTAGCACTCGCTGCTTGTGATGGCCGAGTGGTTAAGCCGTTACATCTAAAACTCGACAGGGTCTTTCGGTGAAACATTGGAATCCTGCTCGCGGCGCTATTGTTTACAGTTTTGTTCAATGCTCAAATAAATATGAACTGGAGATAACGGGCCGCATTTCCTTCTCTCAGACAGATCCTCCACCGCGGCAGAGCCTTTTAATTGGGAGCCCTGTGGTCTCTTGCAAAATTTCAAGGTGCGTGAAGGAAACTTCACAATAATCCACACCTGGAGTATTGTGTCCAATTCTGGGCACCGCACTTTAGGAAGGATGTGAAGGCCACAGAGAGGATGCAGAAAAGATTTACTGGAATGGTTTCAGGGATGAAGGACTTCAGTTACGTGGATAGACTGGAGAAGCTGGGGTTGTTCTGCTTTGGGCGGGAAGGTTGAGAGGAGATTTGATAGAAGTGTTCAAAATCATGACGGGTTTAGATAAAGTAAATAAACAGAAACTGCTCCCGTTGGCGGAAGGGTCGAGAACCAGAGGACACAGATTTACGGTGGTTGACAAAAGAACCAAAGGCGATATGAGGAAAAACGTTTTAAATCAGCGAGTAGTTATAATCTGGAATGCATCTCCTGAAAGAGTAGTGGAAGCAGATTTAATCGTGACTTTCTAAAAGGAATTGGATATTTATTTGAAGGAAAAATATTTGCGGGTCTTTCGGGAAAGAACGGGGGAATGGGACGAACTAGATTGCTCTTAAAGAGAGCAGGGGCAGGCTCAATGGGCCGAATGGCCTCCTTCTGTGCAGTAACGATCCTATGAATGGATCATTCCATCTTTCTCAATCTTCATTTCAAATTCTGCTAACTTGATATTCATGCTTTTTTTTCCATACTTTTTTCTCCCGACCTCTCCCTGTCTCTGTCTCTCTGTTTTCCCCTGATGGACTTCTCAGGCTTCATTGAACGGACAAAGCTCATCGAACCTGCGACACCAGCAGAGAACGGTAAAGATCGAAAGACTGAGACGGTGGGAAAAGTAAAGGACCAACCCAGATGATGAATTCGTAGCCAATGTCCACATATTGATGTCACTTCGTCCTCATAGTGAAATCATCAGTCCTTTGAGCCCAGTATGAAAACAAAGTCTTGCATTTACAAAGCGCTTTTCACGACATCAAGACGTCCCAAAGCGCTTTACAGCCAATGAAGTATTTTTGAAGTGTAGTCACTGTTATACTTGTGGTAGAGTGGATAATCTGCGGATGCCAAGACAGACAACAATGTAGTTTTCGAGCAATTAATTCTGCAAAATCTCACTTGATATTACAACTCGCACATTCGAAACGAATGTGGTAAAGAGATGCTAATATTGTTCATATGAAATAGTAAATGTACGTCTTCACATTGCCGTACATCGGAATAGAAAAAGTGATAGGATGTAGAGAATGGTGGCCGATCGGCTGTGGGTGGCACAGAATTCTGCATTGGTTGCACCCCTCTGTTATCAGTGGCTCGTTGGTCTTGGGGTATGATTCTCGCTTTGAGGATTTGCTGATTTTTATGTGAGAGATCCCGGACGAGCCCTGCGGTGTTACCATTTTTAGATCAAAATCACTCATTGGCTTCTCACGTCTGGTCAGCTGTGCAGTCGGCAGGATTGTCTTAATTTCAGTGCATGGAGGACAGAATGCAGAGGTTCTGTCGACGACAACACACATGGAGAAAGGAAAATGTCACAAGATGGTGTTCAGATTCAAGCTGAATGTAAATGTATCCCAATTCACGTGACCTCATGAATGGAGAATGAAACATGCTCCTTCAGTGGGCGGTGATCGAACCCCGGTCTCCCGCACAGACAGCAAGAATTATATTACTGAAATAACAAAGTCCGCACAGCAGCCGGCGGCATGTGTTCAATTCGAAACCTATCTAAAAGAACATACAGTCTCAGGGTTCTCCTGTCATAACCTTCTTCATTCTCTTCTGCAACCGTGTTGGATTTGTCGCTTGCAGCTGCGAGTAGTTATAATCTGGACTTGCAATGTGATTTTCCAAACCAGCTTCGACGCAACACACGTGGAGAATGGAAAATGTCTCGAAATGGTGCGCAGATTGAAGCTGAGGGCGAATGTCGCACAATTCACGTGATCGTATGAATGGAGAATGAAAATAATCCTAAACGAATCGGAAATCGAACCCCGGTTTCTCACGTGATAAATGAGAATTCTATCACCGAAACAGCAAAGTCAGCACATTAACAAGCTGTAAGTTTCCAGTTGAAAACCTGTCTGAGAGAACAAAGTGTCACAGATCTCGTGTGATAACCCTACGCATTCTGATTTATAGCTGTGCATCATTGAGGTTTCCAGCTGCGATGGCCGAGTGGTTAAGGCGTTGGACTTGAAATCCAATGGGGTTTACCCTGCACAGGTTCGAATCCTGTTCGCAGCGCTATTTTTTAAAGTTTGTTCAGTGTTCAAATTAATATGAACTTGAACGAACGGACCTGGTTCGCTCCCTTTGAGAGGTGCTCCATCGCCAACGACGCTTGAAACTCGGAGCCCAATGATCTCTTGCAAAATTGCAAGACACGTGAAGGAATCTCTCCCAAGCTCCATTCTAAATTCTGCTCGTTCGCAGAACTTGACATTTATACAATTTGTTTCTATGTTTTAATCTCTCCCTGTCTCTGTCTCTTGAATTTGCCTGTTTTCTCCTGATGGACTTCTCAGGCATCGTGAACAGCGAAGAATGATGGAACCTGCAACACCAGCAGAGAAGGGTAAAGATGGAAAGACTGAGACGGTAGGAAAAGAAAAGGTGCAACCCAGCTGATGAATTCGTAATTAATGTCCACACATTTATGTTTCTTCCCCTCACAATGAAAAAATCAGCAATTTGAGTACAGTACACTTATGGTAGAGTGTATAATATGCGGATGTTGAGACCGACAATCGAACCTTTGCCGTGGTGATGAAAGCGCCGAATCCTAAACACTAAACCCCAAGGAAACGTTGAAAATTCTTTGCTGCGAACAAGCAGAGCAACGCAGCCTTTCCTACTTGGCTCTTTGTAATTCAGGTCATTTTCCTGCCAGACAAACTGCTCGCACAAAATGGCATTTTCTGTTCGAAATAATATCGCAACAGAGGTGATGTTCAGGCAATGACATCACCAAGTGCAAGTAGGCATGTACATGAAATGGAAAGTGAGGTAAAATACGACCACAAGCTGCTGATGGACATGTTTCCATTTCCAAAATTCACGCACCGAATGCAGCTCCTGGGAAAGCTGCAAGGTCACGCAGGTCCATCGTGAATCATTTGAAGCAACTGACAGTTTAAAGTGGCATCTCCTGCTGCTTCTGTGGGGAGTGAGAGAGAGGCAATGTCGGTATTTGCGTACAGTTTGATTTTGCACAGAACTGCACAGAGAAACAGCAAATATGCCGGGGCTGTGAGATGTTCTATATTATTTATATTTAGCCACAGGCAGAAGCTGAAAAGAAGGAGAGAAAAGAGGCCTGAGAATAAACACAGAGCTGAATGAATCATGAAAGAGCGAATGAAAAAATAATGTCATCAGTTCCACTTTGTCTCGTGCGCAATCTTGGGAACTCCCCAATGGCCTGGTGGTGAGAATTCGGTACTCTCACCGCCGCGAGGTTCGATTCCAAGTTAGGGAATGAACTTGAAAAAGAGTTATGGACTTATTAAATTAATTACATGAAGCTAATTAAACCCTGTTCGTAGTTGAATCCCTGTTTTAATCACCATGAATCAACCGATAACTTTCTATTTCAGACTGAAAGCAATGTTGACGTGGTTACCGAGAGACTGTCAAAACTTTAATAAGATTTTTATGCTTTGAATGTGATGATTTTTTTTCATTTTAAAGACTGCATCTTAAGAGTGGGATTAAAAACGCAGTGGAGTCGTTGTTAAATTTAACATTAACTGGCAATTGTCGCTGTTTATCACAGGAGCGCCCGAACTGGTTCTCCGATCAAGATGAAAGTAACGCAACGAGGAACATCTGATACAACACGAAAGACATCGGGCTATGACAAAAATCCCCACCGTTTTGCTTTTCCAAAATAAAGGGTGTGACATTTATTCTCTGAACATAGGAACAGTCTGGTCTCGCTCACTACAGAAATCTCCATGTCACAGCGAACCAGCTCTCCTGCAGCTAGTGCGGCCTCCCTTCGGGCCTTTCGGGGGGTTGCCTGTCAAGGAGAATTGTAATTACCGTGAAGCCAATGTTCCATTCCTTTATATGATTCATGTGCCTGATTTCCGACCGCAGGGGAAATGGTAGAATATCAGCCCTGCTCAGCTGGCAATGATTCCGGTACATTTTCTTGATTCCAAAACATGCGTTGAAACCCTGGAACTTTGAGGCGATGAATCCTGAGGATAAAATAAGGGCTCGAACAATCAAACTTTCACGCTAACGGATAACACCGCCGAGAACAGGTGAAGAGATCACCTGCTAAACCAATAATTCACTGGGCTAAACTTTGAGATTGCAGCGACCATTATAACAACTGTCTACAGTCAGTGAAAAATGAATGATTAAAGCTTGTAGGAGTTAAAATCCAACCAGCCAGTCTTCACTCTTAAACCAGCAACTATGAAGTAAAACATGCCGGAGAAATACTCGATTTCAGTGCGGCGACACTGGGCCAGAGTAAAGTTCATTCAATATAATTGCCGAGTGGCTGGAGGGTGGATTTGGAACTCCTGACCGATTGCACCACGCATTTTCCAGATCTGCTTGGATCACCAATCCCTTCAGTTCATCACTTAGAGGGACAATTCGATTCTCGATTTCTTTTCCCTGACGATTGATGAATTTTACAAATTGGAAGCGATCAATATCAAAGCTAAACACGTCACAGACATGCTCACAGACAGAAAGCGGCCACACTCTGCTTCAGTGAGATGAAAGTCAAGAGCGATTTCACGGTCGAATGTAATGGCTGACAAAATTCATTCAACGGAAGTTCAGGTCGTTGAGGTGCCTTTAAAGTCCTGATTGTTTCTATTAAACTTCTTCCCAAAGCGTTTGAGATTCACGTGGGACGATTTGGGGAAGTTATTTCTTTTTATGCAAAAGTTTCAACTGCAGTTCAAGATCAAAATTCGTGGGACCACAGCTGTTCACAAATTGTCGGCGCTGGGACCACTGCTGTTGACAATTTATCAGTTCTGGGACCACTGTTGTTCACAATTTATCGGTTCTGGGACCACTGTTGTTTACAATTGATCAGTGGTGGGACCAGTGTTGTTCACAATTTATCAGTGGAGGGACCACTGTTGTTCAAAATTTACATTCATGATTTGGACACGGGAATCGGAAGTACAATTCCAAAATTAGGGATGACACCTAATTGCGAGCTGCAGTTAATACCAAGGAAAAATGAGAAAAATAAGGACGACATTAACAACTTTGCAGAATGGGCGTGTAAATGGCAAATTAATAACAATATTTGTTGTGCACTTCTTTGCCTTTTTGCCCCCCCACAACTCACTCACACTTCTTCAGATTGAATTGTACGTGCCACTTTTCTATCCACCGTTCCGCTCTATCTATATCTTCCTGCAATCGACAGCTTTCCTCCTCACTATCAACCACAGGACCAATTTTTGTATCATCTGCACATTTCTTAATCATGCCCCCTACATTTAAGTCCAAATCAATGATCTGTACCATGAAAAGCAGGGACCTAGTACGAAGCCGCATGGAACCCCACTCGAAACAGCCTTCCAGTCACAAAAGCACCCGTCGATCACAACTGCTTGCTTCCTGCCACTCAGCCAATTTTGGATTTAACTTGCCAATGTCCCTTGGATGCAATGGACATTTACATTTTTGACCAATCTGCCCTGTGGAACTTTGTCAAAAGCCTCGCTAAAACCCATGTAGACTTCATCAATCGCGCTACCCTCATCGATACTCCTTGATATCTCCTCAAGTAATTCAATTCAAACGACCTTCCCTTAACGAATCCACGCTGACTGTCCTTGATTAATCCGTGCCTTTCGAAATGACGATTAATACTTTCCCTCAGAATTGTGCTCAATAATTTACCCACCATCGAGTTTAGGCTGACTGGCCTGTATTTACTCGATCTATCCCTTTCTCCCTTTTTAAACAATGGTACAACGTTAGCAATCCTCCAATCCTCCAGCACGACAACTTTTGCCAGGGTGGATTGGAAAATGACGGTCAGAGCCTCCGCTATTTCCTTCCTTGCTTCTGTTAACATCCTGGGATATATTTCATCCGGGTCTGGAGATTCAGGTGGAGCGATTTGAAGACTTATTTTTCCTATTTGCAAACGTTTGTACCGCAGGTCAAGATCACAAGTCGAGGTCCAAATTTGGACGAGTTCCGACTTTGAACCTCAAATCGTGAATTATGCCCCCACCACAACGAGCCCAGAAACAAGAACGTGTTCTTAAATTAACGTGTTACAGACACATTCTATGAGAGGTCTGTCTGTGGAATGAAAGGGCGTTTTTGAACAGTGATCTTGCAATCCGTTTCCTCCTGAAACCTGAACAAAGACAAATACCACAGTGTTATTTTGTCGCTTAATTCCACAAATTAGGTAAAATAATAAGCTGCACAAGGCACTGCTGGGAGTTGAACCCAGGATCTCCTGTTTACTAAACAGATGCTTTAACCAATTAAGCCACAGCGCCAATTGATGATGCAACAGCCCCACCTCCTCTCACTAATATCTATCAGCGACACTTCACTATTGGGGGTTCAGGCCGTTTTCTCTCTGTCCATTTCGCTTGTCCGTTTACCTGTGCATTCCGACACTGACTGGATTTCTCGCTGTGTTTATCTTTGTGCATCCATCAGTGCGTTGATACATGGATGATTATGTGTGATTGTATTTGTTACGTTAAATAAATTAGGGCTTCAGACAATTCTCGCTCTGACATTGGAGAACTATTGAGCCGAACTTTACAGCGAAGTGTTGTTGACTGTGGTGCTGAAACTAAAAAATCCCAAGAGAAGCAAAAAGGGAAAAGGAGAAAAACTTGTGAGGGAAAATGAGGATAACTCTCAAGGTTTTTACAAGTATATTAAGAGAAAGAAGGGAGGCTTAGTATAATGTGGGCCGCTTGAAGACAGATGGAGGTGATATTGTAATTGAAAATCAGGAAATGGCAGAGTTGCTAAATTTTTAATTTGCATCGGTCGTCACAGAAAAGGATGAGGCTAACATACCAGAGACACGAGGAAAACTGTTAACAAATCAAGGGGATTCGTATAAGTAAAATAATGGCAATGGAGAAAATAATTAGGCTGAAGATACACAAATCTCCAGGACCTGATGGTCACCATTCCAGGTGATTAAAAGGAACATGTGAGGAAATTTAGTCATGATCGATCAAAACTCTCTTGATTTAGGAATTGTTATTTAACGAAGCGCATCTGATTGGAAGCTTCTGTTTGAGAAAGATCTCGAAGTGATAATTGAGAGACCGAAAATGAAGCTGTTTGGCAGGAGTGCTGATGCCGTCCGTTGTTCGCTGCTCTCGTATTGTACAATTGTTAAGCGTGCGTTACTTATTTACAGCAGTATGGGCTCCAGAAATGACCAGGTTGTGAGTTCGAGCGTCTTCTAAAACAATCAAACCTTTTACACCGAACATTTTGATCGGAGTTCAAGGTACAAATGGTATCTTCCATAACGCATCTTGTTAACAACTAGTCGTTTTTACAATACGCTCTTGTGGGACAAACGTATCGAGGTCAACAATCGACTTCTTAGTTTTCCCATGTGGGCATTTGCGTTCCTCTGGCCTACCGTCTTGTAATAGCAGGTGCCAGTTTAGTTGTTCATAGCGGCAAAGGGGCCGGTACGAGATCTTTAAATCTAAAGAACCAAACAAACAATTCTTCTTTTCTTTCAGCCGATATTCATCGGTTGGAAGTTTCGTGTGGGGAAAATTTGGAAGAGAAATATGCTGCCTGGTTTCAATGTGTGACGGGTGAAATTATTCAGCTTACAGATGTTAATACGCTGAAAGGTCGAGAGGCCTTTTCCAACTCCCGTGTGAGACAAGTTCAGCTTTTGAGCCTCTGGGTAAAGTGCTATTTTA
Organism: Heptranchias perlo; assembly: GCF_035084215.1. Lineage (NCBI taxonomy): Eukaryota > Metazoa > Chordata > Chondrichthyes > Hexanchiformes > Hexanchidae > Heptranchias > Heptranchias perlo. The sequence continues at coordinate 604,380 of NW_027139761.1, read as the reverse complement.
ATTGCTGCTAACGAATGACAAGACATTTGGCACAAACAAGAAGAATTGTAAACTCACGAGTTCACTGTTCATGTTTCTTACATCTTGTTCAACAGGAACAAGGATTTTCCTCAACACGTTGCTGAGAATTTTATCAAACGGACCTCTCGATCGTTCGACGACTGCAGGGATAATTCAGAGATCTCCCATGAATATGTACGATGGGAGCTTATGTAGTATCGAGCCTGGGTAGCTCAGTCGGTAGACTATCAGACTTTTAAAGTGTGCAGGGAGCTGAAGGTCCAACGTTCAATTCCCTGTCCAGGCTCCAGATTTCGGAACAGCTGGCAAGCTGTGACTTTGTAGGGGGATCTGAAATGTGTTGTCAAAGTTTCGATCGGATCTTGTTTCCCAGGGATGGGCAGTAATGCGCTGTCTGAGGCGGTTCCCGATCAGGAATTCAACTTTACTGTATTAGTTCACTGTATTAGTTTCGCAAAACTCATTCAACTCTGGAAAAAAGACGAATACTTGTTCAAATCGCCATTGATCAACCAGTAACTTTCTGTTTCCGGCTGAAAGAAATGTTAACTTTTTTATGCGTTAATTCACCAGGCAGAATTTAGGGAGTTCAGAGGGGAAGGAAAAAGGAAATGAGAGGCACAGAGAAATATGACTATTGACTGACGGCCAACATAAAAGGGAATCCAAAAGAATTCGACAGGCATGCATACAGTAAACGGGTAGTCAGAGGAGGGGTGAGGCCGATTAGGCCCGATAAAGGAGATCTGCTCATGGAGGCAGAGGGGATGGCCTTGGTACCAAATGAGTACTTTGCATCTATCTTTACCAAGAAGACAGAGTATCAGCAAAGGAAGTTATCGTTGAGATACTGGATGGTCTAAAAATTGATAAAGAAGAGGCACTTGAACGGCTGGCTGTACTTAAAGTAGATAAACCACCACGTCCGGATGGAATGCATGCTCGGTTGCTGAGGGATGTAAGGGTGGAAATTGCGGCGGTACTGACCATAATCTACCAACATCCTTAGATATGTGGGTGGTGCCAGAGGACTGGAGAATTGCAAAGTTTACACCCTTGTTCAAAAAAGGGTGTACGATTAAACCCAGCAACGATCGGTCAGTCAGTTTAAACTCAGTGGTGGGGAAACGTTTAGAAACGATAACCCGGGACAGAATTAACAGTCACTTGGACGAGGGTGGATTGATTAGGGAAAGGCAGCACGGATTTGTTAAAGGTAAATCGAGCTTAACTGACCTGTTAGAGTTTTTTGATGAGGTAACAGAGAGGATAGATGAGGGCAATTTAGTTGATGTGGTGTATAAGGACTTTCAAAAGGTGTTTGATAAAGTGCCGCATGGTAGGCTTATCATCAAGATTGCGGCCCATGGAATAAAGGGGGCAGTAACAACATGAATGCAGAATTGACGAACAGCAGGAAACAGATTACTGGTGAACTGTTGTTTTTCGAACTGGCGAGAGGTGTACAGTGGCGTTCCCCAGGGATCAGTGCTGGAACCACTGCTTTTCCTGATATATATTAATGACTTGGACTCGAGTGCACAGGGCACAATTTCAAAATTTGCAGATGAAACAAACCTTGGAAGGGTAGTAAACAATGATAAGGATAGTGATGAACTTCAAAGGATATAGACATGCTGGTTGCATGGGTGGAGACGGGGCAGATGAAATTTAACGCAAAAAAAATGCGAAGTGATACATTTCGGTCGGAAAAACGAGGAGAGGCAAAATAAACTCCAGGGCACAAATATAAAAGCGGTAGAGGAACAAAGAGGGATTTATGTGTACAAATCGTTGAATGTGGCAGGGCAGGTTGAGAAAGCGGTTAAAAAGCATACGGGATCTTGGGCTTGAGAAATAGATGTATAGAGTACAAAAGTACAATAGTATAGAAGTCAGGATGAAACTTTACAACACACTGGTTCGAACACAACTGAAATTTTGTGTGGGGTTCTGGACACTGCACTTCAGGAAAGATGTGAAGGCCTTCGAGGGGGTGCAGAAAAAAATACTATCATAATTCCAGGGATGAGGGACTTTACTTACGTGGATAGACCGGAGAATCTGAGGTTGTTCTCCTTGGAACAGAGACGGTTTTGTAGAGATTTGATAGAGGTATTCAAAATCATGAAGGATCTCGGCATGGAAGATGGAGAGAAACTGTTCCCATTGGCGGAAGGGTCAAGAACCAGAGGACATAGATTTAAAGTGATTGGCAAAATAACCAAAGGTTACATGAGGAAAAACTTTTTTACACAGCGAGAGGTTCGGATCTCGAATGCACTGCCCGAGGCTGTGATGGAGGCAGATTCAATCATGGCCTTCAAAGGGGAGCTGGATAAGTACTTGAAAGGAAAAAAAAATGCAGGGCTTCGGGGAAAGGTGGGGGAGTGGTTCTAGCTGGATTGCTCTTGCAGAGATCTCGCACGGACTCGATGGCGCGAATGGCCTCTTTCCGTGCTGTAAGCTTTCTATGATTCAATTCTATGTGTAGGCTGCAATGCAAAAGGAACAGAGCGTGCCAGAAATCGATACGACTCTGAGTATCCTCACAAGCAATGTATTTTAAGAGCAACTAATTCTGAAACGTCTTACTTGATAACTCAAGACGTGCACTCGAAAGCAATTTGGTAAAGGGAGACTAATATTGGTGATTGGAAATAGTTAGTGCACAACTTGATATTGCTGTCCACCCGAACAGAAAACGAGATTGAATGGATCGAAGTGGTCTGAAAGGATGGCCGATCGGCTGTGAGACGCAACCAACTTTTACACTGGCTGCACAGTTAAAGTAACAGCGGCTTGTTGGTCGAGGGGTATGATTCTCGCTTCGGGCGTTTCATTGAGGTCCCGGGTTCAATTCCCGGACGAGCCCGCGTGTGTTTCTCCTTTCAGTGAAAAGTCACCAATTGGTTTCTCACATCTTTTCAGTTTTGCTGTTGGTGGAACTGAATTATGTCCAGAGGATGTTTGATCTCCAGTGGACTGAATGCCGAAGTTTCGTCGACGCAATACACATGAAGCAAATAAGATGTCTCAAGATGATGAGGAGATTGAAACTGAATTTGGATTTTTCCCAATTCAGGCGGATATTAGATGACGGGATAGAAAGCCACATATCCAATTTTGCCGATGACACCAAGTTGGGCAGAATTGTGAGCAGTGCAGATGAAAGCATAAAATTACAGAGAGACATTAATATAATAAATGAATGGGCAAAATTGTGGCAAATCGATATGAATTTCGTCAAGTGTGAGGTCATCCACTTTGGACCTAAAAGGATAAATCAGAGTACTTTCTAAATGGTGAAAAGCTCGAAACAGTGGAGGTCCAGAAAAACTTTGGGGTCCATGAACATACATCATTAAAATGTCATGGACAGGTACAAAAAATAATCAAAAAGGATAATGGAATGTTGGTCTTTATATCCAGAGGACTAGATTCAAGGGGATAGGCATTATGATACAGTGATACAAATCTCTGGTTAGACCACACCTGGAGTATTGCCTTCAGTTCTGGGCAACGCACCTTCGGAAGGATATATTGGCGATGAAGGGAGTGCAGCGTCGATTTACTAGAATGTTACCTGGACTCCACAGTTTAAATTACGCGGAGAGATTACATAAACTCGGGTTTGCCTCGAATTCAGCAGATTAAGTGCTGATTTGATCGAACTTTTCAAAATATTAAGGGGAACTGATGGGGTAAATAGAAAAAAAAAGATTTCCGCCCGTTAGCGTGTCTCGGACTCGGGGAAGCAGCCTAAATATTAGGGTCAGGACTTTCAGGAGTGAAGTTGGGAAACACCTCTGCAAGCAAAGGGAGGTAGAAGTTTGGAACTCTCTTCCGCAAACGGCAGTTGATGCGAGCTCAATTGTTAATTGTAAAACTGAAATTGATAGATTTTTGTTAACCAAAGGCATTAAGGGACATGGGGCTAAGGCGATAATTTGCAGTTAGGTTACATATCAACCAGGATCTCACTGAATTGCGCATAAGGCTCGAGGGGCGAAATAGTATACTTTTGTTCTTCAGTTCCTCATTGTTGCAGAATGATCCTGCATTGTATCGGGAATCGAACCAAGGTCTCCAGCGTGACAAGTAAGAATTCGACCCCAAGCACCATCAATGCGCGCGTTTGTAACAGCAGCATGTGTCCATTTGGAATCCGATCTGAATGAACATGCCGTTTACAGCTGCGGTGGCCGAGTGTTTAAAGCGTTGGACTCAAAATTCAATTGAGGTTTTCCTGCCCAGGTTTGAATTCTGCTCGCAGAGCGACTGTTGAAAGATCCCTTCAGTGCTGAAATAGATTAATTGGAATTAATTGACCGCATTTATCTCTCTCCCAGAATGAGAGATTCTCCAGCTTTTAACTTGTGTCCAATCTTCTCTTGCAAGATTTCAAGACCCAAGAAGGAATCTCTCCCAATCTGTAACATAAATTCTGCTAGTTTGCAAAACCTGACATTTATACTCTTTATTTTCTTTGCCTGCATCTCTCTATCTCTCCATGTCTCCGTCTCTTGTCTCTTTGTATTGTCCACAATGGACTTCTCAGGCTTCCTTGAACGGCGATGGCTGATCTAACCTGCAACAATAGCAGAGAAGGGTAAAGAAAAAAAAGACTGAGGAAGTCGGAAAAGGAAAGGTGCAACCCAGCTTATAAATTCGTAGCTAATGTTTCCACATCCGTGGCTCTTCGTTCTCATGGTGGATGAAAGCAGCAATTTGAGTAAAGTGTACTTATGGTGGAGTGTAAACTATGACGATGCCGAGACAGACGACAATGTCGTTTCAGAGTAATTCATTCTGTAAAGTGTTACTTGATAATACAAGTCGTACATTCAAAACTAATTTGATAAAGAGAGACGAATATTGTTGATCTGAAATAATTAGTTTAGAACCTGATATTGCTCTGCATCGTATATCGTACAAGAAAGCGAGTTTGAATGGCCATGGTGTTCTGAAAGGATGGCGGATCGGCTGCGTGGCAGCGAACTTTTACAGTGGCTGCACGGCTCTGTTACCAGTTGGACTTTGGATCTGATTCTCGCTCAGGGAGTTTCACCGGTTCAAATCCCGGTAAGAGCCCCCTTGCGTCCCCATTTTTCGTCAAAAACCACCAATTGGCTTCTCACATCTTTGAAGCAAGTGCAGAAGGCAGGTTTGATTTATCTCCAGCCGAGCATGTTTGAACACCAGAGGAGAGAATGCAGAGGGTTTGTCCACGAAAGACACGTAGACGAAATGAAGATAATCTTTCAAGAAGTTGTACAGATCGAAGCCGGCACATGAATTTATCCCAATTCAGGCGATTTCATGGGTACAGATACAAAAGGTAAAGGAAGCTGCATTGGCCTGGAACCAAACCCCTGGTTTCCCGTCGGCAGGCGAGGGTTCGACCCTGAACCACCAATCCACACACGGCTGCAGGCTGCACGTGTGGCGTTGGATACAAGTCTGGAACATGCAGTCTGGCAGAGTTCCTGTGATTATCCTGCGCAGTCTCCAACCGCGTGCGACCTGTGGGTGACCAAACGAGTGGGTCAAGCATGGTCTTGAAATTCACTGAGATTCGAAATCACTTCAAACCGCCACTGTAAAATGGTCAAATAAATAAGAGCTGTAGTTACCAGGCAGCGTTTACTTTTTTCAGAAATAATGTAAGAATCCAGCCCTATGTACACGTCTAAGATTTCACGATATGCGACGAATTTCCTTTAAGTTGCCACCTAAATTCTGCTCAATCACAGAATTGGAGATTTATACTATTTTTCTTTGCATGTATCTCTCTATCTCTGTCTGCGTTTCTTCACTTTCGCTGTTGATCCCTAATGGACTTATCAGGCTTCCTTCAAAAGCCAGGTCTGCAAACCCGGGATGGGAAAAGGCTGTCGGTTCTTCGTCCAATTGTTGGATTTCGACGGGTTGAGTTTTGCTATTTTCCGTCTCCGTTTTCGGAAAATATAAACCGAGATGGGATTTCCCCTGCTCGGGTCCCGTCACCTGCGGATAATGGGAATGAACCCGATCTATCATCCGGTCCTAATATCTGTATTCTCATTGTTTAACAATAAAATTACGGGGTTACAGTTATTTTCAGGACACATTTTAGAAATTCAGACTTATTCGAAAACTAGAAGCACCGGTGGTAACGTGGGCAAGTAATAGGCTGGGGGATAGGAGGCAGAGAGTAGTGGTGAACGGATGTTTTTCTGACTGGGGAGAAAAATACAGTGGAATCCCCCAAGGGTCGGTATTAGGACTATTGCTTTTCTTGTTATATATAAATGTCTTGGATGTGGGAATAGGGAATACAATTTCGAAGTTTGCGGATGATACAGAACTTGGCAACGTAGTAAATAGTGAGCATGATAATAGCAGACTTCTGGAGGACATGGACAGACTGGTGAAATGGGCGGTCACGTGACAGATTTAACGCCGATCAGTGTGAAGTGATGCACTTTCAGAAGAAGAACATGGAGAGGCAGTATAATCTAAATGGAACAATTTATGGGGGGTTCCAAGAGCAGAGGAACCTGGGAGTTCATATTTAGAAAACAGGGCAAGTTGATAAGGCGGTTAAGAAAGCATATGGGATACTTCGCTTTGTCAATAGGGGCATTGAATACAAAAAATGGAAATCATACTAATCCTTACAAATCAGTGTTTAGGTCTCATCTGGAGTATATTGTACAGATCTGGGCACCACACTTTAGGATGAAAAGGGATTGAAGAGGATTCAGAGCACGTTGACCTGGATGATACCAGGGATGAGGGACTTCAGTTATTTGGAGAGATTGGAGAAGCTGGGATTATTCTCCTTACAGCAGAGATGGTTAACGGGAGACCTAATAGAGGTATTCAAAATAATGAGGGGTTTTGGAAGAGCAAGTAGGGAGAAACTGTTTCCTCTGGCATGTGGGTTGGTAACCAGAGATCATAGATTTAAAATAATTGGGAAAAGAACTAGAGGGGAATTGAGGAGAATTTTTTTCACACAGAGGGTTGTTAAGATCAGGAACGCACTTCCTGAAAGGATGGTGGAAGCCGATTCCATGGGATCATTCAAAAGGCATTTGGACATAATTGAAGAGGACTAATTTGCAGGGTTATAGGGGAAAAATCTGGGGTGTGGGTCTAATTTGGACAGGTCTTCGAAAAAGCCGACACTGGCACGACGGCCGAATGGCCTCCTTCTGTGATGTAAGATTCTATGATCCTATGATTACCTTCTGAATTATTGCAATTGAAGCTATTCAGTGTTGAGCAACGAAGAGAATTATAACCGTGATATTCTGCTTCTCCATTCCCTTATGTATATCGCAGATTATACTGTCCAGGCGGGGGTGGGTCTGAATGGGGGATAGAGTGCGGAGCTTGGAATGGAAGCCCAGCAGAATGAACTTGGTCTCATCAGTTTTTGTTATTTTTCCGACCAGTTGCCCGAAGCAGGCGGTGAACCTTTTTCTCGAGAGAGGATCGTCATTTCAGTTCAGAAGGAAAAAGGTATCAAGAAAATCGCGTAAAACGCACACAGAATGATCCGGGACTTACAGCACATCCCTTTTAATCAGACACAGACACGAAATGATCCGGACATAAATCATAATTATGGGACGTAAGTTTCTCTTACGCTGACCATAAGATTTACTCATTTTACAATGACACCAATGGACACTCTGATATTTCGCGATCTCACAATCTCACAATCTCAACACCTTCCTGGAAGGAACTGTTGCTGATTTCAGCAAACAATGCAAAACCCCCCGTCTGCCGTTTCGAGAAGGATGGGACTTTCACCAGACCTTCTGGATGCACTGAATGGGAGAAACAAAACTTAAACGCAATAACGACGAGGATGGGATTCGAACCCACGCGTGCAGAGCACAATGGATTAGCAGTCCATCGCCTTAACCTCTCGGCCACCTCGTCGCATGCAGAAATATGCGAAACCCCCTTTATTCAAAATTAAAATTCTGGCTATGTTGCCAATCTGAAATAAAAACTGTCAATGTGTATATCCTCAGCAGGTCAGGCAGAATCTTTCGACATAGAAACAGAGTTAACGTTTCAGGTCGATGCCCATCACATGAGTATTCCAACTCACTCAACTTGCGCCTTGTAAATGGTTGAACGGCTTTTGGGAGTTAGAAGGTGAGTCACTTGGCGCAGAATATCCAGCCTCTGACCTGCTCTTGTCGCCACAATATTTATGTAGCTGGTCCAGTTAAATTTCTGGTTAATGGTGACCACTAGTATGTTGATGGTGGGGGATTCGGCGATGTTACTAACGAATCCCCACAGAAGAGATTTACTGTAATGATTCCAGGGATGAGGGGTATAAGTTTCATGAATAGATTGGAGAAGCTGGGGTTGTTCTGCTTGGAACAGAGACGGTTACGAGGAGATTTAATAAAGGTATTCAAAATCATGAAGGATCTAGACAGAGGAGATAGAGAGAAACTGTTCCAATTGGCGGAAGGTTCAAGGACCAGAGAACATAGATTTAAGGTGTTTGGCAAAAGAACCAAAGGTGACATGAGGAAAAACTTTTCTACACAGCGAGTGTTTCGGATCTGGAACACACCGCCCGAGGGGGTGGTGGAGGCAGATTCAATCATGGTCTTCAATAAAGAACTGGATAAGTATTTGAAACGAAAGAGAATACAGGTCTACAGGGAAAGGGTGGGGGAGTGGGTCTGTCTGGATTGCACTTGCAGAGAGCCGGCACGGACTCGATGTGCCGAATGGCCTCTTTTCGTGCTGTGACCTTTCGATGATTCTATTCTATTTGTGGGAGGCGATGCGAAGCGACCGGAGCGTGACGTAAATCGACCTGCTCATGTACATTCCCTGATAATAAATCCTAATGTGATGCAAAGAAGAAATTCATAATTATGGTGCATATCTTTTATATTATACTGACTATAAGAGGTACTCGGTTCACCAGGGCGCCATTGTGCACATTGGTTGATACTTCACCGAGATCACCCCTTACAATCCCAACACCTCCGTCCAAGAAACAGTTGGGTGGCAATCCAGAATTTGCTGAATTGTGCAAACAGGTTTAAACCAGCAATGCGGAAAAGCACTTCTTATTTAAGAAGGGTTTTTGGTGAGGCGGCCAAAATGAAAAACTCCACAAATTCTGGCAGCAGTAAGATTCGAGCCCACATAATTCAGAGATGGAAGCCAGCATCTGTGACAGCGAAGTTACTCACGCACATGGCAAATCCTTCAGATCTGATGATAAAGGTCATAGAGCTGAAACGTTTCCTCTGGTTCTTTCTCCACAGGCGCTGCCTGACCTGCTCAGCGTTTTCAGCATTTTCTGTTTTCATTTTTGTGATTTCACAATGGCTGTTTTCCTGAAAACACCCATTTTGACCCAAGGACGCAGCTCGCACTTCACTTTCCCCACGCGCTTGAAGTCTGCCGTTTCGGAACAAAATCCCCTCCGCGCCGAGCTTTCAAAGGACCTTTCGCTCACGGCCAACCTCCTGTAATCGACACCTTTTCACCATTGCCGCTCTTTTCATTTCTCCTCATTCCTTTACAATCGGACATTTCCACAGACCTATTAAGATCAAGCGGAACATTTCCGACTTTCCTGCACCGCTCAGATTGCTAAAAGTGCAGCTTTCATCCGTCTTTCGCAGCTATGTCGCGCCGCCCGTCTCTCCCGCAAATCAACTGCTCGGGGAAAAGCGCCAACGACCATGGAAACAAAATCCAGTTCTTCAGTTAACACCCCCCGTGTCACAAGATACCCCATGGAAATTTCACGGAAAAGTATGCGCTCTACTTCCGAATGCCAGCCCTGCTTTCTTTGAGCTTGTCTCTGGAGCAGATCGAAATGTATCGACTGGTTTCAAGGCACAAATGAACATTGGTGCGAACGGGACATGTGCCCCCGAGAAACAGCGGTCGATGCAGTGCAAACTTAAAGGTGTAAGAATGTGAAAGTGAGTGTTAGAGTAGGCAAGGCCGCAGTAAAGTCTCAATGAAATAGACCATGATTGTGGAAGGAAGAAAAAGCTGGAGGCAGCGGCTGGTCTGAATTTTGGATCATCCAACAGAGACACATGAGAGAACAAAAACAGGATACAGACAAAGGTGCTGGCGCAGAAAGAAAAAGCATGAAATAAGAGGAATGAAATGAGAGTGAAAGAAAGAATGGGAGAGAGGGGGGTGAAAGGAAGAAAGAGAGAAAGAAAGATAGAAGGGAGTGACAAAATCAAGCGTGCAATACTCAGCCCGCAAATGGGCGCTGCTCCCAATCGGCTACACTTCGCCCCACAGACCCTCATCCCATTCATACCGTCCTACAATACACTGTCAATGGTGTGCAGTGAAACAGAGTGTTTAAAGGTATAAAGACACTCACACCGTCCTACAATACACTGCCAATGCTGTGCAGTGAAACAGAGAGTTTAAAGGTAGAAAGACACTCACACCATTCTACAATACACTGTCAATGGTGTGCAGTGAAACAGAGTGTTTAAAGGTATAAAGACACTCACACCGTCCTACAATACACTGTCAATGGTGTGCAGTGAAACAGAGTGTTTAAAGGTATAGAGATACTCACCTTTTTTTTTCAAAAGTAGCACATCCCAGGAATAAGAGAGAGCGTGGGTTTGCTCTCCAGGTGTCGCTGAGGCTTGTCAGTCAAGAGTCCCCTCCTCCCAGTATTGGCTGTGGAGGAAGTACAGTGTAGATTTAATGAAATACCTTCAGCCTGACCGAGGTTATTCTGACTGGCCAGTAATTACTCGATCGATCTCTTTCTCCCTTTTAAACAACGGTACATCTTTAGCAGTCCTCCAATCCTTCGGCATCACACCTGTAACCAGGGAGGATTGGAAAACGATGGTCAGAGCCTCCGCTATTTCCTTCCTTGCTTCTATTAACAGCCTGGGATATATTTCGTCAGGGCCCGGGGATTCAGGTGGAGTGATTTGGAAACTTTCACTTTCCAGTTTTCAAATGTTTGCACCGCTGGTCAAGATCACAAGTCTCGGTCAGAATTAGGACTACTTCCGGGTTTAAACTTCAAATCGTGAATTATACCCCGACCCCAACGAGACCAGAAACAAGAACGTGTTACAGACACATTCAATGAGAGGTCTGTCTGAATAATGAAAGTGCGTTTTTGAGCAGTCATCTTGATATCTTTTCCCGCCTGAAACCTGAACAAATCCAAACACCACAGTGTTATTTTGTCGCTTAATTCCACAAATTAGGTGAAAATAATAAGTTGCATAAGGCACTGCTGGGAGTTGAACCCAGGATCCCCTGTTTACTAGACAGATGCTTTAACCAGCTAAGCCACAGCGCCAACTGGTGACAACCTGTCCACACCTCCTCTCAATAACATCTATCAGCGACACGTTACTGTCTGTTCGGGGTTCAGACCGTTTTATTTTGTCGATTTCGCTTGTCCGTTTACCAGTGCATCCCGATACTTCCTGCATTTTTTCGCTGTGTTCATCTTTGTGTATCCATCAGTGCATTGATACACCGATGATTATGTGTGCTTGTGTTTGTTACATTAAATAAATTCGGGGATCAGACAATTCTCTCTGACAGTAAAGAACTATTGAGCCGAACTTTATTGCAAAGTATTATTTCTTGCGGTGCTGAAACTAAAAACCGGAAGAGGAACAATCAGGGAAAAGGAGAAAAACCTGTGAGGGAAAATGAGGACAACAATCAAGATTTTTACCAGTACATGAAGAGAAAGAAGGGTGACTAAGAGTAATGTGGGCCCTTTAAAGACAGACAGAGGTGATATTGTAATTGAATATCAGGAAATAGCAGAATTGCTAAATATTTACTTCACAGAAAAGGATGAGGATAACATACCAGAGACACGAGGACAACTGTAAATAAATCATGGGGATTCAGTACAAGTAAAATAATGGCAATGGAGAAAATAATTAGATTAAAGATAGACAAATCTCCAGGACCTGATCGTTACCACCCGAGGGGACCAAGAGGAATAGGCGAGGAAATTGTACATGTTTTAGTCATGATCGTTCAAAATATCTTGATTCAGGAATTGCTCCTTTGATTGAAACATTGTCAATGTCACTCCATTATTTAGGATGGGTAGCAGAGATGAAGTTGGAAATTATAGACCCATTAGTCTGACGTCCGTGGTGGGGACGTTACCAGTATTCGTTATTAAGGAAGGAATGCCTGAGCACTTGGATAAATATGAAGTAATCAGAGAGAACCAGCATGGATTTATAAAGGGTAAGTCAAGTCCAACAAAGCTAGTTGAACTTTTTGAAGATATATCTAACGTGGTAGATAATGGAGTGTCTATGGATGTTATATAATATTGAATTCCAGAAGGATTCGATAAGGTACCACAGAAGATACTATGAACATAAATGGGAGCGCGTAGAATTTAAAGCAACCTATCGAAACGGGTTGGCAGTTGGTTAGAATAGGGAGGAAGAGACCGGGTGTATAAATGATGTAGACGACGGAATAGACTGCCGCATATTCTGGCGATTTGGAGGAGGGGACCGAGTGTAACTTATCAAAGTTTGCAAATGATACATAGATGGGAGGGAAAGTAGAGAGTGAGGAGGACATAAAAAACGTACAAGGGGAAATCGACAGGCTGGGTGAGTGGGCGGAGATTTGGCAGATGCAATGCAATATTGGAAAATGTGAGGTTATGCACTTTGGCAGGAAAAATCAGAAAGCAAGTTATTATCTTAGTGGCGAGAAACTGGAAAGTACTTCAGTACAAATAGATCTGGGAGTCCTCGTGCTAGAAAGTCAAAAAGTTAGTATGCAGGTGCAGCAGGTAATCAAGAAGGCCAACGGAATGTTGGCTTTTATTGCTAGGGGGATTGAATATAAAAACAGGGAGGTATTGCTGCAGTTATATAAGGTATTGGTGAGACCGCACCTGGAATACTGAATACAGTTTTGGTGTCCATACTTAAGAAAATACATACTTGCTCTCGAGGCGTTACAAATAAGGTTCACTCGGTTAATCCGGGGGATGAGGGGGTGGACATATGAGGAGAGGTTGAGTAGATTGGGACTCAACTCATTGGAGTTCAGAAGAATGAGAGGCGATCTTATTGAAACATATAAGATTGTGAAGGGGCTTGATCAGTGGATGCGGTAAGGATGTTCCCAAGGATGGGTGAAACTAGAACTCGGGGGCATAATCTTAGAATAAGAGGCTGCTCTTTCAAAACTGAGATGAGGAGAAACTTCTTCACTCAGAGGGTAGTAGGTCTGTGGAATTTGCTGCCCCAGGAAGCTGTGGAAGCGACATCATTAAATAAATTTAAAGCAGAAATAGACAGTTTCCTAGAAGTAAAGGGAATTAGGGGTTACGGGGAGCGGGCAGGAAATTGGACATGAATTTAAATTTGATGTTAGGATCAGATCAGCCATGATCTTATTGAATGGCGGAGCAGGCTCGAGGGGCCGATTGGCCTACTCCTGCTCCTATTTCTTATGTTCTTATGTTCTTATATCCACGCTTGTTGCTGACACCAAGTTATGTGTCACAGTGAATATTGTAAATGGAAGCATAAAGTTGCAAAGGGAAACTGAAAGATTAAGTGAGTTGGCAAAATTGGGGCAGATGGAGTTACATAGAATTGCAAAGAATGTACATCACGAAAACAGGCAATTCGGCCCAACGAGATTATGCCGGTGTTTATGCTACAGACAAGCCTCCGCCAACCCCTCTTCATTGAACCGTATGAGCAAACCCTTATATTCCTTTCTCCTCCATGTGTTTATCTAGCTTCGCCTTAAACGAATCCATGCTATTCACCTAAACTACTCCTAGTGGGAGCGAATTGCACATTCTAACCACTCTCTGGGTGAATGTGTTCCTCTTGAATGCCATATTGATTTAAATAGTGAATACCTGATATTCATTGCTCCAATGATTTGGAGTCCCCACCTCCGCAAGTGCAAACACCTTATCTACGTCTAACCTATAAAACCCTTGCATAATTTTAAAGTCCTATATTAGGTTACCCCCGAGTCTTCTCTTTTCTATACAGAAGAGCCCCAGTCTGTTCAAACTTTCAATATGGAGAAGTGTGAGCTCATCTACTTTGGAGCGAAGCAAGATAGATCAGGGTATTTTCTGAATGGTGAGAAGTTAGGAACTGTGGAGGAGCAGGGAGATTTCGGGGTCCAAGTACAGAAATCGCTCAAAGCCAGTGGAATCGCACAAAAAATTATTTAAATGTCTCATGGGATGTTGGCCTTTATTTCAAGGAAGCTGGTATTCAAAGGGGGAGAATGTTACAGATAGAAATCCCTGCTGAGACCCCATTTAAAGTAATGCATTCAGTTCTGGGCACTACATCTCAGGAAGGAAATATTGGCCTTGGAGGGGGTGCAGCGCAGATTCACTAGAATGAACCGGGGCTAAAATGGTTAAATTATGAAAACAGGTTCTGCGGAGGTCGGTCCTCATTTTTTTCTTATGAATCCCGCCCCATCCGTTTACTGTTGACCGGAGCGCGTCTGATACGAAGTCAGTCAGAATCGGATGCGAATCACATCACGGGCACAGCGGCTCTGGGACTGGCGACTGGTTTTACATTGAGTCTTTTTTATGGGATAGGCTGTACATTGTTTGTATAATAATAATAATAAGTTTGATACAATGAATGTTTTTTCCTTATTTCCCATTTCCACCCTCACCAGTTTTATATAGTAAAAGGTAACAATATTTAAGGGATGTAATGTACAGTGTTGGTGGAATCAGTGTAATTTAACTTGATACATTGAAAAATCTTTTGTCTATCCCAGACTCTTACCTCAGGTTTAGACCCTCAGCTCGTTTAAAATCGGTCACTCACTGATATAAATAAACCAGTAACAACCCCGAAACCTCAGCGGGTATATTTGTTCCGATTTCCACTGAAATTCCAATAAGCAAATCCCAGAGGCTGTTTCGGGTTTGACAAACTGTGAAACAGATTGTTTTAAAAGCCGAAAAAAGGGAAAACCTGGTGGTTGAAATCAAGTTTTATACATTATCTCTTTCTTTTTCCGATTTACAATTTCTCTTTGTGTGTTACTGACAGGAGCGGCTATAACGGAGCCCAGTGACTGGGCAATGAGCTGCACTGAGTCATTGGCCTGTGTTACAGACCGGCTCGTCGGACCTGCTCATTTCGTTTCATCTCATTTTCAGGAAACGGGAAATTACTGAACTTGAAGCTGGTGCATAACAGCTCGAAATCTCAATCCACTCCACCACTGGGGACTGAGTCTTCCGAAAACAGGGATTTTCAGTCGTGCATGTTATATCCACTTATTCTGCTCGTCATTTCTCAGATCTGATTGATGCGCCTTTCCCTTCAATTCAGGACTTACAGGAAAACTCGATTTTACAGTCGATTTTCGGGTCATGACGTATGGTGAAATTTCAAATAATTGAAATCGCCCCTTATTAACCCCAATATCGTCACCTGCACGTTTGACAAATGCAATGCGATTTCAATCACGGTTTTTGTGCACAACTCGTTCAAAGATACTGTCGGTAATTGAAGGGTGATTGAAGTCATGACACGAACATAACAGTTCGCACTGCCTTTTTCCCCAAGACGCTTCGGATTCATGTGGAATGATTTCGGTCTGGCGGTTAAATCCGTTCCCTCTTTTACAAATCCCCCTTCAAACCTGTATCCTTTAGTATTTTTGATAACCAATACCAATTCGGTTTGCCCTGTATTGTACAATACTTTCTAAATATTATAGATAAGCAGAGCACTTGAGGTGTCACAGCTGTGACTTTGACTTTTCTCCCTTTCCTCTAGATTTCCCCGGCAACTGCCACTAACCACAATCTTCGACACACTTCTCCATCAGAAAGTTCCGAGCTACGGTTTCAAATGAAATATCGCCCATCTCTTCAATCAACGAGAGTCCAGATAGAGTTTATTCGTTTCATCTCACAGTTTCCTCAAATCCTCCTTAAAGTACCATCAAAAATTGTCCTTAAGTTAACAATAATATCATTAAAAGTTTTTATCGTCTGGGGTTTTGTTTCTGATTCCACGGCTTTTAAAGGTCACTGTGGATATTTAACGAAGTGCATCTTAATTGGAGGCTTCTTGGAGAAATTGGAGAAAGATCACGAAGCGATAATTGAGAGACGGAAAATGAAGCTGTTTGACGGGAGCACTGATAGAACCGATTGTGCGCTGCTCTGATGGCGCAAGCGGTCATCGTGCGGTACTTTTATGAGCTTCAGAAATATCCAGATTGTGAGATTCAGCCTCACCTAGAACAGTCGAACATTTTACTCCGAACATTTTGACCAGAGTTCAAGGCACAATTGGTATGTTCCATCTCGCATCTACTTAGTGTTCCCATTTAGGCACTTGGGTTCATCTGGCCTACCGTCTTGCAATAGCAGGTGCGGGTTTACTTGTTTATAAGGGGAGAGGGGGCTATGGCAAAGGGGCCTGGACGAGATCTTCAAATCAAAATAA
The DNA here is from genome assembly GCF_035084215.1 of Heptranchias perlo. Classification (NCBI taxonomy): domain Eukaryota; kingdom Metazoa; phylum Chordata; class Chondrichthyes; order Hexanchiformes; family Hexanchidae; genus Heptranchias; species Heptranchias perlo. Next base: position 587,848 of record NW_027139761.1, on the reverse strand, counting down.
CCAAAAATACAATTCTTCTTTTCGTTAAACGGATATTCATCGATTGGAAGTTTCGTGTTGGGAAAATTTGGAAGGGAAATATGCTGCCTGGTTTCACTGTGTAACGGGGGAAATTATTCAGCTTACAGATGTTAATACGCTGAAAGTTCGAGAGGCCTTTTCCAACTCCCGTGTGGGACAAGTTCAGCTTTTGAACCGTGGGTAAAGTGTTATTTTAATTGGTGCTAACGAAAGACAAGACATTTGGCACAAACAAGAAGAATTGTAAACTCACGAGTTCACTGTCCATGTTTCTTACATCATGTTCAACAGAAACAAGAATTCTCCTCAACACGTTGCTGAGAATTTTATAACAGGGACCCTCGCCCAAGTTCGACGTCGACAAGGGATAATTCAGACTCCAACTATGAACATTTACGATGGAAACTTAACAACTAGCGAACCTGCACAGCTCAGTAGGTTAAAGCATCAGATTTTTATTAACGTGTAGTGATCTGAGGATCCAGGATTCATGTTTCTGTTCAGGCTGTAAATTTTGAAACAGCTGGCAAGTTCTGTCTTTGCAGCGGAGCAACAACCATGGGACAGACGATGCCTGCGATGTGTTGTCAAAGCTTCCGTGTTATCTTGTTTCCCAGGGATGGGCAGTAATGCGCTGTCTGAAGCGGCAAATGCACCTTCCCGCCAGCAACTTGTGATTGGAGAGAGCGGGGCCGGACAGGCGGACTGAATGTATTTGCTGTCGTGGCCTCACTCAATCCGGGACCTGGGGAATATCGAACATCAATGTGTTTTTGCCGGGTCTGCAATGCTGTTTAGGAATGTAGGTATTAACCGAGGCAACGCTGCAGGATCCTTTAATGATCTCTCACAGATCAACTGAAATCATTCGCAATGTGTAGCTTTGAAGGGACTTTCTGCATCGTCAGGGCATGAAACGGGAGTGAGGCAGCTACACTGTCGGTGTCTGTGTAGTGTTTGAATGTGTGTAGAACTCTACAGAAAATGGACCGGTTCGGTGAGGTTTCTTTTATTCGTTCATGGGATGTGGGCGTCGCTGGCGAGACCGGCATTTATTGCCCATCCCTAACTGCCCTTGAGAAGGTGGTGGTGAGCTGCCTTTTTGAACCGCTAGAATCCGTGTGGTGAAGGTTCTCCCACAGTGCTGTTATGAAGGGATTTCCAGGATTTTGACCCAGCGACGATTAAGGAACGGCGATATATTTCCAAGACGGGATGGTGTGTGACTTGGAGGGGAATGTGCAGGTGCTGCTGTTCCCATGTACCTGCTGCTCTTGCCCTTCTAGGTGGTAGAGTTAGCAGGTTTGGGAGGTGCTGTCGAAGAAGCCTTGGCGAGTTGCTGCAGTGCATCCTGTGGATGGTACACACTGCAGCCACTGTGCGCCGGTGGTGAAGGGAGTGAATGTTTAGGGTGGTGGATGGGGTGCCAATCAAGCGGGCTGCTTTATCTTGGATGGTTTCGAGCTTCTTGAGTGTTGCTGGAGCTGCACTCATCCAAGCAAGTGGAGAGTATTCCATCACACTCCTGACTTGTGCCTTGCAGATAGTGGAAAGGCTTTGGGGAGTCAGGAGGTGAGTCACTCGATGCAGAATACCCAGCCTCTGATCTGCTCTCGTAGCCACAATATTTATATGGCGGGTCCAGTTCAGTTTCTGGTCAATGGTTACCCCCAGGATGTTGATGATGGGGGATTCGGCGATGGCAATGCCTTTGAATGTCAAGGGGAGGTGGTTAGACTCTCTCTTGTTGGAGATGGTCATTGCCTGGCACTTGTCTGGCGCGAATGTTACTTGCCACTTTTGAGCCCAAGCCTGGATGTTGCCCAGGTCTTGCTGCATGCGGGCTCGGACTGCTTCATTATCTGAGGGGTTGCGAATAGAACTGAACAATGTGCAATCATCTGCGAACATCCCCATTTCTGACCTTATGATGGAGGGAAGGTCATTGATGAAGCAGCTGAAGATGGTTGGGCCGAGGACACTGCCTTGAGGAACTCTTGCAGCAATGTTCTGGGGCTGAGATGATTGGCCTCCAACAACCACTACCATCTTCCTTTGTGCCATGTATGACTCCAGCCGCTGGAGAGTTTTCCCGCTGATTCCCATTGACTTCAATTTAACTTGGGCTCCTTGGTGCCACACCCGGTCAAATGCTGCCTTGATGTCAAGGGCAGTCACTGTCACCTCACCTCTGGAATTCAGCTCTTTTGTCCATGTTTGAACCAAGGCTGTAATGAGGTCTGGAGCCGAGTTGGTCCTGGCGGAACCCAAACTGAGCATCGGTGAGCAGGTTATTGGTGAGTAAATGCCGTTTGATAGCACTGTCGACGACACCTTCCATCACTTTGCTAATGATTGAGAGCAGACTGATGGGGTGGCAATTGGCCGGATTGGATTTGTCCTGCTTTTTGTGGACAGGACATACCATGGCAATATTCCACATTCTCGGGTAGATGCCAGTGTTCCGGCTGTACTGGAACAGCTTGGCTAGAGGCGCAGCTAGTTCTGGAGCACAACAGCCGGGATGTTTTCGGGTCCCATAGCCTTTGCTGTGTCCAGTGCCCTCAGCCGTTTCTTGATATCACGTGGAGTGAATCGAATTGGCTGAAGACTGGCTTCTGTGATGGTGGGGATATCGGGAGGAGGCCGAGATGGACCATCCACTCGGCACTTCTGGCACTCACGTGCTGGACTCCGCCATCGTTGAGGATGGGGATGTTTGCAGAGCCTCCTCCTCCCGTTAGTTGTTTAATTTTCCACCACCATTCACGACTGGATGTGGGAGGACTGCCAGAGCTTTGATCGGATCCGTTGTTTGTGGAATCGCTCAGCCCTTTCTATAGCATGTTGCTTCCGCTGTTTAGCATGCATGAAGTCCTGAGTTTTCGCTTCATCAGGTTGGCACCTCATTTTTAGGTACGCCTGGTGCTGGTCCTGGCATGCTCTTCTACATTCCTCATTGAACCAGGGTTGATCCCCTGGCTTGTTGGTAATGGTAGAATGAGGAATATGCCGAGCCATGAGGTGAAAGATTGTGCTGGAATACAATTCTTCTGCTGCTGATGGCCCACAGCACCTCATGGATGCGAGTTTTGAGCTGCTCGATCTGTTCTGAATCTATCCCATTTAGCACGGTGGTAGTGGCACACAACACATTGGATGGTGCCCTCAGTGCGAAGACAGGACTGCATCTCCACGAGGACTGTGCGGTGGTCACTTCCACCAATACTGTCATGGGCAGATGCATTTTCGACAGGTTGATTGGTGAGGACGAGGTCAAGTAATTTTTTCCCTCGTTTTGGCTTCACTCACCACCTGCCGCAGGCCCAGTCTGGCAGCTATGTCCTTCAGGACTCGGCCAGCTCGGTCAGTAGTGGTGCTACCGAGCCACTCTTGGTGATGGACATTGAAGTCCCCCACCCAGAGTACATTCTGTGCCCTTGCTACCCTCAGTGCTTCCTCCAAGTGGTGCTCAACATGGAGGAGGACTGATTCATCAGCTGAGGGAGGGCGTTATGCCGCAATCAGCAGGAGGTTTCCTTGCCCATGTTTGACCTGATGCCATGAGATTGCATGGGTTCCAGAGTCAATGTTGAGGACTCCCATGGCCACTCCCTCGTGACTGCATATCACTGTGCCGCTACCTCTGGTCGGTCTGTCCTGCCGATGGGACAGGACACACCGAGGGATGGTGATGGAAGAGTCTGGGACAATGAGCTGAAAGGTATGATTCTGTGAGTTTGGCTGTGCAGGGCTGCTGCTTGACTAATCTGTGGGACAGCTCTCCAAATTTTGGCTCAATTCCCCAGATGTTCGTGAGGAGGATTTTGCAGGGTCGACTGGGCTTGGTTTGCCTTTGTCCTGTCCGGTGCCTTGTGGTCCGTCCGGTTTTATTCTGATTATGACTTTTTTTAAATCGAGATTTTTACAACTGAGTTGCTTGCTTGGCCATTTGAGCGGGCAATTAAGAATCAACCACATTGCTGTGGGTCTGGCGTCACATGTGGGCCAGACAGGGTAAGGATGGTAGATTTCGTTCCCTGAATGACATTAGTGAAGCAGATGGGTTTTTACGACAATCCGGTAGTTTCATGACCACCATTATTGATATGAGTATTTTAATTCCAGATTTTATTTAATTAATTGAATTTGAATTCTCCAGCTGCTGTGGTGGGAATGGAACTCATGACTTTGTGATTATTGGTATAGGTTTCTGGATTATTCCGTCTCGTAACAGAACCACTATGCTACCGTACCCGTAGGTGTTGCGTTTTATTCATATTTAACCACAGATTGAATTCTTGCTTGTTTCATATTAATTGATTTTTAGTGGATAACACTGCTGTTTGGTTTTGAACCGGGCAATTGTTCGGTTGGATTTAGCGAACGTGATAACCACTACACTACGGAACCTCTACTGTGCAAACAGCTAAAGGAAATGCTCAGAATATAGCGGCCGTCTGCAAATGCTCTCAGTGTGGAAGATGGGTCCGGTTCCCGTCCAGGGAATTAACTTTTACAAAATAGTTTACTATATTAATTACGCAAAACTAATTGAAACTCAGTAAAAAGGCGAATAGTTGTTCAAATCGCCATTAATCAACCAATAACTTTCTGTTTCAGTCTGACGGAAATCCTAACTTTTTTTTAATTCATTCACCAGGCAGAATAAAGAAAGTTCAGAGGGGAAGTGAAAAATGAAACAATAGGTGCAAAGAGAGAGTATGAGAATGGACTGGCGGCCAACATAATAGGGAATCCAAAAGTATACTACAGGCATGTGAACATTAAACGGGTAGTTAGAGCCCTCCTCTGATTAGGGGCCAGAAAGGAGATCTACTCGTGGAGGCAGAGGGAATGGTCGAGGTATTAAATGAGTAATGACATCTATCTTTACCAAGGAAGAAGATGTTTACCAGAGTCTCAGGAAAGGAAGATATAGTTGAGATACAGGATGGGCGAAACATTGATGAAGAAGAGGTATTTGAAAGGCTGGCTGTATTTAAGTAGATAAGTCATCAGGTCCGGATGGGATCGGCCGAGATTGCTGAGGGAAGTAAGGGTGGAAATTGCGGAGGTACTGGCCGTAATCTTCCAAACATCCATAGGTATGGGGGTGGTGTAGAGGACTGGAGAGTTGTAAATGTTACACACTTGTTCAAAAAAGAATGCAAGGATTACCTCAGTAACTATAGGCCAGTCAGTTTAACCTCAGTGGTGGGGAAACATTTACAAACGATAATCCGGGACTGAATTAACAGTCACTTGGACGAGTGTGGATCGATTAGGGAAAGCCGGCATGGATTTGTTAAAGGCAAATCGTGTTCAACTAACCTGATAGAGCTTTTTGATACATTAGCATAGAGGGTAGATGAAGGCAATGCAGTTGATGCAATGTATATGGACGCTTCATAAAATGCCGCACGGTAGGCTTATCAGTAAGATTGCGGCCCATGGATGAAAGGGAACAGTAGAAACATGGAGGCAGAATTTTCCCAATGGATTGATTTATACAAAATATTTTATTGTATTGATTTCGCAAAACTCATTACACTCTGTAATGTTCTAATCGCCATTAATCAACCAGCAACATTCTGTTTCAGACTGAAGGAAATCCTAACATTTTTTTATTCATTGATGGGATGTCGGCGTCGGTGGAAAGGCCAGCACTTATTGCCCTTGAGAAGATGGAGGTGATCCGTCTTCTTGAACCGCTGCAGTCCGTGTGGTGAAGGTTCTCCCACGGTGCTGCAATGTAGGGATTTCCAGGATTTTGACCCAGCGATGATGATGGAACGGCGATATATTTCCAAGTAACGATGGTGTGAGACTTGGAGGGGGCCGTGCAGGTTGCGGAGTTCATATGTGCCTTCTGCCCTTGTCCTTACAGGTGGCAGAGGTCGCGGGTTTTGGAGTTGCTTTTGTGGATGGTACACATTGCAGCCACAGTGCGCTGGTGGTGGAGGGAGTGAATGTTTAAGGTGGTGGATGATGTGCTAATCAAGTGGGCTGCTTTTTCCTGGGTTGTGTCGAGCCTCTTGAGTGTTGCTGGAGCTGCACTCGTCCAGGCAAGTGGAGAGCATTCCATCACACTCCTGACTTATGCCTTGTAGATGTTAGAAAGGTTTCGGGGAGTCACGAGTCTCCAGTGTAATCGCATCTTAACTGTAATGTGATTACCACAACTGCACGCAGTACTCAAGTTGTGGCCTAACTAATGTTTTATACAGTTCTAGCATAATCTCACTGCTATTACAGTCTATGCCTCGGCTAATGAAGGAAAGTATCCTGTATGCCTTTTAACCACCTTATCTACCTGTCCATCTACCTTCAGGGATCTGTGGACATGCACTTCAAGGTCCCTGTGTTCATCTACACCTCTCAGTATCCACCCAAGCAAGGTAGTTTCAGAGCAACTAATTCTGAAACGTCTTACTTGATAATACAGGTCGTACAGTCAAAACCATTTGATAAAGGGAGACTAATATTGGTGACTGGAAATAGTTAGTGTACAAGTTGATGTTGCTGTACACCAGAATAGAAAACGAGATGGGATGGACAGAAGCGGTCTGAAAGATGGCTGATCGGCTGTGGGAGGCAGCGGACATTTATACTGGCTGCACGACGGTAGCTACAGTGCTTTGTTGTTCTCGGGATATGATTATCACTTCGGGGATTTTATTGATTCATGATACGAACGGTCCCGGGTTCGAATCCACGACGACGCTTACAACCACAAGGCTTTTTGTGAAAAGTCACCAATTGGCTTCTGATACCTTTTCAGTGTTGCTGTTGGTCGAATTGAATTATATCGAGAGCATTTTTAAGATCCAGAGGTGAGAGTACGGAAGTTTCCAAGGCGAAACACATGTGAAGTAAATAAATGTCTCAAGCTGATGAGGAGATTGAAGCTCGATGTGAATTTACCTTCAGGCGGCCTCATTGATATTAGATGACAGGATAGAAGGCCACATATCCAAGTTAGCCGATAACACCAAGATGGGCAGCATTGTACGCAGTGCAGATGGAAGAACAATATTACAGAGAGACATTAATAGAATAAATGAATGGGCAAAACTGTGACAAATGGATTTCAATTTAGTCCAGTGTGAGGTCATCCACTTTGGACCTGAGGAGGATATTTCAGAATACTTTCTAAATGATGAAATGCTCGAAACTGTGGAGGTCCAAAGGGACTCAGGGGTCCAGCTACATAGTCATTAGAATGTCATGGACAGGTGCAAAAAATAATCAAAAAGGCGAATGTAATCCTGGCCTTTTTTATTTAGAGGCATAGAATACTAGAGAATAGACATTATGCTACAGCTATTCAAAGCTCTGGTTGGACCACACTTGGAGTACTGTGTTCAGTTCTGGGCACCGCACCTGAGGGAGGATAAATTGGCTGTGGAGGGAGTGCAGTGTAGATTTACTAGAATGATACCTGGGCTCCAAGGGTTAAATTCCGACGAGAGATTACACAAACTCGGGTTGTTTCCCCTGGAATTTGGTAGGTTAAGGGCAGATTTTATCGAAGTTTTCAAGATATTAAGGGGAATTGTTGGGGTAGATAGAGAGAAACTAATTCTGCTCGTTGGGTGCCTGGGACGAGGGGACATAGCATAAACATTAGAGTCAGCAATTTCAGGAGTGAAGTTGGGAAACACTTCCACAAGCAAAGGGAGGTAGAAGTTTGGAACTCTCTTTCGCAAACAGCAGTTGATGCTAGCTTAATTGTTAATTTTAAACCTGAGATTGATAGGTTTTTGTGAACCAGAGGAATTAAGGTATATGATGCTCAGGCGGTTATATGGATGTTGGTCACAGATCAGCCATAATCTTATTCAATTGCAGAACACTCTCGAGGGGTAAAATGGCTGAATCCAGTTCCCAAGTTGCTCATTGGTGCAGAATGCAAAACGATCCTGCATTGGCCGGGAATCGAACCCGAGTCCCTCGCGTGGGAGGCGAGAATTCTACCACTGAACCACCAATGCTGGCACATGTGCTATTTGCAAATGTCCACTTACGTCTCTTCACTCTCATAGTGAATGAAAGTAGCAATTTGAGTAAAGTTGACTTGTGGTCGAGTGTATATTGTGACGATACCGAGACAGACGACAATGTCGTTTCAGAGTAATTCATTCTGTAAAGTGTTACTTGATATTACAAGTCGGACATTCAAAACAAATTTGATAAAGAGAGACTAATATTATTGATATGAAATAATTGGTGTCGAACCTGATATTGCTCTACATCGTACATGGTACAAGAAAGCGAGATTGGATGGACACAGCGTTCTGAAAGGATGGCGGATCGGGAATATGGGAGCGGAATTTTACCCTGGCTGAACATCTCCGTTGCCTTTCGGTCTGATTCTCGCTCAGGGAGTTTCACTGGTTCAAACCGGATGAACCCCGTTGTGTCCCCATTTTTAATCAAAATCACCAATTGGTTTCTCACATCTTTTCAGAGGTGCAGAAGGCAGGTTTGACTTATCTCCAGCAGAGCATGTTTGAGCACCAGAGGGCAGAATGCAAAGGGTTTGTCCACGTAACACACGGAGACGAAATTAAGATAATCTTTCAAGAAGTTTTACAGATTGAAGCCGGCACGTGAATTTATTCCAATTCAGGCGATCTCATGTGTGCAGAATGAAAAGGTAAAGGATGCTGCATTGGGCTGGAACCAAACCCCTGGTTTCCCACCGGCAGACGAGGGTTCCACCACTGAACCGCTAATGCACACACAGCTGCAGGTTGCACGTGTCGCGTTGGATATATGTCTTGAATATGCAGTCTGCAAAGCTCCTGTGCAGCCTGCTTTTACAGCCGCGCGAGCGAACGAGGCAAGGCATGGACTTTAAAATTCACTGGGCGTTCGAAACCAACTCACACTCATAGTACGAAATAAATAAGAGCTAAAATTACCAAGCAGTGCTTCTCTCAGAGATAAAGAGATAGTCCAGTCAAATGTATACCTATAAGATTTCACGATATGGGATTTACTTTAAGCTTCAGCTTAATCATCGAATGTTGAGATTTATACTACTATTTTCTTTGCGTGCTGTCTCTGTCTGCATTTCTTCTCTCTCTCTGTGTTTTCCCCTGATGGACTTATCAGGCTTCCTTGAACGGCCAGGTCTGGATGGATATCGCTGACGGATCTTCAGTCAAATGTTGTATTTCGACGGGATGATCTTTGCGATTTTCTGTCTCCGTTTTCGGAAAATATAAACCCAGATGGGATTTCCACTCCTCACGTCCCGTCACCTGCGGGTACTGGGAATTAACCTGATCTATCACTCGGTCTTAATATCTGTATTCTCATTGCTTAAGAATAAGATAACGGGGTTACAGCTATTTTCAGGTCACATTTTAGATATTAATACATAACAGATTTATTCGAAAACTAGAAGCACGTGGGGTTAAAGGACCAGTGGTAATGCGGGCACGTAATTGGCTCAGGGATAGGAGGCAGACAGTAGTGGTGACCGGATGTTTTTCTGACTGGAGGGAAACATGCAGTGGGATCCCCCAGGGGTCGGTACTCGGACTATTGCTTTTCTTGTTATATATAAATGCCTTGGATGTGGAATAGGGAGTACAATTTCGAAGTTTGTGGATATTACAAAACTTGACAAAGTAGTAAATAGTGAGGAAGATAGTAGCAGAATTCAGGAGGACAAGAACAGAATGGTGAAATGGGAAGTCACGTGATCGATTAAATGCAGATCAGTGTGAAGTGATGCACTTTTTGAAGACGAACATGGAGAGGCAGTATAACCTAAATGGAACAATTTATGGGGGGCGGGGGGGGGCGGGGGGTGCAAGAGCAGAAGAACCTGGGGGTGCATATTCACAAAACAAGGCAAGTTGATGAGGCGGTTTAGTCAGCATAAGGGATACTTTGCTTTGTAAATAGGGGCATTGAGTACAAAAAAAGGAAGTCATACTAATCCTTACAAATCAGTGGTTAAGCCTCAGCTGGAGTGTATGTCCGGTTCTGGGCACCACACTTTAGGATGAAAAGGCATTGAAGGGGATTCAGAGCAGGTTGACCTGGATGATACCAGGGATGAGGGACTTCAGTTATGTGGAGAGATTGGAGAAGCTGGGATTATTCTCCTTACAGCAGAGAAGGTTAATGGGAGACCTAATAGAGATATTCAAAATAATGAGGGGTTTTGAAAGTACAAGGAGGGAGAAACTGTTTCCTCTGGCAAGTGGGTCGGTAACCAGAGGTCACAGATTTAAAATAATTGGGATAAGAACTAGCCCGGAATTGAGGAGAATTTTTTCACACTGAGGATTTTTTAAGATCAGGAACGCACTTCCTGAAAGGGTGGTGTAAGCAGATTCCATAGAATCATTCAAAAGGCAATTGGACATGTAATTGAAGAGGACTAATTTGCAGGGAAAAATCTGGGTGTGGGTCTAATTGGACAGGTCTTCGAAAGATCCAGCACAGGTCCCACGGCGGAATGGTCTCCTTCTGTGCTGTAAGCTTCTATGATTCTATGATTACCTTCTGAATCATTACAATTGATAATATTCAGTGTTGAGGAACGAAGAAAATTATAACCGTGATATTCGGCTTCTCCATTCCCTTATGAATATCGCAGATTATACTGTCCAGGCGGGGGTGGGTCTGAATGGGGGATAGAGTGCGGAGATTGGAATTTAATCCGAGCAGAATGAACTTGGTCTCATCTGGGACCGAGTTTCGGCCCGAGCTCTGACCGGGGAGGTGAGTTTCCTTCAGTGCTTCTTTCGCGGTCACTTGGTATCACTTGTTCCCTGGCTCTTAATTAGTGAGTAGGCCCCCTGTTGGTCGGTTGACTAGAAGCATTAATCTCCTGACTGGTAACTGTGACTGACCGTACCGCACTGTCCCTTTGCAGGTTTATTTCCACTGCAGTGCTGAGGTTTGCTACCCTTCCACCCGAGAGAACTGCACTGCTCCCTGCAGCTCCAGTAAGTACCTGTGATCTGACCAGAAATTAATTCCTGATGGGGAGGGGTGGGTGTGGGACATCTGGACACGGGGCTCCCTCAGCAAGAGGCCGAACACTGAGAACAGGAGGAGTGTCCTGAATCTGGCGGTTCTGGGAACTTGCCCAGTTGCATTCGGTGCAGGTTTCCATTTAGAATGTCAATTTAGGGCAGCAGGTCTGAGCGCATCTTGCACCAGGTCAGTAATTGTGAAGGATGCTCTGATCCTTGAGCTGGAATGAATGAAGTATTTTTGGCTCTTGCTACTTGCCCGGATGCTGAGCTGCCCTACTTGCCGACCGCTGAAGAGCAGAATCCTCCCATTGTTGGCACGGGTGTGTTCCGCATCCGGTTCGGAACAGTCCACCCTTGGCATTGGAGAACGTTTAACCAGCATCTAATTGTCCTCTTTCTGACACTGGGAATTCAGGGTGCAACTGAAAGGATGTCCCGGGGCCGGACACCTGGCCAATTGCGGGTCAAAGTAATGCATCAAATAGTGTCTCCTTCACCAGGAGACCAGACTGGCCATTGTAGCGGCAGCAATTGCAAACTCTGCTCAGTTGGTGCGTCCTTCTGAGAATCGGTTTGGTGAGAACCAGATGCAATTATAGCCGGAATTCTAAACTCTGTCCGGTACCCAGGGCCCTGATGGTTTTTTGCATGAGGCCATCTGATTCAGGATTTGCAGACAACTGAAGATTTAATTATTCACCATCAACTCTTGTCTCTTGTTCTCCTTCGCCCCCAGAGAGGCGAAGAAGCGCCGATAACCGGTCTGGGGCCTTGGTGACCGCTGACGGACCCATCCTTTTCCTGGAAGGTGAGGAGAGATTGGCTGCTCGGATCCGACAGGATGAGAAAGGTAAAGCAGGATGCTCCACCTGTCTCTCGTGATGGAGTGACTGGTGCCCATCTAAACCTGGCTTTTCCCCACAGATGCTGCTGTTGATTCCACCTCCCTTGTTCCCGGATTAGCGGTTGGGGTAGCGCTGCTCTCCGTGGCCCTGTTGGTCGGGACTGTTGCTTTGTGGAAAATGGAGCAGGGCCGCAGGGTGGGCCCCGAGTGCAGCTCCATGGAACTGTAGATGTGTCTGTTGGATAATAAACTCCTGTTATAGACGATTGCTGGTCTCGTTATCTTTCAAATGCTCGCTGGATTGTACTGTTTGCAGTGAGTTAATTTGGTATCTGGTTTGAGAATTGTTTTTGCAGCAAACAATCCCCCCCCCCCCACCCAACGATTCGCATAGAGATCCAGGGCAAAGCTGTGGTGGGTTTGTAGCAAAATGGTGTCGGTCAGGAATGACTGGTTCATTTGCCTCGAACACTGGTCCTGGGCACATGTCGCCGGAATTGGCTCTTCCCTGACGGCATCGATTGACCAATTTGCCAAGCCTGGCGAGTGTTGGGCTCTCCTCGCATGACCACTGGCTGCTGGTCTCTCCGGATATCGAAACAGGAGAATAGACCAGATGAATGTGTGGCTGCAGGGATGGTGTCGGAGGGAGGGATTTAAATTCATGGGACATTGGGACCGTTCTGCAGAAGGTGGGACCTGTACAAGTGGGACGGGTTACATCGGAGCCGGACCAGGACCGATGTCCTCGCAGGGGAGTTTGCTCGTGCTGTTGGGGAAGGTTTAAACTGGAATGGCAGGGGGATGGGAACCTGAGCAGGGAGACAGGAGGGGAAAACAAGGATAGAAACAAGACAAAGGGAGGAAGCAATAGTGGCAGGCGGAGAAAACAAGAGCAAAAAACAAATAGGGCCATAGTGCAAAAAAAATACTAGATAACTAGCAATCTTCAAGACCAGTCTGAAGGCATTGTCTTAATGTGTGGAGCATTTGCAATAAGGTCGATGAATTAACAGCAAAGAGATTAATGGGTATGAACAAGTTATCATTATGGCGACATGGCTGTAGGGTGACCAAGGATAGGAACTGAACATCCAGGGGTAGTCAATATTTAGGAAGGACAGGCAAAAAGGGAAATGATGTGAGGTAGCGTTGTTAGTAAAGGAGGAAATCAACGCAATAGTGAGGAAGGATATTGGCTCAGAAAATCACGATGTGGAATCTGTATGGGTGGAGCTAAAATACCAAGGGGCAGAAAACGGTGGGGGTTGTCTATTGCCCCCCAAACAGGAGTGATGTAGGAGAGGGCATTAAACAGGAAATAGGAGACGCATGCAAGAAGGGTACAACTGTAATCACGCTGACTTAATTTAACATGTAGTTTGGTCAAACCAAATCAGCAATAATACTGTGGGGAAGGAATTCCTGGAGTGCACATGATTTGATTTCTAGACCAATACATTGAGGAACCAACTAGAGAACAGGCGATCCTAGATTGGGTATTGTGCGATGAGAAAGGATTGATTAACAATCTTTTGCGGGCTCCCTTAGAGAAGAGCGACCATAACATGATAGAATTCCTTATTTCAGATGGAGACTGAAGTAGTTGAATCCGAAACTGGGGTCCTGAATCTAAATGAAGGAAATTATGGAAGTGTGAGTTGGCTAGGATGGATTGGGGAACTTCACAAAGGGATGACGGTGGATAGGCAATGGCTAATATTTAAAGAACATGTGCAGGAATTACAACAATTATTGATTCCTGTCTGGCACAAAAATAAAAAAGAAATTAGGGATAGTATTTATCCAAAGAGGAGACATATAAAATTGCTAGAAAAAGCAACAAGCCTGAGGATTGGAAGCAGTTTAAAATTCAGCAAAGGAGGACAGAGATTGACTAAGAGGGAAAAATTAGAGTATGAGAGTAAACGAGCAGGAACATAAAAACTGACTGTAAAAATTTCTCTAAATGTCAAGAGAAAAAGATTAGTGAAGACAATTAAAAACATACTTTGGTTCTGTTCTCAAAGTAGGACACAAACAACCTTCCAGAAATGTGAGGAACCAAGTTTCTACTGAAGGAAACCAGTATTACTTTTAAAGAAAAAATGCTTGGGAAATTAATGGAGTTAAAGGCTGACAAATGCCCAGGGCCTGATAATCTACACCCCAGAGTACCAAACGAAGTGGCCCTGGAAAGAGTGCATGCATTGGTGATCATCTTCCAAAATTCTATACTCTGGAACAGTTCCTACAGATTGGAGGGTTGCAAATGTAACTGCACTTTTTTTTTTAAAAAAAGGAGGGGGAGAAAAAACAGGGAATTAAAGACCAGTTCGCCTAACATCAGTAGTGGGGAAAATGCTCGAGTCTATTTTAAAAGATGTGATAACAGAACAATTGGAAGGCATTATTGGGATTTGATAAAGTCAGCATAGGTTTATGAAAGGGAAATCATGCTTAACAAATCTACTGGAGTTTTTTGAGGATGTAACTAGTAGATTAGATAGGTGAGAACCAGTGGATGTGGTATACATGGATTTTCAGAAGGCCTTTGATATGGTGCCACAGAAGAGGACCGTGTGCAAAAGTAAAGCACATGGGATTCGGGGAATAGACTGGCCTGGATTGAGAATTGGTTGACAGACTGGAAAGAGTGAGAATAAACTGGTCTTTTCCCGGGTGGCAGGCAGTGACGAGTGGGGAACGGCAGGGGTCAGTGCTTGGGACCCCAGCAATTCAAAATATATGTCAATGATTTGGATGAGGGAACGGAACGGAATGTAACATTTCCAAGTTTGCAGACGACGCAAAGCTGGGGTGGAATGCGAGCTGTGAGGAGGATGCAAAGAGGGTCCAATGTGATTTCGACAAGTTGGGTGAGTGGGCAAGAACATGGCAGATGCAGTATAACGTGGATAAATGTGAGGTTATCTACTTTTTTTGTCAAAACAGAAAGGCAGTTTATTATCTGAATGGTGATAGATTGGGAAAATGGGGAGGTGCAACGAGACCTGGGTGTCCTTGTACACCAGTCGCTGAAAGCGAGCATTCAGATGCAGCAAGCAGTTAGGAAGGCGAATGGTATGTTGGCGTTCAATGCAAGAGGATTTGAGTACAGGAACAGGGAATGTCTTACTGCAGTTGTACGGGGCCTTGGTGAGACCCCATCTGGAGTATTGTGTGCAGTTTTGGTCTCCTTATCTGAGGAAAGATGTCATTGCCATGGAGGGAGTGCAACGAAGGTTTTGCAGACTTGTTCCGAGGATGGCAGGACTGACGTATGAGGAGAGATTGGGTCGACCAGGCCTATATTCGCTCGAGTTTAGAAGAATGAGGGGTGATCTCATCGAAACATATAAAATTCTAACAGGACGAGACAGACTAGATGCAGGGAGGATGTTCCCGGTGGCTGGGGAGTCCAGAACCAGGGGCCACAGTCTCAGGATACGGGGTATGTTATTTAGAACCGAGATGAGGAGAAATTTATTCACTCAGTGGGTGTTGAACCTGTGGAATTCACTACCACAGAAGGCAGTGGAGGCCAAGTCATTAGACTTATTCAATAAGCAGATAGATATATTTCTTAATGCTCAAGGGATATGGGGAAAAAGCGGGAACAGGGTACTGAATTAGACGATCAGCCATGATCATTTTGAATGGCAGAGCAGAATGATCAACTCTTGCTTTTATTTTCTATGAAATTGACAAAGATGAAACAGTCTGAACCTCCAACAGAATGTGTAGCACAGATATTAATGAGGAAGTGAGAAGCGTGCCCGTGAATTGGCTCCGTGGCTTAGTTGCTTAAAGAACTCCGGTCACAGATTCAACTCCCCGTGGTGCTTTTGTGGAATTTATGATGTTCAGTGAATTTGACCAGCAAAAGCATCGTGCGGTGTTTGTACTTTGTTCGGGGTCCAATACGGAACTGCTCAGAATATCTCTTCAAAATGCCCTTTTATTTTGCAGACAGACCCCTCAGAGAATGTGAGCGTAACACGTTAATGTAAGGAGACGTTCTTGTTTCTGGGCTCGTTGAGGTCGGGGTATAATTCTCGATTCGAGGTCCATATCCCGTAGAATCCCCAATTTAGCCCTTGACTTTTTATCTTTAGTGGCGGTTCAGACTTTTGCAAAGAGGGAAAAGAAATCCCCAAATCACTCCACCTCAATCTCAAACGCTTTCAGAAGAAGTTCATTTCAAACAATCAGGACCTTAAAGGCACCTCAATGACTTCCACTTTCATTGAACGAGCTTTGCTTGCAATTGCATTCGACCTTGAAACCGCTCTGGGCTTTCATCTCACTGAAGCAGAGTCTGGCCGCTTTGTATCTGTGAGCATGTCACTGACGAGGTTCGCTTTCACATTGGTCTCGATCAATTTCTAAAATTTCACCAAGCCTCAAGGAAAAGAAACAGAGAATCGAACTGTCCCTGTAAGTGATGAATTGAAGGGATTGGTGCTCCAAGCAGAACTGAAAAGTGCGCAGTGCAGGCGCTCAGGCATTCCAAATCCACCCTCTCGCCACTCGGCGATCTCATTAACTGAGCTTTACACTGGTCTTGTGTCACCGCGCTGAAATCGAACACGTTTCTCTGAACTTCACAGTTGCTGTTTCCGGAGTGAAGACCAGCTCGTTGGTTGAAGCTTGCAGGAGTAAAAATCCAGTCATTTTGGAGAAGTAAACTGACAGTAGACAGCTGTTATATTGGTGGCTGCAATCTCATAGTTTCGCTCAGTGAATTGCTGGTTTAGCAGGTGACCTCTTTGTATGTTTCGGTGGTGCTCTCATTTAGCGAGAAAGTTTGATGGTTCGAACCCTTATTTATTTTTTCTCTAAGGATTCATCGCCTCAAAGTTCCAGGGTTTCAATCTGTGTTTGGTTTGCAAGAAAATGTACCGTGATCATAGCCGGCTGAGCAGTGCTGATATTCCACCACTTACCCTGCGGTCGGAAATCAGGCACATCAATCATATAAAGGAATGGAACATTGGCTTCACGGATATCACAACTGATAACCCATTTCTTTTCAGCGGGTTTATTTTAAATCAGTTAACGCCTGCTTTAAATGGTAGACTCAGGACTGTCAAACAAACATAGAATAATTACCACAGTCATTGTTAGACTGGACGCCGCACGGTGACTTTGCTGTCAGTGAAGAGCGACGGGAAAGACCAAAGTGCCGTTTGCCCCTCTCACTGTGGCCGTGAAGGACTGTGTCCAGGCTGAAGTTCTGTTCCCACCGGACGATCCTCCCCGCAGATTTTGCTTTCTGAGCTCCAGTCAGGTGATGCTAAACACTCAGGTGGGAAAGACCAAAATCTACAACAAGGTGTTTAAAACATAGCTGATTTATTTAACATATCCAGAATCTTAAACTCCAGCCCAGTTATAGCGGTTATTAACATCAGCAGAAACAAACCCCAAATGTCAGAATGAATATGGTTCAGTCCTGGATGGATGGGATTAACAGCAGAATCCAACCCCTGCAGTCACTTGTGAACTCGCTGGTGTCTCAGCACGTGTGATGACTGAACGAATCCCTTCACACACATAGAATCATAGAAAGTTACAGAACAGAAGGAAGCCATTCGGCCAATCGTGTCTATGACGGCCGAAAAAGAGCTATCCAACTTAATCGCACTTTCCAACACTTGGTCATAGCCCTGTAGGTTACGGCACTTCAAATGCACATCTAAGTACTTTTTAAATGAGTTGAGGTTTTCTGCCTCGACCACCCTTTCAGACAGTGAGTTCCAGACCCCTAACATCCTGTCCGCTTCTGTGTATCCTGTTACTTTTTCACTGCTGTCCGGAAGTCTATGAACAACTCCCACCAAAGTCTTGCATTCTATTCTGTTACTCATTTCCACGCAAAGCCTTTCTACTGCGTGCTCACCTTTACTGATATGTCTTCTTTCTCATGCAGTAATAGTATCCCTCCTCAATATCGCTACTCCACCGCCTTTTCCAATGTCCCTATCCTTTCTAAACGGCTTATAACTTGAAATATTTATCTCCCAGTCATGCCCAGTTTGTAGCCAGTTCTCAGTGATGAGCACGAAGTCATGCACTGTAAGCTCAATTTACGCTTCTCATTCCCTTGTTTTATTTCTTATGCTACGGACATTACTGTATAGAACATTTAATTGGGCATTAGAACTTGTCCTACCCTTATGCCCTGATGTTGTGTTTAACATACTTGGTAAATAAGGTTGGTGAGCTGCAGACACAAGTGGTAACATGGGATTATGTTACAGTGTCAATAATGGAGACCTGGCTCAAACAAGCGGAGGAGTGGCCACTGAGATATTCCTGGCTACAACGTATTCAGGAAAGGCAGGGGGAAAAAAGTTGGGGGGGGGGGTGTGGACCAGGCACTATTGATCAAAAATACTGTTACAGCGGTCGAAAGGGTCGCCATGCTTAAGGGTTCAAAGGCAGAATCTATTTGTTTAGAATTAAGGAACAATTGAGGAGCTATTACGCTGCTGGATGCAGACTATCGGGGGCCAACAAGTGGGAAGGAGATGGAGGAGCAAATTGCAGAAAGATGCAATAATTTTAGAGCATTGATAAAAGGGAACTTCATTTATCCGAATATAGACTGGGAAAGAGCAGTGCAAAAGTCAAAGAGGGCGAGCAATTCCTGAAATGTGTCCAAGAGAACTTTCTTAATCTGTATGTTTTCAGCCCAACGAGGAAGGAAGCAGTGCTGGATTTATTTAGGGGAAAGAAGTGGGGCAAGTGGAGCATGATTCAGTGGGGGAGCATTTGCAGCAGGTTTAGTATAGTTATGGAAAATGCAAGGAAATATCAAGCATGAAAATACTGAACTGGGAAGAGCGAATTTCAGCGAGTTGAAAAGGGATCGGGTCCAGGTGGATTGGAATCAAAGATTGGCAGGTAAAGCAGTAAATGAGCAATGGGAGGCTTTGAGTGAGGAGATAGTTCGGGGACAGACTGGACACATTCTTACTAGGGTAAAGGTTGGGCATGCAAAACTAGAGCTCCCTGGATGACAACAGAATATTTGAGACAGCGTTTTGTACATTCTGAATACCAATGTCCGGACAGGTGTGCCCGCGGTGATCAACCACAACCTCGTCACTTCCACGCTGAAACAAAAAGCGGCCACATTCTGCTTCAGTGAGATGAAATCCGAGAGCGGTTTCAAGGTCAATTGCAATTGCAAGTAGAATGCATTCAGAGGACGTGAGATTATTGAGATACCGACAAACACCCTGCCAGTTTGAACAGCAGCTCAAGATCAAAAGTTCGGGGGGGGGGGGGGGAATGAGGGGTTGTCCGGGATTTGAACCCGGGATCTCTCACATATTTCAAACAACAAACCCGAAGCTAGAATCATACCCCTGGACCAACGAGCCAAAACAAACATCAGAACCAGGAAATGCGAGACCATGAAGATAAAAGTTACCCTACCGTCCCTGGGTGGGCTCGAACCACCAACCTTTCGGTTAACAGCCGAACGCGCTAACCGATTGCGCCACAGAGACAGCACACGTTTCTTTTTGAACTACTGATTCAACGAACTAAAAATTCAGGTTGCAGCGATCAAAATAATTTCTCTCTGCTATCAGTTTACTTTTCCAAAATAAAGTGTGTGAAGTTTGCACGACCGAAAATCTGTGCTCTATTATTCCTGAACATTAAACTCACCTTGTCATTAAACACCTGGATGTTGGAAGACTCCGTCCCCTCGTGGTCGAGAGGATTGATTTCTCGAGCTGTGCTTCGCCATTCTCTATTCCAGTAATATTCAGGTTCACTGAAAATTAGATGAGATGAAATGAGCAGGTCCGACGAGCAGGTCTGTGACACGACTCGGTGTTTACAAAGATGTCTCTTGCACTTACAGTGAAGCGGGCGGCAGTTTTCACTCTTAAACCAGTAACCATGATGTTCAGAAAAAGTGTGGCCGAGACAAACTCGATTTCAGCGCGGTGACACTGGGTCAGAGTAAAGTTCAGTTCATGCGATTGCCGAGTGGCGAGAAGGTGGATTTGGAACTCCTGTGCGGCTGCACTGCGAGTTGTCCAGATCTGCTTGGAGCGATATTCACTTCAATTCATCACTGACAGGGACAATTTGATTCCAAGTTTCTTTTTCTCTGCTGCTTGGTGAGATTTCAAAAGTTATAAACGACACATACCGACCCCAAACTCGTCACTTCCACTCTGACAGATGAAACGCGGTCACACTCTTCACTTCAGTGAGATAAAAGCCGGGAGCGATTTAACGGTCGAATGAAATGGCGAACAAAACTCATTCAATGAAAGTGCAGGTCATTGAGCTGCCTTTAAATTCCTGATTGTTTGCACTGAACTTCTTCCCAAAGCGTTTGAGATTCACGTGGAGCGATTTGGGGACTTCTTTTCCCTCTTTGCAAAAGTTTCAACCGCAGGTCAAAATCAATAGTCGAGGGCGGAATGAGACGCCTTCCTGAAATTTGAAAGCCAGGGAAGCAGATTTTAGAGCAAGGTTCTGTTTATTGAGAAAAAGCAGATACAATATTCATCCCGGAACGATCCAGAATCTGATCAGCTCGAAAAGTAACGGTTCCCCCGTGATTTGAACACGCAGCCTTCTGGTGACGCAATAAGTCATGAAGATTGACGCAGGAAGTTGAAAAGTGGGAATTGATAGATTCAGTGAGTGGGCAAAACTGCGGCAAATATAGTTCAATGTGGGGGAAAGCGAGATCATCCACTTTAAATCTAAGAAAGATAAATTAGAATGTTTTCTATATGGTGGGAAACTGGGAACTGTGGAGGAGCAGAGAGATTTCGGAGTCCAAGTGCAGAAAGCGCTACCAACTCGTGTACAGGTACATAAATTATTTAAAATGTCTAATGGACCGTCAGTACGGCCGGTTAACTCAGTTGCTCAGACTATGTTGTAACGCCTTAATCACGGATTCGATTGTTATAATTTACTTTATTTATTTCGGCTTTTGATAACTTTAAAAATCGAAGCTTTACAAAAAAATAAGTAAAGACAGATTCGCGGGGACAGTTTTTTGAATAACATCCATTGTCACTTTGCCCCTGGACGGAAAAACACGTCTTTCTTCAAATTCGGGATTTTTCGTAACTGACCCTGTGGTGCAATGGCGAGTGTGTTGGACTTCTCCTTGTTTTGTTTGATAAGCCATTCAAAGGTTGTGGATTCGAGTTGCAACGGCGTTGGATTTTAGTTTGGGAGCTGGGAAGTGAAATTTTGCAGCAAAACCGCAACAGGATCATTAATGTCCGTCAAGGATGTGAAACTGCCCCCTACACTTCATCTTACACAAGTGGCTCCAGTCACATCCGAATTTATGATTCTTAAACCACTCTGAGCTGGATTGGCGAAACTCTCTCAAGAAGGAGACTCAACACCTGCTCAGACCGAAAGTCAATCTGCTGGACTTCCGGCTCTCTCAGACTGCATGTTCCTTCAGACACGTTTCTAACTGGACACATGCATCCTGCTGCCGTGGCAGCATTGGTGCTTCAGGGGTAGAATTCTTGCTTGCAGTAATTCTATTCCTGTAAAACTAGCTCCTGAAGTGTAGGATGGAAAGTATCCTGGCTGAGCGGCCTCTGGCGCTGGTTTAAAGCTCCAGTTAAATCCCACGATTTGAAGATGGATCAAAATCATAGTTTGTTTCTACAAAACTGCAGCCTCCCTCCTGTAAACAAGTAATACTAAACATCTCATCTGCTATTGCAACAATGGACCGGAGGAACCACATGGCAATTCAGATAATTAAATGAATTTTGGAATACACCAATTGTGCCTTCAACTCCGGTCGAAATGTTCACAAGTAAAAGGATTGTTTGATCTCGGTGAGACTCGAATTAAAAAACCTCGGCATTTCCCGAGCCTGTATCTCATATCAGGACCGATTGCGCCGCTAGAGCCCGGTCACTCTGATCACCTGTCCCACTCTGCTGGAAAGAATCTTAAGTTGAGAGGTCCTTACCTGTGGAAACGTGACCTGTCCCCGTGAAGAAAATAATATCTGCACTTTCACTTTCAGCTTCTTTCACATCCTCTGCTCCATCGCACTGTAATCGGGTTTTCTGTGAACAGGTTAAAATGGATATTTGCAGAAATTCTGTCAATGGTAAAATTCGAATCGAGAAAAGCCCCAGACATTGAACCCAGCGATTTAAACCACCAGCTCACACTTCCACAAAACAAGGCCTGTCTTTAAAGGTCTGTTTAATGATCAAACAAATTAATTCAAGCTGATTGACCGCATTTGCCTCGTGCTGGGGTTGTTCCCCTTTGAGCAGAGAAGGTTCAGAGGAGATTTGATAGAAGTGTTCAAAGTCATGAAGGGTTTAGATAAAGTAAATAAAGAGAAGCTGTTTTAATTGGCGGAATGGTCGGGAACCAGAGGACACAGATTTGAAGTGATTGCAAAAGAACCAAAGGCGATATGAGGAAACACTTAATTACACAGCGAGTAGTTCTGATCTGGAATGCGCTGCTTGAAAGGATGGTGGAAGCAGATTCAATCGTGACTTAAAAAAGGAATTTGAAGGGGAAAAATACAGAGCACCGGGAAAGGGCCGGGGAATGGGACTAATTGGATTGATCTTATATAAAGCCGCCACGGGCTCGATGAGCCGAACAGCCTCCTTCTGTGCTGTAACCATTCTATGATTCGATGGACAGAAGCGGTCTGAATGAATGGGCGATCGGTTGTGGGTCGCAGGGATATTTTAACTGGTTGTCCGGTTGTGTTACTGACGGCTCCTTGTTCTCGGATTATGGTATTTATTTTGGGCGTTTCACTGTTTGATATGCGAGAGGTCCCCAGTTCAAATCCCAGAACCCTCCTGTTTCACTATTTCCAGTGAAGATTCACTCATTTCTTTCTCACATCTTTTCAGCGTTGCAGAAAGCAGGATTGATTTAATCCTCGAGCATGTTTGAGGTCCAGAGGCCAGAATGCAGCCGGTTTATCGACGCAACACACACGGAGAGAGTAAAATGCCTCACGGCGTTGTGCAGATTGAAACTGACGGTGAATTTATCCCAATTCAGGCGATCTCAGAGGTGCAGAATAAAAATGCGCCTTAACTGGTCGGGAATATGAACCCTGTTCCCTCGCGTGGGAAGTGCAAATTCTACCAGTGAAACAGCAACGTTTGCATGGAATCGGGCTCTCTGTGTCCAGTTGGAAACCTGTTTGAAACAACATATAATTTCACAAATCTCCTCTGAGTACCTTGCACATTCTGATTTACAGCCCTGCATTACGAGCACTCGCTGCTTGTGATGGCCGAGTGGTTAAGCCGTTACATCTAAAACTCGACGGGGTCTTTCGGTGAAACATTGGAATCCTGCTCACGGCGCCATTTTTTACAGTTTTGTTCAATGCTCAAATAAATATGAACTGGAGATAACGGACCGCATTTCCTTCTCTCAGAGAGATCCTTCACCGCGGCAGAGCCTTTTAATTGGGAGCCCAATGGTCTCTTGCAAAACTTCAAGGTGCTTGAAGGAAACTTCACAATAATCCACAACTGGAGTATTGTGTCCAATTCTGGGCACCGCACTTTAGGAAGGATGTGAAGGCCTTAGAGGTGGCGCAGAAAAGATTTACTGGAATGATTCCAGGGATGAG
The DNA here is from genome assembly GCF_035084215.1 of Heptranchias perlo. Lineage (NCBI taxonomy): Eukaryota > Metazoa > Chordata > Chondrichthyes > Hexanchiformes > Hexanchidae > Heptranchias > Heptranchias perlo. The sequence continues at coordinate 564,324 of NW_027139761.1, read as the reverse complement.
GGACTTCAGTTCCGTGTACAGACTGGAGAAGCTGGGGTTGTTCTCCTTAGGGCAGGAAGGTTGAGAGGAGATTTGATAGAAGTGTTCAAAATCATGACGGGTTTAGATAAAGTAAATAAAGAGAAACTGCTCCCGTTGGCGGAATGGTCGAGAACGAGAGGGCACAGATTTACGGTGGTTGACAAAAGAACCAAAGGCGATATAAGGAAAAACGTTTTAAATCAGCGAGTAGTTATAATCTGGAATGCATCTCCTGAAAGGGTGGTTGAAGCAGATTTAATCGTGACTTTCTAAAAGGAATTGAATAAGTATTTGAAGGAAAAATATTAGCGGGTCTACAGGGAAAGAACGGGGGAATGGGACGAACTGGATTGCTCTTAAAGAGAGCCGGGTAAGGCTCAATGGGCCGAATGGCCTCCTTCTGTGCAGTAACGATTCTCTGAATGTATGATTCCATCTCTCTCAAGCTTCATTTCAAATTCTGCTAACTTGATAATCAAGCTTTTTTTCTATACTTAGATCTCTCCATCTCTCCCTGTCTCTTTCCCTCTCTGTTTTCCCCTGATGGACTTCTCAGGCTTCGTTGAACGGCCAAAGCTCATCGAACCTGCGACACCAGCAGAGAACGGTAAAGATCGAAAGACTGAGACGGTCGGAAAAGTAAAGGACCAACCCAGATGATGAATTCGTAGCCAATGTCCACATATTGATGTCTCTTCGTCCTCATAGTGAAAACATCAGTACTTTTAGCCCAGTATAAAAACAAAGTCTTGTATTTATAAAGCGCTTTTCACGACCTCAAGACCTCCCAAAGCGCTTTACAGCCAATGAAGTATTTTTGAAGTGTGGTCACTGTATACTTGTGGGAGAGTGGATAATCTGCGGATGCCGAGACAGACAACAATGTAGCTTTAGAGCAATTAATTCTGCAAAGTCTCACTTGATAATACAACTCGCACATTCGAAACGAATGTGGCAAAGAGAGGCTAATATTGTTGATATGAAATAGTTAATGTACGGCTTCACATTGCCGTACATCGGAATAGAAAAAGTGATAGGATGGACAGAATGGTGGCCGATCGGCAGTGGGTGGCACAGAATTCTGCATTGGTTTCACCCCTCTGTTGTCAGTGGCTCGTTGGTCTTCGGGTATGATATCTCGCTTTGGGGATTTGCTGATTGTTATGTGAGAGATCCCGGACGAGCCCTGCGGTGTTACCATTTTTAGTCCAACATCACTAATTGGCTTCTCACGTCTTGTCAGCTGTGCAGTCGGCAGGATTGTCTTCATTCCAGTTCATGGAGGACAGAATGCAGAGGTTCTGTCGACGACAACACACATGGAGAAAGGAAAATGTCACAAGATGGTGTTCAAATTGAAGCTTAATGTGAACGTATCCCAATTCACATGGCTACATGAATAGAGAATGAAAAATTCTCCTCGATTGAGCGGTGATCGAACTCGGGTCTCCCGCGCAGAAAGCAAAAATTTGATCACTGAAATAACAAAGTCCGCACAGCAGCCGGCGGTCTGCGCTCAGTTCGAAACCTGTCGAAAAGAACATACAGTCTCAGAGTTCTCCTGTCATAATCTTCTTCATTCTCTTCTGCAGCGGTGTCGGATTTGTCGCTTGCAGCAGCGATGACCCAATGATTAAGGCGTGAGACTTGCAATGTGATTTTCCAACCCAGCTTCGACGCAACACACGTGGAGAATGGAAAATGTCTCAAATGGTGCGCAGATTGAAGCTGAGGGCGAATGTCGCACAATTCAGGCGATCGTATGAATGGAGAATGAAAATAATCCTAAACGAACCGGAAATCGAACCCCGGTTTCTCACGTGATAAATGAGAATTCTATCACCGAGACAGCAAAGTCAGCACATGAACAAGCTGCAAGTTTCCAGTTGGAAACCTGTCTGAGAGAACAAAGTGTCACAGATCTCGTGTGATAACCCTACGCATTCTGATTTATAGCTGTGCATCATCGATGTTTGCCGCTGCGATGGCCGAGTGGTTAAGGCGTTGGACTTGAAATCCAATGGGGTTTCCCCTGCACAGGTTCGAATCCTGTTCGCAGCGCTACTTTTTAAAGTTTGTTCAGTGTTCAAATTAATATGAACTTGAACGAACGGACCTTGTTCGCTCCCTCAGAGAGGTGCTCCATCGCCAACGACGCTTTTAACTCGGAGCCCAATGATCGCTTGCAAAATTGCAAGACACGTGAAGGAATCTCTCCCAAGCTCCATACTAAATTCTGCTCGTTCGCAGAACTTGACATTTATACAATTTTTTTCTGTGTTTTAATCTCTCCCTGTCTCTGTCTCTTGACTTTGCCTGTTTTCTCCTGATGGACTTCTCAGGCATCGTGAACAGCGAAGAATGATGGAACCTGCAAAACCAGCAGAGAAGGGTAAAGATGGAAAGACTGAGACGGTAGGAAAAGAAAAGGTGCAACCCAGCTGATGAATTCGTAATTAATATCCACACATTTATGTTTCTTCCCCTCACAATGAAAAAATCAACAATTTGAGTGCAGTACACTTATGGTAGAGTGTATAAGATGCGGATGTTGAGACCCACAATCGAACCTTTGCCGTGGTGATGAAAGCGCCGAATCCTAAACACTAAACCCCAAGGAAACGCTGAAAATTCTTTGCTGCGAACAAGCAGAGCAACGCGGCCTTTCCTACTTGGCCCTTTGTAATTCAGGTCATTTTCCTGCCAGACAAACTGCTCGCACAAAATGGCATTTTCTGTTCGAAATAATATCGCGACAGAGGTGATGTTCAGGCAATGACATCACCAAGTGCAAGTAGGCATGTACATGAAATGGAAAGTGAGGTAAAATACTCCCACAAGCTGCTGATGGACATGTTTCCATTTCCAAAATTCACGCACTGAATGCAGCTCCTTGGAAAACTGCAAGGCCACGCAGGTCCATCATGAATCGTTTGAAGCAACTGACAGTTTAAAGTGGCATCTCCTGCTGCTTCTGTGGGGAGTGAGAGAGAGGCACTGTCGGTATTTGCGTCCAGTTTGATTTTGCACAGAACTGCACAGAGAAACAGCAAATATACCGGGGCTGTGAGATGTTCGATATTATTGATATTTAGCCACAGGAATATCCGCAGTCGGAAGCTGAAAAGAAGGAGAGGTAAGAGGCCTGAGAATAAACACGGAGCTGAATGAATCATGAAAGAGCGAAAGAAAAATTAATGTCATCATTTCCACTTTGTCTCGTGCGCAATCTTGGGAGCTCCCCAATGGCCTGGTGGTGAGAATTCGGTACTCTCACCGCCGCGAGGTTCGATTCCCAGTTAGGGAATTAACTTCAAAAAGAGTTATGAACTTATTAAATTAATTACATGAAGCTAATTAAATCCTGTTCGTAGTTGAATCCCTGTTTTAATCACCATGAATCAATCGATAACTTTCTCTTTCAGACTGAAAGCAATGTTGACGTGGTGACCGAGAGACAGTCAAAACTTTAATAAGATTTTTATGCTTTGAATGTGATGAATTTTTTTCATTTTAAAAACTGCATCTTAAGAGTGGGATTAAAAACGCAGTGGAGTCGTTGTTAAATTTAACATTAACTGGCAATTGTCGCTGTTTATCACAGGAACGCCCGAACTGGTTCTCCGATCAAGATGAAAGTAACACAACGAGGAACATCTGATACAACACGAAAGGCATCGGGCTATGACAAAAATCCCCACCGTTTTGCTTTTCCAAAATAAAGGGTGTGAAATTTATTCTCTGAACATAGGAACAGTCGGGTCTCGCTCACGACAGAAATCTCCATGTCACAGCGAACCAGCTCTCCTGCTGCGAATGCGGCCTCCCTTCGGGCCTTTCGGGGGCTTGTCTGTCAAGGAGAATTGTAATTACCGTGAAGCCAATGTTCCATTCCTTTATATGATTCATGTGCCTGATTCCCGACCGCAGGGTAAATGGTGGAATATCAGCCCTGCTCAGCTGGCAATGATTCCGGTACATTTTCTTGATTCCAAAACATGCGTTGAAACCCTGGAACTTTGAGGCGATGAATCCTGAGGAAAAATAAAATAAGGGCTCCAACAATCAAACTTTCACGCTAACGGATAACACCACCGAGAACAGGTGAAGAGATCACCTGCTAAACCAATAATTCACTGGGCTAAACTTTGAGATTGCAGCGACCAATATAACAACTGTCTGCAGTCAGTGAAAAATGAATGATTAAAGCTTGTAGGAGTGAAAATCCAACCAGTCAGTCTTCACTCTTAAACCAGCAACTATGAAGAAAAACATGCCGGAGAAATACTCGTTTTCAGTGCGGCGACACTGGGCCAGAGTAAAGTTCATTCAATATAATTGCCGAGTGGCTGGAGGGTGGATTTGGAACTCCTGACCGATTGCACCACGCATTTTCCAGATCTGCTTGGATCACCAATCCCTTCAGTTCATCACTTAGAGGGACAATTCGATTCTCGATTTCTTTTTCCTCACGATTGATGAATTTTACAAATTGGAAGCGATCAATATCAAAGCTAACACGTCACCGACATGCTCACAGATAGAAAGCGGCCACACTCTGCTTCAGTGAGATGAAAGTCAAGAGCGATTTCACGGTCGAATGTAATGGCTAACAAAATTAATTCAACGGAAGTTCAGGTCGTTGAGGTGCCTTTAAAGTCCTGATTGTTTCTATTAAACTTCTTCCCAAAGCGTTTGAGATTCACGTGGGACGACTTGGGGACGTTATTTCTTTTTATGCAAAAGTTTCAACTGCAGTTCAAGATCAAAATTCGTGGGACCACAGCTGTTCACAAATTGTCGGCGCTGGGACCACTGTTGTTCACAATTTATCGGTTCTGGGACCACTGTTGTTTACAATTTATCGGTTCTGGGACCACTGTTGTTCACAATTTATCGGTTCTGGGACCACTGTTGTTCAAAATTTGCATTCATGATTTGGACACGGGAATCGGAAGTACAATTCCAAAATTAGGGAGGACGCCTAATTGCGAGCTGTAGTTAATACAAAGGAAAAATGAGAAAAATAAGGACGACATTAACAACTTTGCAGAATGGGCGAGTAAATGGCAAATTAATAACAATATTTGTTGTGCACTCCTTTGCCTTTTTGCCCCCCCACAACTCACTCACACTTCTTCAGATTGAATTGTATTTGCCACTTTTCTATCCACCGTTCCGCTCTATCTATATCTTCCTGCAGTCGACAGCTTTCCTCCTCACTATCAACCACAGGACCAATTTTTGTATCATCTGCACATTTCTTAATCATGCCCCCTGCATTTAATTCTAAATCAATGATCTGTACCACGAAAAGCAGGGACCTATTACGAAGCCGCATGGAACCCCACTCGAAACAGCCTTCCAGTCACAAAAGCACCCGTCGATCACAACCGCTTGCTTCCTGCCACTCAGCCAATTTTGGATTTAACTTGCATGGGCATTTACATTTTTGACCAATCTGCCCTGTAGAACTTTGTCAAAAGCCTCGCTAAAACCCATGTAGACTTCATCAATCGCGCTACCCTCATCGATCCTCCTTGATATCTCCTCAAGTAATTCAATTCAAACGACCTTCCCTTAACAAATCCACGCTGACTGTCCTTGATTAATCCGTGCCTTTCGAAATGACGATTAATACTGTCACTCAGAATTGTGCGAAATAATTTACCCACCATCGAGTTTAGGCTGACTGTCCTGTATTTACTCGATCTATCCCTTTCTCCCTTTTTAAACAATGGTACAACTTTAGCAATCCTCCAATCCTCCAGCACGACAACTTTTGCCAGGGTGGATTGGAAAATGATGGTCAGAGCCTCCGCCATTTCCTTCCTTGCTTCTGTTAACATCCTGGGATATATTTCATCCGGGTCTGGAGATTCAGGTGGAGCGATTTGAAGACTTATTTTTCCTATATGCAAACGTTTGTACCGCAGGTCAAGATCACAAGTCTTGGTCCAAATTTGTACGAGTTCCGACTTTGAACCTCAAATCGTGAATTAACCCCGACCCCAACGAGCCCAGAAACAAGAACGTGTCCTTAAATTAACCTGTGACAAACACATTCCATGAGAGGTCTGTCTGTGGAATGAAAGGGCGTTTTTGAACAGTCATCTTGCTATCCGTTTCCTCCTGAAACCTGAACAAAGACAAATACCACAGTGTTATTTTGTCGCTTAATTCCACAAATTAGGTAAAATAATGAGCTGCACAAGGCACTGCTGGGAGTTGAACCCAAGATCTCCTGTTTACTAAACAGATGCTTTAACCAATTAAGCCACAGCGCCAATTGATGATGCAACAGCCCCACCTCGTCTCACTAATATCTATCAGCGACACTTCACAATTGGGGGTTCAGGCCGTTTTCTCTCTGTCCATTTCGCTCGTCCGTTCACCTGTGCATTCCGACACTGACTGGATTTCTCGCTGTGTTTATCTTTGTGCATCCATCAGTGCGTTGATACATGGATGATTATGTGTGATTGTATTTGTTACGTTAAGTAAATTAGAGCTTCAGACAATTCTCGCTCTGACATTGGAGAACTATTGGGCCGAACTTTGCAGCGAAGTGTTGTTTATCGTGGTGATGAAACTAAAAAATCCCAAGAGAAGCAAAAAGGGAAAAGGAGAAAAACTTGTGAGGGAAAATGAGGACAACTCTCAGGGTTTTTACAAGTATATTAAGAGAAAGAAGGGAGGCTTAGTGTAACGTGGGCCGCTTGAAGACAGATGGAGGTGATATTGTAATTGAAAATCAGGAAATGGCAGAGTTGCTAAATTTTTAATTTGCATCGGTCGTCACAGAAATGGATGAGGCTAACATACCAGAGACACTAGGAAAACTGTTAACAAATCAAGGGGATTCCTATAAGTAAAATGATGGCAATGGAGAAAATAATTAGTCTGAAGATACACAAATCTCCAGGACCTGATGGTCACCATTCCAGATGATTAAAAGGAACAGGTGAGGAAATTTAGTCATGATCGATCAAAACTCTCTTGATTTAGGAATTGTTATTTAACGAAGCGCATCTGATTGGAAGCTTCTGTTTGAGAAAGATCTCGAAGTGATAATTGAGAGACCGAAAATGAAGCTGTTTGGCAGGAGTGCTGATGCCGTCCGTTGTTCGCTGCTCTCGTATTGTACAATTGTTAAGCGTGCGTTACTTATTTATAGCAGTATGGGCTCCAGAAATGACCAGGTTGTGAGTTCGAGCGTCTTCTAAAACAACCAAACCTTTTACACCGAACATTTTGATCGGAGTTCAAGGTACAAATTGTATCTTCCATAACGCATCTTGTTAACAACCAGTCGTTTTTACAATACGCTCTTGTGGGACAAACGTATGGAGGTCAACAATCGACTTCTTAGTTTTCCCATGTGGGCATTTGCGTTCCTCTGTCCTACCGTCCTGTAATAGCAGGTGCCAGTTTAGTTGTTCATAGCGGGAGAGGGGGCTTTCAGCGGCAGCTCATATGGCAAAGGGGCCGGTACGAGATCTTTAAATCTGAAGAACCAAACAAACAATTCTTCTTTTCTTTAAGCCGATATTCATCGGTTGGAAGTTTCGTGTGGGGAAAATTTGGAAGAGAAATATGCTGCCTGGTGTCACTGTTTCACGGGTGAAATTATTCAGCTCACAGATGTTAATTCGCTGAAAGGTCGAGAGGCCTTTTCCAACTCCCGTGTGAGACAAGTTCAGCTTTTGAGCCTCTGGGTAAAGTGCTATTTTAATTGCTGCTAACGAATGACAAGACATTTGGCACAAACAAGAAGAATTGTAAACTCACGAGTTCACTGTTCATGTTTCTTACATCTTGTTCAACAGGAACAAGGATTCTCCTCAACACGATACAGAGAATTTTATCAAACGGACCTCACGCTCGTTCGACGGCTGCAGGGATAATTCAGAGATCTCCCATGAATATGTACGATGGGAGCTTATGTAGTATCGAGCCTGGGTAGCTCAGTCGGTAGAGTATCAGACTTTTAAAGTGGGCAGTGAGCTGAAGGTCCAACGTTTAACTCCCTGTCCAGGCTCCAGATTTCGGAACAGCTGGCAAGCTGTGACTTTGTAGGGCGATCTGAGATGTGTTGTCAAAGTTTCGATCGTATCTTGTTTCCCAGGGATGGGCAGTAATGCGCTGTCTGAGGCGGTTCCCGATCAGGAATTCAACTTTACTGTATTAGTTCACTGTATTAATTTCGCAAAACTCATTCAACTCTGTAAAAAAGACGAATACTTGTTCAAATCGCCATTGATCAACCAGTAACTTTCTGTTTCCGGCTGAAAGAAATGTTAACTTTTTAATGCGTTAATTCACCAGGCCGAATTTAGGGCGTTCAGAGGGGAAGTGAAAAAGGAAATGAGAGGCACAGAGAAATATGACTATAGACTGACGGCCAACATAAAAGGGAATCCAAAAGACTTCGACAGGCATGCACACAGTAAACGGGTAGTCAGAGGAGGGGTGAGGCCGATTAGGCACGATAAAGGAGATCTACTCATGGAGGCAGAGGGGATGGCCTTGGTACCAAATGAGTACTTTGCATCTGTCTTTACCAAGAAGACAGAGTCTCAGCAAAGGAAGTTATCGTTGTGATACTGGATGGTCTAAAAATTGATAAAGAAGAGGCACTTGAACGGCTGGCTGTACTTAAAGTAGATAAACCACCACGTCCGGATGGGATGCATGCTCGGTTGCTGAGGGAAGTAAGGGTGGAAATTGCGGAGGGACTGACCATAATCTACCAACATCCTTAGATATGTGGGTGGTGCCAGAGGACTGGAGAATTGCAAAGGTTACACCCTTGTTCAAAAAAGGGTGTACGATTAAACCCAGCAACTATAGGCCAGTCAGTTTAACCTCAGTGGTGGGGAAACGTTTAGAAACGATAACCCGGGACAGAATTAACAGTCACTTGGACGAGGGTGGATTGATTAGGGAAAGGCAGCACGGATTTGTTAAAGGTAAATCGTGCTTAACTGACCTGTTAGAGTTTTTTGATGAGGTAACAGAGAGGATAGATGAGGGCAATTTAGTTGATGTGGTGTATAAGGACTTTCAAAAGGTGTTTGATAAAGTGCCGCATGGTGGGCTTATCATCAAGATTGCGGCCCATGGAATAAAGGGGGCAGTAACAACATGAATGCAGAATTGACGAACAGCAGGAAACAGATTACTGGTGAACTGTTGTTTTTCGAACTGGCGAGAGGTGTACAGTGGTGTTCCCCAGGGATCAGTGCTGGAACCACTGCTTTTCCTGATATATATTAATGACTTGGACTCGAGTGCACAGAGCACAATTTCAAAATTTGCAGATGAAAGAAACCTTGGAAGGGTAGTAAACAATGATAAGGATAGTGATAGACTTCAAAGGATATAGACAGGCTGGTGGCATGGGCGGAGACGGGGCAGATTAAATTTAACGCAAAAAAAATGCGAAGTGATACATTTCGGTCGGAAAAACGAGGAGAGGCAAAATAAACTCCAGGGCACAAATGTAAAAGCGGTAGAGGAACAAAGAGGGGTTTATGTGTACAAATCGTTGAATGTGGCAGGGCAGGTTGAGAAAGCGGTTAAAAAGCATACGGGATCTTGGGCTTTAGAAATAGATGTATAGAGTACAAAAGTACAAAAGTATAGAAGTCAGGATGAAACTTTATAACACAGTGGTTCGAACACAACTGAAATTTTGTGTGGGGTTCTGGACACCGCACTTCAGGAAAGATGTGAAGGCCTTCGAGGGGGTTCCGGAAAAAATACTATAATAATTCCAGGGATGAGGGACTTTACTCACGTGGATAGACCGGAGAATCTGAGGTTGTTCTCCTTGGAACAGAGACGGTTTTGTAGAGATTTGATAGAGGTATTCAAAATCATGAAGGATCCAGGCATGGAAGATGGAGACAAACTGTTCCCATTGGCGGAAGGGTCAAGAACCAGAGGACATAGATTTAAAGTGATTGGCAAAATAACCAAAGGTGACATGAGGAAAAACGTTTTTACACAGCGAGAGGTTCAGATCTCGAATGCACTGCCCGAGGGTATAATGGAGGCAGATTCAATCATGGCCTTCAAAGGGGAGCTGGATAAGTACTTGAAAGGAAAAAAAAATGCAAGGCTTCGGGGAAAGGCGGGGGAGTGGTTCTAGCTGGATTGCTCTTGCAGAGATCTCGCACGGACTCGATGGCGCGAATGGCCTTTTTCCGTGCTATCAGCTTTCTATGATTCAATTCTGTGTGTAGGTTGCAATGCAAAGGGAACAGAGCGTGCCATAAATCGGCACGACTCTCAGTATCCTCACAAGCAATGTATTTTAAGAGCAACTAATTCTGAAACGTCTTACTTGATAACTCAAGTCGTGCACTCGAAAGCAATTTGGTAAAGAGAGACTAATATTGGTGAATGGAAATAGTTGGGGCACAACTTGATATTGCTGTCCACCCGAATCGAAAACGAGATTGAATGGATCGAAGTGGTCTGAAAGGATGGTCGATCGGCTGTGAGAAGCAACCAACTTTTACACTGGCTGCACAACTAAAGTAACAGCGGCTCGTTGATCTAGGGGTATGATTCTCGCTTAGGGAGTTTCATTGACTGATATGCGAGAGGTCCCGGGTTCCAATCCCGGGCGAGCTCTCATGTGTTTCTCCTTTTAGTGAAAAGTCACCAATTGTCTTCTCACATCTTTTCAGTTTTGCTGTTGGTGGAACTGAATTATATCCAGAGGATGTTTGAGCTCCAGTGGACTGAATGCCGAAGTTTCGTCGACCCAACACACATGAAGCAAATAAAATGTCTCAAGAAGATGAGGAGATTGAAACTGAATTTGGATTTTTCCCAATTCAGGCGGATATTAGATGACGGGATAGAAAGTCACATATCCAAGTTTGCCGATGACACCAAGATGGGCAGCATTGCAAGCAGTGCAGATGAAAGCATAAAATTACAGAGAGGCATTAATATAATAAATGGATGTGCAAAATTGTGGCAAATCGAGATGAATTTCGTCAAGTGTGAGGTCATCCACTTTGGACCTAAAAGGATAAATCAGCGTACTTTCGAAATGGTGAAAAGCTCGAAACAGTGGAGGTCCAAAAAGACTGAGGTGTCCATGAACATACATCATTAAAATGTCATGGACAGGGACAAAAATAATCAAAAAGGTTAATGGAATGTTGGTCTTTATATCCAGAGGACTAGAATACAAGGGGATAGGCATTATGATACAGTTATACAAAGCTCTGGTTGGACCACACCTGGAGTATTGCCTTCGGTTCTGGGCAACGCACCTTAGGAAGGATATATTGGCTATGAAGGGAGTGCAGCGTCGATTTACTAGAATGTTACCTGGACTCCAAAGTTGAAATTACGCGGAGAGATTACATAAACTCGGGTTTGCCTCGAATTCAGTAGATTAAGTGCTGATTTGATCGAACATTTCAAAATATTAAGGGGAACTGATGGGGTAAATTGAAAAAAAAAGATTTCCGCCCGTTAGCGTGTCTAGGACTCGGGGACGCAGCCTAAACATTAGGGTCAGGACTTTCAGGAGTGAAGTTGGGAAACACCTCTGCAAGCAAAGGGAGGGAGAAGTTTGGAACTCTCTTCTACAAACGGCAGTTGATGCGAGCTCAATTGTTCATTTTAAAACTGAAATTGATAGATTTTTGTTAACCAAAGGCATTAAGGGACATGGGGCTAAGGCGATAATATGCAGTTAGGTTACATATCAACCAGGATCTCACTGAATTGCGCATAAGGCTCGAGGGGCGAAATAGTATACTTTTGCTCTTCAGTTCCTCATTGTTACAGAATGATCCTGCATTGTATCGGGAATCGAACCAAGGTCTCCAGCGGAACAAGTAAGAATTCGACCCCAAGCACCATCAATGCGCGCGTTTGTAACAGCAGCATGTGTCCATTTGGAATCCGATCTGAATGAACATGCCGTTTACAGCTGCGGTGGCCGAGTGTTTAAAGCGTTGGACTCAAAATTCAATTGAGGTTTTCCTGCCCAGGTTTGAATTCTGCTCGCAGAGCTACTGTTTAAAGATCACTTCAGTGCTGAAATAGATTAATTGGAGTTAATTGACCGCATTTATCTCTCTCCCAGAATGAGAGATTCTCCAGTGAGGCCGGTGCTTTTAACTTGTGTCAAATCTTCTCTTGCAAGATTTCAAGACCCGAGAAGGAATCTCTCCCAATCTGTAACATAAATTCTGCTAGTTTGCAAAACCTGACATTTATACTCTTTATTTTCTTTGCATGCATCTCTCTATCTCTCCATGTCTCCGTCTCTTGTCTCTCTGTATTGTCCACAATGGGCTTCTCAGGATTCCTTGAACGGCGATGGCTGATCTAACCTGCAACAATAGCAGAGAAGGGTAAAGAAAAAAAAAGACTGAGACAGCAGGAAAAGGAGAGGTGCAAACTTGCTGATAAATTCGTAGCTAATGTTTCCACATTCATGGCTCTTCACTCTCATCGTGAATGAAAGCAGCAATTTGAGTAAAGTGTACTTATGGTGGAGTGTAAACTATGACGATGACGAGACAGACGACAATGTCGTTTCAGAGTAATTCATTCTGTAAAGTGTTACTTGATAATACAAGTCATACATTCAAAACTAATTTGATAAAGAGAGACTAATATTATTGACATGAAATAATTAGTGTAGAACCTGATATTGCTCTGCATGGTATATCTTACAAGAAAGCGAGATTGGACGGCCATAGTGTGCTGAAAGGATGGCGGATCGGCTGCGTGGCAGCGAAATTTTACAGGGGCTGCACGGCTCTGTTGCCAGTTGATCTTTGGATCTGATTCTCGCTCAGGGAGTTTTACTGGCTCAAATCCCGGATGACACCTGTTGTGTCCCCGTTTTTGGTCAAAAATCAGCAATTGGCTTCTCACATCTTTTCAGCGATGTAAAAGGCAGGTTTGACTAATCTCCAGCAGAGCTTCTTTGAACACCAGAGGAAAGAATGCAGAGGGTTTGTTCACGCAACACACGTAGACGAAATGAAGATACTTTTTCAAGAAGTTGTACAGATTGAAGCCGGAACATGAATTTATCCCAATTCAGGCGATCTCATGGGTACAGAATACAAAAAGGTAAAGGAAGCTGCATTGGCCTGGAACCAACCCCTGGTTTCCCGCCGGCAGGCGAGGATTCCACACTGAGCCACCAATGCACACACGGCTGCAGGCTGCACGTGTAGCGTTGGATACAAGTCTGGAACATGCAGTTTGACAAAGTTCCTGTGATAATCCTGCGCAGTCTGCTCGACAGCCGCGTGCTACCTGTGGGTGACCAAAAGAGTAGGTCAAGCATGGTCTTGAAATTCACTGGGGGTTCGAAATCACTTCACACCGCCACTGTGAAATGCTCAAATAAATAAGAGCTGTCGTTACCAGGCAGTGTTTACTTCTCTCAGAAATAAAGTTATAATCCAGCCCTACATACACCTCTAAGATTTCACGACATTCGATGAATTTCCTTTAAGCTGCAACTTAAATTCTGCTCAATCACAGAATTGGAGATTTCTACTATTTTTCTTTGCATGTATCTCTCTATCTCTGTCTGCGTTTCTTCACTTTCGGTGTTGCTCCCCAATGGACTTATCCGGCTTCCTTCAACGGCCAGGTCTGGAAACCCGGGATGGGAAAAGGCTGTCGGATCTTCGTCCAATTGTTGGATTTCGACGGGATGAGTTTTGCAATTTTCCGTCTCCGTTTTCGGAAAATATAAACCGAGATGGGATTTCCCCTCCTCGGGTCCCGTCACCTTCGGGTAATGGGAATGAACCCGATCTATCACTCGGTCTTAATATCTGTGTTCTCATTGTTTAACAATAAAATTACAGTTATTTTCAGGACACATTTTAGAAATTAACACATAACAGACTTATTCGAAAACTAGAAGCACGTGGGGTTAAAGGGCAGATGTTAACGTGGGCAAGTAATTGGCTGAGGGATAGGAGGCAGAGAGTAGTGGTGAACGGATGTTTTTTCTGACTGGGGAGAAATATGCAGCGGAATCCCCCAGGGGTCGGTATTAGTATTATTGCTTTTCTAGTTATATATAAATGACTTGGATGTGGGAATAGAGAGTACAATTTCGAAGTTTGCGGATGATATAAAAGTTGGCAACGTAGTAAGTAATGAGCAAGATAAAATCAGACTTCAGGAGGACATGGACAGACTGGTGAAATGGGAAGTCACGTGACAGATTCCATGGAGAGGCAGTATCATCTAAATGGAACAATTTATGTGGGATTCCAAGAGCAGAGGGACCTGGGGGTTCATATTCATAAAACAGGGTAAGTTGATAAGGTGGTTAAGAAAGCGTATGGGATACTTCGCTTTGTAAATAGGGGCATTGAATATAAAAAAAAAGGAAATCATACTAATCCTGACAAATCATTTCTTAGGCCTCAGCTGAAGTATATTGTACAGATCTGGGCACCACACTTTAGGATGAAAAGGCATTGAAGAGGATTCAGAGCAGGTTGACCTGGATGATACCAGTGATGAGGGACTTCAGTTGTGTGGAGAGATTGGAGAAGCTGGGATTGTTCTCCTTACAGCAGAGATGGTTAACGGGAGACCTAATAGAGATATTCAAAATAGTGAGGGTTTTTGAAAGAGCAAGTGGGGAGAAACTGTTTCCTCTGGCAAGTGGGTCGGGAACCGGAGATCACAGATTTAAAATAATTGGCAAAAGAACTAGAGGGGAATTGAGGAGAATTATTTTCACACAGAGGGTTGTTAAGATCAGGAACGCACTTCCTGAAAGGATGGTGGAAGCCGATTCCATGGGATCATTCAAAAGGCAATTGGACATAATTGAAGAGGAGTAATTTGCAGGATTATTGGGAAAAGTCTGGGGTGTGGGTCTAATTTGGAATGGTCTTCGAAAACGCCGACACTGGCACGACGGCCGAATGGCCTCCTTCTGTGCTGTAAGATTCTATGATTCTATGATTACCTTCTGAATCATTGCAATTGAGGCGATTCAGTGTTGAGCAACCAAGAAAATTATAACCGTGATATTCGGCTTCTCCATTCCCTTATGAATATCGCAGCTTACAATGTCCAGGCGGGGGTGGGACTGAAAGGGGGATAGAGTGCGGAGATTGGAATGGAAGTCCAGCAGAATGAACTTGGTCTCATTAGTTTTTGTTATTTTTCCTACCAGTTGCCCGAAGCAGGCGGTGAACCTTCTTCTCGAGAGAGGATCGTCATTTCAGTTCAGAAGGAAAAAGGTATCAAGAAAATCGGGTAAAACGCACACAGAATGATCCGGGACTTACAGCACACCCCTTTTAAACAGACACAGACACGCAATGATCCGGACATAAATCATAATTATGGTGCATAGGTTTCTCTCACGTTGACCATAAGATTTACTCTTTTTACAATGACACCAATGTGCACTCTGATACTTCGCGACCATACAATCTCAACACCGTCCTGGAAGGAACTGTTGCTGATTTCAGCAAACTATGCACAACCCTCCGTCTGCCGTTTCGAGAAGGATGGGACTTTGACCAGACATTCTGGGTTGACTGAATGAGAGAAACAAAACTTAAACACAATAACGACGAGGATGGGAGTCGAACCCACGCGTGCACAGCACAACAGATTAGCAGTCCATCGCCTTAACCTCTCGGCCACCTCGTCGCATGGAGAAAAACGTGAAAGCCCCTTTATTCAAAATGAAAATACTGGCTCTGTTGCCAACCTGAAATAGAAACTGTGAATGTGCATATCCTCAGCAGGTCAGGCAGAATCTTCAGACACAGAAACAGAGTTAACGTTTCAGGTCGATGACCATCACATGAGTATTCCAACTCACTCAACTTGCGCCTTGTAGATGGTTGAACGGCTTTAGGGAATTCGAAGGTGAGTCAATTGGCGCAGAATATCCAGCCTCTGACCTGCACTTGAAGCCACAATATTTATGTAGCTGGTCCAGTTAAATTTCTGGTTAATGGTGACCGCGAGTATGTTGATAGTGGGGGATTCGGCGATGTTAATACCGAATACCCACAGAAGAGATTTACTGTAAAGATTCCAGGGATGAGGGGTATAAGTTTCATGGATAGATTGGAGAAGCTGGGGTTGTTCTGCTTGGAACAGAGACGGTTACGAGGAGATTTGATAGAGGTATTCAAAATCATGAAGGATCTGGACAGATTAGATAGAGAGAAACTGTTCCTATTGGCGGAAGGTTCAAGGACCAGAGAACATAGATTTAAGGTGTTTGGCAAAAGAACCAAAGGTGACATGAGGACAAACTTTTCGACACAGCGAGTGTTTAGGATCTGGAATACACCGCCCGAGGGGGTGGTGGAGGCAGATTCAATCATGGTCTTCGATAAGGAACTGGATAAGTATTTGAAACGAAAGAAAATACAGAGCTGCAGGGATAGGGTGGGGGAGTGGGTCTATCTGGATTGCACTTGCAGAGAGCCGGCACGGACTCGATGTGCCGAATGGCCTCTTTTGGTGCTGTGACCTTTCTATGATTCTATTCTATTTGTGGGAGGCGATGCAAAGCGACCGGAGCGTGACGTAAATGGACCTGCTTATGTGTATTCCCTGATAATAAATCCTAGTGTGATGCAAAGAAGAAATTCATAATTATGGTGCATATCTTTTATATTATACTGACTATAAGAGGTACTCGGTTCACCAGGGCGCCATTGTGCACATTGATTGATACTTCGCCGAGATCACAACTTACACTCCCAACTCCTCCGTCTCAGAAACAGTTGGGTGGCAATCCAGACTCTGCTGAATTGTGCAAACAGGTGTAAACCAGCAATACGGAAAAGCACTTCTTGTCAAAGAAGGGTTTTTGGTGAGGCGGCCAAAATGAAAAACTCCACAAATTCTGGCAGCAGTAAGATTCAAGCCCACATAATTCAGAGATGGAAGCCAGCATCTTAGACAGCGAAGTTACTCACGCACATGGCAAATCCTTCAGTTCTGATGATTCAGGTCACAGAGCTGAAACGTTCCCTCTGGTTCTTTCTCCACAGGTGCTGCCTGACCTGCTCAGCGTTTTTAGCATTTTCTGTTTTCATTTTTGTGATTTCACAATGGCTGTTTTCCTGAAAACACCCAATTTGACCCAAGGACGCAGCTCGCACTTTACTTTCCCCACGCGCTTTAAAGTCTGCCGTTTCGGAACAAAATCCCCTCCGCGCCGAGCTTTCAAAGGACCTTTCGCTCACGGCCAATCTCCTGTAATCGACACTTTTTCACCATTGCCGCTCTTTTCATTTCTCCTCATTCCTTTACAATCGGACATTTCCACAGACCTATTCAGATCAAGCGGAACATTTCCGACTTTCCTGCACCGCTCAGATTGCTAGAAGTGCAGCTTTCATCCGTCTTTCGCAGCTATGTCGCGCCGCCCGTCTCTCCCGCAAATCAACTGCTCGGGGAAAAGTGCGAACGACCATGGAAACAAAACCCAGTTCTTCAGTTAACATCCCCCGTGTCACAAGATACCCCGTGGAAATTTCACGGAAAAGTCTGCGCTCTCCTTCCGAATGCCAGCCCTGCTTTCTTTGAGCTTGTGTCTGGAGCAGATCGAAATGTATCGACTGGTTTCAAGGCACAAATGAACATTGATGCGAACGGGACATGTGCCCCCGAGAAACCGCGGTCGATGTCGAGCAAACTTCAAGGCGTAAGAATGTGAAAGTGAGTGTTAGAGTAGGCAAGGCCGCAGGAAAGTCTCAATGAAATCGACCATGATTGTAGAAGGAAGAAAAAGCTGGAGGCAGCGGCGGGTCTGAATTTTGGATCATCCAACAGAGACACATGAGAGAACAAAAACAGGATACAGACAAAGGTGCTGGGGCAGAAAGAAAAAGCACGAAATAAGAGGAATGAAATGAGAGTGAAAGAAAGAATGGGAGAGAGGGGGGTGAAAGGACGAAAGAGAGAAAGAAAGATAGAAGGGAGAGACAAAATCAAGCGTGCAATACTCAGCCCGCAAACGGGCGCTGCTCCCAATCGGCTGCACTTCGCCCCACAGACCCTCATCCCATTCACACCATCCGACAATACACTGTCAATGCTGTGCAGTGAAACAGAGAGTTTAAAGGTATAAAGACACACGCACGGTCCTACAATACACTTTCAATGCTGTTCAGTGAAACAGAGAGTTTAAAGGTATAAAGACACTCACACCGTCCTACAATACACTGTCAATGCTGTGCAGTGAAACAGAGAGTTTAAAGGTATAAAGACACTCACACCGTCCTACAATACACTGTCAATGCTGTGCAGAGGGACAGAGTGTTTAAAGGTATAAAGACACTCACACCGTCCTACAATACACTTTCAATGCTGTGCAGAGGGACAGAGAGTTTAAAGGTATAGAGATATTCACCTTTTTTTTTCAAAGGTAGCACATCCCAGGAATAAGAGAGAGCGTGGGTTTGCTCTCCTGGTGCAGCTGAGGCTTGTCAGTCAAGAGTCCCCTCCTCCCAGTATTGGCTGTGGAGGAAGTACAGTGTAGATTTAATGGAATACCTTCAGCCTGACCGAGGTTATTCTGACTGGCCAGTAATTACTCGATCGATCTCTTTCTCCCTTTTAAACAACGGTACATCTTTCGCAGTCCTCCAATCCTTCGGCATCACACCTGTAACCAGGGAGGATTGGAAAACGATGGTCAGAGCCTCCGCTATTTCCTTCCTTGCTTCTATTAACAGCCTGGGATATATTTCGTCAGGGCCCGGGGATTCAGGTGGAGTGATTTGGAAACTTTCACTTTCCAGTTTTCAAAAGTTTGCACCGCTGGTCAAGATCACAAGTCTCGGTCAGAATTTGGACTACTTCCGGGTTTAAACTTCAAATCGTGAATTATACCCCGACCCCAACGAGACCAGAAACAAGAACGTGTTACAGACACATTCAATGAGAGGTCTGTCTGAATAATGAAAGTGCGTTTTTGAGCAGTCATCTTGATATCTTTTCCCGCCTGAAACCTGAACAAATCCAAACACCACAGTGTTATTTTGTCGCTTCATTCCACAAATTAGGTGAAAATAATAAGTTGCATAAGGCACTGCTGGGAGTTGAACCCAGGATCCCCTGTTTACTAGACAGATGCTTTAACCAGCTAAGCCACAGCGCCAATTGGTGACAACTTGTTCACACCTCCTCTCAATAACATCTATCAGCGACACGTTATTGTCTGTTCGGGGTTCAGACCGTTTGATTTTGTCGATTTCGCTTGTCCGTTTACCAGTGCATCCCGATACTTCCTGCATTTTTTCGCTGTGTTCATCTTTGTGTATCCATCAGTGCATTGATACACCGATGATTATGTGTGCTTGTGTTTGTTACATTAAATAAATTCGGGGATCAGACAATTCTCTCTGACAGTAAAGAACTATTGAGCCGAACTTTATTGCAAAGTATTATTTCTTGCGGTGCTGAAACTAAAAACCGGAAGAGGAACAATCAGGGAAAAGGAGAAAAACCTGTGAGGGAAAATGAGGACAACAATCAAGATTTTTACCAGTACATGAAGAGAAAGAAGGGTGACTAAGAGTAATGTGGGCCCTTTAAAGACAGACAGAGGTGATATTGTAATTGAATATCAGGAAATAGCAGAATTGCTAAATATTTACTTCACAGAAAAGGATGAGGATAACATACCAGAGACACGAGGACAACTGTAAATAAATCATGGGGATTCAGTACAAGTAAAATAATGGCAATGGAGAAAATAATTAGATTAAAGATAGACAAATCTCCAGGACCTGATCGTTACCACCCGAGGGGACCAAGAGGAATAGGCGAGGAAATTGTACATGTTTTAGTCATGATCGTTCAAAATATCTTGATTCAGGAATTGGTCCTTTGATTGAAACATTGTCAATGTCACCCCATTATTTAGGATGGGTAGCAGAGATGAAGTTGGAAATTATAGACCCATTAGTCTGACGTCCGTGGTGGGGACGTTACCAGTATTCGTTATTAAGGAAGGAATGCCTGAGCACTTGGATAAATATGAAGTAATCAGAGAGAACCAGCATGGATTTATAAAGGGTAAGTCAAGTCCAACAAAGCTAGTTGAACTTTTTGAAGATATATCTAACGTGGTAGATAATGGAGTGTCTATGGATGTTATATAATATTGAATTCCAGAAGGATTCGATAAGGTACCACAGAAGATACTGTGAACATAAATGGGAGCGCGTAGAATTTAAAGCAACCTATCGAAACGGGTTGGGAGTTGGTTAGAATAGGGAGGAAGAGACCGGGTGTATAAATGATGTAGACGACGGAATAGACTGCCGCATATTCTGGCGATTTGGAGGAGGGGACCGAGTGTAACGTATCAAAGTTTGCAAATGGTACATAGATGGGAGGGAAAGTAGAGAGTGAGGAGGACATAAAAAACGTAGAAGGGGAAATCGACAGGCTGGGTGAGTGGGCGGAGATTTGGCAGATGCAATGCAATATTGGAAAATGTGAGGTGATGCACTTTGGCAGGAAAAATCAGAAAGCAAGTTATTATCTTAGTGGCGAGAAACTGGAAAGTACTGCAGTACAAAGAGATCTGGGAGTCCTCGTGCAAGAAAGTCAAAAAGTTAGTATGCATGTGCAGCAGGTGATCAAGAAGGCCAACAGAATGTTGGCTTTTATTGCTAGGGGGATTGAATATAAAAACAGGGAGGTATTGCTGCAGTTATATAAGGTATTGGTGAGACCGCACCTGGAATACTGAATACAGTTTTGGTGTCCATACTTAAGAAAATACATACTTGCTCTCGAGGCGTTACAAATAAGGTTCACTCGGTTAATCCGGGGGATGAGGGGGTGGACATATGAGGAGAGGTTGAGTAGATTGGGACTCAACTCATTGGAGTTCAGAAGAATGAGAGGCGATCTTATTGAAACATATAATATTGTGAAGGGGCTTGATCGGTGGATACGGTAAGGATGTTCCCAAGGATGGGTGAAACTAGAACTCGGGGGCATAATCTTAGAATAAGGGGCTGCTCTTTCAAAACTGAGATGAGGAGAAACTTCTTCACTCAGAGGGTAGTAGGTCTGTGGAATTTACTGCCCCAGGAAGCTGTGGAAGCGACATCATTAAATAAATTTAAAACAGAAATAGACAGTTTCCTGGAAGTAAAGGGGATTAGGGGTTACGGGGAGCGGGCAGGAAATTGGACATGAATTTAGATTTGAGGTTAGGATCAGATCAGCCATGATCTTATTGAATGGCGGAGCAGGCTCGAGGGGCCGATTGGCCTACTCCTGCTCCTATTTCTTATGTTCTTATGTTCTTATATCCACGCTTGTCGCTGACACCAGGTTATGTGTCACAGTGAATATTGTAAATGGAAGCATAAACTTGCAAAGGGAAACTGAAAGATTAAGTGAGTTGGCAAAATTGGGGCAGATGGAGTTACATAGAATTACAAAGAATGTACATCACGAAAACAGGCAATTCGGCCCAACGAGATTATGCCGGTGTTTATGCTACAGACAAGCCTCCGCCAACCCCTCTTCATTTAACCGTATGAGCTAACCCTTATATTCCTTTCTCCTCCATGTGTTTATCTAGCTTCGCCTTAAACGAATCCATGCTATTCACCTAAACTACTCCTTGTGGGAGCGAATTGCACATTATAACCACTCTCTGGGTGAATGTGTTCCTCTTGAATGCCATATTGAATTAAATAGTGACTACCTGATGTTCATGGCTCCAATGATTTGGAGTCCCCACCTCCGCAAGTGCAAACACCTTATCTACGTCTAACCTATCAAACCCTTGCATAATCTTAAAGTCCGATATTAGGTCACCCCCGAGTCTTCTCTTTTCTGTACAGAAGAGCCCCAGTCTGTTCAAACTTTCAATATGGAGAAGTGTGAGCTCATCTACTTTGGAGCGAAGCAAGATAGATCAGAATATTTTCTGAATGGTGAGAAGTTAGGAACTGTGGAGGAGCAGAGATATTCAGGGGTCCAAGTACAGAAATCGCTCAAAGCCAGTGGAATCGCAGAAAAAATTATTTAAATGTCTCATGGGATGTTGGCCTTTATATTAAGGAAGCTGGTATTCAAAGGGGGGAAGTATGTTACAGATAGAAATCCCTGCTGAGACCCCATTTAAAGTATTGCATTCAGTTCTGGGCAAAACATCTCAGGAAGGATATATTGGCCTTGGAGGGGGTGCAGCGCAGATTCACCAGAATGATACCGGGGCTAAAATGGTTAAATTATGAAAACAGGTTCTGCGAAGGTCGGTCCTCATTTTTTTCTTATGAATCCCGCCCCATCCGTTTACTGTTGACGGGAGCGCGTCTGATACTAAGTCAGTCAGAATCGGATGCGAATCATATCACGGGCACAGCGGGTCTGGGACTGGCGACTGGTTTAACATTGAGACTTTTTTATGAGATAGGCTGTACATTGTTTGTATAATAATAATAATAAGTTTGATACAAT
This sequence comes from Heptranchias perlo, assembly GCF_035084215.1. Classification (NCBI taxonomy): domain Eukaryota; kingdom Metazoa; phylum Chordata; class Chondrichthyes; order Hexanchiformes; family Hexanchidae; genus Heptranchias; species Heptranchias perlo. The sequence goes on along the minus strand of NW_027139761.1, from coordinate 541,800 downwards.
GAAGGTTTTTTCCGTTATTTCCCATTTCCACCCTCACCAGTTTTATATAGTAACAGGTAACAATGTTTAAGGGATGTGATGTCCAGTGTTGGTGGAATCAGTGTAATTTAACTTGATACATTGAAGAATCTCTTGTCTATCCCAGGCTCTTACCTCAGGTTTAGACCCTCAGCTCGTTTAAAATCAGTCACTCACTGATATAAATAAACCAGTAAAAACACCGAAACCTCAGCGGGTATATTTGTTCCGATTTCCACTGAAATTCCAATAAGCAAATCCCAGAGGCTGTTTCGGGTTTGACAAACTGTGAAACAGATTGTTTTAAAAGCCGAAAAAAGGGAAAACCTGGTGGTTGAAATCAAGTTTTATACATTATCTCTTTCTATTTCCGATTTATAATTTATCTTTGTGTATTACTGACAGGAGCGGCTATAACGGAGCCCAGTGACTGGGTCATGAGCTGCACTGAGTCATTGGCCTGTGTTGCAGACCGGCTCGTCGGACCTGCTCATTTCGTTTCATCTCATTTTCAGGAAACGGGAAATTACTGAAGTTGAAGCTGGTGAATAACAGCTCGAAATCTCAATCCACTCCAGCACTGGGGACTGAGTCTTCCGAAAACAGGGATTTTCAGTCGTGCATGTTATATCCACTTATTCTGCTCGTCATTTCTCTGATCTGATTGATGCGCCTTTCCCTTCAATTCACGACTTACAGGAAAACTCGATTTTACAGTCGATTTTCGGGTCATGACGTATGGTGAAATTTCAAATAATTGAAATCGTCCCTTATTAACCCCAATATCGTCACCTACACGTTTGACAAATGCAATGCGGTTTCAATCACGGTTTTTGTGCACAACTCGTTCAAAGATACTGTCGGTAATTGAAGGGTGATTGAAGTCATGACACGAACATAACAGTTCGCACTGCCTTTTTCCCCAAGACGCTTCGGATTCATGTGGAATGATTTCGGTCTGGCGGTTAAATCCGTTCCCTCTTTTACAAATCCCCCTTCAAACCTGTATCCTTTAGTATTTTTGATAACCAATACCAATTCGGTTTGCCCTGTATTGTACATTACTTTCTAAATATTATAGATAAGCAGAGCACTTGAGGTGTCACAGCTGTGACTTTGACTTTTCTCCCTTTCCTCTAGATTTCCCCGGCAACTGCCACTAACCACAATCTTCGACACACTTCTCCATCAGAAAGTTCCGAGCTACGGTTTCAAATGAAATAACGCCCATCTCTTCAATCAACGAGAGTCCAGATAGAGTTTATTCGTTTCATCTCACAGTTTCCTCAAATCCTCCTTAAAGTACCATCAAAAATTGTCCTTAAGTTAACAATAATATCATTAAAACTTTTTATCGTCTGGGGTTTTGTTTCTGATTCCACGGCTTTTAAAGGTCACTGTGGATATTTAACGAAGTGCATCTTGATTGGAGGCTTCTTGGAGAAATCGGAGAAAGATCACGAAGCGATAATTGAGAGACGGAAAATGAAGCTGTTTGACGGGAGCACTGATCGGACCGATTGTGCGCTGCTCTGATGGCGCAAGCGGTCATCGTGCGGTACTTTTATGAGCTTCAGAAATATCCAGATTGTGAGATTCAGCCTCACCTAGAACAGTCGAACATTTTACTCCGAACATTTTGATCAGATTTCAAGGCACAATTGGTATGTTCCATCTCGCATCTACTTAGTGTTCCCATTTAGGCACTTGGGTTCATCTGGCCTACCGTCTTGCAATAGCAGGTGCGGGTTTACTTGTTTATAAGGGGAGAGGGGGCTATGGCAAAGGGGCCTGGACGAGATCTTCAAATCAAAATAACCAAAAATACAATTCTTCTTTTCGTTAAACGGATATTCATCGATTGGAAGTTTCGTGTTGGGAAAATTTGGAAGGGAAATATGCTGCCTGGTTTCACTGTGTAACGGGGGAAATTATTCAGCTTACAGATGTTAATACGCTGAAAGTTCGAGAGGCCTTTTCCAACTCCCGTGTGGGACAAGTTCAGCTTTTGAACCGTGGGTAAAGTGTTATTTTAATTGGTGCTAACGAAAGACAAGACATTTGGCACAAACAAGAAGAATTGTAAACTCACGAGTTCACTGTCCATGTTTCTTACATCATGTTCAACAGAAACAAGAATTCTCCTCAACACGTTGCTGAGAATTTTATAACAGGGACCCTCGCCCAAGTTCGACGTCGACAAGGGATAATTCAGACTCCAACTATGAACATTTACGATGGAAACTTAACAACTAGCGAACCTGCACAGCTCAGTAGGTTAAAGCATCAGATTTTTATTAACGTGTAGTGATCTGAGGATCCAGGATTCATGTTTCTGTTCAGGCTGTAAATTTTGAAACAGCTGGCAAGTTCTGTCTTTGCAGCGGAGCAACAACCATGGGACAGACGATGCCTGCGATGTGTTGTCAAAGCTTCCGTGTTATCTTGTTTCCCAGGGATGGGCAGTAATGCGCTGTCTGAAGCGGCAAATGCAGCTTCCCGCCAGCAACTTGTGATTGGAGAGAGCGGGGCCGGACAGGCGGACTGAATGTATTTGCTGTCGTGGCCTCACTCAATCCGGGACCTGGGGAATATCGAACATCAATGTGTTTTTGCCGGGTCTGCAATGCTGTTTAGGAATGTAGGTATTAACCAAGGCAACGCTGCAGGATCCTTTAATGATCTCTCACAGATCAACTGAAATCATTCGCAATGTGTAGCTTTGAAGGGACTTTCTGCATCGTCAGGGCATGAAACGGGAGTGAGGCAGCTACACTGTCGGTGTCTGTGTAGTGTTTGAATGTGTGTAGAACTCTACAGAAAATGGACCGGTTCGGTGAGGTTTCTTTTATTCGTTCATGGGATGTGGGCGTCGCTGGCGAGGCCGGCATTTATTGCCCATCCCTAATTGCACTTGAGAAGGTGGTGGTGAGCTGCCTTTTTGAACCGCTAGAATCCGTGTGGTGAAGGTTCTCCCACAGTGCTGTTATGAAGGGAGTTCCAGGATTTTGACCCAGCGACGATTAAGGAACGGCGATATATTTCCAAGACGGGATGGTGTGTGACTTGGAGGGGAATGTGCAGGTGCTGCTGTTCCCATGTACCTGCTGCTCTTGTCCTTCTAGGTGGTAGAGTTAGCAGGTTTGGGAGGTGCTGTCGAAGAAGCCTTGGCGAGTTGCTGCAGTGCATCCTGTGGATGGTACACACTGCAGCCACTGTGCGCCGGTGGTGAAGGGAGTGAATGTTTAGGGTGGTGGATGGGGTGCCAATCAAGCGGGCTGCTTTATCTTGGATGGTTTCGAGCTTCTTGAGTGTTGCTGGAGCTGCACTCATCCAAGCAAGTGGAGAGTATTCCATCACACTCCTGACTTGTGCCTTGCAGATAGTGGAAAGGCTTTGGGGAGTCAGGAGGTGAGTCACTCGATGCAGAATACCCAGCCTCTGATCTGCTCTCGTAGCCACAATATTTATATGGCGGGTCCAGTTAAGTTTCTGGTCAATGGTTACCCCCAGGATGTTGATGATGGGGGATTCGGCGATGGTAATGCCTTTGAATGTCAAGGGGAGGTGGTTAGACTCTCTCTTGTTGGAGATGGTCATTGCCTGGCACTTGTCTGGCGCGAATGTTACTTGCCACTTTTGAGCCCAAGCCTGGATGTTGCCCAGGTCTTGCTGCATGCGGGCTCGGACTGCTTCATTATCTGAGGGGTTGCGAATAGAACTGAACAATGTGCAATCATCTGCGAACATCCCCATTTCTGACCTTATGATGGAGGGAAGGTCATTGATGAAGCAGCTGAAGATGGTTGGGCCGAGGACACTGCCTTGAGGAACTCTTGCAGCAATGTTCTGGGGCTGAGATGATTGGCCTCCAACAACCACTACCATCTTCCTTTGTGCCATGTATGACTCCAGCCGCTGGAGAGTTTTTCCGCTGATTCCCATTGACTTCAATTTAACTTGGGCTCCTTGGTGCCACACCCGGTCAAATGCTGCCTTGATGTCAAATGCAGTCACTGTCACCTCACCTGTGGAATTCAGCTCTTTTGTCCATGTTTGAACCAAGGCTGTAATGAGGTCTGGAGCCGAGTTGGTCCTGGCGGAACCCAAACTGAGCATCGGTGAGCAGGTTATTAGTGAGTTAGTGCCGTTTGATAGCACTGTCGACGACACCTTCCATCACTTTGCTAATGATTGAGAGCAGACTGATGGGGTGGCAATTGGCCGGATTGGATTTGTCCTGCTTTTTGTGGACAGGACATACCATGGCAATATTCCACATTCTCGGGTAGATGCCAGTGTTCCGGCTGTACTGGAACAGCTTGGCTAGAGGCGCAGCTAGTTCTGGAGCACAACAGCCGGGATGTTTTCGGGTCCCATAGCCTTTGCTGTGTCCAGTGCCCTCAGCCGTTTCTTGATATCACGTGGAGTGAATCGAATTGGCTGAAGACTGGCTTCTGTGATGGTGGGGATATCGGGAGGAGGCCGAGATGGACCATCCACTCGGCACTTCTGGCACTCACGTGCTGGACTCCGCCATCGTTGAGGATGGGGATGTTTGCAGAGCCTCCTCCTCCCGTTAGTTGTTTAATTTTCCACCACCATTCACGACTGGATGTGGGAGGACTGCCAGAGCTTTGATCGGATCCGTTGTTTGTGGAATCGCTCAGCCCTTTCTATAGCATGTTGCTTCCGCTGTTTAGCATGCATGAAGTCCTGAGTTTTCGCTTCATCAGGTTGGCACCTCATTTTTAGGTACGCCTGGTGCTGGTCCTGGCATGCTCTTCTACATTCCTCATTGAACCAGGGTTGATCCCCTGGCTTGTTGGTAATGGTAGAATGAGGAATATGCCGAGCCATGAGGTGAAAGATTGTGCTGGAATACAATTCTTCTGCTGCTGATGGCCCACAGCACCTCATGGATGCGAGTTTTGAGCTGCTCGATCTGTTCTGAATCTATCCCATTTAGCACGGTGGTAGTGGCACACAACACATTGGATGGTGCCCTCAGTGCGAAGACAGGACTGCATCTCCACGAGGACTGTGCGGTGGTCACATCCACCAATACTGTCATGGGCAGATGCATTTTCGACAGGTTGATTGGTGAGGACGAGGTCAAGTAATTTTTTCCCTCGTTTTGGCTTCACTCACCACCTGCCGCAGGCCCAGTCTGGCAGCTATGTCCTTCAGGACTCGGCCAGCTCGGTCAGTAGTGGTGCGACCGAGCCACTCTTGGTGATGGACATTGAAGTCCCCCACCCAGAGTACATTCTGTGCCCTTGCTACCCTCAGTGCTTCCTCCAAGTGGTTCTCAACATGGAGGAGGACTGATTCATCAGCTGAGGGAGGGCGGTTGGTGGTAATCAGCAGGAGGTTTCCTTGCTCATGTTTGACCTGATGCCATGAGATTGCATGGGTTCCAGAGTCAATGTTGAGGACTCCCATGGCCACTCCCTCGTGACTGCATATCACTGTGCCGCTACCTCTGGTCGGTCTGTCCTGCCGATGGGACAGGACACACCGAGGGATGGTGATGGAAGAGTCTGGGACAATGAGCTGAAAGGTATGATTCTGTGAGTTTGGCTGTGCAGGGCTGCTGCTTGACTAATCTGTGGGACAGCTCTCCAAATTTTGGCTCAATTCCCCAGATGTTAGTGAGGAGGATTTTGCAGGGTCGACTGGGCTTGGTTTGCCTTTGTCCTGTCCGGTGCCTTGTGGTCCGTCCGGTTTTATTCTGATTATGACTTTTTTTAAATCGAGATTTTTACAACTGAGTTGCTTGCTTGGCCATTTGAGCGGGCAATTAAGAATCAACCACATTGCTGTGGGTCTGGCGTCACATGTGGGCCAGACAGGGTAAGGATGGTAGATTTCGTTCCCTGAATGACATTAGTGAAGCAGATGGGTTTTTACGACAATCCGGTAGTTTCATGACCACCATTATTGATATGAGTATTTTAATTCCAGATTTTATTTAATTAATTGAATTTGAATTCTCCAGCTGCTGTGGTGGGAATGGAACTCATGACTTTGTGATTATTGGTATAGGTTTCTGGATTATTCCGTCTCGTAACAGAACCACTATGCTACCGTACCCGTCGGTGTTGCGTTTTATTCATATTTAACCACAGATTGAATTCTTGCTTGTTTCATATTAATTGATTTTTAGTGGATAACACTGCTGTTTGGTTTTGAACCGGGCAATTGTTCGGTTGGATTTAGCGAACGTGATAACCACTACACGACGGAACCTCTACTGTGCAAACAGCTAAAGGAAATGCTCAGAATATAGCGGCCGTCTGCAAATGCTCTCAGTGTGGAAGATGGGTCCGGTTCCCGTCCAGGGAATTAACTTTTACAAAATAGTTTACTATATTAATTACGCAAAACTAATTGAAACTCAGTAAAAAGGCGAATAGTTGTTCAAATCGCCATTAATCAACCAATAACTTTCTGTTTCAGTCTGACGGAAATCCTAACTTTTTTTTTATTCATTCACCAGGCAGAATAAAGAAAGTTCAGAGGGGAAGTGAAAAATGAAACAATAGGTGCAAAGAGAGAGTATGAGAATGGACTGGCGGCCAACATAATAGGGAATCCAAAAGTATACTACAGGCATGTGAACATTAAACGGGTAGTTAGAGCCCTCCTCTGATTAGGGGCCAGAAAGGAGATCTACTCGTGGAGGCAGAGGGAATGGTCGAGGTATTAAATGAGTAATGACATCTATCTTTACCAAGGAAGAAGATGTTTACCAGAGTCTCAGGAAAGGAAGATATAGTTGAGATACAGGATGGGCGAAACATTGATGAAGAAGAGGTATTTGAAAGGCTGGCTGTATTTAAGTAGATAAGTCATCAGGTCCGGATGGGATCGGCCGAGATTGCTGAGGGAAGTAAGGGTGGAAATTGCGGAGGTACTGGCCGTAATCTTCCAAACATCCATAGGTATGGGGGTGGTGTAGAGGACTGGAGAGTTGTAAATGTTACACACTTGTTCAAAAAAGAATGCAAGGATTACCTCAGTAACTATAGGCCAGTCAGTTTAACCTCAGTGGTGGGGAAACATTTACAAACGATAATCCGGGACTGAATTAACAGTCACTTGGACGAGTGTGGATCGATTAGGGAAAGCCGGCATGGATTTGTTAAAGGCAAATCGTGTTCAACTAACCTGATAGAGCTTTTTGATACATTAGCATAGAGGGGAGATGAAGGCAATGCAGTTGATGCAATGTATATGGACGCTTCATAAAATGCCGCACGGTAGGCTTATCAGTAAGATTGCGGCCCATGGATGAAAGGGAACAGTAGAAACATGGAGGCAGAATTTTCCCAATGGATTGATTTATACAAAATATTTTATTGTATTGATTTCGCAAAACTCATTACACTCTGTAATGTTCTAATCGCCATTAATCAACCAGCAACATTCTGTTTCAGACTGAAGGAAATCCTAACATTTTTTTATTCATTGATGGGATGTCGGCGTCGGTGGAAAGGCCAGCACTTATTGCCCTTGAGAAGATGGAGGTGATCCGTCTTCTTGAACCGCTGCAGTCCGTGTGGTGAAGGTTCTCCCACGGTGCTGCAATGTAGGGATTTCCAGGATTTTGACCCAGCGATGATGATGGAACGGCGATATATTTCCAAGTAACGATGGTGTGAGACTTGAAGGGGGCCGTGCAGGTTGCGGAGTTCATATGTGCCTTCTGCCCTTGTCCTTACAGGTGGCAGAGGTCGCGGGTTTTGGAGTTGCATCTTGTGGATGGTACACATTGCAGCCACAGTGCGCTGGTGGTGGAGGGAGTGAATGTTTAAGGTGGTGGATGATGTGCTAATCAAGTGGGCTGCTTTTTCCTGGGTTGTGTCGAGCCTATTGAATGTTGCTGGAGCTGCACTCGTCCAGGCAAGTGGAGAGCATTCCATCACACTCCTGACTTATGCCTTGTAGATGTTAGAAAGGTTTCGGGGAGTCACGAGTCTCCAGTGTAATCGCATCTTTCCTGTAATGTGATGACCACAACTGCACGCAGTACTCAAGTTGTGGCCTAACTAATGTTTTATACAGTTCTAGCATAATCTCACTGCTATTACAGTCGATGCCTCGGCTAATGAAGGAAAGTATCCTGTATGCCTTTTAACCACCTTATCTACCTGTCCATCTACCTTCAGGGATCTGTGGACATGCACTTCAAGGTCCCTGTGTTCATCTACACCTCTCAGTATCCTCCCAAGCAAGGTAGTTTCAGAGCAACTAATTCTGAAACGTCTTACTTGATAATACAGGTCGTACAGTCAAAACCATTTGATAAAGGGAGACTAATATTGGTGACTGGAAATAGTTAGTGTACAAGTTGATGTTGCTGTTGCCAGAATAGAAAACGAGATGGGATGGACAGAAGCGGTCTGAAAGATGGCTGATCGGCTGTGGGAGGCAGCGGACATTTATACTGGCTGCACGACGGTAGCTACAGTGCTTTGTTGTTCTCGGGATATGATTATCACTTCGGGGATTTTATTGATTCATGATACGAACGGTCCCGGGTTCGAATCCACGACGACGCTTACAACCACAAGGCTTTTTGTGAAAAGTCACCAATTGGCTTCTGATACCTTTTCAGTGTTGCTGTTGGTCGAATTGAATTATATCGAGAGCATTTTTAAGATCCAGAGGAGAGAGTGCGGAACTTTCCAAGGCGAAACACATGTGAAGTAAATAAATGTCTCAAGCTGATGAGGAGATTGAAGCTCAATGTGAATTTACCTTCAGGCGGCCTCATTGATATTAGATGATAGGATAGAAAGCCACATATCCAAGTTAGCTGATAACACCAAGATGTGCAGCATTGTACGCAGTGCAAATGGAAGAACAATATTACAGAGACATTAATATAATAAACGAATGGGCAAAACTGACAAATGGATTTCAATTTAGTCCAGTGTGAGGTCATCCACTTTGGACCTGAGGAGGATATTTCAGAATACTTTCTAAATGATGAAATGCTCGAAACTGTGGAGGTCCAAAGGGACTCAGGGGTCCAGCTACATAGTCATTAGAATGTCATGGACAGGTGCAAAAAATAATCAAAAAGGCGAATGTAATCCTGGCCTTTTTTATTTAGAGGCATAGAATACTAGAGAATAGACATTATGCTACAGCTATTCAAAGCTCTGGTTGGACCACACTTGGAGTACTGTGTTCAGTTCTGGGCACCGCACCTGAGGGAGGATAAATTGGCTGTGGAGGGAGTGCAGTGTAGATTTACTAGAATGATACCTGGGCTCCAAGGGTTAAATTCCGACGAGAGATTACACAAACTCGGGTTGTTTCCCCTGGAATTTGGTAGGTTAAGGGCAGATTTTATCGAAGTTTTCAAGATATTAAGGGGAATTGTTGGGGTAGATAGAGAGAAACTAATTCTGCTCGTTGGGTGCCTGGGACGAGGGGACATAGCATAAACATTAGAGTCAGCAATTTCAGGAGTGAAGTTGGGAAACACTTCCACAAGCAAAGGGAGGTAGAAGTTTGGAACTCTCTTTCGCAAACAGCAGTTGATGCTAGCTTAATTGTTAATTTTAAACCTGAGATTGATAGGTTTTTGTGAACCAGAGGAATTAAGGTATATGATGCTCAGGCGGTGATATGGATGTTGGTCACAGATCAGCCATAATCTTATTCAATTGCAGAACACTCTCGAGAGGTAAAATGGCTGAATCCAGTTCCCAAGTTGCTCATTGGTGCAGAATGCAAAACGATCCTGCATTGGCCGGGAATCGAAACCGAGTCCCTCGCGTGGGAGCCGAGAATTCTACCACTGAACCACCAATGCTGGCACATGTGCTGTTTGCAAATGTCCACTTACGTCTCTTCACTCTCATAGTGAATGAAAGTAGCAATTTGAGTAAAGTTGACTTGTGGTCGAGTGTATATTGTGACGATACCGAGACAGACGACAATGTCGTTTCAGAGTAATTCATTCTGTAAAGTGTTACTTGATATTACAAGTCGGACATTCAAAACAAATTTGATAAAGAGAGACTAATATTGTTGATATGAAATAATTGGTGTCGAACCTGATATTGCTCTACATCGCACATGGTACAAGAAAGCGAGATTGGATGGACACAGCGTTCTGAAAGGATGGCGGATCGGGTATATGGGAGCGGAATTTTACCCTGGCTGAACATCTCCGTTGCCTTTCGGTCTGATTCTCGCTCAGGGAGTTTCACTGGTTCAAACCGGATGAACCCCGTTGTGTCCCCATTTTTAATCAAAATCACCAATTGGTTTCTCACATCTTTTCAGCGGTGCAGAAGGCAGGTTTGACTTATCTCCAGCAGAGCATGTTTGAGCACCAGAGGGCAGAATGCAAAGGGTTTGTCCACGTAACACACGGAGACGAAATTAAGATAATCTTTCAAGAAGTTTTACAGATTGAAGCCGGCACGTGAATTTATTCCAATTCAGGCGATCTCATGTGTGCAGAATGAAAAGGTAAAGGATGCTACATTGGGCTGGAACCAAACCCCTGGTTTCCCACCGGCAGACGAGGGTTCCACCACTGAACCGCGAATGCACACACAGCTGCAGGTTGCACGTGTCGCGTTGGATATATGTCTTGAATATGCAGTCTTCAAAGCTCCTGTGCAGCCTGTTTTTACAGCCGCGCGAGCGAACGAGGCAAGGCATGGACTTTGAAATTCACTGGGCGTTCGAAACCAACTCACACTCATAGTACGAAATAAATAAGAGCTAAAATTACCAAGCAGTGCTTCTCTCAGAGATAAAGAGATAATCCAGTCAAATGTATACCTATAAGATTTCACGATATGAGATTTACTTTAAGCTTCAGCTTAATCATCGAATGTTGAGATTTATACTACTATTTTCTTTGCGTGCTGTCTCTGTCTGCATTTCTTCTCTCTCTCTGTGTTTTCCCCTGATGGACTTATCAGGCTTCCTTGAACGGCTAGGTCTGGATGGATATGGCTGACGGATCTTCAGTCAAATGTTGTATTTCGACGGGATGATCTTTGCGATTTTCTGTCTCCGTTTTCGGAAAATATAAACCCAGATGGGATTTCCACTCCTCACGTCCCGTCACCTGCGGGTACTGGGAATGAACCTGATCTATCACTCGGTCTTAATATCTGTATTCTCATTGCTTAAGAATAAGATAACGGGGTTACAGCTATTTTCAGGTCACATTTTAGATATTAATACATAACAGATTTATTCGAAAACTAGAAGCACGTGGGGTTAAAGGACCAGTGGTAATGCGGGCACGTAATTGGCTCAGGGATAGGAGGCAGACAGTAGTGGTGACCGAATGTTTTTCTGACTGGAGGGAAACATGCAGTGGGATCCCCCAGGGGTCGGTACTCGGACTATTGCTTTTCTTGTTATATATAAATGCCTTGGATGTGGAATAGGGAGTACAATTTCGAAGTTTGTGGACATTACAAAACTTGACAAAGTAGTAAATAGTGAGGAAGATAGTAGCAGAATTCAGGAGGACAAGAACAGAATGGTGAAATGGGAAGTCACGTGATCGATTAAATGCAGATCAGTGTGAAGTGATGCACTTTTTGAAGACGAACATGGAGAGGCAGTATAACCTAAATGGAACAATTTATGGGGGGCGGGGGGTGCAAGAGCAGAAGAACCTGGGGGTGCATATTCACAAAACAAGGCAAGTTGATGAGGCGGTTTAGTCAGCATAAGGGATACTTTGCTTTGTAAATAGGGGCATTGAGTACAAAAAAAGGAAGTCATACTAATCCTTACAAATCAGTGGTTAGGCCTCAGCTGGAGTGTATGTCCGGTTCTGGGCACCACACTTTAGGATGAAAAGGCATTGAAGGGGATTCAGAGCAGGTTGACCTGGATGATACCAGGGATGAGGGACTTCAGTTATGTGGAGAGATTGGAGAAGCTGGGATTATTCTCCTTACAGCAGAGAAGATTAATGGGAGACCTAATAGAGATATTCAAAATAATGAGGGGTTTTGAAAGTACAAGGAGGGAGAAACTGTTTCCTCTGGCAAGTGGGTCGGTAACCAGAGGTCACAGATTTAAAATAATTGGGATAAGAACTAGCCCGGAATTGAGGAGAATTTTTTCACACTGAGGATTTTTTAAGATCAGGAACGCACTTCCTGAAAGGGTGGTGTAAGCAGATTCCATAGAATCATTCAAAAGGCAATTGGACATGTATTTGAAGAGGATTAATTTGCAGGGAAAAATCTGGGTGTGGGTCTAATTGGACAGGTCTTCGAAAGATCCAGCACAGGTATCACGGCGGAATGGACTCCTTCTGTGCTGTAAGCTTCCATGATTCTATGATTACCTTCTGAATCATTACAATTGATAATATTCAGTGTTGAGGAACGAAGAAAATTATAACCGTGATATTCGGCTTCTCCATTCCCTTATGAATATCGCAGATTATAATGTCCAGGCGGGGTGGGTCTGAATGGGGGATAGAGTGCGGAGATTGGAATGGAAGCCCAGCAGAATGAACTTGGTCTCATCAGTTTTTGTTATTTTTCCTACCAGTTGCCCGAAGCAGGCGGTGAAACTTCTCGAGAGAGAGAAACGTCATTTCAGTTCTGAAGGAAAAAGGTGTCATGAAAATCGGGAGAAACGCACATGGAATGATCCGGGACTTACAGCACATCCCTTTTAAACAGACACAGACACGGAATGATCCGGGACTTACAGCACATCCCTTTTAAACAGACACAGACACGGAATGATCCGGGACTTACAGCACATCCCTTTAAAACAGGCAGAGACACTGAATGATCCGGGATATAAATCACAATTATGGTCGATTAGTTTCTCTTACGTTGACCATAAGATAGACTCTTTTTACCAGGACACCGCTGTCCGTTTGATACGTCGCGATCTCACAATCTCAACACCTTCGTGGAAGGAAATGTTGCTGATTGCAGCAAACAACGCAAAAAGCTCCGTCTGCCGTTTCGAGAAGCATGGGACTGACAGCCACACCTTCTGGATGGAGTGAATGAGAGGAACAAGACTTCAACACACAAATCGACGACGATCGGATTCAAACCCACGCGTGCAGAGCACAATAGATTAATAATCCATTGCCTTACCCTCTGGGCCACCGCGTCACATGAATAGAAATTGGAAAGCCCATTTTGTTCAAAATGAAAATACTGGCTATGTTGCCAATCTGAAATAATAACAGTAGATGCTGGAAATCGTCAGCAGGTCAGACAGAATCTTTAGATACAGAAAGAGAGTTAATGTTTCAGGTCGATGACCTTTCATCTGAGCTGAGTCAGAATAAATGCGCTTTTATTTTCTGTTTTTGAATGCAAAGCCCTGGACTCTGAGGACAAGAAAGTCTGACCGTACAATATGACCTGCCCATGCATCCAAATCGAGAATGTTGAAAATATCCAGTCAGCAGAAAACTTCGGTGGAAGAACAGATTTTGTCACTGCATGCAGCGTGCTGGAAGGACCAAAGACGAATGGTGAGCGTGGGGAAATGCCAGGATACCAAGCATTAGGATTCACTCGATATTTTTGCAGAGAGTCCGTTGATGAATTTCAGATGGAACAGCAACAGGCTGAAATCCAGTCGGTGTGTGAAAGAAAGCGAGTGCTGATGGAAGGGGCTGGGAGTTCAGCAGTGTGGCACCGTGTGCCCAAGCACAGCAGTTAAATCTGATTCCCAATTAGTGAACCCATCCAAAACGCCTGTTTATTTGTTTGAGGGTTTTTTTTATTCGTTCACGGGATGTGACCGTCGCTGGCGAGGCCAGCATTTATTGCCTATCCCTAACTGCCACTGAGAAGGTGGTGGTGAGCCGCCTTCTTGAACGGCTGCAGTCCGTGTGGTGAAGGTTCTCCCACAGTGCTGTTCGTTAGTAAGTTCCAGGATTTTGACCCAGCGACGATGAAGCAACGGCGATATATTTCCAAGTCGGGATGGTGTGTGACTTGGAGGGGAATGTTCAGGTGGTATTGTTCCCATGTGCCTGCTGCTCTTGTCCTGCTAGCTGTTAGAGATCGTGGGGAGGTGCTGTCGAAGAAGCCTTGGCGAGTTGCTGCAGTGCATCCTATGGATGGTACACACTGCAGCCACTGTGCGCCCGTGGCGGCGGGAATGAATGTTTGGGGTGGTGGATGGAGTGCCAATCAAGCCTGCTGCTTTGTTCTGTATGGTGTCGAGCTTCTTCAGTGTTTTTGGAGCTGCACTCATCCAGGCAAGTGGAGAGTATTCCATCACACTCCTCACTAGTGCCTTGTAGATGGTGGAAAGGCTGTGGGGAGTCAGGAGGTGAGTCACTCGCCGCAGAATATCCAGCGTCTGACCTGCTCTTGCAGCCACAGTATTTATGTGGTTGGTCCAGTTAAGTTTCTGGTCAATGTGACCCCAAGGATGTTGATGGTTGGGGAATCGGCGATGGTAATGCCGTTGAATGTCAAAGGGACATGGTTTGATTCTCTCTTGTTGGAGACAGTCATTGCCTGGCACTTGTCTGGCGCGAATGTTACTTGCCACTTATCAGCCCAAGCCCGGATGCTGTCCAGGTCTTGCTGCATGCGGGCACCGACGGCTTCTTTATCTGAGGGGTTGCGAATGGAAATGAACACTGTGGAATCATCAGCGAACATCCCCATTCATGGCCTTATGATGGAGGGAAGGTCATTGATGAAGCAGCTGAAGATGGTTGGGCCTAGGACACTGCCCCGTACTGTACATTACTTTTTAAATATTACAGCTAAGCAGAGCACTTGAGCAGTCACAGCTGTGACTTTGACATTTCTCCCTCTCCTCTAGATCTCCCCGGCAACTGCCACTAACCACAATCTTCTGTCACACTTCTCCACGAGTAAGTTCCGCGCCTCAGTTTTCAAATGAAATAACTTCCATCTCTTCAGTCACGGACAGCCCAGAGAGAGTTTCTGAGTCTCAGGTCCCACTTTGCATAAATCCTCCTAAAAGTATCATTATAAAATGTTCTACAGTTAATAATAATATAAATAAAAGTTCTTATCTTTTGGGGTTTTGTTCAGATTCCACGGCTTTTAAAGATCATTGCGGATATTTGACGAAGCGCCTCTTGATTGGCGGCTTCTCTTTTATTAAGATCCCGAAGCGATCATTGAGAGACCGAAAATCAAGCTGTTTGTCAGAAACACTGTTATTTCGGTACTAAAATAAGCAGTATGGGCTATTGAAGTGCTCAGGTTGTGAGTTTCAGTCTCACCTTCAACAATCAAACATTTCACTCCGAGCATTTTAACCGGAGTTCAAAGTACAACTGGTATGTTCCATGATGCATCTACTTCTTAGTGTTCCCATGTGGGCACTTGGGTTCCTCTGGCCTTCCGTCTTCCTTGAGCAGATGCGAGTTTCGTTGTTTTGGAGGGAGAGGGGGATCTCAGCGTCAGCTGTCATGGCAAAGGGGCCGGGATGAGATCTTTAAATCGAAGGAACCAAACATACGATTATTCTTTTCGTCAAGCGGATATTCATCGGTTGCAATTTTCGTGTGGGGCAAATTTGGAAGGGAAATATGCTGCCTGGTGTCACTGTGTCACGGGTGAAATTATTCAGCTCACAGATGTTAATACGCTGAAAGGTCGAGAGGCCTTTTCTAACTCCCGTGTGGGACAAGTTCAGCTTTTGGGCCAATTGGTAAAGTGTTATTTTAATTGGTGCCAACGAATGACATGTCATTTGGCACAAACAAGAAGGATTTTAAACTCACGAGTTCGCTGTCCATGTTTCTTAGATCATGTTCAATAAAATCAAGGAATCCCCTCAACACGTGACTGAGAATTTTATTACAGGGACCCTCCCCCCTGTTCGACGTCTTCGAGGGATAATTCAGAGTCCTCTTATGAATATTTAAGATCGGAACTTAACGACGAGCGAGCCTGGGGAGATCACTCGTTAAAGCATCAAACTTTTAAAGCTGGTAGTGATATCAGGGTCCAGTGTTCAAGCGATAAATTTAGAATCAGCTGGTAAGTTCTGCCTTTGTTGCTGAGCAACAGCTCCGGGACAGACGATGCCTGCGATGTGTTGTCAAAGCTTCGGTGGTGTCTTGTTTCCCAGGGATGGGCAGTAATGCGCTGTCTGTAGCGGGAATTGCAGCTTCCCGCCAGCAACGTGTGATTGGAGAGAGCGGGGCCGAAAGAGGGGCTCAATTTTGTTTCTGTCGTGACCTCAATCAATCCGGGAGCTGGGGAACATCGAACATCGAAAAACTGATGTTTGTTGCCGCGGCCGCAATGTTGTATATAACTGTGGTTATTAACCGAAGCTGCACTGCAGGAGCCTTTAATGATCTCTCACAAATCAGCTGAAATAATTCGCAATGTGCAGCTTTGAGAGTGGCTTTCTGCACCGTCAGTGCAGGAAACGTGAGTGAGTGAAACACTGTCTGTATATGTGTAGTGTTTGAGTTTGTATTGAACTACACAGAGAATGGAAAATATACCTGTTCTGTGAGGTGTGGTATTTTATTCACATTTAACCACAGACTGAATTCTTGCTTTTTTCACACTTATTGAACTTTAGTGCGTAACGTTTTCAAAATGTTTCTGCCCGGTTTCGAACCGGGGACCTTTCGCGTGTTAGGCGAACGTGATAACCACTATACTACAGAAACGCTGTTACACACGATTTTATAGGAAACCCTCAGAAGATAGCTGCCGTCTGCAAATGATCTCAGTGTGGGAGACGGGTCCCTTTCCCGTTCAGGGGATTAACTTCTACAAAATAGTTTACTGTATTAATTTCGCAATACTCATTAAACTCTGAAAAAAGACGAATAGTTGTTCAAATCGCCATTAATCAACTAATAACTTTTTGTTTCAGGCTGACGGAAATCCTAACTTTTTTTTATGTATTCATTCACCAGGCAGAATACAGAAAGTTCAGAGGCGATGTGAAAGAGGAAATAAGAGGGTCAAAGAGAGAGTATAAGAATAGACTGGAGGCCAACATAAAAGGGAATCCAAAAGTCTTCCACAGGCATGTAAACATTAAACGGGTCGTAAGAGCCCTACTCTGATTAGTGACCATAAAGGAGATCTGCTCATGGAGGCAGAGTGGGTGGCTCAGGGACTAAATGAATACTTTGCATTTGTCTTTACCAAAGATGAAGATGCTGCCAGAGTCTCAGTATAGGAAGATATAGTTGAGATACCAGATGGGCGAAACATTGATAAAAAAGAGGTACTTGAAAGGCTATCTGCACTTAAAGTAGATAAGTCACCCGATCCGGATGGGATCCATCTTAGGTTGCTGATATAAGTAAGAGGGGAAATTGCAGAGGTACTGGCCATAATCATCCAAATATCCAAAGATACAGCAGTGGTGCAGAGGAGCGGAGAATTGCAAATGTTACACCCTTGTTCAAGAAAGAGTGCAAGGGTGAACCCAGCAACAAGAGGCCAGTCAGGTAACCTCAGTGTTGGGGAAACTTTTAGAAACGATAATCCGGGACAGAATTCACAATCACTTGGACGAGTGTGGATTGATTAGGGAAAGCCGGCACGGATTAGTTAAAGGCAAAACGAGTTTAACTAACCTGATGGAATATTTTGATGAGATAACAGAGAGGGTAGATGAAGGCAATGCAGTTGATACGGTGTATATGGACTTTAAAAAGGCATTTAATAAAGTGCCCCACTGTAGGCTTATCAGTAAGATTGCGGCCCATGGATAAAGGGGACAATAGAAACAAGGATACAGAATTGGCTAAGGGACAGGAAACAGAAAGTAGTGGTGAGCGGTTGTTTTGTGGACTGGAGGGAGGTGTACAGTATTGTTCCCCAGGGGTTAGTGATGGGACCACTGCTTTTCTTCATATATATTAATGACTTGGACTTGGGTGCACTGGGCACAACTTCAAAATTTGCAGATGACACAAAATTTGGAATGGCGGTAAACACTGTGAAGGATAGTGATTCACCTCCAGAGGTGATAGACAGACTGGCTGCATGGCGGACACACGGCAGATGAAATTTAACGCAGAAACATGCATAGTGATACATTTCGGTAGGAAGAACGAGGAGAGGCAATATAAACTAGAGGGCACAAATCTAAAAGGGGCACAGGTTCAGAGAGTTCTGGGGTTTATGTGCACAAATCTTTGAAGGTGGCAGAGCAGGTTGAGAAAGCCGTTAAAAATCATACGGGATCCTGGGCTTTATAAATAGAGGCATAGAGTAAAAAAGCATGGACGTTATGATGAACCTTTATCAAACACTGGTTTGGCCACAACTGGAGTATTGTGCCCAGTTCTGTGCACCGCACTTTAGGAAAAATGTGAAGGCCTTCGAGAGGGTGCAGAAGAGATTTACTGGAATGATTCCAGGGATGAGGGACTTCAGTTACTTGGATAGACTGGAGAAGTTGCGTTGTTCTCCTTGGAACAGAGACGGTTGCGAGGAGAATTAATCAAGGTATTCAAAATGATGATGGGTCTAGACAGAATAGATGGAGAGAAACTGTTCTCATTGGCAGAAGGGACAAGAAACAGAGGACATAGATTTCAGGTGACTGGCAAAAGAACCAAAGGTGAAATGAGGAAAAACTTCTTTACACAGCGAATGGTTAGGACCTGGAATGCACTGCCCGAGGGGGTGGTGGAGGCAGATTCAATCATGGCCTTCAAAGAGGAACGAGATAATTACTTGAAAGGAAAAGAATTGCACGGCTTCGGGGAAACGGTGGGGGAGTGGGACGAGCTGGATTGCTGTGAAATAGAGCCGAATGGCCTCCTTCCGTGCTGCAACCTTTCTCCGAAATCTATGATTTCATGGGAAGTGACCGTCGCTGGCAATGCCAGCATTTATTGTGTATCCCTAATTGGCCTTGAGAAGGTGGCGGTGAGCCGTCTTCATGAACCGCTGAAGTCCGTGTGCTGAAGGTTCTCACACAGTGCTGTTCGGCAGGGAGTTCTAGGATTTTGACCCAGCGTCACCTGAGCATGGTGTGTGACTTGGAGGGGAACGTGCAGGTGGTGTTGTTCCCATGCGCCTGCTGCTCTTGTCCTTCTAGCTGGTCGAGGTCGCGGGTTTGGGTGGTGCTGTCGAAGAAGCCTTGGCGAATTGCATGGCTACAGTGCATCTTGTAGATGGTACACACTGCAGCCACGGTGCGCTGGAGGGAGTGAATGTTAATGATGGTGGATGGGGTGCCAATTAATCGGGCTGCTTTGTCCTGGATGGTGCCTAGCTTCTTGATTGTTGTTGAAGATGCATTCGTCCAGGCATGTGGAGGGTATTCCATCACACTCCTGACTTGTGCCTTGTCGATGGTAGAAAGATTTTGGAGAGTCATGCGCTGAGTCACTCGCTGTAGAATGCCCAGCCTCTGACCTGCTATTGTAGCCACAGTATTTAAGTTTTTTAATATATATTCGTTCATGGGTTGTGGGCGTCGCTGACGAGGCCAGCATTTATTGCCCATCCCTAATCACCCTTGAGTGGTGGTGGTGAGCCGCTTTCTTGAACCGCTGCAGTCCGTGTGGTGAAGGTTCTCCCACAGTGCTGTTAGGTAGGGAGTTCCAGTATTTTCACCCAGCAGTGATGAAGGAACGGCGATATATTTCGAAGTCGGGATGGTGTGTGACTTGGAGAGGAACGTGCAGGTGGTATTGTTCCCATGTGCCTGCTGCCATTGTCATTCTTGGTGGAAAAGGTCGTAGGTTTGGGAGGTGCTGTCGAAGAAGCCTTGGCGAATTGCTGCAGTGCATCCCAAAGATTGTACACACTGCAGCCACTGTGGGTCGGTGGTGAAGGGAGTGAATGTTTAGGGTGGTGGATGGGTGCCAATCAAGCGGGCGGCTTTGTCCTGGATCGTGTCGAGCTTCTTGAGTGTTGTTGGAGCTCCACTCATGCAGGCCAATGGACAGTATTCCATCACACTCCTGACTTGTGCCTTGTATATGGGGAAAGGCTTTCGGAGTCAGGAGGTGAGTCGCTCGCCGCAGAATACTCAGCCTCTGACCTGCTCTTGTCGCCGCACTATTTATATGGATGGTCCAGTTAAGTTTCTGATCAATGGTGAACCCAGGATGTTGATGATGGGGGATTCGGCGATGGTAATGCCGTTTAATGTCAAGGGGAGGTGGTTCGACTCTCTCTTGTTGGAGATGGTCATTGCCTGGCACTTGTCTGGCGCCAATGTTACTTGGCACTTATCAGCCCAAGCCTGGATGTTGTCGAGGTCTTGCTGAATGCGGGCTCGGACTGCTTCATTATTTGAGGGATTGCGAATGGAACTGAACACTGTGCAATCATCAGCGAACGTCACCATTTCTGACCTTATGATGGAAGGAAGGTCATTGATGAAACAGCTGAAGATGGTTGGGCCTAATGCACTGCCCTGAAGAACTCCTGCAACAATGTCTTGGGGGTGAGATGATTGGCCTCCAACAACCACTCCCATCTTCCTTTGTGCTAGGTATAAATCCAGCCACTCGAGAGATTTCCCCTGATTCCCATTGACTTCAATTTTACTAGGGTTCCTTGGTGCCACACTCGGTCAAATGCTGCCTTGATATCAAGGGTCTGTACCTCTCACCTCACCTCTGGAATTCAGCTCTTTTGTCCATGTTTGGACCAAGGCTGTAATGAGGTCTGGAGCTGAGTGGTCCTGGCGGAACCCAAACGAGCATCGGTGAGCAGTTTATTGGTGAGTAAGTGCCCCTTAATAGCATTGTCGACGACACCTTCCATCACTTTGCTGATGATCGAGAGTAGACTAATGGGGCGGTAATTGGCCGGATTGGATTTGTCCTGCTTTTTTGGACAGGACATACCTGGGCAATTTTCCACATTGTCGGGTAGATGCCAGTTTTGTAGCTGTACTGGAACAGCTTGGCGAGAGGGGCGGCTAGTTCTGGAGCACAAGACTTCAGCACGACAGCCGGGATGTTGTCCGGGCCCATCGCCTTTGCTGTATCCGGTGCACTCCAGCCGTTCCTTGATATCACGTGGAGTGAATCGAGTTGGCTGAAGATTGGCTTCTGTGATTTTGGAGATATCGGAAGGAGGCCCAGATGGATCATCCACACGGCACTTCTGGCCGAAGATGGTTGCAAACGCTTCAGCCTTGTCTTTTGCACTCACGTGCTGGGCTCTGCCATCATTGAGGATGGGGAGGTTTACAGGGCCTACTCCTCCCATGACTTGTTTAATTATCCACCACCATTCACGACTGGATGTGGCAGGACTGCAGAGCTTTGATCTGATCCGTTGGTTGTGGAATCGCTTAGCTCTGTCTATAGCATGTTGCTTCCGCTGTTTAGCTTGCATGTAGTCCTGAGTTGTAGCTTCACCAGGTTGAAACCTCATTATTTGGACGCCTGGTGTTGCTCCTGGCATGCTCTTCCACACTCCTCATTGAACCAGGGTTGATCCACTGGCTTGTTGGTAATGGTAGAGTGAGGGATATGCCGATCCATGAGATTACAGATTGTGCTGCTGCTGATGGCCCACAGCAACTCATGGATGCCCAGTTTTGAGCTGCTGGATCTGTTCTGCATCTATCCCATTTAGCACAATGGTAGTGTCACACAACACGTTGGATGGTATCCTCAGTGCGAAGACGGGACTTCCTCACCATGAGGACTTTGCAGTGGTGTCATGGAACAGATGCATTTGCGACAGGTAGATTGGTGAGGACGAGGTCAAGTAAGTTTTTCCCTCGTGTTGGTTCGCTCAACACCCAACGCAGGCCCACTCTCGCAGCTATATCCTTCAGGACTCGACCAGCTCGGTCAGCAGTGGACATTGAAGTCTCCCACCCAGAGTACATTCTGTGCCCTTGCTCCCCTCATTGCTTCTTCCAAGTGGTGCTCAACATGGAGGATAACTGATATCATCAGCTGAGGGAGGACGAGTAGCTGGTAATCTGCAGGAGGTTTCCTTGCCCATGTTTGACCTTATGCCATGAGTTTTCATGGGGTCCAGAGTCAATGTTGAGGACTACCCAGGGCCACTCCCTCCTGACTGGAGATCACTGTACCGCCACCTCTGGTCGGATCTGTCCTGCCGGTGGGACAGGACATACCCAGGGATGGTGATGGAAGAATCTGGGACGTTGGCTGAAAAGCATGATTCTGTGAGCATGGCTGTGTCAGGCTCTTGCTTGACTCGTCTGTGGGACAGCTCCCCCAATTTTGGCACAAGTCTCCAGATGTCAGTGAGGAGGGCTTTGCGGGGTTGCTGGGCTTGTTTTGACCTTTGTCGTGTCCCGTGCCGAGTGGTCCGTCCGGTTTAACTCTTATTATTACTTTTTTTTCAGCGGGATTTATACAGCTGAGTTGCTTGCTGGGCCATTTCAGAGGGCAATTAAGAATCAACCACATTGCTGTGTGTCTGGAGTCACATATCGGCCAGACCGGGTCAGGTCGGCAGGTTTATTTCTTTGAAGGATATTCGTGAAGCAGATGTGTTTTCACGATAATCCGGTAGTTTCATAGCAACCCATTACTGATACCAGTATTTTAATTCCAGATTTTATTTAATTAATTGAAATTAAATTCCTCAGCTGCCGTGGCGGGATTTGAATTTATGACTTGGAGAATTATTCAGCCAGGCCTGCTGGATTACTATTTCAGTAACATTAACACTCTGCTACCGTACCGTAGCTGGACAATAACATATTGATTTCACTCTGTTTATTAATTAGTATTAAAAGACCCGCATTCCCACCGGTCACACGGAGATGGGGCATATTTTTAATAAACTATTATAGGTGACGTTGGTTCTAAAAAATAAAGGTGACTAAAAAAGCAAAAAAAAAAACAAATAATGCGATTTGGTTCCAGTTTGGTTGTGATGAAGAAATAAAGTTGTCGTTGGACCCAGTCTCACCTTTATTCTGCCATTAAAACCAGGCCCATCCGTGTGAGCCGTGCGAATGCGGGTTGATGTTCGGGAGCTCGTGGGCCACGGACTCTGCCTCAGGCTGATTGGGACATTCCGTTACTGCGGGTTAAACAGCGCTGCTATAAAAAGGGGAAGTCGGCTTTCCATTATCACTTACTTAGGAGAGTTCGCTTGTTATAATGCAGGGGTTTGGGATTCTTGTTTTGTTATTTGTTGTGATCTGTTCAGCTCAGCCGCCCTCTCTTCTTTTCCCGGCCGATAAATGTTCGTTGTCTCCTAAAAACCGCAAAGACTGCGGATTTCCGGGAATTGAAGCTAGTGAGTGTGTGCAGAGAGGCTGCTGCTTCGATGCGGGGAATCGGGATGCGCCGCCGTGTTTCTATTCACTGGACAATCTGCCAGGTGGGTGTATTCTTGGTCCGTCTATATTCTGGGCCAGGACTTTCCAGGGTCACCCGCAATCCAGCTGCACGCGGTTTCCCAGGAGAGTTTCACCTCTCCTTCCTGTCCTACAACGCCAGTTGGAAATTCAAACATTTCCAGTCCGGAGAGTGGAACCGGTGGTGGGATTGGGAGCTTCCAATCCCGCAGAGTAGATTTGATGGGATTGGGGGGTGGCTGTTAATCAAATACAGAAAGAGCAATAGTTAATCGCCTTTTGACCCAGTATCTGCAGTTCGAATCATTCTACTGTTGCTCGATAACTTGGGAGTCACACTGAGGAAGGGCAGAGTGAACGAGCTCCGGCCCCTGTTGCCACTGACCATTTGGATTTGATATTTGATTTATATCGGAGATGCGGGCAATTTAAATCCAAGCAGCGCGGTGTTGAGCTGCAGTTGGTCCACTGGTTTCCATCAGACAGATAATGGGGTGGGATAGAAATTTAAACATGGATGGGGTTTGTCCCCCTACCGGTAACGGTTCCCTTGACCCTCCCAGTGGGACAACTAACCGCCTTTCATTGACTCTCTTGCAGTCTGTACCAAGGATGGGCGGGTCCTGATCGCGATCTCCAAGGATTTGACGCTGCCTCCTGTAAACCTGACAACGGTCCATCTGAAGGATGCAGACGGAGCTGAGTGCCGTCCAACCGTGGCCTCTGCAGACACTGTGCTCTTTCAGTTCGCAGTCACTGAATGTGGTGCTACTCAGCGGGTAGGTATTGCGGGCTGGGAGCCCCATCGATGGCTCAGTTCGGGACTGATGGTCTTCTGTCTCTTGTAGCTAGACGGCGTGAATATCCTGTATGAAACGGATGTGTTGGGTGAGTTTGAGATCTTGGATGGCGCTTTGGGATCAGTGACCCGGGACAGCCCTTTCAGGTGAGCATAGTAGCACATTCAGCGGGTAGAGACAGTGAGGAGCTGAATTCTCCAGCCGTGTCCGTTCTCTTGCAGGCTCCATGTCCAGTGCAGTTACAAGGGAAGCCAGGAGTCTGATCTGCAGGTGAAGCCCAGAGTTTACACCCTTTCTCCACCACTGCCTGCCACTGAAGCCGGGATCCTGCTTCTGGAGCTGAGAATAGCGAGAGGTAACGAGTGCTCGCTGATGGCTAGTGTCCAACTTCAGGCTCTCCAAATAGTGCCCGCCCGTCATCTTTCTCTTTTCAGATGGTGGCTACCGGAGCTGGTACGTGGACAGTGACTACCCGATCCTGAGTGTGCTCCGGGACCCCGTGTTTGTGGAGGTTCGTGTCCTGAACCGGAACGATCCGTCCCTTGTGCTGGTGCTCAATGACTGCTGGGCGACCCCCACCCCCGAGCCGTATTCGGGGCTCCGATGGGACCTCCTGGTGGGCAGGTAAGGGATCCAGTGAGGGGGCTTGTGGCAGTGTGGGGATTGGGGAGGGGGCGACATGGGCGGGGATAATACAGAAATCATTACTGGAGTCCGGGTTAGTGATTGGGGAAATATTCCTTCGAAGGTGACATTTTGGTCCATTCTCCGGAATAATTGGGTTGATGTAATCCTATAACCGTGTGGCCATCTATTGGAGGTCTCTTCTCCCCGCGACGCCTCTCTGTCTCTGTTCCAGGTGCCCCTTTGCTGGTGATAACTACAAAACCCGCCTCCTACCAGTAAACGCTGCTTTCCATTTGCTGTTCCCAACTCACCATAATCGTTTTGTAGTCAGCACGTTCGCTTTCTGGGACCGAGTTTCGGGCCGGGCTCTGACCGGGGAGGTGAGTTTCCTTCAGTGCTTCTTTCCCGGTCACTTTGTATCACTTGTTCCCTGGCTCTTAATAAGTGAGCAGGCCTCTGTTGGTCGGTTGACTGTAGAAGCATTAATCTGACTGTAACCTGTGGGATTGACCATACCGCACTGTCCCTTTGCAGGTTTATTTCCACTGCAGTGCTGAGGTTTGCTACCCTTCCACCCGAGCGAACTGCACGGCTCCCTGCAGACCCAGTAAGTACCTGTGATCTGACTAGAAACTAACCCCTCATGGGGAGGGGTGGGTGTGGGACATCTGGACATGGGGCTCCCTCAGCAAGTGGCCGAGCACTGGGCACAGGGTGAGTGTCCCGAATCTGGCGGATCTGGGAACTTGTCCAGTTACATTCGTTGCAGGTTTCCGTTAGACCAGCAATCTAGGTCAGCGGGTCTGAGCACATCTTGCACCAAGTCAGTAATTGTGAAGGATGCTCTAATCCTTGAGCTGGGATGAATGAAGTATTTTTGGTTCCTTGCTACTTGCCCAGATGCTGAGCTGTCCTAATTGCCGATCCCTGAGGAGCAGAATCTCCATTGTTGGCACGGGGGTGTTCCACATCCGGTTCGGAAGATTCCACCCTTGGCCTTGGAGAACATTTAACCGGCATCTAATTGTCCTCTTTGACACCGGGAATTCAGGGTGGAACCGAACGGATGTCCCGGGGCCCGACACCTGGCCAATTGTCAAAGTCTCATGAAACTGCGGGTCAAAGTAATGCATCAAACAGTGTCTCTTCACCAGGAGACCGGACTGGCCATTGTGGCGGCAGCAATTGCAAACTCTGCTCAGATGCCGCGTCCTTCTGAGAATCGGTTTGGTGAGAACCAGATGCAATTATAGCCCGAACTCTCAACTCTGTCCGGTACCCAGGGCTTTGATGTTTTTTGCATGAGGCCATCTGATTCAGGATTTGCAGAGAGCTGAAGATTTCATCATTCACCATGAACTGTCACTTGTTCTCCTTGTCCCCCAGAAAGGCGAAGAAGCGCCGATGACCGGTCTGGGGTCTTGGTGACCGCTGATGGACCCATCCTTTTCCTGGAAGGAGAAGCGAGATTGGCTGCTCGAATCCACCAGGACGAGAAAGGTCAGCAGTAAGCTCCACTTGTATCTAGTGATTGAGTGTCTGATGCCCATCTAACCCTGGATTCTCCCCACAGATGCTGCTGTTGATTCACCCTCCCGTGTTCCTGGATTGGCGATTGGGGTAGCGCTGCTCTCCGTGGCCCTGTTGGTCGGGACTGTTGCTATGTGGAAAATGGAGCCTGGCCGCAGGGTGGGCTCCGAGTGCAGGTCCATGGAACTGTAGATGTCTGTTGGATAATAAACTCCTGTTATAGATGATTGCACATCTCGTGTTACCTTCGAAATGCTCGCTGGATTTTACTATTTGCAGTGAGATAATTTGGTGCCTGGTTTGAGAATTGTTTGTGCAGCATCCGACGGCTGCAGCCAACAATTACCATAGCCCCCACCCCCACCATTCGGATTGAGATCCGGGGCAAAGTTGTGGTGGGTTTGTAGTAAAATGGTGTCGGGCAGGAATGACTGGTTTATTTGCCTCTAAGTCTGATCCTGTGGGTTGGTCCTGGGCCCATGACACTGGCATTACCTATTCACTGAGGGCATCGATTGACCAGTTTGCCAAGCCTGGAGTGTTGGGCTCTCCTCGCATGCCTGCTGGCTGCTGGTCTCTCCGGCTTTTAGAACAGGAGAATGGACCAGATGAATATGTGGCTGCAGGGATGGTGTGGGAGGGATTTAAGTTCCTGAGACATTGGGACCGGTTCTGCGGAAGGTGGGACCTGTACAAGTGGGATGGGCTATGCCGGAGCAGGACCAGGACCGATGTCCTCGTGAAGGTGTTTGCTAGTGCTGTTGGGCATAGGAATTTGAGCAGGGAGGCGGAGGAGGTTGAAACAAGACAGAACGGGAAGAAGCAATAGTGGAAGGCAGAGAAAACAAGGGCGAAAAACAAATAGGCTCATAGTGCAAAATAATTCTAAGATGGCTGGCAATCTTCAAAACCAGTCTAATGGCGTTGTATTAATGTGCAGAGCATTCGCAATAAGGTAGATGTATTAAATGCAGATCGATATTAACGGGTATAATATAGTTGCGATTCTGGAGACATAGTTGCAGGGTGACCAAGAATGGGTACTGAACATCCACGGGTATTCAATATTTAGGAACGACAGGCAAAAAGGGGAAATGAGGTGGGGTAGCGTTGCGAGTAAAGGAGGAAATCAATGCAATAGTAAGGATATTTCCTGCGAAAATCAGAATGTGGAATCTCCATGGGTGGAGCTATTACACCAAGGGGCAGAAAGCGTCGGTGGGGGTTGTCTATTGCCCCCTCCCCCACCCCCCAAACTGAAGTGGAGATGTAGGGGAGGGCATTAAACAGAAAATTAGGGACGCATGCAAGAAGGGTACAACTATAATCATGGGTGACTTTAATTTACACATCGATTGGTCAAACTAAATTAGCAATAATACTGTGGGGGAGGAATTCCTGGATTGTGTACGTGATGGATTTCTCGACCAATATGTTGAGGAACCAACGAGAGAACAGACGATCCTAGAATGGGTATTGTGCACTGAGAAAGGATTAATTAACAATCTTGTTGTGCGGGGTCCCTGAAGGAAGCGCAACCATAACTTAATAGCATTCCTCATTAAGATGGAGAGTGAAGTAGTTGAATCCGAAACTAGGGTCCTGAATCTAAATAAATGAAATTACGAAAGTATGAGGTGAGTTGGCCAGAATAGATTGGGGAACTTTACTAAAAGGGATGACGGTCTGGAGGCAATGGCTAATATTTAAAGAACGTGTGCAGGAATTACAACAATTATTCATTCCCGTCTGGCGCAAAAATAAAACAGGAAAGATGGCTCAACCGTGGCTTGCAAAAGAAATTAGGGATAGTATTAGATCCGAAGAGGAGACATATATAATTGCCAGAAAAAGCCGCAAGCCTGAGGATTGGGAGCAGTTTAGAATTCAGCAAAGGAGGACAAAGAGATTGATTAAGAGGGGAAAGATAGAGTAAACTAGCAGGGAACATAAAAACTGACTGTAAAAGCTTCTATAAAAATATGTCAAGAGAAAAAGATTAGTGAAGACAAATGTAGGTTCCTGACAGTCAGAAATGGGAAGTTATAATTGGGAACAAAGAAATGGCAGAACAATTAAACACATACTTTTTGTTCTGTCTTCACAAAGTAGGATACAAATAACCTTCCAGAAATGTTAGGGAACCAAGGGCCTAGTGAGGGACAAACTGAAGGAAACAAGTATTCGTTTAAAAAAAATAGTGCTCGGCAAATTATTGGGGCTGAAGGCTGAAAAATCCCCAGGGCCTGCTAATCTCCAACCCAGAGTACAAAACGAAGTGGCCCTGGAAATAGTGGATGCATTCGTGATCATCTACCAAAATTCTATAGAATCCTGAACGGTTCCTACAGATTGGAAGGTGGCAAATGTAACTCCACCATTTAAAAAAGGAGGGAGAGGAAAAACAGGGAATTACGACCAGTTAGCCTAACATCAGTCGTGGGGAAAATGCTCGTCTATTTTAAAAGATGTTAATGCAGAACGCTTGGAAGGCATCAATGGGATCAGACAAAGTCAGCATAGATTTGTGAAAGGGAAATCATGCTTAACAAATCTACTGGAGTTTTTTGAGGATGTAACTAGTAGAATAGATAGGGGAGAACCAGTAGATGTGGTGTTCTTGGATTTTAGAAGGCTTTTGATAAGGTCCCACACTAGATGTAACGTGCAAAATTTAAGCACATGGGATTGGGGGGAATAGACTGGCATGGATTGAGAATTGGTTGACAGACAGGAAACAGAGTAGGAATGAACGGGTCTTTTTCCGGGTGGCAGGCAGTGACCAGTGGGGTACCGCAGGGATCACTGCTTGTGCCCCAGCTAGTCACAATATATATCAGTCTGGTAAACCTTCGTTGCACTTCCTCCATGGCAAGGACATCCTTCCTCACATAAAGAGACCAAAACTGCACACAATACTCCAGATATTGGTGTGGCCTCACCAAGGCCCTGTATCAATGCAGTAAGAGGACCCTGTTCCTGTACTCAAATCCTCTTGCAATGAAGGCCAACATACCATTCACCTTCCTAACTGCTTGCTGCACCTGAATGCTCGCTTTCAGCGACTGGTGTCCAAGGACACCCAGGTCTCGTTGCACTTCCCAATCGATCACCATTCAGATAACAATCTCTCTTTATTTTTACAACCAAAGTGGATAACATCACATTTATCCACGTTATACTGCATCTGCCATGTTCTTGCCCACTCACCCAACTTGTCGAAATCAAATTGGACAATATGTGATATGGATGAGGGAACGGAATGTAACATTTCCAAGTTTGAAGACGACACAAAGCTGGGGTGAAATGTGAGCTGTGAGGAGGATGCAAAGATGGTCCAATGTGTCGTTGTGGACAATGCAAGGACAAATCAAGTATGAAAATACTCAACTGGGAAGAGCGAATTTCAGCGAGTTGAAAAGGGATCGGGTCCAGGTGGATTGGAATCAAAGATTGACAGGTAAAACAGCAAATGAGCAATGGGAGGCTTTGAGTGAGGAGATAGTTTGGGTACAGACTGGACACATTCTTACTCGGGGAAAGTTAGGGCATGAAAAACTAGAGCTCCCTGGATGACAACAGAGTATTTGAGACAGCATTTTGTACATTCCGAATACCAATGTCCGGACAGGTGTGCCCGCGGTTATCAACCACAACCTCGTCACCTGCACGCTGACAGATAAAAAGCGGCCGCATTCTGCTTCAGTGAGATGAAATCCGAGAGCGGTTTCAAGGTCAATTGCAATTGCAAGTAGAATGCGTTCAGAGGACGTGAGATCATTGAGATACCTCCAAACACCCTGCCAGTTTGAACAGCAGCTCAACATCAAAAGTCTGGGGGGGAAAAAAATGAGGGCTCGTCCGGGATTTGAACCCGGGATCTCTCACATATTTCAAGGAACAAACCCGAAGCGAGAATCATAGCCCTAGACCAACGAACCCGCTGGAAAAAAAAACAACAAGCATTAATTTCTGACTATCAGCGGCCACTTTCCCCAAATCTCCCTTAAAGTACCTGAAATAAAAATGTGTCCGTACATTAGTGAAGAATCATAAAGCCAATGTCTTCTCTGTTGGGTTTTGTTTAGGTCTCCCGACGCTGATAAAGAGGATTAGGGACAGTTCATGAGTTAATGGTTGTAACGGTGCAGATACTCCAGTGTTACGGTGCAGATATCCCAGTGTGAGGGTGCAGATCCACCACTGTGAGGATGCAGATACTCTGCTGCAAAGGTGCAGATGCTCGGATTTAAAGGTGCAGATACTCCGGTGTAATGGTGCAGATATTCCGGTGTAACGGTGCAAATACTCGGATTTCAGGGGGCAGATACTCGGATGTGAGGATTTGTTGCCGCGACTGAAATGCGGCTTAGAACTTATCCAAGGCAGCGCTGCATGATCCTTTCATGATCTCTCACAAATCAACTGAAACCCATCGGAATGTGAACATACAATTTTGCGTTTCCAAAATAAAAGGGGGTGACATTCATTGTGGAAACAGTCCAGTGTCGGTCACTGCAGAAATATCCATGTCAGAGTGAAGCGGCTGTCCTGCAACCTTCGGACCTTGTCCATCAAGAAGAATTCAGATTTCCGCGAAGCCAATCACAGGTGAAATGGTGGAAGATCGGCCGTGCTCAGCTGGCCATCGAAACCGGGCATTTGTTTTGCAGCCAAAACAAACATCAGAAACCAGGAAATGCGAGACCATGAAGATAAAAGTTTCCCCACCGTCCCTGGGTGGGATCGAACCACCAACCTTTCCGTTAACAACCGAACGCGCTAACCGATTGCGCCACAGAGACAGCACACGTTTGCTGTTGAACTACTGATTCAACGAACTAAAAATTCAGGTTGCAGCGATCAAAATAAATTCTCTCCACGATCGGTTCACTTTTCCAAAATAAAGTGTGTGAAGTTTGCACGACCGAAAATCTGTGCTCTATTATTCCTGAACATTAAACTCACCTTGCCATGAAACACCTGTATTTTGGAAGGCTCAGTCCCCTCATGGTCGAGAGGATTGATTTCTCGAGCTGTGATTCGCCATTCTCTATTCCAGTAATATTCAGGTTTGCTGAAAATGAGATGAGATGAAATGAGCAGGTCCGACGAGCAGGTCTGTGACACGACACGGTGTCTACAAAGTTGTCTCTTGCACTTACAGTGAAGCGGACGGCAGTTTTCACTCTTAAACCAGTAACCATGATGTTCAGAAAAAGTGTGGCCGAGACAAACTCGATTTCAGCGCGGTGACACTGGGTCAGAGTAAAGTTCAGTTCATGCGATTGCCGAGTGGCGAGAAGGTGGATTTGGAACTCCTGTGCGGCTGCGCTGCGAGTTGTCCAGATCTGTTTGGAGCGATATTCACTTCAATTCATCACTGACAGGGACAATTTGATTCCAAGATTCTTTTTCTCTGCTGCTTGGTGAGATTTCAAAAGTTGCAAACGACCCATACCGACCCCAAACTCGTCACTTCCACTCTGACAGATGTAACGCGGTCACACTCTTCACTTCAGTGAGATGAAAGCCGGGAGCGATTTCACCGTCGAATGCAATGGCGAACAAAACTCATTCCAAGAAAGTGCAGGTCATTGAGGTGCCTTTAAATTCCCGATTGTTTGCACTGAACGTCTTCCCAAAGCGTTTGAGATTCATTTGGAGCGATTTGGGGACTTTTTTTCCCTCTTTGCAAAAGTTTCAACCGCAAGTCAAGGTCAAAAGTCGAGGGCGGAATGAGACGCCTTCCTGAAATTTGAGAACCAGGGAAGCAGACTTTAGAGCAAGGTTCTGTTTATTGACAAAAAGCAGATACAATATTCATCCCGGAACGATCCAGAATCTGATCAGCTCGAAAAGTAACCGTGACCCGGTGATTTGAACACGCAGCCTTCTGGTGACGCAAAATGTCATGAAGATAGAAGCAGGAAGTTGAAAAGTGGGAATTGATTGATTCAGTGAGTGGGCAAAACTGCGGCAAATATAGTTCAATGGGGGGTGAGCGAGATCATCCAATTTAAATCTAAGAAAGATAAATCAGAATGTTTTCTAAATGGTGAGAAACTGGGAACTGTGGAGGAGCAGAGAGATTTAGGAGTCCAAGTGCAGAAAGCGCTACCAACTAGCGTACAGGTACAGAAATTAATTAAAATGTCTAATGGACCGTCAGTACGGCCGGTTAACTCAGTTGCTTAGAGTATGTTGTAACGCCTTAATCACGGATTCGATTCTGATAATTTATTTCGGCTTTTTATAACTTTTAAAATCGAAGCTTTACAAAAAAATATATAACGACAGATTCGAGGGGACAGTTTTTTGAATAACATCCATTGTTACTTTGCCCCTGGACCGGAGAAACACGTCTTTCTTTTTATTCGGGTTTTTTTGGCAACTGACCCTGTGGTGCAATGGCGAGTGTGTTGGACTTCTACTTGTTTTGTTTGATAAGCCATTCAAAGGTTGTGGATTCGAGTTGCAACGGCGTTGGATTTTAGTTCGGGAGCTGGGAAGTGAAATTTTGCAGCAAAACCGCAACAGCATCATTAATGTCCGTCAAGGATGTGAAACTGACCCCGACACTTCATCTTGCACAAGTGGCTCCAGTCACACCCGAATTCATGATTCTTAAACCACTCTGAGCTGGATTGGCGAAACTCTCTCAAGAAGGAGACTCATCATCTGCTCAGATCGAAAGTCAATCTGCTGGACTTCCGGCTCTGTCAGACTGCATGTTCCTTCATACAGGTTTCTAACTGGACACATGCATCCTGCTGCCGTGGCAGCATTGGTGCTTCAGGGGTAGAATTCTTGCTTGCAGTAATTGTATTCCTGTAAGACTAGCTCCTGAAGTGTCGGATGGAAAGTATCCTGGCTGAGCGGTCAAAGGCGCAGGTTTAAAGCTCCAGTTAAATCCCACGATTTGTAAATGGATCGAAATCATAGTTTGTGTCCACAAAACCACTGCCTCCCTCCTGTAAACAAGTAACAGTAAACATCTCGTCTGCTATTGCAACAGCGTAGTCCGGAGGAACCACATGGCATTTCAGATAAGTAGATGCATTTTGGAACACACCAATTGTACCTTCAACTCCGGTCGAAATGTTCACAAGCAAAAAGATTTTTTGGTCTAGGTGAGACACGAATTAAAAACCCCGGCATTTCCCGAGCCTGTAACTCATATGAGGACGGATTGCGCCGCGAGAGCCCGGTCACTCTGATCACCTGTCCCACTCTGCTGGAAAGAATCTTAAGGTGAGAGGTCATTACCTGTGGAAACGTGTCCAGTCACTGTGATGAAACTAATATCTGCACTTTCACTTTCAGCTTCTTTCACATCCTCTGCTCCATCGCACTGCAATCGGATTTTCTGTGAACAGGTCAAAATGGACATTTGCAGAAATTCTGTCAGTGGTAAAATTCGAATCGATAAACGCCCCAGACATTGAAACCAGCGATTTTAACCACCAGCTCACACTTCCACAAAACAGGGCCAATCTTCAAAGGTCTGTTTAATGATCAAATAAATTAAGTGAAGCTAATTGACCGCATTTGCCGCGTGCTGGGTTGTTCCCCTTCGATCAGAGAAGGTTGAGAGGAGATTTGATAGAAGTCTTCAAAGTCATGAAGGGTTTAGCTAAAGTAAATAAAGAGAAACCATTTTAATTGGCGGAATGGTCGGGAACCAGGGGACACAGATTTGAGGTGATTGCAAAAGAACAAAAGGCGATATGAGGAAAAACTTAATTACGCAGCGAGTAGTTCTGATCTGGAATGCGCTGCTTGAAAGGGTGGTGGAAGCAGATTCAATCGTGACTTTAAAAAAGAATTTGAAGGGGAAAAATGCAGATCACCGGGAAAGGGCAGGGGAATTGGACTAATTGGATTGCTCTTATAAAAGCCGCCACGGGCTCGATGAGCCGAACAGCCTCCTTCTGTGCTGTAACCATTCTATGATTCGATGGACAGAAGCGGTCTGAATGAATGGGCGATCGGTTGTGGGGAACAGGGAAATTTTCGACTGGTTGTTCGGTTGTGTTACTGACGGCTCCTTGTTCTCGGATTATGGTTTTCATTTTGGACGTTTCACTGTTTGATATGTGAGAGTTCCCCAGTTCAAATCCCAGAACCCGCCTGTTTCACTATTTCCAGTGAGGATTTACTCATTTCTTTCTCACATCTTTTCAGCGTTGCAGAAAGCAGCATTGATTTAATTCTCGAACATGTTTGAGGTCCAGAGGCCAGAATGCAGCCGGTTTATCGACGCAACACACACGGAGAGAGTAAAATGCCTCACGGCGGTGTGCAGATTGAAACTGAAGGTGAATTTATCCCAATTCAGGCGATCTCAGAGGTGCAGAACCAAAATGCGCCTTAATTGGTCGGGAAAACGAACCCTGTTCCCTCGCGTGGGAAGTGGAAATTCTCCCAGTGAAACAGCAATGTTTGCTGTGTCCAGTTGGAAACCTGTTTAAAACAACATATCATTTCACAAATCTCCTCTGCGTACCTTGCGCATTCTGATTTACAGCCCTGCATTACGAGCACTCGCTGCTTGTGATGGCCGAATGGTTAAGCCGTTACATCTAAAACGCGACGGGGTCTTTTGGTAAAACATTGGAATCCTGCTCGCGGCGCTATTGTTTACAGTTTTGTTCAATGCTCAAATAAATAGGAACTGGAGATAACGGGCCGCATTTCCTTCTCTCAGAGAGATCCTCCACCGCGGCAGAACTTTTAATTGGGAGCCCAGTGGTCTCTTGCAAAATTTCAAGGTGCGTGAAGGAAACTTCACAATAATCCACAACTGGAGCATTGTGTCCAATTCTGGGCACCGCACTTTAGGAAGGATGTGAAGGCCTTAGAGGTGGCGCAGAAAAGATTTACTGGAATGGTTCCAGGGATGAGGGACTTCAGTTATGTGGAAAGACTGGAGAAGCTGGGGTTGTTCTCCTTCGGGCAGGAAGGTTGAGAGGAGATTTGATAGAAGTGTTCAAAATCATGACGGGTTTAGATAAAGTAAATAAACAGAAACTGCTCCCGTTGGCGGAAGGGTCGAGAACCAGAGGACACAGATTTACGGTGGTTGACAAAAGAACCAAAGGCGATATGAGGAAAAACGTTTTAAATCAGCGAGTAGATATAATCTGGAATGCATCTCCGGAAAGTGTGGTGGAAGCAGATTTAATCGTGACTTTCTAAAAGGAATTGGATAAGTATTTGAAGGAAAAATATTTGCGGGTCGACAGGGAAAGAACGGGGGAATGGGACTAACTGGATTTCTCTTAAAGAGAGCAGGGGCAGGCTCAATGGGCCGAATGTCCTCCTTCTGTGCAGTAACGATTCTATGAGTGTATGATTCCATCTCTCTCAAGCTTCATTTCAAATTCTGCTAACTTGATATTCAGGCTTTTTTTTCCATACTTTTCTCTCTCTATCTCCCTCTGTCTCTGTCCCTCTGTGTTTTCCCCTGATGAACTTATCAGGCTTCCTTGAACGGACAAAGCTCATCGAACCTGCGACACCAGCAGAGAACGGTAAAGATGGAAAGACTGAGACGGTAGGAAAAGTAAAGGACCAACCCAGATGATGAATTCGTAGCCAATGTCCACATATTGATGTCTCTTCGTACTCATAGTGAAATCATCAGTCCTTTTAGCCCAGAATAAAAACAAATTCTTGTCTTTATAAAGCGCTTTTCACGACATCAAGACGTCCCAAAGCGCTTTACAGCCAATGAAGTATTTTTGAAGTGTCGTCACTGTTATACTTGTGGTAGAGTGGATAATCTGCGGATGCCAAGACAGACAACAATGTAGCTTTAGAGCAATTAATTCTGCAAAGCCTCACTTGATATTACAACTCGCACATTCGAAACGAATGTGGTAAAGAGAGGCTAATATTGTTGGTATGAAATAGTTAATGTACGTCTTCACATTGCCGTACATCGGAATAGAAAAAGTGATAGGATGTAGAGAATGGTGGCCGATCGGCTGTGGGTGGCACCGAATTCTGCATTCGTTTCACCCCTCTGTTATCAGTGGCTCGTTGGTCTTCGGGTATGATTCTCACTTTGGGGATTTGCTGATTGTTATGTGAGAGATCCCGGACGAGCCCTGCGGTGTTACCATTTTTAGTTCAAAATCACTAATTGGCTTCTCACGTCTTGTCAGCGGTGTAGTCGGCAGGATTGTCTTAATTCCAGTGCATGGAGGACAGAATGCAGAGGTTCTGTCGACGATAACACACATGGAGAAAGGAAAATATCACAAGATGGTGTTCAAATTCAAGCTGAATGTAAATGTATCCCAATTCACTCGACCTCATGAATGGAGAATGAAAAATGCTCCTCTATTGGGTGGTGATCGAACCCGCGCCTCCCGCGCAGAAATCAAGAATTTTATTACTGAAATAACAAAGTCCGCATCGCAGCCGGCGGCATGCGCTCAGTTCGAAACCTGTCTAAAAGAACATACAGTCTCAGAGTTCTCCTGTCATAACCTTCTTCATTCTCTTCTGCAGCGGTGTCGGATTTGTCGCTTGCAGCAGCGATGACCGAATGATTAAGGCGTTAGACTTGCAATGTGATTTTCCAACCCAGCTTCGACGCAATACACGTGGAGAATGGAAAATGTCTCAAATGGTGCGCAGATTGAAGCTGAGGGCGAATGTCGCACAATTCACGCGATCTTATGAATGGAGAATGAAAATAATCCGAAACGAACCGGAAATCGAACCCCGGTTTCTAACGTGATAAATGAGAATTCTATCACCGAGACAGCAAAGTCAGCACATTAACAAGCTGTAAGTTTCCAGTTGGAAACCTGTCTGAGAGAACAAAGTGTCACAAATCTCGTGTGATAACCCTACGCATTCCGATTTATAGCTGTGCATCATCGATGTTTGCAGCTGCGATGGCCGAGTGGTTAAGGCGTTGGACTTGAAATCCAATGGGGTTTCCCTGCACAGGTTCGAATCCTGTTCGCAGCGCCACTTTTCAAAGTTTGTTCAGTGTTCAAATTAATATGAACTTGAACGAACGGACCTTGTTCGCTCCCTCAGAGAGGTGCTCCATCGCCAACGACGCTTTGAACTCGGAGCCCAATTGCAAAATTGCAAGACACGTGAAGGAATCTCTCCCAAGCTCCATTCTCAGTTCTGCTCGTTCGCAGAACTTGACATTTATACAATTTATTTCTATGTTTTAATCTCTCCCTGTCTCTGTCACTTGACTTTGCCTGTTTTCTCCTGATGGACTTCTCAGGCATCGTGAACAGCGAAGAATGATGGAACCTGCAACACCAGCAGAGAAGGGTAAAGATGGAAAGACTGAGACGGTAGGAAAAGAAAAGGTGCAACCCAGCTGATGAATTCGTAATTAATGTCCACACGTTTATGTTTCTTCCCCTCACAATGAAAAAATCAGCAATTTGAGTACAGTACACTTATGGTAGGGTGTATAATATGCGGATGTTGAGACCGACAATCGAACCATTGCCGTGGTGATGAAAGCGCCGAATCCTAAACACTGAACCCCAAGGAAACGCTGAAAATTCTTTGCTGCGAACAAGCAGAGCAACGCGGCCTTTCCTACTTGGCCCTTTGTAATTCAGGTAATTTTCCTGCCAGACAAACTGCTCGCACAAAATGGCATTTTCTGTTCGAAATAATATCGCAACAGAGGTGATGTTCAAGCAATGACATCACCAAGTGCAATTAGGCATGTACATGAAATGGTAAGTGAGGTAAAATACTCTCATGCTGCTGATGGACATGTTTCCATTTCCAAAATTCACGCACTGAATGCAGCTCCTTGGAAAACTGCAAGATCACGCAGGTCCATCGTGAATCGTTTGAAGCAACTGGCAGTTTAAAGTGGCATCTCCTGCTGCTTCTGTGGGGAGTGAGAGACAGACACTGTCGGTATTTGCGTGCAGTTTGATTTTGCACAGAACTGCACAGAAAAACAGCAAATATACCGGGGCTGTGAGATGTTCTATATTATTGATATTTAGCCACAGGAATATCCGCGGTCAGAAGCTGAAAAGGAGAGATAAGAGGCCTGAGAATAAACTTAGAGCTGAATGAATCATGAAAGAGCGAAAGAAAAACAAATGTCATCAGTTCCACTTTGTCTCGTGCGCAATCTTGGGAGCTCCCCAATGGCCTGGTGGTGAGAATTCGGTACTCTCACCGCCGCGAGGTTCGATTCCCAGTCAGGGAATTAACTTTAAAAAGAGTTATGAACTTATTAAATTAATTACATGAAGCTAATTGAATCCTGTTAGTAGTTGAATCCCTGTTTTAATCACCATGAATCAATCGATAACTTTCTATTTCAGACTGAAGGCGATGTTGACGTGGTTACCGAGAGACAGTCAAAACTTTATAAGATTTTTATGCTTTGAATGTGATGATTTTTTTTCATTTTATGGACTGCATCTTAAGAGTGAGATTAAAAACGCAGTGGAGTCGTTGTTAAATTTAACATTAACTGGCAATTGTCGCTGTTTATCACAGGGACGCCCGAACTAGTTCTCCGATCAAGATGAAAGTAACGCAACGAGGAACATCTGATACAACACGAAAGGCATCGGGCTATGACAAAAATCCCCACCGTTTTGCTTTTCCAAAATAAAGGGTGTGAAATTTATTCTCTGAACATTGGAACAGTCTGGTCTCGCTCACGACAGAAATCTCCATGTCACAGCGAACCAGCTCTCCTGCTGCGAATGCGGCCTCCCTTCGGGCCTTTCGGGGGCTTGTCTGTCAAGGAGAATTGTAATTACCGTGAAGCCAATGTTCCATTCCTTTATATGATTCATGTGCCTGATTTCCGACCGCA
This sequence comes from Heptranchias perlo, assembly GCF_035084215.1. NCBI lineage: Eukaryota > Metazoa > Chordata > Chondrichthyes > Hexanchiformes > Hexanchidae > Heptranchias > Heptranchias perlo. The sequence goes on along the minus strand of NW_027139761.1, from coordinate 502,698 downwards.
GGGTAATTGGTGGAATATCAGCCCTGCTCAGCTGGCAATGATTCCGGTACATTTTCTTGATTCCAAAACATGCGTTGAAACCCTGGAACTTTGAGGCGATGAATCCTGAGAATAAAATAAGGGCTCGAACCATCAAACTTTCACGCTGACGGATAACACCGCCGAGAACAGGTGAAGAGATCACCTGCTAAACCAATAATTCACTGGGCTAAACTTTGAGTTTGCAGCCACCAATATAACAACTGTCTACAGTCAGTGAAAAATGAATGATTAAAGCTTGTAGGAGTGAAAATCCAACCAGCCAGTCTTCACTCTTAAACCAGCAACTATGAAGAAAAACATGCCGGAGAAATACTCGATTTCAGAGCGGCGACACTGGGCCAGAGTAAAGTTCATTCAATATCATTGCCGAGTGGCTGGAGGGTGGATTTGGAACTCCTGACCGATTGCACCACGCATTTTCCAGATCTGCTTGGATCACCAATCCCTTCAGCTCATCGCTAAGAGGGACAACTCGATTCTCGGTTTCCTTTTCCTGACGATTGATGAAATTTTACAAATTGGAAGCGATCAATATCAAAGCTAAACACGCCACCGACATGATCACAGATACAAAGCGGCCACACTCTGCTTCAGTGAGATGAAAGTCAAGAGCGATTTCACGGTCGAATGCAATGGCTAACACAATTCATTCAACGAAAGTTCAGGTCGTTGAGGTGCCTTTAAAGTCCTGATTGTTTCTATTGAACTTCTTCCCAAAGCATTTGAGATTCACGTGGGACGATTTGGGGACGTTATTTTCTTTTGTGCAAAAGTTTCAACTGCAGTTCAAGATCAAAATTCCAGGGACGACAGTTGTTCACAATTTATCGGTGCTGGGACCACTGCTGTTCACAATTTATCGGTGCTGGGCCACGGTTGTTCACAATTTATCGATGCTGGCACAACTGTTGTTCACAATATATCAGTGATAGGACCACTGTTGTTAATACTTTATCAGTGGTGGGACCACTGTTGTTCACAATTTATCGGTGCTGGGACCACTTTTGTTCAAAATTTACATTCATGATTTGGACACGGGAATCGGAAGTACAATTTCAAAATTTAGGGACGACACCTCATTGCGAGCTGTAGTTAATACAAAGAAAAATGCGAATAATAAAGGAAGACATTAGTAAATTTGCAGAATGGGCATGTAAATGGCAAATTAATTGCAATATTTATTATATACTCCCTTGCCTTTTTGACCCCCCCCCCACCCCACTAAATGCATTACCTCACACTTCTTCAGATTGAATTGCATTTGCCACTTTTCTTTCCACCTGCCTGCTCTATGGATATTTTCCTGCAGTCGACAGCTTTCCTCCTCACTCTCAACCACAGGAACAATTTTTGTATCATCTGCAAATTTCTTCATCATGCCACCTACATTTCAGTCTAAATCAATGATCTGTACCATGAAAAGCAGGGACCTGGTACGAAGCCGCATGGAACCCCACTCGAAACAGCCTTCCAGTCACAAAAGCACCCGTCGATCACAACCGCTTGCTTCCTGCTACTCAGCCAATTTTGGATTCAACTTGCCAATGTCCGTTGGATCCAATGGGCTTTTACATTTTTGACAAATCTGCCCTGTAGGACTTTGTCAAAAGCCTCGTTAAAATCCATGTTGACTCCATCAATCGCGCTACCCTCATCGATCCTCCTTGATACCTCCTCAAATAATTCAATTCAAACGACCTTCCCTTAACAAATCCACGCTGACTCTCCTTGATTAATCCGTGCCTTTCTAAATGACGATTCATACTTCAGCTCGAGTTTAGGCTGACTGGCCTGTATTTACTCGATCTATCCCTGTCTCCCTTTTTCAACAATGGTACAACGTTAGCAATCCTCAAATCCTCCTGCACGACACCTTTTGCCAGGGTGGATTGGAAAATGATGGTCAGAGCCTCCGCTATTTCCTTCCTTGCTTCTGTTAACATCCTGGGATATATTTCATCTGGGCCTGCAGATTCAGGTCGAGCGATTTGAGGACTTCTTTTTCCTCTTTGCAAACGTTTGTCCCGCAGGTCAAGATCACAAGTCTTGGTCCAAATTAGGATGTCTTCCGGCTTTCAACCTCAAATCGTGAATTATACCCCGATCCCAACGAGCCTGGAAACAAGAACGTGTCCTCAAATTAACGTGTAACAGACACATTCTCTGAGAGGTCTGTCTGTGGAATGAAAGGGCGTTTTTGAACAGTCATTCTGTGATCCGTTTCCTCCTGAAACCTGAACAATTACGAACACCACATTGTCATTTTGTCGCTTTATTCCATAAATTAGGTAAAATAACGAGCTGCACAAGGCACTGCTGGGAGTTGAACCCAGGATCTCCTGTTTACTAGACAGATGCTTTAACCAACTAAGCCACAGCGCCAATTGATGACATGGGGCCCCCACCTCCTCACTAATATCTATCAGCGACACTTCAATGTTGGGGGTTCAGGCCGTTTTGTCTCTGTCCATTTCGCTTGTCCGTTCACCTGTGCATCACGACACTGACTGCATTTCTCGCTGAGTTTATCTTTGTGTATCCTTCAGTGCATTGATACATGGATGATTATATGTGATTGTATTTGTGACATTAAATAAATCAGGGCTTCAGACAATTCTCGCTCTGACATTGGAGAACTATTGAGCCGAACTTTACAGCGGAGTGTTGTTTATTGTGGTGCTGAAACTAAAAAAATCGTAAGAGGAGCAAAAAGGGAAAAGGAGAAAAACTTATGATTTAAAATTAGGACAACTCTCAAGGTTTTTACGAGTATATTGAGAGAAAGAAGGGAGGCTGAGAGTAATGTGGGCTGCTTAAGGACAGATGGAGGTGATATTGTAATTGAAAATCAGGAAATGGCAGAGTTGCTAAATTTTTACTTTGCATCGGTCGTCACAGAAATGGATGAGACTAACATACCAGAGACACGAGGAAAACTGTTAATAAATCAAGGGGTTTCAGTACAAGTAAAATGATGGCAATGGAGAAAATGAGGAGGCGAAAGATAGACAAATCTCCAGGACCTGATGGTTTCCACCCCAGGGGATGAAATGGAACAGGTGAGGAAATTGTACATGCTTTAGTCATGATCGATCAAAACTCTCTTGATTTAGGAATTGTTATTTAACGAAGCGCATCTTGATTGGAGGCTTGTGTTTGAGAAAGATCTCGAAGTGATAATTGAGAACAATTTTACAACACCAAGTTATAGTCCAACAAATTTATTTTAAATTTGGAATTTAAAATAAATTTGTTGGACTATAACTTGGTGTTGTAAAATTGTTTACAATTGTCAACCCCAGTCCATCACCGGCATCTCCACATCATAATAATTGAGAGACCGAAAATAAAGCTGTTTGGCAGGAGCGCTGATGCTGTCGGTTGTTCGCTGCTCTCGTGTTGCACAATTGTGAAGCGTGCGTTACTTATTTATAGCAGTATGGGCTCCAGAAATGACCAGGTTGTGAGTTCGAGCGTCTTCTAATACAATCAAATCTTTTACTCCGAACATTTTGATCGGAGTTCAAGGTAGAAATGGTATCTTCCATAACGCAACTTGTTAACAACCAGTCGTTTTTACAATACGCTCTTGTGGGACAAACGTATGGAGGTCAACAATCGACTTCTTAGTTTTCCCATGTGGGAATTTGGGTTCCTCTGGCCTACCGTCTTTCAATAGCAGGTGCCAGTTTACTTGTTCACAGGGGGAGAGGGGGCTTTTAGCGGCAGCTCATATGGCAAAGGGGCCGGTACAAGATCTTTAAATCTAAAGAACCAAACACACAATTCTTCTTTTCTTTAAACCGATATTCATCGGTTGGAAGTTTCGTGTTGGGAAAATTTGGAAGAGAAATATGCTGCCTGGTTTCACTGTGTCACGGGTGAAATTATTCAGCTTACAGATGTTAATAGGCTGAAAGGTCGAGAGGCCTTTTCCAACTCCCGTGTGGGACAAGTTCAGCTTTTGAGCCGCTGGGTAAAGTGCTATTTTAATTGCTGCTAACGAATGACACGACATTTGGCACAAACAAGAAGAATTGTAAACTCACGAGTTCACTGTTCATGTTTCTTACATCATGTTCAACAGAAACAAGGATTCTCCTCAACACGTTGCTGAGAATTTTATCAAACGGACCTCACCCTCGTTCGACGACTGCAGGGATAATTCAGAGATCTCCCATGAATATGTACGATGGGAGCTTATGTAGTATCGAGCCTGGGTAGCTCAGTCGGTAGAGTATCAGACTTTTAAAGTGAGTAGTGAGCTGAAGGTCCAGCGTTTAACTCCCTGTCCAGGCTCCAAATTTCGGAACAGCTGGCAAGCTGTGACTTTGCAGCGGGACCTGAGATGTGTTGTCAAAGTTTCGATAGTATCTTGTTTCCCAGGGATGGGCAGTAATGCGCCGTCTGAGGCGGTTCCCGATCAGGAATTCAACTTTACTGTATTAGTTCACTGTATTAATTTCGCAAAACTCATTCAACTCTGTAAAAAAGACGAATACTTGTTCAAATCGCCATTGATCAACCAGTTACTTTCTGTTTCCGGCTGAAAGAAATGCTGACTTTTTTTATGCGTTAATTCACCAGGCCGAATTTAGGGAGTTCAGAGGAGAAGTGAAAAAGGAAATGAGAGGCAAAGAGAAATATGACTATAGACTGACGGCCAACATAAAAGTGAATCCAAAAGACTTCGACAGGCAAGCAAACAGTAAACGGGTAGTCAGAGGAGGGGTGAGGCCGATTCGGCACGAAAAAGGAGGTCTACTCATGGAGGCAGAGGGGATGGCCTGGGTACCAAATGAGTACTTTGCATCTATCTTTACCAAGAAGCTGCTGCCAGAGTCTCAGCAAAGGAAGTTATCGTTGAGATACTGGATGGTCTAAAAATTGATAAGGAAGAGGCACTTGAACGGCTGGCTGCACTTAAAGTAGATAAGCCACCCGGTCCGGATGGGATGCATGCTCGGTTGCTGAGGGAAGTAAGGGTTGAAATTGCTGAGGTACTGGCCATAATCTACCAACATCCTTAGATATGTGGGTGGTGCCAGGGGACTGGAAAGTTGCAAAGGTTACACGCTTGTCCAAAAAAGGGTGTACGGATAAACCCAGCAATTTTTGGCCAGTCAGTTTAACCTCAGTGGTGGGGAAACGTTTCGAAACGATAACCCGGGACAGAATTAACAGCCACTTGGACGAGGGTGGATTGATTAGGGAAAGGCAGCACGGATTTGTTAAAGGCAAATCGTGGTTAACTGACCTGTTAGAGTTTTTTGATGAGGTAACAGAGAGGATCGATAACGGCAATTTAGTTGATGTGGTGTATAAGGACTTTCAAAAGGTGTTTGCTAAAGTGCCGCATGGTGGGCTTCTCATCAAGATTGCGGCCCATGGAATAAACGGGGCAGAAACAACATAAATGCAGAATTGACGAACAGCAGGAAACAGATTACTGGTGATCTGTTGTTTTTCGAACTGGCGAGAGGTGTACAGTGGCGTTCCCCAGGGATCAGTGCTGGGACCACTGCTTTTCTTGATATATATTAATGACTTGGACTTGAGTGCACAGAGCACAATTTCAAAATTTGCAGATGAAACAAAACTTGGAAGGGTAGTAAACAGTGATAAGGATAGTGATAGACTTCAAAGGATATAGACAGGCTGGTGGCATGGGCGGAGACCGGGCAGATGAAATTTAACGCAAAAAAAAATGCGAAATGATACATTTCGGTCGGAAAAACGAGGAGAGGCAAAATAAACTCCAGGGCACAAATGTAAAAGCGGTAGAGGAACAAAGAGGTGTTTATGTGTACAAATCGTTGAATGTGGCAGGACAGGTTGAGAAAGCGGTTAAAAAGCATACGGGATCCTGGGCTTCAGAAATAGATGTATGGAGTGCAAAAGTACAAAAGTATAGAAGTCAGGATGAACCTTTACAACACACTGGTTCGAACACAACTGAAATTTTGTGTGGGGTTCGGGACACCGCACTTCAGGAAAGATGTGAAGGCCTTCGAGGGGGTGCAGAAAAAAAATACTATCATAATTCCAGGGATGAGGGACTTTACTCACGTGGATAGACCGGAGAATCTGAGGTTGTTCTCCTTGGAACAGAGACGGTTTTGTAGAGATTTGATAGAGGTATTCAAAATCATGAAGGATCTCGGCATGGAAGATGGAGAGAAACTGTTCCCATTGGCGGAAGGGTCAAGAACCAGAGGACAGAGATTTAAAGTGATTGGCAAAATAACCAAAGGTGACATGAGGAAAAACTTTTTTACACAGCGAGAGGTTCGGATCTCGAATGCACTGCCCGAGGGTATAATGGAGGCAGATTCAATCATGGCCTTCAAAGGGAAGCTGGATAAGTACTTGAAAGGAAAAAAAAATGCAGGGCTTCGGGGAAAGGCGGGGGAGTGGTTCTAGCTGGATTGCTCTTGCAGAGATCTCGCACGGACTCGAAGGCGCGAATGGCCTCTTTCCGTGCTATCAGCTTTCTATGATTCAATTCTATGTGTTGATTGCAATGCAAAGGGAACAGAGCGTGCCAAAAATCGGCACGACTCTCAGTATCCTCACAAGCAATGTATTTTAAGAGCAACTAATTCTGAAACGTCTTACTTGATAACTCAAGTCGTGCACTCGAAAGCAATTTGGTAAAGGGAGACTAATATTGGTGATTGGAAATAGTTGGTGCACAACTTGATATTGCTGTCCACCCGAATAGAAAACGAGATTGAATGGATCGAAGTGGTCTGAAAGGATGGGCGATCGGCTGTGAGACGCAACCAACTTTTACACTGGCTGCACAACTAAAGTAATAGTGGCTCGTTGGTCCAGGGGTATGATTCTCGCTTAGGGAGTTTCATTGAGTGATATGCGAGAGGTGCCGGGTTCAAATCCCGGACGAGCCCGCATGTGTTTCGCCTTTTAGTGAAAAGTCACCAATTGTCTTCTCACATCTTTTCAGTTTTGCTGTTGGTGGAACTGAATTATATCCAGAGGATGTTTGAGCTCCAGTGGACTGAATGCCGAAGTTTCGTCGACGCAATACACATGAAGCAAATAAAATGTCTCAAGATGATGAGGAGATTGAAACTGAATTTGGATTTTTCCCAATTCAGGCGGATATTAGATGACGGGATAGAAAGCCACATATCCAAGTTTGCCGATGACACCAAGATGGGCAGCATTGTAAGCAGTGCAGATGAAAGCATAAAATTACAGAGAGGCATTAATATAATAAATTAATGTGCAAAATTGTGGCAAATCGATATGAATTTCGTCAAGTGTGAGGTCATCCACTTTGGACCTAAAAGGATAAATCAGAGTACTTTCTAAATGGTGAAAAGCTTGAAACAGTGGAGGTCCAAAAAGACTGAGGTGTCCATGAACAGACATCATTAAAATGTCATGGACAGGTACAAAAAATAATCAAAAAGGTTAATGGAATGTTGGTCTTTATATCCGGAGGACTAGATTCAAGGGGATAGGCATTATGATACAGTTATACAAAGCTCTGGTTGGACCACACCTGGAGTATTGCCTTCAGTTCTGGGCAACGCACCTTAGGAAGTATATATTGGCTATGAAGGGAGTGCAGCGTCGATTTACTAGAATGTTGACTGGACTCCACAGTTAAAATTACGCGGAGAGATTACATAAACTCGGGTTTGCCTCGAATTTAGTAGATTAAGTGCTGATTTGATCGAACATTTCAAAATATTAAGGGGAACTGATGGGGTAAATAGAAAAAAAAAGATTTCCGCCCGTTAGCGTGTCCAGGACTCGGGGAAGCAGCCTAAATATTAGTGTCAGGACTTTCAGGAGTGAAGTTGGGAAACACCTCTGCAAGCAAAGGGAGGGAGAAGTTTGGAATTCTCTTCCGCAAACGGCAGTTGATGCGAGCTCAATTGTTAATTTTAAAACTGAAATTGATAGATTTTTGTTAACCAAAGGCATTAAGGGACATGGGGCTAAGGCGATAATATGCAATTAAGTTACATATCAACCAGGATCGAACTGAATTGCGCATAAGGCTCGAGGGGCGAAATAGTATACTTTTGCTCTTCAGCTCCTCATTGTTACAGAATGATCCTGCATTGTATTGGGAATCGAACCAAGGTCTCCAGCGTAACAAGTAAGAATTCGACCCCAAGCACCATCAATGCGCGCGTTTGTAACAGCAGCATGTGTCCATTTGGAATCCGATCTGAATGAACATGCCGTTTACAGCTGCGGTGGCCGAGTGTTTAAAGCGTTGGACTCAAAATTCAATTGAGGTTTTCCTGCCCAGGTTTGAATTCTGCTCGCAGAGCTACTGTTTAAAGATCCCTTCAGTGCTGAAATAGATTAATTGGAGTTAATTGACCGCATTTATCTCTCTCCCAGAATGAGAGATTCTCCAGCTTTTAACTTGTGTCCAATCTTCTCTTGCAGGATTTCAAGACCCAAGAAGGAATCTCTCCCAATCTGTAACATAAATTCTGCTGGTTTGCAAAACCTGACATTTATACTCTTTATTTTCTTTGCCTGCATCTCTCTATCTCTCCATGTCTCCGTCTCGTGTCTCTCTGTATTGTCCACAATGGACTTCTCAGGCTTCCTTGAACGGCGAAGGCTGCTCTAACCTGCAACAAAAGCAGAGAAGAGTAAAGAAAAAAAAGACTGAGGAAGTCGGAAAAGGAAAGGTGCAACCCAGCTGATAAATTCGTAGCTAATGTTTCCACATCCGTGGCTCTTCGTTCTCATAGTGAATGAAAGCAGCAATTTGAGTAAAGTGTACTTATGGTGGAGTGTAAACTATGACGATGCCGAGACAGACGACAATGTCGTTTCAGAGCAATTCATTCTGTAAAGTGTTACTTGATAATACAAGTCGTACATTCAAAACAAATTTGATAAAGAGAGACTAATATTGTTGATCTGAAATAATTAGTTTAGAATCTGATATTGCTCTACATCGTATATCGTACAAGAAAGCGAGTTTGGATGGCCATGGTGTTCTGAAAGGATGGCGGATCGGCTGCGTGCCAGCGAAATTTTACAGTGGCTGCACGGCTCTGTTCCCAGTTGGACTTTGGATCTGATTCTCGCTCAGGGAGTTTCACTGGTTCAAATCCCAGTATGAGCCCCCTTGCGTCCCCATTTTTCGCCAAAAACCACCAATTGGCTTCTCACATCTTTGAAGCAAGTGCAGAAGGCAGGTTTGACTTATCTCCAGCCGAGCATGTTTTAACACCAGAGGAGGGAATGCAGAGGGTGTTTCCACGAAAGACACGTCGACGAAATGAAGATAATCTTTCAAGAAGTTGTACAGATTGAAGCCGGCACATGAATTTATCTCAATTCAGGCGATTTCATGGGTACAGATACAAAAGGTAAAGGAAGCTGCTTTGGCCTGGAACCAAACCCCTGGTTTCCCGTCGGCAGGCGAGGGTTCTACACTCAACCACCAATCCACACACGGCTGCAGGCTGTACGTGAAGCGTTGGATACAAGTCTGGAACATGCAGTCTGGCAGAGTTCCTGTGATGAGCCTGCGCAGTCTCCAACCGCGTGCTACCTGTGGGTGACCAAACGAGTGGGTCAAGCATGGTCTTGAAATTCACTTAGATTCGAAATCACTTCAAACCGCCACTGTAAAATGGTCAAATAAATAAGAGCTGCAGTTATCAGGCAGTGTTTACTTTTTTCAGAAATAATGTAAGAATCCAGCCCTATGTACACGTCTAAGATTTCACGGCATGCGACGAATTTCCTTTAAGCGGCCACATAAATTCTGCTCAATCACAGAATTGGAGATTTATACAATATTCTTTGCATGTATCTATCTATCTCTGTCTGCGTTTCTTCACTTTCGCTGTTGATCCCGAATGGACTTATCAGGCTTCCTTCAACAGCCAGGTCTGCAAAGCCGGGATGGGAAAAGGCTATCGGTTCTTCGTCCAATTGTTGGATTTCAACGGGATGAGATTTGCTATTTTCCGTCTCCGTTTTCGGAAAAAATAAACCCAGATGGGATTCCCCGTCCTCGGGCCCCGTCACCTCCGGGTAATGGGAATGAACCCGATCTAGCACTCGATTTAATATCTGTATTCTCATTGTTTAACAATAAAATTATAGGGATATATTTATTTTGAGGACACATTTTAGAAATGAACACATTACAGACTTATTCGAAAACTAGAAGCACGTGGGATTAAAGGGTCGGTGGAAACGTGGGCAAGTAATTGGCTAAAGGATAGGAGGCCGAGATTAGTGGTGAACGGATGTTTTTCTGACTGGAGAGAAATATGCAGTGGGATCCCCCAGGGGTCGGTATTAGGATTATTGTTTTTCTTGTTATATATAAATGACTTGGATGTGGCAATAGGGAGTACAATTTCGAAGTTTGCGGATGATACAAAACTTGGTAACGTGGTAAATAGTGAGCAAGATAATAGCAGACTTCAGGAGGTCAAAGACAGACTGGTGAAATGGGCAGTCACGTGACAGATTTAACGCCGATCAGTGTGAAGTGATGCACTTTTGGAAGAAGAACATGGAGAGGCAGTACAATCTAAATGGAACAAATTATGGGGGGTTCTAAGAGCAGAGGGACCTGGGGGTTCATATTCAGAAAACAGGGCAAGTTGATGAGGTGATTAAGAAAGCGTATGGGATACTTGGCTTTGTGAATCGGGGCATTGAATATTAAAAAAGGAAATCATACTAATCCTTACAAATCAGTGGTTCGGCCTCAGCTGAAGTATATTGTACAGATCTGGGCACCACACTTTAGGATGAAAAGGCATTGAAGAGGATTCAGAGCAGGTTGACCTGGATGACACCAGTGCTGAGGGACTTCAGTTATGTGGAGAGATTGGAGAAGCTGGGATTGTTCTCCTTCCAACAGAGATGGTTAACGGGAGACCTAATAGAGATATTCAAAATAATGAGGGGTTTTGAAAGAGCAAGTAGGGAGAAACTGTTTCCTCTGGCAAGTGGGTCGGTAACCAGAGATCACAGATTTAAAATAATTGGCAAAAGAACAAGAGGGGAATTGAGAAGAATTTTTTTCACACAGAGGGTTGTTAAGATCAGGAACGCACTTCCTGAAAGGATGGTGGAAGCAGATTCCATTGGATCATTTAAAAGGCAATTGGACATAATTGAAGAGGACTAATTTGCAGTGTTATGGGGAAAAATCTGGGGTGTGGGTCTAATTTGGACAGATCTTCGAAAAAGCCGACACTGGCACGACGGCCGAATGGCCTCCTTCTGTGCTGTAATATTCTATGATTCTCTGATTACCTTCTGAATCATTGCAATTGATGCTATTCAGTGTTGAGCAACCAAGAAAATTATAACCGTGAAATTCGGCTTTTCCATTCCCTTATGAATATCGCAGATTATAATGTCCAGGCGGGGTGGGACTGAATGGGGGATAGAGTGCGGAGATTGGAATGGAAGCTCATCAGAATGAACTTGGTCTCATCAGTTTTTGTTATTTTTCCTACCAGTTGCCCGAAACAGGCGGTGAACCTTCTTCTCGAGAGAGGATCGTCATTACAGTTCAGAAGGAAAAAGGTCTCAAGAAAATCGGGTAAAACGCACACAGAATGATCCGGGACTTACAGCACACCCCTTTTAAATAGACACAGATACGGAATAATCCGGGACGAACAGTACGTCCCTTTTTAACGGACACGCACACGGAATGATCCGGTCATAAATCTTCATTGTGGTCCATAAGTTTCTCTGACGTTGACCATAAGATTTACTCTTTTTACAATGACACCAATGTGCACTCTGATATTTCGCGATCTCACAATCTCAACACCTTCCTGGAAGGAACTGTTGCTGATTTCAGCAAACAATGCAAAACCCTCCGTCTGCCGTTTCGAGAAGGATGGGACTTCGACCAGATCTTCTGGGTGGACTGAATGAGAGAAACAAAATTTAAACAAAATAACGACGAGGATGGGATTCGAACCCACGCGTGCATAGCACAATGGATTAGCAGTCCATCGCCTTAACCTCTCGGCCACCTCGTCGCATGGTGAAATAAGCGAAAGCTCCTTTATTCAAAATGAAAATACTGGCAATGTTGCCAAACTGAAATGAAAACTGTAAATGTGTTTATCCTCAGCAGGTCAGGCAGAATCTTTAGACATAGAAACAGAGTTAACGTTTCAGGTCGATGACCATCACATGAGTATTCCAACTCACTCAACTTGCGCCTTGTCGATGGTTGAACGGCTTTAGGGAATTAGAAGGTGAGTGACTTGGCTCAGAATATCCAGCCTCTGACCTGCTTTTGTAACCACAGTATATATGTGGCTGGTCCAGTTATGTTTCTGGTTAATGATAACCACTAGTATGTTGATGGTGGCGGTTCGGCGATGTTAATACCAAATCCCAGCAGAAGAGATTTACTGTAAAGATTCCAGGGATGAGGGGAATAAGTTTCATGGATCGATTGGAGAAGCTGGGGTTGTTCTGCTTGGAACAGAGACGGTAACGAGGAGATTTGATAGAGGTATTCAAAATCATGAAGGATCCAGACAGAGTCGATAGAGTGAAACTGTTCCTATTGGCGGAAGGTTCAAGGACCAGAGAATATCGATTTAAGTTGTTTGGCAAAAGAACCAAAGGTGACATGAGGAAAAACTTTTCTACACAGCGAGTGTTTAGGATCTGGAATACACCGCCCGAGGTGGTGGTGGAGGCAGATTCAATCATCTTCTTCAATAAGGAACTGGATAAGTATTTGAAAGGAAAGAAAATGCAGGGCGACAGGGAAAGGGTGGGGGAGTGGGTCTATCTGGATTGCACTTGCAGAGAGCCGGCACGGACTCGATGTGCCGAATGGCCTCTTTTCGTGCTGTGACCTTTCTTTGATTCTATTCTATGTGTCGGAGGCGATGCGAAGCGACCGGAGCGTGACGTAAATCGACCTGTTCATGTACATTCCCTGATAATAAATCCTAGTGTGATGCAAAGAAGAAATTCATAATTATGGTGCATATCTTTTATATTATACTGACTATAAGAGGTACTCGGTTCACCAGGGCGCCATTGTGCACATTCATTGATACTTCACCGAGATCACACCTTACAGTCCCAACACCTCCGTCCAAGAAACAGTTGGGTGGCAATCCATACTTTGCTGAATTGTGCAAATAGGTTTAAACCAGCAATGCGGAAAAGCACTTGTATTAAAGAAGGGTTTTTGGTGAGGCGGCCAAAATGAAAAACTCCACAAATTCTGGCAGCAGTGCGATTCGAGCCCACATAATTCAGAGATGGAAGCCAGCATCTGAGACAGCGAAGTTACTCACGCAAACCCTTCAGATCTGATGATTCAGGTCATGGAGCTGAAACATTACCTCTGGTTCTTTTTCCACAGGTGCTGCCTGACCTGCTCAGTGTTTTCAGCATTTTCTGTTTTCATTTTTGTGATTTCACAATGGCTGTTTTCCTGAAAACACCCATTTTGACCCAAGGACAAAGCTCGCACTTTACTTTCCCCACGCGCTTAAAGTCTGCCGTTTCGGAACAAAATCCCCTCCGCGCCGATCTTTCAAAGGACCTTTCGCTCACGGCCAACCTCCTGTAATCGACACTTTTTCACCATTGCCGCTCTTTTCATTTCTCCTCATTCCTTTACAATCGGACATTTCCACAGACCTATTACGATCAAGCAGAACATTTCCGACTTTCCTGCACCGCCCAGATTGCCAAAAGTGCAGCTTTCATCCGTCTTTCGCAGCTATGTCGCGCCGCCCGTCTCTCCCGCAAATCAACTGCTCGGGGAAAAGCGCGAACGACCATGGAAACAAATCCCAGTTCTTCAGTTAACATCCCCCGTGTCACAAGATACCCCATGGAAATTTCACGGAAAAGTATGCGCTGTCCTACCGAATGCCAGCCCTGCTTTCTTTGAGCTTGTCTCTGGAGCAGATCGAAATGTATCGACTGGTTTCAAGGCACACATGAACATTGATGCGAACGGGACATGTGCCCCCGAGAAACCGCGGTCGATGTCGAGCAAACTTAAATGTGAAAGTGAGTGTTAGAGTAGGCAAGGCCGCAGGAAAGTCTCAATGAAATAGACCATGATTGTGGAAGGAAGAAAAAGCTGGAGGCAGCGGCGGGTCTGAATTTTGGATCATCCAACAGAGACACATGAGAGAACAAAAACAGGATACAGACAAAGGTGCTGGGGCAGAAAGAAAAAGCACGAAATAAGAAGAATGAAATGAGAGTGAAAGAAAGAATGGGAGAGAGGGAGGTGAAAGGAAGAAAGAGAGAAAGAAAGATAGAAGGGAGAGACAAAATCAAGCGTGCAATACTCATCCCGCAAATGGGCGCTGCTCCCAATCGGCTACACTTCGCCCCACAGACCCTCATCCCATTCATACCGTCCTACAATACACTGTCAATGCTGTGCAGTGAAACAGAGAGTTTAAAGGTATAAAGACACTCACACCGTCCTACAATACACTGTCAATGCTGTGCAGAGAGACAGAGAGTTTAAAGGTATAGAGATACTCACCTTTTTTTTTCAAAAGTAGCACATCCCAGGAGTAAGAGAGAGCGTGGGTTTGCTCTCCTGGTGTAGCTGAGGCTTGTTAGTCAAGAGTCCCCTCCTCCCAGTATTGGCTGTGGAGGAAGTACAGTGTAGATTTAATGAAATACCTTCAGCCTGACCGAGGTTATTCTGACTGGCCAGTAATTACTCGATCGATCTCTTTCTCCCTTTTAAACAACGGTACATCTTTAGCAGCCCTCCAATCCTCCGGCATCACACCTGTAACCAGGGAGGATTGGAAAACGATGGTCAGAGCCTCCGCTATTTCCTTCCTTGCTTCTATTAACAGCCTGGGATATATTTCGTCAGGGCCCGGGGATTCAGGTGGAGTGATTTGGAAACTTTCACTTTCCAGTTTTCAAAAGTTTGCACCGCTGGTCAAGATCACAAGTCTCGGTCAGAATTAGGACTACTTCCGGGTTTAAACTTCAAATCGTGAATTATACCCCGACCCCAACGAGACCAGAAACAAGAACGTGTTACAGACACATTCAATGAGAGGTCTGTCTGAATAATGAAAGTGCGTTTTTGAGCAGTCATCTTGATATCTGTTCCCGCCTGAAACCTGAACAAATCCAAACACCACAGTGTTATTTTGTCGCTTCATGCCACAAATTAGGTGAAAATAATAAGTTGCATAAGGCACTGCTGGGAGTTGAACCCAGGATCCCCTGTTTACTAGACAGATGCTTTAACCAGCTAAGCCACAGCGCCAATTGGTGACAACCTATTCACACCTCCTCTCAATAACATCTATCAGCGACACGTTATTGTCTGTTCGGGGTTCAGACCGTTTGATTTTGTCGATTTCGCTTGTCCGTTTCCCTGTGCATCCCGATACTTCCCGCATTTTTTCGCTGTGTTTATCTTTGTGTATCCATCAGTGCATTGATACACCGATGATTATGTGTGCTTGTGTTTGTTACATTAAATAAATTAGGGGATCAGACAATTCTCTCTCTGACAGTAAAGAACTGATGAGCCGAACTTTATTGCAAAGTATTATTTCTTGCGGTGCTGAAACTAAAAACCGGAAGAGGAACAATCAGGGAAAAGGAGAAAAACCTGTGAGGGAAAATGAGGACAACAATCAAGATTTTTACCAGTGCATGAAGAGAAAGAAGGGTGACTAAGAGTAATGTGGGCCCTTTAAAGACAGATGGAGGTGATATTGTAATTGAATATCAGGAAATAGCAGAATTGCTAAATATTTACTTCACAGAAAAGGATGAGGATAACATACCAGAGACACGAGGACAACTGTAAATAAATCATGGGGATTCAGTACAAGTAAAATAATGGCAATGGAGAAAATAATTAGATTAAAGATAGACAAATCTCCAGGACCTGATCGTTACCACCCGAGGGGACTAAGAGGAATAGGCGAGGAAATTATACATGCTTTAGTCATGATCGTTCAAAATATCTTGATTCAGGAATTGGTCCTTTGATTGAAACATTGTCAATGTCACTCCATTATTTAGGATGTGTAGCAGAGATGAAGTTGGAAATTATAGACCCATTAGTCTGACGTCCGTGGT
Source organism: Heptranchias perlo (assembly GCF_035084215.1). Classification (NCBI taxonomy): domain Eukaryota; kingdom Metazoa; phylum Chordata; class Chondrichthyes; order Hexanchiformes; family Hexanchidae; genus Heptranchias; species Heptranchias perlo. The sequence goes on along the minus strand of NW_027139761.1, from coordinate 486,540 downwards.
GGGGACGTTACCAGTATTCGTTATTAAGGAAGGAATGCCTGAGCACTTGGATAAATATGAAGTAATCAGAGAGAACCAGCATGGATTTATAAAGGGTAAGTCAAGTCCAACAAAGCTAGTTGAACTTTTTGAAGATATATCTAACGTGGTAGATAATGGAGTGTCTATGGATGTTATATAATATTGAATTCCAGAAGGATTCGATAAGGTACCACAGAAGATACTGTTAACATAAATGGGAGTGCGTAGAATTTAAAGCAACCTATCGAAACGGGTTTGGAGTTGGTTAGAAGGTGGGAGGAAGAGATCCGGTGTATAAATGACGTAGACGACGGAATAGACTGCCGCATATTCTGGCGATTTGGAGGAGGGGACCGAGTGTAATGTATCAAAGTTTGCAGATGATACAAAGATGGGAGGGAAAGTAGAGAGTGAGGAGGACATAAAAAACCTACAAGGGGATATAAACAGGCTGGGTGAGTGGGCGGAGATTTGGCAGATGCAATGCAATATTGGAAAATGTGAGGTTATGCACTTTGGCAGAAAAAATCAGAAAGCAAGTAATTATCTTAATGGCGAGAAATTGGAAAGTACAGCAGTACAAAGAGATCTGGGAGTCCTCGTGCAAGAAAGTCAAAAAGTTAATATGCAGGTGCAGCAGGTGATCAAGAAGGCCAACGGAATGTTGGCTTTCATTGCTAGGGGGATTGAATATAAAAACAGGTAAGTATTGCTGCAGTTATATAAGGTATTGGTGAGAATGAGAGGCGATCTTATTGAAACATATGAGATTGTGAAGGGGCTTGATCGGGTGGATGCGTTAAGGATGTTCCCAAGGATGGGTGAAACTAGAACTAGGGGGCATAATCTTAGAATAAGGGGCTGCTCTTTCAAAGCTGAGAGGAGGAGAAACTTCTTCACACAGAGGGTAGTAGGTCTGTGGAATTTGCTGCCCCAGGAAGCTGTGGAAGCTGCATCATTAAATAAATTTAAAGCAGAAATAGACAGTTTCCTAGAAGTAAAGGGAATTAGGGGTTACGGTGAGCGGGCAGGAAATTGGACATGAATTTAGATGTGAGGTTAGGATCAGATCAGCCATGATCTTATTGAATGGCGGAGCAGGCTGGAGGGGCCGATTGGCCTACTCCTGCTCCTATTTCTTATGTTCTTATGTTCTTATATCCACGTTTGTCGCTGACACCAAGTTAGGTGTCACAGTGAATATTGTAAATGGAAGCATAGGGAAACTGAAAGATTAAGTGAGTTGGCAAAATTGTGGCAGATGGAGTTACATAGAATTACAAAGAATGTACATCACGGAAACAGGCAATTCGGCCCCACTAGCTTATGCCGGTGTTTATGCTGCAGACAAGCCTCCGCCAACCCCTCCTCATCTAACCGTATCTGCAGACCCTTATATTCCTTTCTCCTCCATGTGTTTATCTAGCTTCGCCGTCAACGAATCCATGCTATTCGCCTAAACTACTCCTTGTGGGAGCGAATTGCACATTCTAACCACTCTCTGGGTGAATGTGTTCCTCTTGAATGCCAAATTGAATTAAATAGTGACTACCTTATAATCATGGCCCCAATGATTTGGAGTCCCCGCATTCACAAGTGCAAACACCTTATCTACGTCTAACCTATCAAACCCTTGCATAATCTTAAAGTCCGATATCAGGTCACCCCTCAGCATTCTCATTTCTATACAGAAGAGCCCCAGTCTGTTCAAACTTTCAAAATGGGCAAGTGTGAGCTCATCTACTTTCGACTGAAGTAAGATAGATCAGAGTATTTTCTAAATGGTGAGAATCTAGGAACTGTGGAGGAGCAGAGAGATTTAGGGGTCCAAGTACAGAAATCGCTAAAAGCCAGTGGAATGTTAGAAAAATGAATTTAAATGTCTCATGGCATGTTGGCCTTTATTTCAGGGAAACCGGTATTCAAAGGGGGGAAGTATGTTACAGATAGAAATCCCTGCTGAGAAACAATTTAAAGTATTGCATTCAGTTCTGGGCACCACCTCTCAGGAATGAAATATTGGCCTTGCAGAGGGTGCAGCGCAGATTCACCAGATTGATACCGGGGCTAAAATGGGTAAATTATGAGGACAGGTTATGCGGAGGTCGGTCCTCATTTTTCTCTTATGAATCCGGCCCCATCCGTTTACTGTTGACGGGAGCGGGTCTGATACGAAGTCAGTCAGAATCGGATGCAAATCACATCACGGTCACAGCGGGTCTGGGACTGGCGACTGGTTTTACATTGAGTCTTTTTTAAGGGATAGGCTGTACATTTTTTGTATAATAATAATAATAAGTTTGATACAATGAAGGTTTTTTTCGGTTATTTCCCATTTCCACCCACACCAGTTTTATACAGTAACAGGTAACAATGTTTAAGGGATGTGATGTGCAGTGTTGGTGGAATCAGTGTAATTTAACTTGATACATTGAAGAATCTCTTGTCTATCCCAGGCTTTTACCTTAGGTTTAGATCCTCACCTAGTTTAAAATCGGTCACTCACTGATATAAATAAACCAATAACAACCCTGAAACCTCAGCGGGTATATTTGTTCCGATAATTAGTGACGGTCGCAATTTCCATTGAAATTACAATCGGCAAATCGCAGAGGCTGTTTCGGGTTTGACAAACTGTGAAACAGATTGTTTTAAAAGCCGAAAAAAGGGAAAACCCGGTAGTAGATATAAAGTTTTATACATTATCTCTTTCTGTTTCAGATTTACAATTTCTCTTTGTGTGTTGCTGACAGGAGCGGCTATAATGGAGCCCAGTGACTGGGTAATGAGCTGCACTGAGACATTGGCCTGTGTTACAGACAGGCTCGTTGGACCTGCTCATTTCGACTCATCTCATTGTCAGCAACGGGAAATTACTGAAATTGAGGCTGGTGAATAACTGCTCGAAATACCAATCCTCTCCACCACTGGGGACTGAATCTTCCGACAAACACGGATTTTCAATCGTGCAAGTTTCATTCACCTATTCTGCTCTTCGTTTCCCTGATCTGATTGGTGCGCCTTTCCCTTCAATTCAGGACTGATAGGAAAAACTCGATTTTACAGTCGATTTTCGGGTCATGACGTATAGTGATATTTCAAATAATTGAAATCGCCCCTTATTAACCCCAATATCGTCACCGACACGTTTGACAAATGCAAAGCGGCTTCAATCACGGCTTTGCTGACACAACTCGTTCAAAGATACTGTCGGTAATTGGTGGGTCTTTCAAGTCATGACACGAACGTAACGGTTCGCACTGCCGTTTTCCCCAAGACACTTCAGATTCATGTGGAATGATTTCGCTTTGGGGGTTAAAACCATTCCCTCTTCACAAATCCGCGTTTGACCCCGTGTCTTTTAATATTTTTGATAAGCGATACCAAATCGGTTTGCCCCGTAGTGTACATTACTTTTTAAATATTACAGATAAGCGGAGCACTTGAGCTGTCACAGCTGTGACTTTGACTTTTCTCCCTCTCCTCTCGATCTCACCGGCAACTGTCACGAACCACAATCTTCTGTCACACTTCTCCATCAGAAAGTTCCGAGCCTCGGTTTTCAAATGAAATAACGCCCATCTCTTCAATCAACGACAGCCCAGGGAGAGTTTCCCAGTTTCGTCTCACACTTTCCCCAAGTCCTCCTTAAAGTACCATCAAAAATTGTCCCAAAGTTAATAATAATACAATTAAAAGTTCTTATCTTCTGGGGTTTTGTTTCAGATTCCACGGCTTTTAAAGGCCACTGCGGATATTTATCGAAGCGCATCTTGATTGGAGGCTTCTTGGAGAAATCGGAGAAAGATCTCGAAGCTCTTGTAGCGCAAGCGGTCAGCGTGCGGCACTTTTATCAGCTTCAGAAATGCCCAGGTTGTGAGTTTCAGCCTCACCGAGAACAGTCGAACATTTTACTCCGAACATTTTGACCGGAGTTCAAGGTACAACTGGTATGTTCCGTCACGCATCTGCTTCTTAGTGTTCCCATGTGGGCACTTGGGTTCCTCTGGCCTACCGTCTTACAACAGTAGGTGCGAGTTTACTTGTTTACAGGGGGAGAGGGGGCGATTAGCGTCAGCTGATATGGCAAAGGCGCCGGTACGAAATCTTTAAATCTGAAGAACCAAACACACAATTCTTCTTTTCGTTAAGCGGATATTCATCGGGTGGAAGTTTCGTGTTGGGAAAATTTGGAAGGGAAATCTGCTGTCTGGTGTCACTGTGTAACGGATGAAATTATTCAGCTTACAGATGTTAATACATGAAAGGTCGAGAGGCCTTTTCCAACTCCCGTGTGGGGCAAGTTTAGCTTTTGAGCCACTGGATAAAGGGTTATTTTAATTGGTGCTAACGAATGAGAAGACATTTGGCACAAACAAGAAGAATTGTAAACTCAAGAGTTCACTGTCCATGATTCTTACATCATGTTCAACAGAAACAAGGATTCTCCTCAACACGTTACTGAGAATTTTATAAAAGGGATCTTCAACTCAGTTCGACGTTCACGAAGGATAATTCAGAGTCCTACCATAAATTTGTACAATGGATCTTTTTCGTATATTGAGCTTGGGTCGCTCAGTCGGTAGACTCTGAGATTTCTATAAGTGGCTCGTGATTTGAGTGTGCAGAAATCAAATCCTTGTTCAGGCAATAAATTTTGAAACAGCTGGCAAGTATCTATGTTTGCGGGACAAATGATGCCTGCGATGTGTTGTCAAAGCTTCGGTGGTATATTGTTTCCCAGGGATCGGCAGTATTGCGCTGTCTGAGGCGGTATTTGCGGCCTTCCGCCAGCAACCTGTGATTGGAGGGAGCGGGGCCGGACAGGCGGCCTGAATGTCGTTGCTGTCGTGGCCTCACTCAATCCGGGAGCTGGGGAACATCGAACTTCGAAAAACGGATGTGTTTGTTGCCGCGGTTGCCATGCTGTTTAGAACTATAGTTATGAACCGAGGCAGCTCTTCAGGGTCCTTTAAAAATCTCTCACAAATCAACAAAAACCAGTCGCAATGAGCAGCTTTGAGAGGAGATTTCTGCACAGGCAGGGCAGGAAACTGAAGTGAGGGAGAGATATTTTCGGTATCTGTGTAATGTTTGAGTGTGTGCAGAACTGGAGAGAGAAAGGAAAATATACCGGTTCTGTATTTTATTCATATTTCACCACAGAGTGAAATCTTGCGTGTTTTCATATTTATTGATTTTTAGTGGATGACGTTTTGAAAATGTTTCCGCCCGGTTTCGAACCGGGGACCTTTCGCGTGTGAGGCGAACGTGATAGCCACTACACTACGGAAACTCTGCTGTGCAAACGGTTATACGAAATGCTCGGAAGATAGTTGCCGTCTTCAAATGTTCTCAGTGCTGGGAGACGGGGCCGGGTCCCATTCAGGGGATTAAGTTTTACAAAATAGTTTGTTGTATTAATTTCGCAAAGCTCATTAAACTCAGTAAAAAGACGAATAGTTGTTCAAATCGCCATTACTCAACCAATAACTTTCTGTTTCGGACTGACGAAAATCCAGCATGTTTTTCATTCATTCATTCACCAGGCTGAATATGGAAAGTTCAGAGGGGAAGTGAAAAATGAAATGACGGGCAAAGAGAGAGTGTGAGAATAAACTGGCGGCCAACATAAACTGGCATGTAAACATTAAACGGGCAGTAGGAGCCGTACTCTGATAAGGGACCATAAAGGAGAGCTATTCATGGAGGCAGAGAGGATGGCAGAGATATTATATGAATACATTGTATACGTCTTTACCAAGGAAGAAGATGCTGCCAGAGTCACGGTAAAGGTAAATACAGTTGAGATCCTGAATGGGCTAAACATTGATAAAGAAGAGGTACTCGGAAGGCTAGCTGTACTTAAAGTAGTTAAGTCACCCGGTCCGGATGGGATGCATCGGAGGCTGCTGAGGGAAGGAAGGGTGGAAATAGCAGGAGGTACTGACCATAATCTTACAAACATCCACAGATACGGGGGTGGTGCCAGAGGACTGGAGAATTGCAAACGTTACATCCTTGTTCAAAAAAGGTTGTAAGGATAAAGCCAGCATCTATATGCCAGTCAGTTTAACCTCAATGGTGGGGGAACTTTTCGAAACGATAATCCGGGACAGAATTAACAGACACTTGGACGACTGTGGATTGATTAGGGAAAGCCGGCATGGGTTTGTTGAAGGCAAATCGTGTTTAACTAACATGATAGAGTTTTTTGTTGAGTTAACAGAGAGGGTAGATGAAGGCAACGCAGTTGATGCGGTGCATATGGACTTTCAAAAGGTGTTTGATAAAGTGCCGCACGGTAGACTTATCAGTAAGATTGAGGTCCATGGATTAAAGGGGGCAGTAGAAACATGGATGCAGAATTGGCTAAGGGACAGGAAGCAGAGAGTAGTGGTGATTGGTTGCTTTTTGGACTGGAGGGAGGTGTCCAATCGTGTTCCCCAGGTGTCAATGCTGGGACCACTGCTTTTCTTGATTTATATTAATGACTTGGACTTGCTTGTACAGGGCACAATTTCAAAATTTGAAGATGACACAAAACTTGGAAGGGTAGTGAACAGTGTGAAGGATGGTGACAGACTTCAAGAGGTTATATATTGGCCTGTGTCATGGGCGGACAAGTGGCAGATGAAATTTAACACAAAAAATGCGACATGATACATTTCGGTAGGAAGAACCAGGAGAGGCAATATAAACTAAAGGGCGCAACTCCAAAATGGGTATAGGCCCAGAGAGATCTGGTGGTTTATGTGCACAAATCGTTGAAGGCTTCAGCAGGTTGAGAATGCGGTTGAAAAGGAAAACGGGATCCTGGACTTCATAAATAGAGGCATCCAGTAAAAAAGTATGGAAGTCATGATGAACCTTTATAAAACACTGTTTCGGCCACAACTATTGTATTGTGTCCGGTTCTGTGCACCGCAGTTCAGGAAAGATGTGAAGGCCTTACAGAGGGTGCAGGAGAGATTTACCAGAATGATTGCAGGGATGAGGGAATTTAGTGACTTGGACAGACTGGAGAAGCTGGGGTTGTTCTCGTTGGAACAGAGAAGGTTGCGGGGAGATTTGATAGAGGAATTCAAAATCATGATGGGTCTAGACAGAATAGATAGAGAGAAACTGTTCCCAATGGTAGAAGGGTCGAGAACCAGAGGACATAGATTTCAGGTGATTGGCAAAAGAACCAAAGGTGACATGAGGAAAAACGTTTTTAAATAGCGAATGGTTAGGATCTGGAATGCACTGCCCGAGGGGGTGGTGAAGGCAGATTCAAAGGCAATTGTATAATTGCTTGAAAGGAAAAAAATGCAGGGCTACAGGGAAAGGGCGGGAGAGTGAGACTAGCTGGATTACGATTGCGTGGAGCCGAATGGCCTCCTTCCGTGCTGTAAACATTCTACGATTCTATGAGATTTGAGCGTCGCTGGCAAGGCCAGCATTTATTGGCCATCCCTAATTGTGCTTGAGAAGGTGGTGGTGATCCAGCTCCTTGAACCGCTAAAGTCCGTGCGGTGAAGGTTCTCCCACAGTGCTGTTAGGAAGGGAGTTCCAGGATTTTGACCCAGCGACAATGAAGGTACGGCGATATATTTCCGAGGCAGGATGGTGTGTGACTTGGAGGGGAACATGCAGGTGATGTTGTTCCTATGTGCCATATGCCCTTGACTTTCTAGGTGATAGAGGTCGCGGATTTGGGTGGTGCTGTCGATGAAGCCTTGGCGAATTGCTGCAGTGCATCCTGTAGATGGCACACACTGCACCCACGGTGCGCTGGTGGTGAAGGGGGTGAATGTTTAGGGTGGTGGATGGGGTGCCAATCAAGCGGGCTGCTTTGTCCTGGATGATGTCGAGCTTCTTGATTGAAGCTGGAGCTGCACACATCCAGGCAAGTGAAGGGTATTCCGTCACACTCCTGACTTGTACATTGTAGATAGTAGAAAGACTTTGGGGAGTCAGGAGATGAGTCACTCGCCGCACAATACCCGGCCTCTGACCTGCTCTTGTCGCCACGGCATTTATGTAGCTGGTCCAGTTAAGTTTCTGGTCAATGGTGATCCCAAGGCTGTTGATGGCGGGGAATTCGGCGATGGTAATGCCGTTGAATGTCAAGGGGAGTTGGTTAGGTTTTCTCTTGTTAGAGTTGGTCATTGCCTGGCATTGAATGTTACTTGCCACTCATCAGCCCAAGGCTGAATGTTGTCCAGGTTTTGCTGCACGCGGGCACGTACTGCTTCATTAGTAGAGGGATTGCGAATGGAAATGTACACTGTGCAATCATCAGCGAACATCCCCATTTCTGACCTTATGATGGAGGAAAGGCTATTGATAAAGCAGCTGACGATGGATGGGCGTCGGACACCGCCCTGAGGAACTCCTGCAGTGATGTCCTGGGGCGGAGATGATTTGCCTCCAACAACCACTACCATCTTACTTGGCGCCAGGTAAGATTCCAGCCACTGGAGAGTTTTCCACCTGATTCCCGTTGACTTCAAATTTCCTAGGGCTCCTTGAAGACACATCGGTCAAAGGGTGCCTTGATGTCAAGGGCAGTTGCTCTCACCTCACCTCCGGAATTTAGCTCTTTTGTCCAGGTTTGGACCAAGGCTGCAACGAGGTCTGTCGCCGAGTGGTCCTGGCGAAACCCAAACTGAGCATCGGTGAGCAGGTTATTGGTGAGTAAGTGCCGCTTGATAGCACTGTCGACGACACCTTCCATCACTTTGCTGATGATTGAGTGCAGACTGATGGGGTAATAATTTGCCGGATTGGCTTTTCCCAGCCTATTATGAACAGGACATCCCTGAACAATGCTCCACTTTGTTGGCTTTCCACCTTGGTTAACAAGTGACAGTCTAAACTTAAATGAGTTTGCTGTGTTTTCCCTGTGTTGAATTGTCACCCGTTCTCATTTTACAGGCGGTATTTTAGGACTTGGTTAAAAATGTTCCGTGCTTGTGATACAAGTAGTCTGGATTCCCACCTTAGTAATACAGAAGGGCAACGGCTGCTCCACTCTATCATACAACCCCAACTAGTGCCGCCTCAGTTAAAGTACATTAACTAGTGCCCCCCACTCTTGTACAACCTCAAGTGAGTAGATACAAAGAGTGTGTGTTTGTTTGACTGTGATGTTTATGCAACAGCAGCCGCCATTCTTTCCGTTGCTATGGAAATTTTGTTAGAGACGAAAATCGAATCCCACCCTGACAGTCCTGAAGCATCAATGTCCGGACTCAGTGCACTCGGCCATGCTCTATGTCAGTGTTGTCCAAGAGAAATTGCTGACTAGCCGCAGGTGTGGCTATGGTGGCATTGTCTAAGTCACATGAACGAATTTTAGCAGAAAACATCTTGCACGCGCACAATATACAGTGAGATGTACTTCATATGTGTCTGTTTCATAACAAACATCTCCCACCATTCAGTAACCGAGGAAGTAAAGGACTCACAACGATCAAAAACATTCGCACTCTGCTTTTCACCATTTTATCAACAACACACAAAAAGTTTAAAGTCCACATGCGAATATGAGTATTGAGACCATAGGCCTAAAGGCCGTGTCCATGACTCATTTTTATTTAATAATGGCAATTGCAATGAGCCACATCTGGATTTCCATTTCGCCAGATGAGTCTCGTGGCAAAGGAATTGGAACAACTGGTTAATGTCACAGTGGATTGATTCCACGGGCCGTGTTCTACTGACCCCAAACACTACACATTCTTACAACCAATAAAAATAAACCTGCCGGGGACGGATGCCGGGTTGGTTTTCTGGAAGTAGCAAATCAACTGTGCAGAAAAAAAAACACCTCCAGCCTAAGGCACAAGAAAGAATTTCGTACAAGCAAAGGACTGATTGTGAAGATTGAGGATTCAAAACCACAACACCAGGGAAACTGCGATCTGAATACAGCGACCTCAACCGCTGGCTCATCCTGACTCCAGAATCTCTAATTTACTGACCCCGATTTTCTCAGTGAGGCCCAATGGCAGTTTCACTCTCTCTGATTCTCGCTAAATCCTGCTGGAAGGCCGAGTGATCAGTATATAAACTCCCCGGAGTTTCCTCTGCCTGTGCTCGGTGTATGGGGACGTTTGGTCGGGCCGTGGTATCCAGTTTCCCAGGGAAGGGCAATAATGCTCGGTCTGAGACTGCATTCGCTGCTTTCCATCGGCAGCCGGTGATTGGAGAGGGCAGGGCTGGACAGGCGGCCTGAATGGTGCTGCTGTCACGGTCTCGCTCACTCCGGGAGCTGGGGAACAACAAAAAACTGATGGGATTGTTGCTGCTTCTGAGATGCGGCTCAGAACTGCTGTTGTTAACGGAGGCAGCGCTGCAGGATCCTTTAATGATCCCTCACAAATCAACTGAAACCTGTCGGAATGTGAATACCATTTTACTTTTCCAAAGTAAGGGGAGTGACATTCATCACGGAAAAATGGGAAACAGTTTGCCTGTCGCTCACTGCAGAAATATCCACGTCACAGCGAGACAGCTCTCCGGCAAACCGTGAGCATTCTCTTCGGATCTGGTCTGTCACGAAGAATTCTGATTACCTTGAAGCCAATCTCGGTTTTTTATTTATTGTTCGTGTGCCTGCTCTCCGACCGCAGGCGAAATGTTGGAATATCAGCCGTGCTCAGCTGATAGCAGCACTTTAGAAACCCGGCAATGCGAGACAATGAATGTTAAGGTAACAGTCACCCTCTGTGAGTGGAATTGAACCACCGACCATTATTAATTAACAGGAACCAATTGCGCTATAGAAACACGACGTCTTGCGCGCTGAACCATTAATTCACCGAGCGAAAGCTTCAGCTTGTAGTGATCAATGTAACAGCGGTCTTACCATCAGTTTACTTTTCAAAAATAAAGGGTGTGCAGCTTGCACGAGTGAAAATCTGTGCTGTGTTATTTCTGAACTTCAAACTCCCCTTGCCCCGAAATGCCTGTATGTCTGTATGTTGGAAGACTCAGTCACCCAATGATAGACAACATTGATTTTTCGAGCTGTTATTCACCATCCTCTATTTCAGTAACGTTCTGGTTTGCTGAAAATGAGATGAGTTGAAATGAGAAGGTCCAACGAGCCGGTGTCCACAAAGTTGTCTCTTGCACTTCCAGTGAAACGGACGGCAGTTTTCTCTTTTAAACCAGTGGTTATGATGTTAATGTGCCCGAGAAAGACTGGATTACAGCGGGTGACTCTGGGCCAGAGTAAAGTTCAATTAAAATTTATGATTGCCGAGTGGCTGGACGGTGGATTTATCCCATTTTGAACTCGGTGAAGTTACAAATCTAACGACAAGAGTTTGGGCTGGAGACGGAATAGACTAAATAAGCAAATTTAATTACGCTGATTCCATAAACATTGCACACCACAGCCCTTAAAAATTGAGACCTGTTTCTATATAAAACTGGAGAGGGTCTAAATAGAAAGTAACAGAAAAAGCCATTCATTGTATTACACTGAATTATGCTGATTACACAAACTTTGCACACCACACCCTTCAAACATTGATACCTGTTTCTATGTAAAACTGGAGAAGGTGTAAATAGAAAGTTACAGAAAAAACAACATTGAGGTATCAAATTTAATTACACTGATTCCACAAACATTGCTCAGCACATCCCTTAAATACTGATATCTGTTTCCATATAAAACTGGAAAGGGTCTAAACATAAAGTAACTGAAAAAAAACATTGATGTATGAAATGTAATTTTGCTTTACTGCGCAAACGCTGAACAGCCAATCCCTCAAACACTGTCCCGACATAAAATCAGTCGCAGAGCCCTGAGCCGCAGTGAAAATGCTGCGACCCAACGTCATTCAAACACTTAGTCTTCGGATCTGAAGTCAGATGCTGAAGTTCTGCCACCAGCTCCACGGGAAACTTGTGGATCCGAAATCCATATGGATGGCGATCGGTACTGACCACCACCGCGCTTCTGGGAGTGCAGGGGACGAAAGCAGCAGCCAACCACACTTCCTCACCAAAAGCGCAGGAATCCTACTCCTGAGAGATTCACTTCTTTAAACGTTGTTTAGATTCAGTGAATTGCGATATAATTCAATCTTTAATCGCCCTCCGCTCTGTCAGTTCAGGATTTTATTTAAACCGATAATTGGAGTTCTGTTTTACAGAGTGCCGGTTGTTTAAGCATTTCTCAGTCCCACTATTACCATTAATAACACTTTTTGCTTGCTAACTTCTGTTTGATACAAAGCACCGGTCCTGTGAAATTGATCAGCGGTTGCACCAGGTTACTGGTGTGATAAACACTGAGCATTTTTAAAAATACTTACGGTGTTGCGGTTTCTGTATTATCGCGATTATCACGTTTGCCTCACACGCAAAAAGCCCCCGATTCGATCCCGGGCAGAATTTTTTCATTATATTGGAACTTGTTCCAGATGTACCTCCAGGGGCGAGTTTCTTCTCCTGTGTTGATAGGTCGACAATTGGCTGTTCCTGTTCAATTTAACAACGGCTGCACCAAACTCCTGGTCTCATACACATTGAACATTTCCAAACAGTCTCCTAAAATACAGTCGGAAAAGCGTTTCAAATACAAAACAAATCATTATTAAACTAGTGACTGTCATTCGGTAACCATGTTAGGGTTTCTTACAGTCTGCAACAAAATGTTATAGGTTGGTTAATGGTGTTTACAGAAATATTCCTCTGTTCGTAGAGTTTATTTGGTTTCATGTAATTAATTATATCAGTGTAAGCGCCGAATCATAACCACGAGCCCACCAGGCACCTGTACGGACAGTTCACCCAATCCGGTTACTTTGATCATCTGCCCTAATCTGGCAGAAAAAACAATAGGATGAACAGCCCTTGCCTGTGAAAAGGTTTCTTCTCCCCTTAATCAAACTAATATCTGCAATTGATGGACTGGAGCGAATTGCGCTCGAAGCAGTTCTGGAAAATGCGCAATGCAGCCGCACAGGAATTCCAAATGAACTCTCCGTGGAGGAAAAGGAGTGACAGAAGCAGAAGGAGATGCCACGTGAAAGATTTGGGCCCAGACCTGCTGCATGAGACTTTAAATGTTGTCAGCCTTTAACTGTAGCTCACAGTGTGAGAACAGTCATTATTATCATTAGCCTTTTATGTATCTTCTTGCACTGCATCTCCTCAATAGCCCCGGGTTATCACAGCATCGCTTTCTGCAAATTAAATCCCAGTGTGAAAACATATACGATTTCAAACCTAAGCAAAGGGTTTGTGATTGGAAGGAGAGTGCGAGTGGGGATCATGGGCCTGGGGGGCAGTGAGATCATCTCTGAATGCTAAGATATTCCGCAAAGCAAAGAAGCAGGGAGATGAGACATTTGCGTCTATTTTTCCCGGTATGTGCAAAATCCATCCCTTCTCAATGGCCAGCACCATCCTTTCCCTCTCCCTGCTGACCAGGTCAAGATGGGTTTCATGTATTCGCTGTGTTTGCATCAAGCATCTAATTCAACTGGCAGCTGGAGGTGCAGAGGAAGCAGGAAGGAAAGAAGATTCAGAAACAGGAGATTCCACGTGAAACGGGCCGAATCTTGTGTGTGCCAGTTGCTTCAAATGATCCACGACAGCCCTGCGTCGCCTCGCTGATTTCCCAGGAGCTGCATCGATTCGGCCCGTGCGTGCGTGCATTGTGGAAATGGAAACAGAGACACCCGCTGCTTGTGGGAGTATTTCACCTCAATTTTCCATTGCACGCGCAGGCCTATCCGCACTCGGTATTTTCATGGACTGAACACGTCTTTCGTGTTCTCACAGAAAATGCCACTTTTGCGAGCAGCTCGTCTGGACTGGACTGCACTGAGTTGGGACACTGGGAGCATTCAATGAATGAAATCAGCACTTCAAACAGAAAACATTCTTCACTCACTCATCCTGATACATTCGGGTCTCCATACTTGAATTATTCTTTCATTTATTGGAACATAGGAACATGAGTAGGCCATTCATCCCCTCGAACATCCAGGTTCATACATCCTTCCTGAGGTGGGGTGCCCAGAATTGAATGCTGTCCTCCAGATGGGGTCTTGCCAGAGCTCTGCGCAGCTTTAACATAACTTCCACCCCTTGTTTTCCAGCGCTCATGAGATAAACGGGGAGAGTGAGAGCTCAAGATGGAAAGCGAGAGTGAGCAAATGGGAGAGAGAGAGAGGACTATGCATTGCACAAACCGTCGCTGTGTCGCTTTCTCAGGAGCTGCTTTGAATCTCCACTGAGCTTTTGAACCACTTACTGCACCGCAGCAAAAGTTCCAAAGCAGCATATGGGTAACGTGAAATAACCTAATCGATAGCCGATTTGTGGCGCCATGGGTAGCACGTGGGACTTCTTCTAATCACTGCAAAAGTTGTATGTCCAAATCTCACCATCGTTGAATTTTAGCTCAGGGTTCGGTGATTTCGGCGCTGGGAAGTGAAATTTTGCATCAAAACCTCAACAGGATCATTAATGCCCTTCAGGAAAGGGAAACAACCCCCTACACTTCATCTGATACAAGTGGCTCCAGTCCCACCCGAATTTATAATGCTTAATCCACTATGAGCTGGATTGGCGAAACATTCTCAAGAAGGAGGCTCATCATCTGCTCACCGCAAAAGTCAATCTGCTGGACTTCCGGTTCTATCAGACTGCATGTTCCATCAGACAGGTTTCCAACTGGACAAATGCATCCGGCTGCCGTGCAAGCATTGGTGCTTCAGGGGTAGAATTCTTGCTTGCAGTAATTCTATGCTGTAGAAGTAGCTCCTGAAGATCGCAAGATGGAAATTATCGTGGCTGAGCGGTCTAACGCGCTGATTTAAAGCTCAAGCTAAATCCCACAATTTACAGATGGATCAAAATCATAGTGCGTGGCTCCAATTCCGCAGTCTACCTCCTGTAAACTGATAACACTAAATATCACATCTGCTATTGCAACAAGAGGAACCACGTGGCGAGACAAATAATTGATGCATTTTGGAACACCTCAATTATTCCTTTTGCTCCGTTCGAAATGTTCAAAAGGAAAAAGATTCGTTTATCTCGGTGAGACTCAACTAACAACCTCGCCATTTCCCGACCCTGTACAGTCATATAAGGACGACGCACTGACTGATTGCGCCGCTGGAGCCCGGTCACTCTGATCAACTGTCCCACTCTGCTGGAAAGAATCTTAAGGTGAGAGACGCTTACCTGTGGAAACGTGTCCTGTCCCCTTGATGAAAATAATATTTGCATTTCACTTTTAGCTTCTTTCACATCCTCTGCTCCATCGCACGACAATCGGATTTTCTGTGAACAGATCAAAATAAACATTGCCAGAAATTCTAGCATCAGTGGGATTCAAACCCACGCCTCCATAGAAATTTGTTGGAACACTTTAGACCGCGAGGCCACGCTACCATAATGTCACAGTAACGTTTAAAGAGCTGTTTAATGCTCAAATTAATGAATTGAAGCTGATTGATCGCATTTACCCCGTGCTGGGGTTGTTCTCCTTCGAGCAGAGAACGTTAAGAGGAGATTTGATAGAAGTGTTCAAAGTCATGAAGGGTTCAGATAAAGTAAATAAAGAGAACCTGTTCCCATTGGCGGAAGGATCGAGAACCAGAGGACACAGATTTACGGTGATTGGCAAAAGAACCAAAGGCGACATGAGGAAACACTTTTTTACCCAGCGAGTAGTTATAATCTGGAATGCGCTGCCTGAAAGGGTGGTGGAAGCAGATTGAATCGTGGGTTTTAAAAAGGAATTCGATAAATACTTGAAGGCATAAAAATATAGAGCGACCGGAAGGAGCGGGGGAATGGGACTAACTGGATTGCTCTTGAAATGACCCGGCACGGGCTCGATGGGTCGAATAGCCTCCATCTGTTCTGTAACCATTTTATGATTGTATGATTCTATTGAAAACCTATATTCTCTTTGCATGCATTTCTCTTTCTCTCCCTATCTCTGTCTCTTGTGTTGTTGCCTGATGGGCTTTTTAGGCTTCTAATGAGACCCGAATGTATCAGGATGAGTGAGTGAAGATTTTTTTCTGTTTGAAGTACTGATTTCATTAATTGAATACTCCCAGTGTCCCAGCTCAGTGCAGTCCAGTCCAGACAAGCTGCTCGCAAAAGTGGCATTTTCTGTGAGAATACGAAAGACGTGTTCAGGCCATGACAGTACCGAGTGCGGGTAGGCCTGAGCGTGAAATGGAACGGCGACGGCTGATCGAACCTGCAACACCAGCAGAGAAGATTAAAGAAAGACTGAGACGGTAGGAAAAGTAAAGGTGCAACCCAGCTGCTGCAGCCAATGTCCACACATTTATGTATCGTCCCTCTCACAGTGAATCAAATCACCAATTTGATTAAAGTATTCTTATGGTAGAGTGTATGTTATCACCATGCCGAGACAGACGGCAATCATATCAGAGAATCAGACAATCTGAAAAATTTACGCCAGTGGAGGCCATTCCGCCGATCGTGTTTGTACCGGCCGGAAAAGAGGTATCCAGCATCGCCCGACTTACCTGCGTTTGGTCCGTAGTCTTGTCGGTTATGGCTCTTCAAGTGCATATTGAAGTGCTTTTTAAATCCGATGAGTGTTTCTGCTTCTCCCACCCTCTCAGGCAGTGAGTTCCAGAACCCCACCACCCGCTGGGTGGAAAAAAATCCCCTCTGCTCCACTCTAATCCTCGACCAATTACCCTAAATCTATCCGCCCTTTTTATTGACCTCCCTGCTAAGTGAAACAGATCCTTCCTTTCCACTCTATCCAGGCCCGTCATAATTTTGTACACCTCAATTAAATCTCCCCTCAGCCTCCTCGGTTGCAGAGAAAACACCCTCAGCCTATCCAATCTATTCTCATAGCTAAAATTCTCCAGTCCTCTAAACATCGTCGTAAATCACATCTGTACCATTTCTCGTGCAGTCGCATCTTTCCTGTAATGTGGTGACCACAACTGTAGGAAATACTCCAGCTGTGGCCTAACTAGTGTTATATTCATTTCAAGAACAACCTCACTGCTCTTACATTCTATGCCTGGGCAACACATTTAAAGTAAATAAAATGTCTCAAGATGATGAAGAGATTGATGCTGAATGTGAATTTCCCCAAGGTCAGGCGGTCTAATTGATATTAGATAACGGGATAGAGAACGACATATCGAAGTTTGCCGATGGACCCAAAATGGGAAGCGATGTAAGCAGTGTAGATGAAAGCATAACATTCCAGAGAGACATTAATATAATAAATGAATGGACAAAACCGTGGCAAATGGATTTCAATTTTGGCAAGTGTGAGGTCATCCACTTTGGACTTCACAAAGATAGATCAGAATACTTCACAAAAGGTGAAAAATTCGAAACTGTGGCGTTCCATAGGAACTTAGGTTTTCCCTGTACATAGATCAATAACATGTCATGGACCGGTACAGGAAATAATCAAAAAGGCTAATGGAATGGTGGCCTATATATTTAGAGGACGAGAATACAAGGGAATAGACATTATTCTACAGCTACAAAAAGCTCTGGTTGGACCACACCTGGAGTACTGTGTTCAGTTCTGGGCACCACACCTTCGGAAGGATATTCTGTCCTTGGAGGGAGTGCAGTGCAGATTTACTAGAATGATGCCTGGGCCCGAAGCGTTAAATTACGAGGAGAGATTACACAAACTATGGTTGTATTCACTGCAATTTAGTAGATTAAAGGCTGATGTGATCGAAATTATCAAGATATTATTAGGAACTGATGGGGTAGTTACAAAGAAACTATTTCCGCTCGTTGGGGTGTCGAGGACTTGGGGGCATCGCCTAAACATTTGAGTCAGGACTTTCAGGAGTGAAGTTAGGACACACTTCTACAAGCAAAGGGAGGTCGAAGTGTGGAAATCTCTTCCACAAACGGCAGTTGATGCGAGCTCAATTGTTAATTTCAAACCCGTGATTTATAGATTTTTGTTAACCAAAGGTATTTCGAGATATGGGAGGAAAGCGGGTGCAGGGAGTTCGGTCACAACTCATTGAGTTACGGAACAGGCTGGAAGGATCAAAGACCAAACTCCTGTTCCGAAGTTCCTCCTTGGTGCAGAATGCAAAACGATCATGCATTGGCCGGGAATCGAACCCGGGTCTCCCGCGTGGCAGGCGAGAATTCTACCCCTGAACCACCAATGCTGGGTTGTGAAGAATTTGCATGTTTCTAAATGGAATCCTGTCTGAACGAACATGCCGTTTCCTGCTGCGATGGACGAGTGGTTTAAGCTGTTGTCTCAAAACCCCAATGGAGTTTTCATGCCTTGGTTTGAATTCGGCTCGCAGTGCTCCGGTTTAAAGATCTCTTCAATGCTCAAATACATAAATTGGAATTAATTGACCGCATTTACCTCTGTCCCAGCATGAGAGATACTTCAACGTGGCCGGTACTTTTAATTGGGCGTCCAATCTTCTCTTCCAAGATTTCAAGACCGAGAAGCAATATTTCCCAATCTGTAACTTGAATTCCGCTAGTTTTCAAAACCTTACATTTATACTCTTTATTTTCTTTGCATGCATCTCTCTATCTTTCCCTGTCTCTGTCTCTTGTCTCTCTGTGTGACCCCTGATGGACTTCTCAGGCTTCCTTGAACGGCGAAGGCTGACCGAACCTGCAACACCAGCAGAGGAGGGTAAAAAAATGGACTGAGACGGTAGGAAAATAAAGGTGCAACCCAGCTGCTGTAGCAAATGATTACACACTTATGTCTCTGCTCTCACAGTGAAACAAAGCACCAACTTGATTAAAGTATACTTATGGGAGAGTGTATGTTATCACGATGCCGAGACAGACGGCAATCATATCATAGAATCCTAGAAAGTTAGGCCACAGAAGGAAACCATTCTGCACATCGTGCTTGTGCCGGCCGAAAAAATCGATACCGAGCCTTATCACACTATCCAGCGTTTGATACCTAATACTTTTAGTAACGGATCTTAACATGCATATTGAAGTTTTTATTTTTTCAATGCGATGAAGGTTTCTGCATCTCCCACCCTTTCGGGCAGTAATTTCCCGACCCCCACCGTCCACTGGGTGGGAAAAAAAATCTTCCTCTCCCCTCTAATCCTTCTACCAATTACCTTAGATCGATGTACCCTGATTATTGACCTCCCTGCTAAGGGAAATAGGTCCTTGCCATCCACTCTATCTCGGCCCGTCATAATTTTATACACCTCAATAAAATTTGCCAACAGCCTCCTCATCTCCAAAGCAAACAACCTCATCCTATCCAATCTAATCTCATAGCTAAAATTATCATGTTCTGGCAACACTGTCGTAAATCTCCTCTGTACTATCTTTAGTGCAATCACATCTTTCCTGTAATGTGGTGACCACAACTATATGTTGCTTTCTTGCTGAGGCTGAACCATTGTTTTATAAATTTCTACCATAACCTCCATGCTCTTACATTCAATGCGTCAGCTAATAAAGGAGAGTATCCTGTATGCCTTTTTAACCACTTTAACTACGTGTCCTCTTACCTTCAGGAATCTGTGGACATGCACTCCAAGGTCCCTCTTTTCATCAACATCTCTCAGTATCCTCCAAAGCAATGTAGTTTCAGAGCAACTAATTCTGAAACGTCTTGCTTGATAATAAAAGTCGCACAGACGAAACCAATTTAGTAAAGGGAAACTAATATTGGCGACAGGAAATAGTTAGTGTGCAGCTTGATATTAGTGCACACCGGAATGGAAAACGAGATTGGATGCACAGAAGAGGTCTGAAAGGATGGCCGATCGGCTTTGGAAGACAACGAAACTTGTCACTGGCTGCACAAAGCAAGTAACAGCGCCTGGTTGATCCAAATGCATGATTCTCGCTTTGGGGCTTCAGTTAATTAAAATCCGAGAAGTTCCGCGTTCAAATCCCAGATGAGCCTTGCTATTCCACAACTTTGAGTGAAAAGACACCAATTGGCTTCTGACATCTTCTCAGTATTGCTGTTGGTCGGATTGAATTACATGCAGAGCATGTTTGAGCTCCAGAAGACAGAGTGTTGAGTTTCCCAAGGCGCAACACATGTAAAGTAAATAAAATGTCTCTGGATGATGAAGAGATTGATGCTGAATGTGAATTCCCCCAGTTCAGGTGTTCTCATTAATATTAGATGACGGGTTCGAGAACGACATATCGAAGTTTGTGGATGGCTCCAAAATGAGCAGCGTTGTGAGCAGTGCAGATGAAAGCATAACATTCCAGAGAGACATTAATATAATAAATGAATGGCCAAAACCGTGGCAAATGGATTTCAATTTTGGCAAGTGTGAGGTCATCCACTTTGGACTTCACAATGATAGATCAGAATACTTTACAAAAGGTGAATAATTCGAAACTGTGAAGTTCCACAGGAACTTAGGTGTCCATGTACATAGATCAATAACATGTCATGGGCAGGTACAGGAAATAATCAAAAAGGCTAATGGAATGGTGGCCTGTATATTTAGAGGATGAGAATACAAGGGAATAGACATTATGCTACATCTACAAAAAGCTCTGGTTGGACCAAACCTGGAGTGCTGTGTTCAGTTCGAGGCACCGCACCTTAGGAAGGATATACCGTCCTTGGAGGGAGTGCAGTGTAGATTTACTAGAATGATACCTGGACTCTAAGCGTCAAATTACGAGGAGAGATTACACAAACTATGGTTATATTCCTTGCAATTTAGTAGATTAAAGGCTGATATGATCGAAATTATCAAGATATTAAGAGGAACTGATGGGGTAGTTACAAAGAAACTATTTCCGCTCGTTATGGTATCTTGGACTTGGGGGCATAGCCCAAACATTAGAGTCAGGACTTTCGGGAGTGAAGTTAGGACACACTTCCACAAGCAAAGGGAGGTAGAAGTGTGGAAGTCTCTTCCACAAACGGCAGTTGATGTAAGCTCAATTGTTAATTTCAAACCCGTGATTGATAGATTTTTGTTAACCAAACGTATTGAGAACTATGGGACGAAGGCGGGTACAGGGATTTCGGTCACAACTCAGCCATGATCTCATTGAGTTGCGGAACAGGCTGGAAGGACCAAAAACCACAATCCTGTTCCGAAGTTCCTCCTTGGTGCAGAATGCAAAATAATCGTGCATTGGCCGGGAATCGAACCCGGGTCTCCCGCGTGGCAGGCGAGAATTCTACCCCTGAACCACCAATGCTGACTTGTGCAGAAATTGCATGTTTCTGAATGGAATCCTGTTTGAACGAACATGCCGTTCACAGCTGGGATGGCCGAGAGGTTGAAGCGGTGGTCTCAAAACTCCTTTGTGGTTTTCCTGCCTTGGTTTGAATTCTGCTCGAAGCGCTACTCTTCAAAGATCTCGTCAATGCTCAAATACATTAAATGGAATTAATTGACCAAATTTACCTCTCTCCCAGATGCTTCAACGTGGCCGGTGCTTTTAATCGGGCGTCCAATCTTCTCTTCTAAGATTTCAAGACCCGAGAAGGAATCTCTCCCAATTTGTAACTTAAATTCTTCTAGTTTGCAAAACCTGACATTTATACTCTTTATTTGATTTGCATGCATATCTCTATCTTTCCCTGTCTCTGTCTCATGTCTCTCTGTGTGTCCCTTGATGGACTTCTCAGGCTTCCTTGAACGGCGAAGGCTGATCTAACCTGCAACACCAGCAGAGAAGGCTGGAGAAGAGGACTGAGACGGTAGGAAAAGTAAAGGTGCAACCGAGTTGCAGCAGCCAATGTCTACACACTTATGTCTCTTCGCTCTCACAGTGAAACAAAGCACCAATTTGATTGAAGTATACTTATGGTAGAGTGTATATTATCGCGATGCCGAGACAGACGGCAATCATATCATCGAATCATAGAAAGTTAGGCCACTGAAGGAAGCCATTCTGCACATCTTGCCTGTGCTTACCGAAAAATCGGTACCGAGCCTCATCTCACTTTCCAGCGTTTGGTCACTAATCTTGTAGGTTACGGATCTTCACGTGCATGTTGAAGTTTTTATTTTTCAATGCGATGAGGGTTTCCTCCTCTCCCACCCTTTCAGGCAGTGATTTCCCGACCCCCACCGCTCACTGGCTGGGAATTAAATCTTCCGCTCCCCTCTAATCCTTCAACCAATTATCTTAGATCTATGTACCCTGATTATTGACCTCCCTGCTAAGGGAAATAGGTTCTTGCTATCCACTCTATCTCGGCCCGTCATAATTTTATACACCTTAATTAAATCTCCCAAAAACCTCATCAATTCCAAAGCAAACAACCCCAGCCTATCCAATCTATCCTCATCGTTAAAATTCTCCAGTTCTGGCAACGTTGTCGTAAATGTCCTCTGTACCCTCTCCAGTGCAATCACACCTATCCTGTAATGTGTGACCACAACTGTACGCAGTATTCTGGCTGTGGCCTAACTATTGTTTCATACATTTCTTCCATAACCTCCCTGCTCTTATATTCTATGCCTCGGCTAATAAAGGAGAGTATCCTTTGTGACTTCACAACTACCTTATCTACCTGTTCTACTACCTTCTGGGATCTGTGGACATGCACTCCAACGTTCCGCTGTTCATCTGCACCTCTCAGTCTCCTCCCAAGCAATGTGGTTTCAGAGCAACTAATTCTGAAACGTCTTACTTCATAATTCAAGTCGTACAGTCGAAACCAATTTGGTAAAGGGAGACTAATATTGGTCACTGGAAGTCGTTAATGTACAACTTGATATTGCTGTGCACCAGAATGGAAAACGAGATTGGATGGACAGAAGAGGTCTGAAAGGATGGCCGATCGGCAGTGGGAGGCAGCGCACATTTTAACTGGTGTACGATTTCAATGTCAGCGGTTCGTGGGTCTCGGGGTATGATTCTCGCTTAGAGCTTTTGCGTTAAATGGTAGACGTGAGATCTCAGTTTCAAATTCCGCACGATCTTTCCGATCTCAGTGCATTTCGTGAAAAGTCAGCAATTAGCTTCCGACATCATTTCGGTGTTGCTGTTGGGAGAATTGATTTTTTTCCAGAGAATATTTGAGCTCCAGAGGACAGGGTGTGGAAGTTTCCAAGGCGCAACACACGTGAAGGAGCGGGTGAGTGGGACGAACTGGATCGCTCTTACAATGAGCCGGCACGGGCTCAATGGACCGAATAGCCTCCTTCTGTGTTGTTACCATTTTATGACTGTATGATTCTATGTATTCTCTTTATTTTCTTTGCATGCATTTCTTTATCTCTCCCTGTCTCTGTCTCTTGTATTGTCCCCTGATGGACTTCTCAGGCTTCCTGAAACGGCGATGCCTGATCGAATCTGCAACACCAGCAGAGAAGGTCAATAAGAAATAGGAGCAGGAGTCGGCCAATCGGCCCCTCGAGCCTGCTCCGCCATTCAATAAGATCATGGCTGATCTGATCCTAACCTCAAATCTAAATTAATGTCCAATTTCCTGCCCGCTCCCCGTAACCCCTAATTCCCTTTACTTCTAGGAAACTGTCGATTTCCGTTTTAAATTTATTTAATGATGTAGCTTCCACAGCTTCCTGGGGCAGCAAATTCCACAGACCTACTACCCTCTGAGTGAAGAAGTTTCTCCTCATATCAGTTTTGAAAAAGCAGCCCCTTATTCAAAGATTATGCCCCCGAGTTCTAGTTTCACCGATCCTTGGGAACATCCTGACCGCATCCACCCGATCAAGCCCCTTCACAATCTTATATGTTTCAATAAGATCGCCTCTCATTCTTCTGAACTCCAATGAGTAGAGTCCCAATCTACTCAACCTCTCCTCATATGTCCACCCCCTCATCCCCGGGATTAACCGAGTGAACCTTCGTTGTACCGCCTCGAGAGCAAGTATGTATTTTCTTAAGTATGGAGACCAAAACGGTATGCAGTATTCCAGGTGCGGTCTCATCAATACCTTATATAACTGCAGCAATACCTCCCTGTTTTTATATTCTATCCCCAGAGCAATAAAAGTCAACATTCCGTTGGCCTTCTTGATCACCTGCTGCACCTGCATACTAACTTTTTGATTTTCTTGCACGAGGACCCCCAGATCCCTTTGTACTGCAGTACTTTCCAGTTTCTCGCCATTAAGATAATAACTTGCTCTCTGATTTTTCCTGCCAAAGTGCATAACCTCACATTTTCCAATATTGTATTGCATCTGCCAAATCTCCGCCCGCTCACCCAGCCTGTCTATATCCCCCTGTCGGTTTTTTATGTCTTCCTCCCTCTCCACTTTCCGTCCCATCTTTGTATCATCTGTAAACTTTGATATGTTGCACTCGGTCCCCTCCTCCAAATCGTTAATATAGATTGTAAAGAGTTGGGGACCCAGCACCGACCGCTGCGGAACACCACTGGCTACTGGTTGCCAGTCCGAGAATGAACTGTTTATCCCAACTCTCTGCTTCCTTTTGGATAACCAATCCTCCACCCATGCCAGAATATTACCCCCAATCCAGTGATTCTTTATCTTGAGCAATAATCTTTTATGTGGCACCTTGTCGAATGCCTTCTGGAAGTCTAAATACACTACGTCCACTGGTTCCCCTTTATCCACCCTGCACGTTATGTCCTCAAAGAACTCAAGCAAATCTGTCAGACATGACTTCCCCGTCGTAAAGCCATGCTGACTTTGTCCTATTAAATTATGTTTATCCAAATGTTCCGCTACTGTCTCCTTAATAATCGATTCCAAAATTTAACCCACCACAGATGTTAGGCTAACTGGTCTATAATTTCCAGCCTTCTGCCGACTACCCTTTTTAAATAAGGGTGTTGCATTTGCAGTTTTCCAATCTGCCGGGACCTTTGCCGAGTCCAGAGAATTTTGGAAAATTATTACCAAAGCTTCCACAATCCCTACTGCCACTTCCCTCAAGACCCTCGGATGTAAGCCATCAAGTCCAGGGTATTTATCCGCCTTCAGTCCCATTATTTTACTGAGTACCAATTCCTTAGTGATTTTAATCGTATTTAGCTCCTCCCCCCTCGAGACCCCTGTTTGTCCAGTGTTGGGATATTCTTAGTGTCCTCTACCGTAAAGATTGAAACAAAATATTTGTTCAGCATTTTTGCCGTTTCCATGTTTCCCACCATTAATTTCCCGTTCTCATCCTCGAAAGGGACCGACGTTTACCTTTGCCACCCTCTTTTCTTTTTATATAACAATAGAAACTCTTGCTATCTGCTTTTATATTTTTTGCTAATTTATTTTCATAATCTATCTTCCCTTTCATAATCAATCCTTGAGTTACTTTTTGCTGTCTTTTGAAGTCTTCCCAATCTTCTATCCTCCCACTAAGTTTGGCTACCTTATATGTCCTTGTTTTTAGTCGGATACTGTCCTTAATTTCTTTACTTAGCCACGGATGGCTGTCATTTCTTTTACACCCTTTTTTCCTCAGTGGAATATTTTTTTTTTGAAAGTTGTAAAATAACTCCTAGAATGAACACCATTGCTCATGTACCGTCTTACCCTTTAATCTATTTTCCCAGTCCACTTTAATCAATTCCGCTCTCATACCATCATAGTCTCCTTTATTCAAGCTCAGTACGCTTGTTTGAGAACCAATCTTCTCACCCTCTAATTCGATATGGAATGTCACCATGTTATGGTCACTCATTCCAAGGCGATCCTTAACTAGGACATTAATAATTAATCCTGGCTCATTACACAGGACCAGGTCCAAGGTTGCTTGGCCCCTTTTTGGATCAGTTAGATACTGCTCAAGAAATCCATCCCAATACACTCAATAAACTCTTCCTCAAGGCTGCCCTGCCCAATTTGATTTGTCCAGTTAATAAAGAAAGATTGAGACAGTAGGAAAATAAAAAGTGCAATCCCGCTGCTGCAGCCAATGTCTTCACATTAATGTTTTCTTCGTTCACTGGATGTGGGCGTCGCTGGCGAGGCCGGCATTTATTGCCCATCCCGAATTGCCCCTTGAGAATGTGGTGGTGAGCCGACTTCTTGAACCGCTGCAGTCCGTGTGGTGAAGGTTCTCCCAAAGTGCTGTTAGGAATGGAATTCCAGGATTTTGACCAAGTGACGATAAAGGAACGGCGATATATTTCCAAGTCGGGCTGGTGTGTGACTTGGAGGGGAACGTGCAGGTGGTTTTGTTCCCATGTGCCTGCTGCTCTTGTCCTTCTAGGTGGTAGAGGTCGTCGGTTTAGGAGGTGCTGTCGAAGAAGCCTTGGCGAGTTGCTGAAGTGTATCCCGTGGATGGTACACACTGCAGCCACTGTGCGCAGGTGGTGAAGGGAGTGAATGTTTAGGGTGGTGGCTAGGGTGCCATTCAAGGGGGCTGCTTTGTCCTGGATGGTGTCGAGCTTCTTGAGTGTTGTTGGAGCTGCACTCATCCAGGCAAGGGGAGATTATTCCATTATACTCCAGACCTTAGCCTTGTAGACGGCGGAAAGGCTTTGGGGAGTCAGGAGGTGAGTCACTCTCCGCAGAATACCCAGCATTTCGTCGCCACATCATTTACATGGCTAGTCCAGTAAATTTTCTGGTCAATAGTGACCGCCAGGATGTTAATGGTGGGGGATTCGGCGATGGTAATGCTGCTGAACGTCAAGGGGAGGTGGCTGGACTCTCTCTTGTTGGAGATGGTCATTGCCAGGCACTTGTCTGGCGCGAATGTTACTTGCCACTTGTCATCCCAAGCCTAGATGTTGTCCAGGTCTTGCTGCATGCGGGCTCGGACTGCTTCGTTATTTGAGGGGTTGCGAATGGAACTGAACACTGTGCAATCATCAGCGAACATCCCCATTTCTGACCTTATGATGGCGGGAAGGTCATTGATGAAGCAGCTGAAGATGGTTGGGCCGAGGACACTGCCCTGAAGAACTCCTGCAGCAATGACCTGGGGCTGAGATGATTGGCCTCCAACAACCACTACCATCTTCCTTTGTGTTAGCCACTGGAGAGTTTTCCCCTGATTCCCATTGACTTCAATTTTACTAGGGCTTCTTCGTGTCACACTCGGTCAAATGCTGCCTTGATGTCAAGGGCAGTCACTCTCACCTCACCTCTGGAATTCAGCTCTTTTGTCCATGTTTGGACCAAGACTGTAATGAGGTCTGGGGCCGAGTGGTCCTGGCGGAATCAATCTGAGCATCGTTGAACAGGTTATTGGTGAGTAAGTGCCGATTGATAGCACTGTCAACGACACCTTCCATCACTTTGCTGATGATTGAGAGTCGACTGATGGGGCAGTAATTGGCCAGATTGGATTTGTCCTGCTTTTTGTTGACAGGACATAACTGGGCAATTTTCCACATTGTCGGGTAGGTGCCAGTGTTGTAGTTGTACTGAAACAGCTTGGCTCGAGGCGCAGCTAGTTCTGGAGCACAAGACCTCAGTACTACCGCCGGAATGTTGTCGGGGCCCAAAGCCTTTGATGTATCCAGTGCATTTAGCCGTTTCTTGATATCACGTGGAGTGAATCGAATTGGTTGATGACTGGCTGCGATGAATATTGGGAGGAGGCCGTGATGGATTCATCCACTTGGCACTTCTGGCTGCAAACGCTTGCAGCCTTGTCTTTTGCACTCACGTGCTGGACTCGTCCATCACTTAAGGATGGGGATGTCTACAGAGTTCACAGAGCCTCCTCCTCCCGTTAGTTGTTTAATTGTCCACTACCATTCACGATTGGCTGTGGCAGGACTGCAGAGCTTTGATCTGATCCGTTGGTTGTGGATTCGCTTTGCTCTAATCTACAGCATGTTTTGCCATGAGTTGTAGCTTCACCACGTTGGCACCTCATTTTTAGGTACGCCTGGTGCTGCTTCTGGCATGCTCTTCCACACTCCTCATTGTACCCGGATTGATTCCCTGGCTTGTTGGCAGAGTGAGGAATATGCCGGGCGAAGAAGTTACAGATTGTGCTGGAATACAATTATGCTGCTGCAGGATGGCCACACAGCACCTCATGGAATGCCCAGTTTTGAGCTGCTGGATCTGTTCTGAATCTATCCCATTTAGCACTGTGGTAGTGCCACATAACACGTTGGATGGTATCCTCAGTGCGAAGACAGGACTTCGTCTCCACGAGGACTGTGCAGTGGTCACTCCTACCAATACTGTCATGGACAGATGCATTTGCGACACGTCGATTGGTGAGGACGAGGTCAAGTTGGTTTTTCCCTCGTGTTGATTCATTCACCATCTACAGTCGGCCCAATCTTGCAGCAATGCCCTTCAGGCCTCGGCGAGTAGTGGTGCTCCCGAGCCACCTTTGGTGATGAGCATTGAAGTCTTCCAGCTACCCTCAGTGCTTCCTCCAAGTGGTGTTCAACATGGAGGAGGACTGATATCAGCTGCTGAGGGCTTGTCAGTAGGTGGTTTCACTTGCCCATGTTTGACCTGATGCCATGAGGTCCACAGTCAATGTTGAGCACTCCCATCCTGACTGCATATCACTGTACCGCCACTGTCTGGTCCGTCTGTCCTGCCAGTGGGACAGGACATACCCAGGGATGGTGATGGAAGAGTCTGCGGATTTTGGCTGAAAGGTATGATTGTGTGAGTATGGCTATGTCAGGCTGTTGCTTGATAAGTCTGTGGGACAGCTCTCCCAATTTTGGCACAAGTCCCCAGATGTTCGTGAGGAGGACTTTGCAGACTCGACTGGGCTTGGTTTGAGCCTTTGTCGTGTGCGGTGCCTGGTGGCCCGTCCGGTTTTATTAAGACTTTTTTGTTAATCGAGATTTTACAACTGAGTGGTTTGCCAGGCCATTTTAGAGGGCAATTAGGAATGAACCACATTGGTCGCTGTGGGTCTGGAGTCACATAGAGGCCAGACTGGGTAAGGAAGGCAGGTTTCCTTCCCTGAAGGGCATGAGTAAACCAGATGGGTTTTTACAACAATCCGGTTGTTTCATGGCCACCATTACTGATACTGGTATTTTAATTCCAACTTTTATTTTTCATGAATTGAATTTCTCCAGCTGTCATGGCGGGATTATGAACTCGTGACCCCGGATTCTGAGTCCAGGTCTCTGGCTTATTAGCCACTTAACATAACCACTATGCTACTGTATCTCTTCGCGCTCCACTAAGTTACTCTCTTTTCATTCCTCTTATTTCGTGCTTTTTCTTTCTGCCTCCAGCACCTTTGTCTGTTTCCTGTTTTTGTTCTCTCGTGTCTCTGCTGGATGATCCAAAATTCAGACCTGTCGCTTCTTCCAGCATTTTCTTCCTTCCACAATCATCGTCCATTTCATTGAGACTTTCCTGCGGCCTTGCCTGCTCTAACATTCACTTTCGCATTCTTACGCCTTTAAGTTTGCTCCACATCGACCGCTGTTTCTCGGGGGCACATGTCCCGCTCGCACCAATGTTCATTTGTGCCTTGAAACCAATCGATACATTTCGATCTGCGTGACTGTTCCAGAGACAAGCACTAAGAAAGCAGGGCAGGCATTCGGAAGGACAGCGGCATACTTTTCCGTGAAATTTCCATGGGGTATCTTGTGACACGGGGGATGTTAACTGAAGAACTGGGTTTTGTTTTCATGGTCGTTGGCGCTTTTGCCCGAGCAGTTGATGTGCGGGAGAGACGGGCGGCGCGACATTGCTGCGAATGACGGCTGAAAGGTGCACTTTTGTCAGTCTGGGCGGTACATTAAGACCGGAAATGTTCCGCTTGATCTTAATAGGTCTGTGGAAATGTCCGATTGAAAAGGAATGAGGAGAAATGAGAAGCGCGGGAATGGTGAAAAAGTGTCGATGACAGGAGGTTGGCCGTGAGCGAAAGGTCCTTTGAATGTCCCTCGCGGAGGGGATTTTGTTCCGAAACGACAGACTTTAAAGCGTGTGGGGAAAGTGAAGTGCGAGCTTTGTCCTTGGGTCATACTGGGTGTTTTCAGGAAAACAGCCATTGTGAATTCACAGAAATGAAAACAGAAAATGCTGGAAACACTCAGCAGGTCAGGCAGCGCCTGTGGAGAAAGAACCAGAGGTCAGCTTTCAGCCCTCTGAAATTTTATATCAGAAATGGACCGACTGGACTGGAGGAGAGCAATGCAGTTGTTCAAGATGATGGAGTCAATCTTTCGATTATTTGGGTTCGGATCCCCCCTCTGCTACAATTGGTAGAGCTGTTCATTTTGGCCGCGTCACCCAAAAATCTTCTTTCCAAAGAAGTGCGTTTCCGCATTGCTGGCTTACATCTGTTTGAACAAATCAGCAAAGTCTGTATTGCCACCCAAAATGTTTCTTGCACGGAGGTGTTGGGATTGTAAGGGGTGATCCAGGTGAAGTATCAATCAAAGTGCGCAATGGCCCCCTGGTAAACGAAGTATCTCTCGTGGTGAGCATAAGATGAAAGACATGTACCATAATTATGTATTTCTTCTTTGCATCACACTAGGATTTATTATCAGGGAATGGACATGAGCAGGTCGATTTACGTCACGCTCCGGTCGCTTTGCATCGCCCCCGACACACAGAATAGAATCATAGAAAGGTTACAGCATGGAAAGAGGCCATTCGGCACATCGAGTCCGTACCGGGTCTCTGCAAGAGCAATCCAGCAAGACCCCACCCCGCCCTTTCACTGTCGCCCTGTATTGTTTTTTCATTTCAAATACTTATCCAGTTCCCTGTTGAAGGCCATGATTGAATCTGCCTCCACCACCCCTCGGGCAGTGCATTCCAGATCCGAAACACTCGCTGTGTAAAAAAGTTTTTCCTCATGTCACCTTACGCTCTTTTGCAAAACACCTTAAATCTATGTCCTCTGGTTCTTGACCCTTCCGCCAATGGGAACAATTTCTCTCTATCTACTCTGTCCAGATCCTTCATGATTTTGAATACCTCTATTAAATCTCCTCGCAACCGTCTCTATTCCAAGGAGAACAACCCCAGCTTCTCCAGTCCATCCATGAAACTAAAGCCCCTCATTCCTGGAATCTTTCCAGGAATCACCCACCATCAACATCCTGGTGGTCACCATGAACCAGAAAGTTAACTGGACCAGCCAGCTGAATGCTGTGGCAACAAGAGCAGGTCAGAGGCTGGATATTCTGCGCCGAGTAACTCACCTCCTGACACTCCAAAGCCATCCCACAATCAGCAAGGCGCAAGTCAGGATTGTAATAGAATACTCATGTGATGGTCATCGACATGAAATGTTAACTCTGTATCTCAAGATTCTGCCTGACCTGCTGAGGATGTCCGGCATTTCCTGTTTTATTTCAGTTTGGCAACATCGGCAGTATTTTCATTTTGAATAAAGGAGCTTTCGCAAATTTGCGCATGCGACGAGGTGGCCGAGTGGTTCAGGCGATGGACTGCTAATCCATTGTGCTCTGCACGCGTGGGTTCGAGTTTCATCCTCGTCGACGTTGTGTTTAATCTTGTTTCTTTCATTCAGTCCATCCAGAAGGTCGGCAAACGGCAGAAGGAAGTTTTTGCATTGTTTGCTGAAATCAGCAACAGTTCGGACCAAGAAGGTATTGAGATTGCAAGGTCGCGAATAATAAAAGTGGACAGTGATGTCGTTGTAAAACGAGTAAATCTTGTAGTCAACGTAAGAGAAATTTATGTACCATAATTATGATTTATGTCCGGATCATTCCGTGTCTCGATCGGTGTAAAAGGGATGTGCTGTCAGTCACGGATCATTCCGTGTCTGTGTCAGTTTAATAGGGATGTGCTGTCAGTCCCGGAATTTTTCCGTGTCTGTGTCTGTTTAAAAGGGATGTGCTGTAAGTCTTGGATCATTCCGTGTCTGTGTCTGTTTAAAAGGGATGTGCTGTCAGTCCCGGTTCATTCCGTGTCTATTTCACCCGATTTTCTTGATACCTTTTTCCTTCTGAACTGAAATGACGATCCTCTCTGGAGAAGAAGGTTCACCGCCTGCTGTTGACATCAAGTTCATTCTGCGAGGCTTCCATCCCAATCTCCGCACTCTATCCACCATTCAGTCCCACGCCGCCTGGACATTATAATCTGCGATATTCATAAGGGAATGGAGAAGCCGAATATCATGGTTATAATTTTCTTGGCTCCACAACACTAAATATTATCAATTCCAACGATTCAGAAGGTAATCATAGAATCATAGCATCTTACAGCATAGAAGGAGGCCATTCGGCCATCGTACCTGTGCCGGCTATTTTTCGAAGTCCTGTCCAAATTAGACCCACACCCCAGATTTTCCCCATAACCCTGCAAATTAGTCCTCCTCAAGTACATGTCCAATTGCCTTTTGAATGATCCTGTGGAATCTGCTTCCACCACCGTTTCAGGAAGTGCGTTCCTGATCTTAACAAACCCTCTGTGTGAAAAAAAATCTCTTAAATTCCTCTCTGGTTATTTTGCCAATTATTTTAAATCTATGATCTTTGGTTACCGACCCAGTTGCCAGAGGAAACAATTTCTCCCTACTTGCTATTTCAAAACCCCTCATTATTTTGAATACCTCTCTTTGGTCTCCCGTTAACCATCTCTGCTGTAAGGAGAATAATCCCAGCTTCTCCTATCTCTCCAAATAACTGAAGTCCCTCATCCCTGGTATCATCCAGGTCAACCTGCTCTGAATCCCCTTCAATCCTTTTTCATCCTTCGTATAGTATGGTGCCCAGAAGTGTACAATATATTCCAGCTGAGGCCTAACCAGTGACTTGTAAAGGTTTTGTGTGACTTCCTTGTATTTAAATTCAATGCCCCCATTTACAAAGCCAAATATCCCATACGCTTTTTAACTACCTTATCAACTTGCCCTGTTTTGTGAATATGCTCCCCCAGGTCCCTCTGCTCTTGCAACCCCCCATAAATTGTTCCATTTAGATTATACTGCCTCTTCTTGTTCTGCTTCCAAAAGTGCATCACTTCACACTGATCGGCGTTAAATCTGTCACGTGACTGCCCATTTCACCAGTCTGTCCATGTTCTCCTGAAGTCTGCCACTATCTTCCTCACTATGCTCTAAGTTGCCAAGTTTTGTATCATCCGCAAATTTCGAAACTGTACTCCCTATTCCTACATCCAAGTCATGTATATATAACAAGAAAAGCAATAGTCCTCATACCGACCCCTGGGTGATCCCACTGCATATTTCTCTCCAGTCAGAAAAACATCCGTTCACCACGACTCTCTGCCTCCTATCCTTTAGCTAATTACGTGCTTCTAGTTTTCGAATAAGTCTGTTATGTGTTAATTTCTAAAATGTGTCCTCAAAATAACTGTAACCCCGTAATTTTATTCTTAAGCAATGAGAATACAGATATTAAGACCGAATGATAGATTGGGTTCATTCCCATTACCCGAAGGTGACGGGACCCGAGGAGATGAAATCCCATCTGGGCTTATATTTTCTGAAAACGGAGACGGAAAAATAGCAAAGATCATCCTGTCGAAATACAATAAATGGACTGAAGATTCTACAGTCTGGAAACCTGGGCGTTCCAGAAACCCGTCTGGCCGTTCAAAGAAGCTGGATAAGTCCATCAGGGGGAAAGGCAGAGAGGGAAGAAACGCAGACAGAGATATCGAGATGCATGCAAAGAAAAATAGTATAAATCTCCAAATTCTGTGATTGAGCAGATTTTAAGGTGCAGCTTGAAGGCAATTCTTGAAATTTTTGAGGTGGACAAACCGGAACTCTGCCAGTCTCCATGTTCCAGACATGTATCCAACGTTACACGTGCAGTCTGCAGCCGTGGTGTGCATTGGTGGCTCAGTGTGAAACCCTTGCCTGCCGGCGGTAAACCATGAGTTTGTTTCCAGGACAATGCAGCATCCGTTACCTTTTGTATTCTGCACCCATGAGATCGCCTGAATTGGGATAAATTCATGTGACGGCTTCAATCTGTCCAACTTCTTGAAAGATTATCTTCATTTCGTCTCCGTGTGTTCCGTGGACAAACCCTTTGCATTATGTCCTCTGGTGCTCAAACATGTTCTGCTGGAGATAAGTCAAACCTGCCTTCTGCACCGCTGAAAAGATGTGAGAAGCCAATTGGTGATTTTTGACTAAAAATGGGGACACAACGGGGCTTATCCTGGATTTGAACCAATGAAACTCCCTGAGCGAGAATCAGACCCAAAGACCAACTGGCAACAGAGCCGTGCAACCACTGTAAAATTTCGCTGCCACGCAGGCGATCCGCCATCCTTTCAGAAGGCTCTGTCGATAGAATCCCGCTTTCTTGTACAATGTCAAGTTCTGCACTAATTATATCACATCAAAAATATCAAATTTGTTTTGAATGTACGACTTGTATTATCAAGTAACACTTTACAGAATGGATTACTCTGAAACGACATTGTCGTCTGTCTCGGCATCGTCATAGTTTACACTCCACCATAAGTACACTTTACTCAAATTGCTGCTTTCATTCACTATGAGAGCGAAGATCCATGAATGTGGATACATTAGCTACCAATTTATCAGCTGGGTTGCACCTTTCCTTTTCCTACTGTCTCAGTCTTTTTTTTCCTTTCACATTCTCTGCTATTGTTGCTGGTGAGATCAGCTGTCGCCGTTCAAGGAAGCCTGAGAAGTCCATCGGGACAAAGCAGAGAGACAAGAGACAGAGACAGGGAGAGATAGAGAGATGCAGACAAAGAAAATAAAGAGTAAAAATGTCAGGTATTGCAAACTAGCAGAATTTAAGTTACAGATTGGGAGAGATTCCTTCTCGGGTCTTGAAATCTTGCAAGAGAAGATCCGACACTAATTAAAAGCACCGGCCACGCTGTAAAATCTCTCATTCTGGGAGAGAGATAAATGCGGTCAATTAACTCCAAGTTAATCTATTTCAGCACTGAAGTGATCTTGAAACTGAAGCTCTGCGAGCAGAATTCAAACCTGCGCAGGAAAACCTCAATTGAATTTTGAGTCCAACGCTTTAAACACTCCGCCACCGCAGCTGTAAACGGCATGTTCGTTCAGATAGGATTCCAAATGGTCACTTGCCGCTATTCAGAACGCGCGCATTGGTTGTGCAGGGGTCGAATTCTCACCTCTTGTGCGGGAGACTTTGTTTCGATTTCCGGCCAATGCAGAATCATTCTCACCAATGAGGAGCTGAGGAATATAAGTATGCCATTTCACCCCTCGAGCCTGTTCCGCAATTCAAACAGATCATGGCTGATATGTGACCGAACTCCATATAATCGCCTGAGCCCCGGATCGCTTAATAACTTCAGTTAACAAAAATCGATCAATCTCAGGTTTAAAATTAACAATTCAGCTCGCATCAACTGCCGTTTGCGGAAGAGAGTTTCAAACTTCTCCCTCCCTTTGCTTTGGAGAGGTGTTTCCCAACTTCACTCCTGAAAGTCCTGACCCTCATGTTTAGGCTATGTCCCCAAGTCTTAGAGATCCCAGCCGGCGGAAATAGTTTTTCTCGATCTACTCCATCAGTTCCCCTTAATATTTTGAAAAGTTCGATCAAATCAGCCCTTAATCGACTAAATTCGAGGTAAACCCCAGTTTGTGTAAACTTTCCGCCTAATTTAACCCTTGGTGTCCAGGTAACATTCTAGTAAATCGACGCTGCACTCACTCCACAGCCAATATATCCTTCCTAAGGTGCGTTGCCCAGAACTGAATACAATACTTCAGGTGTGGTCTAACCAGAGCTTTGTATAACTGTATCATAATGCCTATCCCCTTGTATTCTAGTCGTCTAGATATAAAGACCAACATTCCATTAACCTTTTTGATTATTTTTTTTACCTGTCCATGACATTTTAATGATTTATGTACATGGACCCCTAAGTCTTTTTGGACCTTCATTTTTTCGAGCTTTTCACCATTTCGAAAATACTCTGATTTATCCTTCTAGGTCCAAAGTGGATGACCTCACACTTGACTAAACAGATATCGATTTGACACAATTTTACCCAGTCATTCATTGTATTAATGCATCTCTGTAATTTTATGCTTTCATCTGCACTGCTAACAATGCTGCCCATCTTGGCGTCATCGGCAAACTTGGATATGTGGCTTTCTATCCCGCCATCTAATATCCGCCTGAATTGGGAAAAATGCAAATTCAGTTTCAATCTCCTCATCATCTTGAGACATTTTGTTTGCTTTCTGTGTGTTGCGCCGATGAATCTTCGGCATTCAGTCCACTGGAGCTCAAACATGGTCTGGAAAGAATTCAGTTCCACCAACAGCAACACTGAAAAGATGTCAGAAGCCAATTGGTGACTTTTCACTGAAAGGAGCAACACAGGAGGGCTCGTCCGTGATTTGACCCCGGGACCTCTTGCATATTATTCAATGAAACGCCCTAAGCAAGAATCATACCCCGAGACCAACGAGCCGCTGTTCGCTCAATTGTGCAGCCAGTGTAAAAGTTAATTGCGTCCCACAGCCGATCGGCCATCCTTTCAGACCACTTCTGTCCATCCAATCTCGTTTTCTATTCCAGTGTACAGCAATATCAAGTTGTACACTAACTATTTCCAGTCCCCAATATTAGTCTTCCTTTACCAAATTGGTTTCGAGTGTACGACTTGAGTTATCAAGTAAGACGTTTCAGGATTAATTGCTGTTAAACTACATTGCTTGCGAGGATACTGAGAGGTGTGTCGATTTACGGCACGCTCTGTTCCCATTGAATCGCCTCCAACACATAAAGTTGAATCATCGAAAGGTTACAGCACGGAAAGAGGCCATTTGGCCCATCGAGTCCGTGCTGGCTCTCTGCAAGAGCGATCCAGCTAGAAACACTCCCTTGCCTTTCCCCGAAGCCCTGCATTTTTTTTTCCTTACAAGTACTTATCCAGCTCCCCTTTCAAGGCCATGATTGAATCTGCCTCCATCACATCCTCGGGCAGTGCATTCCAAATCCGAATCTCTCACTGTGTGAAAAAGTTTTTCCTCATGTCTACTTTGGTTATTTTGCCAATCACCTTAAATCTATGTCCTCTGGTTCTTAACCCTTCCGCCAATGTGAACAGTTTGTCTCCTTCCATGTCGAGATCCTTCATGATTTGAATACCTCTATCAAAACTCGACAAAACCGTCTCTGTTCCAAGGAGAGCAACCCCATATTCTCCAGTCGATCCATGTAACTAAAGTCCCTCATTCCTGGAATTATGCTAGGAATTTTTTTCTGCACCCCATCTGAGGGCTTCACCTTTGTAAAACACTGGTTTGGCCTCAACTGGAGTATTGTGTCAAATTCTGGGCGCCACGCTTTGGGAAGGATATGAAGGCCTTAGAGAGGGTGCAGAAAATATTTACTGGAATGATTTCAGGGATGTGGGACTTCAGTTACGTGCATAGACTGGAGAAGCTGAGGTTGTTCTCCTCAGAGCAGAGAAGGTTGAGACGAAATTTGATGGAGGTCTTCAAAACCATGAGGTTTCTTGCAGAGTAGATAGAG
This sequence comes from Heptranchias perlo, assembly GCF_035084215.1. NCBI lineage: Eukaryota > Metazoa > Chordata > Chondrichthyes > Hexanchiformes > Hexanchidae > Heptranchias > Heptranchias perlo. The sequence continues at coordinate 449,147 of NW_027139761.1, read as the reverse complement.
AGAAACTGTTTTACGCATTGAGTTGTTAGAATCTGGAATGCATTGCCCGAGGAGGTCGTGGAGGCAGATTCAATAATGGCCTTCAAAAGGGAACTGGATAAGTGCTTGAAGGGAAAAAATTGCAGGGCTACGGGGATAGGATGGGGGAGTGTCACTGGGTTGCACTTGCAGGGAGCCGGCCCGCGCCCGATGGGCCGAATGGTCTCCTTCTGTGCTGTAACCTTTCTATGATTCTATATGTTAAGTCAATACATCCAATTGCTGGTTACGGAACAGAAATGGGTCTTTACGAATGGAAAACTTTGTAAATTACAGAATTTACATCCTAGCCATGAAATAAGAGGCTGTGAGTGCCCAAAGTTTGTCATTTCCGGGAAACAAAAGTGGAAAATTCTCCATAAACTACTTTTGGCCGTCAAATGCAGTCAGAAAGTGCAGGCGACAGAACTGTGACCGTCTTTCGCAATGATATTTATAAACCTTATCATGTTGTGATCGCTCGTGCCTAGATGTTCCCCAACGTTTACTTCTCTTATCTGTTCCATTTCACTTCCCATTACGAGATCCAGCAGTGATTCCTCTCTTGTCTGCCTGTCTCCCTTTTGTCATTTCATCGCTCCTGTCTTCACTCCCTGCTTCCCTCTCACAATCACTCATTCATCCACTCACTGACTTATTCACTCACTCACTCATTCACTCACTCAATCACTCACTTACTCACGCACTCATTCGCTCACTCACTCAATCACTCACTCACTCATTCACTCACTCACTCACTTACTCACGCACTCATTCGCTCACTCACTCAATCACTCACTCACTCATTCACTCACTCATTCACTCATTCGTCCACTCTCCTTTGTATCCTCTCCGGTACAATTACATTGTTTCCTGTAATATGGTGATCAGAACTGTATGCAGTACTTAAGCTGTGATATAACCAGTGTTTTATACCGTTCGAGGATAACGTCCCTGCTCTTATATTCTATGCCTCGGCGAAGAAAGCAAATGCACTCCAAGGTCCCTCACGTCCTCTACCTCTCAGTATCATTCCATTTATTTTGTATTCCATTGCCTTGTTTGCCCTCCCCAAATGCATCACCTCACACCTGTCCGGATTGAATTCAATTTGTCAATTTTCTGCCCACCTGATCAGTCCGTTGATATCTTCCTGCAGTCTACAGGTTTCCTCCTCACTATATATTCATGATTTTAACTTAAATTTAGGGGGCATGATAAAGAAGTTTGCAGAGAATACAAAAGTTGACCGTCAATTTTTGTATCCTCAGCAAACTTCTTTATCATGCCCGTACATTTAAGTTAAAATCATTAAGAAATACCAGGAAAAGCAAGGGACCTAATGGTGAGCCATGCGGAACCTGACTGCAAATAGCCTTCCAGTCATAAAAACTCCCGTCGACCATTGCTAGAATCCTTGTGGACGACATCAAATGCACTGCCGTCATTGACAATCCTTGTTACCTCCTCAAAAAATTCAATCAAGTCAGTCAGTCACGACCTTCCCTTATAAATCCATCTTGACTGTCCTTCATTAACCCGTTCCTTTCTACGTGATGGTTTAACGTGTCACTCAGAATTGATTCCAAAAATTTGCCCACCACCGAGGTAAAACTGATTGGCCGATAATAACTCGGTCTATCCTTATCTCCCTTTTTAAATAACGGTAAGACACTAGCAGTCCTCCAATTCTCCAGCACCACGCCTTATCCATGGAGGATTGGAAGATGATGTTCAGAGTCTCCGTTATTTCCTCCCTTGCTTCTTTTAACAGCCTGGGATACATTTCATCCGGCCCTGGGGATTTATCTACATTCAAAGATGCTAATCTCCTTAATACTTCTTCTCTCAACATGTTTATTCCATCCAATGTTTCACACTCCTCCTCCTTAACTGCAATTTCACTACAAAACATAAAAGATAATTGATAAACTAATCAAACTTAGAGAGGAAAGGACCCCCAGTCAGGATCGATTGCAGCCGCGCATGTTAATAGACATTAGGGAAGAGATAGCAGAGATATTCTTTCATATGTGTAAACATTCATGAGAAAAGGGAATATTGTTAGAGGTCTGATGGACAGCAATCCTATTCCTAAAATAAAACAAGGGAGATAGAACAAGCCCAGGGAGCAACAAAACAGTGAGTTTATAATCGGTGTTAGTGTAGATAATGGAATGATTACTCTATGATGCAACAGAAAAAATATCTAGAAAACTAAATTATAATAAATAATAGACAGCACGGATTTCAGAAAGGAAGGTCATGCTTGAGCAATCTTATTGAATTCTTTGAAGAAGTAACAGAAAGAATAGACATGGCTGATGCAGCAGTCGTAATAAATTTGGATTTTCAAAAAGCCTTCGATAAGGTTCAGCATTTTCAACTCATATCTAAGGTCTGAGGATGTGGAGTCAGTGCACAAGTATCAGAATGGATAGCAAGCTGGCTACAAAACAGAAAACAGCGAGTAAGGGTAAGGGTCGTGATTCAGACTGACAATAGATGAGAAGTGGTATTCCACAGGGATCCGGGCTGAGACCACTAAGGGATACAATTGAAAAGCAGATGATAAGCAGGAATAGAACCGTGGTTGGACCACACTTGAAGTAGTGTGAAAAGTTCTGGTCTCCAGATTATAAGAATATTAGAGAGGAATTGGCAAAGCAGCAAAAAAGATTCACAAGGATGATAATAGAACTCGGACTTATCAGGAAACACTTATCAGGAAAGGCTCAACAGGTTGGAGCTCTTTTCTCTCGAAAAGAGAAGACTGGGGGATGACCTGATAGAGATCTTTAAGATAATTAAAGGGTTTGGTAGGGTAGACGTCGTCAGAAAGTTTCCATTTGTGAGGGAGACCAAAACGAGAGGTCATAAATATGAGCTAGTCACGAATAAATCCAATCGGAATTGAAGAGAAACATCTTTACTGAAAGTTTGGTAAGAATGTGAAACTCCCAACAAAAGGAATAGTTCAGGTGAATGGCATAGATGCTTTAAAGGGGAAGCAAGATAAGCAGATGAAGTAAAGGGCAGGGTGATCGTGTGAGATGAAGTAGGGAGGGAGGAGGCTCATGTGGAGCGGAAACATCAGGATGGAACAATCGAGATGAGTGGACTTCTCAACTGCTGTCGGCATAACGTAACAGAACATAAGCAAAAATCCAGCTTCTGCAGGGAGGGTACACTTACCCTACGCATCACACGATAAGCAATTACAATGCAAAGGGGTACCTGGATTTGAACCAAATACCTCATAATCTGAAGTCAAATGGTCTGCCACTGAACTACACCCCCACAACCAGCCCCGCTTCTTACACACACAAGGTAACGGAGCTCAGTACTTGGCAGTGATCAATGTTGAAAAACCAACATGAAAAGAAGCTTTATCAGTTATTCAGGGAGACAAATCACTCGGGCAATCAGTAATGTTTCATGAATAGAGTGAGTGACACTATTGTGTACAGATGCGATGCACAACCCAATATGGAAAGCATTGTCACTAAGCTTCAGTGAACACATCCTTACCAGAGAACACGGAACATGAAGCTCCAGACAAACGAAACCTGAATTTCAACCAGACTTTTCGCCAGCTGCAGTCAAATGCTCTCTCACTCTGCTCTGACCCCGCTCTTTACATCGTTACAGTCAACACAAGAAACACCAGGTTCAATGTGCAGTTTCACAAGATCATGCTATCAGTGCCATATATGTAAGTGTACAGAATATCGAATCAATGTAATAAATAAACATCCAGCAGGCATTTGCAAGAGCGGACAGGAGGAGATAGTGTGTGAAGTGACTGTAATATTTGCTAAGTCAATAGATTCATTTACAGGTTACGGAACAGAAGTGGGACTTAACGAAAGGGAAAGTGTGTAAATTGCACCCTGGCCATGAAATAAGAAGCTGTGAGTGTCGAAAGTGTGACGTCGCCAGGAAATAAAAGTGGAAAATGCTGAAAGCTTCTATTTGGCCCGCGGATGCTCGCAGAGAGTGCTGGCAATAGGCGTGTGGCCGTCTTTCTCAATTATTATTTTAAACCTTATCACTAGTGCCTCGATATTCGCCTACACTTACTTCTATCTCCTCCGTTTCATTTCCCATTACTAGATCCAGCAGTGATTCCTCTCTTGTCTGCCTGTCTCTGTTTTGTAATTTTATCACTCCTGCCTGCTCTCCATACCTCCCTCTCGCTCTCACTCATTCAGTCACTCGCACACTCACGAACACGCTAATTCACTCACTCTATCCATCCCTCATTCCCTCCTTCCCTCACTCCCTCCATCACTCCCTCACTCACTCACACACAAACTCCCTACCTCAATCCCTCCACCGTAATAGATTGAGAGAGACGTAATTAAGACAAAGGCCAAATTAATAGATTGGAAACAAACTATTTTTGAGGGGGTGAGATTGGAACCTGGGAAGGTGAACTTGGAAAAAATCTTGACAAAGATGGAGAACAGGTTTTGGGAAATATTCGAAACGGTGATCAATAGAGTTCAAGAGACCTATATTCCTCTGAAGAAAACAACAAATATTCAATAATGAAACATTGTGGATGAATAAAGAGATAAGGGTAAAATAGAAATTGAACAAATGCATATTCTAACCACATGGACAATAAAGGAAAGAATGATAAAGGGGAAAATGAAGACGTTAGGAAGGGTGTCAACAAGCAATCAGGAAATCAGAAAGGAAATACAAAATTAAATTATCAAGAAATAGTCAATTATTCCACTGAAACGTCAATAACATCAGGATAGGGATAGGGCCAACAAGGGATACACAAGATATACTCAGAGGTAATAACAGTGAAATAGCTGGAATATTGAATAGTTACTTTGTCTCAGTATTCATCAGGGAGACTATACATGCTTAACATAACTTCTCCGCTTTTCAATTCTATCCCCCTGGAAATGAACCCCAGTGCTTGGCTTGTTTTTTTTTTATGTCGTCACCACTTTTAGTGGTTTGTGTCCCTGTCGTCCGAGATCCTTGGTTAAACCACACTTGGAGCACTGTGAACACTTCTGGTCTCCCTATTATAAAAAGGATATCGAGGAATTGGCGAAGGTGAAAATAATGATGATGCCAGAACTGAAAGATAATACCTGTCAGGATAGATTTAACAGGCTGATGGCTGACATGATAGAGGTCTTTGGATAATGAAAGGGTTTGATTGGGTCGACGAAGAGAAAATGTTTCCACTCGGAGGGGACTCTAAAACTATCGGTTATCAATATAAGATAGTCACTGATAAATCCAATAGAGAATTCATGGGAAACTTCTTTACCAAAGAGTTGCAAGAATGTGGAATTCGTTACCGTCAGGAGTCGTTGAGTCAAATAACATCGATACATGAAATGGCAAACCAGATAAACACACGGGGGCGAAAGGAATGGAAGAGTGTGCGGATGGGGGCAAGTGAGGTCGTGAGGGAGGAATCTTGTGTGAAGCCGAAAGGCTAGCACAGACCCGTTGGGTCAAATGGCCTGGATCTGTGCGGCAAACTCAATTTTAACAACGACAGATTACTGATTTTCTGACTCCCCAAAAGAAGCACTAGGAATGTGCAAGGGGACGCCTGGATTCGAACCAGAGACCTCTTGATCTGCAGTCAAATGCTCTACAACTGAGCGACACCCCCACATCTGTTGTACATTCTTGCACGCACAATGTAATGGAGCTCAGTAGCTGGCAGTCACCATGTTGATATGACCAACATGAAAATAAGCTTCATCAGTTATTCTGGGAGACAGGTAAATACAGCAATTAGAAATGAATCATGTACGGAGTGAGTCACACTATTGTGTACAGATGCGATGCACAACCCAACATGGAAAGCCTTGTCACTAAACTTCAGTGAACACATGCTCACCACAGAACGCGGAACTGGAAGCACCAGACAAACGACACCTGAATTTCAACCAGATGTTTCTCCAGCAGCTGTCAAGTGCTCTCTCACTGTGCTCTGCCCCTAGTTCTGTAGATCGTTACAGTCAACAGAAGAAACAACAGGTTCAATGTGCAGTTTCACAAGATCATGCTCTCAGTGCCATATATGTAAGTGTACAGAATATCGAATCAATGTAATAAATAAACATCCAGCAGGCATTTGGCAAGAGTGGACAGGCGGAGATAGTGTGTGAAGTGACTAATATTTGTTAAGTCAACAGATTCATTTACAGGTTACGGAACAGAAGTGGGACTTAACGAAAGGGAAAGTGTGTAAATTGCATCCTGGGCATGAAATAAGAAGCTGTGAGTGTCGAAATTGTGACGTCGCCAGGAAATAAAAGTGGAAAATGCTGAAAGCCTCTATTTGGCCCGTGGATGCTCGCAGAGAGTGCTGGCAATAGGCGTGTGGCCGTCTTTCTCAATTATTATTTTAAACCTTATCACTAGTGCCTCGATATTCGCCTGCACTTACTTCTCCTATCTACTCCGTTTCATTCCCCATTACTAGATCCAGCAGTGATTCCTCTCTTGTCTGCCTGTCTCGCATTTGTTATTTTATCGCTCATGACTGCTCTCCCTGCCTCCCTCTCGCTCTCACTCATTCAGTCACTCGCACACTCACGAACACGCTAATTCACTCAATCTATCCATCCCTCATTCCCTCCTTCCCTCACTCCCTCCCTCACTCACTCACACATCACTCCCTACCTCAATCCCTCCACCGTAAAGATTGAGAGAGACATCAGTAAGACAAAGACCAAATTAATAGATTGGAAAAAACTATTTTTGAGGGTGTGAGATTGGAACCTGGGAAGGTGAACTCGGAAAAATCTTGACAAAGATATAGAACAGGTTTTGGGAAATATTTGAAACGGTGATCAATAGATTTCAAGAGAAATTCATTCCTCTAAAAAAAAAGCAACACATATTCAATAATGAAACATTGTGGATGAATAAAGAGATAGAGATAAGGTAAAATAGAAATTGAACAAATGCATATTCTAACTGCATGGACAATAAAGGAAAGGATGATAAAGAGGAAAATGAAGACGTTAGGAAGGATGTCAACAAGCAATCAGGAAAGCAGAAAGGAAATACAAAATTAAATTTTCAAGAAATAGTCAATTATTCCACTGAAACGTCAATAACATCAGGATAGGGATAGGGCCAACAAGGGATACACAAGATATACTCAGAGGTAATAACAGTGAAATGGCTGGAATATTGAATAGTTATAGAGTCATAGAGTTATACAGCACGGATAGAGGCCATTCGGCCCATCGTGTCCGCGCCGGCCATCAGCCCTGTCTACTGTAATCCCATGTTCCAGCATTTGGTCCGTAGCCTTGTATGCTATGGCATTTCAAGTGCTCATCCAAATGCTTCTTGAATGTTGTGAGGGTTCCTGCCTCCACAACCCTTTCAGACAGTGAGTTCCAGACTCCAACCACCCTCTGGGTGAAAAAGTTCTTTCTCAAATCCCCTCTAAACCTCCCGGCTTTTACCTTGAATCTATGTCCCCTTGTTATAGAACCCTCAACGAAGGGAAAAAGCTCCTTAGTATCCATCCTATCTGTGCCCCTCATAATTTTGTACACCTCAATCATGTCCCCCCTCAGCCTCCTCTGCTCCAAGGAAAACAAACCCAATCTTCCCAGTCTCTCTTCATAGCTGAAGCGCTCCAGCCCTGGTAACATCCTGGTGAATCTCCTCTGCACCCTCTCCAAAGCGATCACATCCTTCCTGTAGTGTGGCGACCAGAACTGCACAGAGTACTCCAGCTGTGGCCTAACCAGTGTTTTATACAGCTCCATCATAACCTCCTTGCTCTTATATTCTATGCCTCGGCTAATAAAGGCAAGTATCCCATATGCCTTCTTTACCACCTTATCTACCTGTTCCGCCGCCTTCAGGGATCTGTGAACTTGCACACCAAGATCCCTCTGACCCTCTGTCTTGCCTAGGGTCCTCCCATTCATTGTGTATTCCCTTGCCTTGTTAGTCCCTCCAAAGTGCATCACCTCGCACTTTTCCGGGTTAAATTCCATTTGCCACTGTTCCGCCCATCTGACCAACCCATCTATATCGTCCTGCAGACTGAGGCTATCCTCCTCGCTATTTACCACCCTACCAATCTTTGTATCATCAGCGAACTTACTGATCATACCTTTTACATTCATATCCAAGTCATTAATGTAGACCACAAACAGCAAGGGACCCAGCACCGATCCCTGTGGTACCCCACTGGCCACAGGCTTCCAGTCACAAAAACAACCTTCGGCCATCACCCTCTGCCTTCTGCCACGAAGCCAGTTTTGTATCCAAAGTGCCAAGGCACCCTGGATTCCATGGGCTCGTACCTTCTTGACCAGTCTCCTGTGGGGGACTTTATCGAAGGCCTTACTGCAATCCATGGATACCACATCCACTGCGTTACCCTCATCCACACGCCTAGTCACCCCCTCAAAAAATTCAATCAAATTAGTCAGACATGATCTTCCCTTGACAAAGCCATGTTGACTATCCCTGATTAATCCTTGCTTCTCCAAGTGGAGACTAATTTTGTCCTTCAGAATTTTTTCCAATAATTTTACTACCACTGATGTTAGGCTCACTGGCCTGTAGTTCCCCGGTTTTTCCCTACTCCCCTTCTTAAATAATGGTATTACATTAGCGGTTCTCCAGTCCTCTGGCACATCCCCTGTGGCCAGAGAGGTTCTGAATATATGTGTCAGTATTTATCAGGGAGACAATACATGCTTAACATAACTTCTCCGCTTTTCAATTCTATCCCCCTGGAAATGAACCCCAGTGCTTGGCTTGTTTTTATTTATGTCGTCGCCACTTTTAGTGATTTGTGTACCTGTAGTCCGAGATCCTTGATTAAACCACACTTGGAGCACTGTGAACATTTCTGGTCTCCCTATTATAAAAAGGATGTCGAGGAATTGGCGAAGGTGAAAATAATGATGATGCCAGAACTGAAAGATAATACCTGTCAGGATAGATTTAACAGGCTGATGGCTGACATGATAGAGGTCTTTGGATAATGAAAGTGTTTGATTGGGTAGACGTAGAGAAAATGTTTCCACTCGTAGGGGACTCTAAAACTATCGGTTATAAGATAGTCACTAATAAATCCAATAGAGAATTCATGGGAAACTTCTTTACCAAAGAGTTGCAAGAATGTGGAATTCGCTACCTTAAGGAGCATTTGAGGCAAATAACATCGATGCATGAAATGGCAAACGAGATAAACACACGGGGCGAAAGGAATGGAAGAGTGTGCGGATGGGGGCAAATGAAGTCGGGAGGGAGGTGTGTTGTGTGAAGCATGAAGGCTGGCACAGACCCGTTGGGTCAAAAGGCCCAGATCTGTGCGGCAAACTCAATCGAAACAACGACAGCGACAGATTGCTGATTTTCTGAGTCCCCAAAAGAAGCACTTAGAATGTGCAAGGGGGCGCCTGGATTCGAACCAGAGATCTCTTGATCTGCAGTCAAATGCTCTACTACTGAGCTACACCCCCACATCTGTTGACCATTCTTGCACGCACAATGTAATGGATCTCAGTAGCTGGCAGTCACCAATGTTGATATTACCAACATGAAAAGAAGCTTCATGAGTTATTCTGGGAGACAAATAATTACGGCAATCAGAAATGTTTCATGAATGGAGTGAGTCACATTATTGTGTACAGATGCGATGCACAACCCAACTTGGAACGCCTTGTCTCTCGGCTTCAGTGAATACATCCTCACCACAGAACGCGGAACTCGAAGCACCAGCCAAACAACATCAGAATTTCAAGCAGAGGTCTTCAGCTTCTTTAAATCCTCTGTCAATGTGCTCTGCCTCCATCGCTTTGGATACTTGCAGCCAACAAATGCAGTGCCAGGTTCAATGCGTGGTTTTCCAAGATCATGCTATCAGTGCCATATATGTAAGTGCACAGAATATAATAAAGATGCATCCAGCAGGCATGTGGCAAGTGTGGCAGGAGGAGCTGGTGTGTGAAGCAACTGTAGTTAGGAGGCAATGATGGATCTGGTTCTAGGGAATGAGATAGTTAATGTGGAGCAAGTGTTCTTGGGGGAGCATTTAGGGAATAGCGAACAGAGTATCATGAGGTTTAGAATAGCAATGGAAAAGGAGAAGGAGTAATCGGGAGTAAAAACACTTAATTGGAAGAGGGTCAATTACAGAGGGTTGAGAACTGATCCGGCCCTGGTAAAATGGAATCAAAACTGTAATCGAGCAATGGGCGGCTTTTGAAGAGGAGGTTTTTCGGGTACAGTCTGTGTACATTCCCACAAGAAGCAACGAAAGCCAGAGCTCTCTGGATGACGTAGGAGATAGAGAATAAAATGAAGCAGAGGAAGTGGACGTATGGCAGATGTCAGGTTGATAATACAAGTCAGAACCAGGCTGAGAATGGAAAGTTCAGAGGTGAAGTGAAAAAGGAAACCACACTTGGAGTAACCTGAACAATTCTGGTCGACAGATTATAAGAAGAATAAAGAGGAATTGGCAAAGCTGAAAAGAAGATTCACAAGGATGATTATAGAACTCGGAGCATATACTTCTCAGGAGGACTAAACAGGTTGAAGCTCTTTTTTCGAGAAAAGGGAAGACTGAGGGGTGACCTGATAGAGGTCTTTAAGATTTTGAAAGGATTCGATTGGGTGGCCAAGAAAAAAACGGTTCCATTTGTGAGGGAATTCAAGAGAATCTTCTTTACCCAAAGGGCGGTAAGAATGTGGAACTCGCCACCAAAAGGAATCGTTGAGGCAAATGGCATAGATGCTTTAAAGGGGAAGTTCGATGAAGAGATGAAAGAGAAAGGAATATATGGCTGATAGAACGAGATGAAATAGGGCAGGAGGAGACTCATGTGGTGCATAAATACCGGAAGTGACCAATCGAGATAGCTAACCTGTTTCTCTGCGGAAGCTTCAATGTAAACAACAATCCTGCTGCTACAGGGAATTCAGACTTACTGTATGAATCACAAAATCATTTAGAAAGAAGAGGGAGTATCGGGATTTAAACCAGTGATCGCTTGATTTATAATTAAACACTGCAATTAAGCAATGCACCCACTGACATCGTCCACAGACAAGGGAATGCAACAAAGTTCAGTACCTGGCAGTCATCACTGTTGAAAGAACCAATCTGAAAAGAAGCTTCATCAGTTATTCTGGGAGACAAATAATTACAGCAATCAGAAATGATTCATGAACGGATTGAGTCACACTATTGTGTACAGATGCGTTGCACAAGCCAACATGGAAAGCCTTGTCACTAAACTTCAGTGAACACATCCTTACCACAGAACGTGGAACTGGAAGCACCAGACAAACGACACCTGAATTTCAACCAGATGTTTCTCCAGCAGCTATCAAGTGCTCTCTCACTGTGCTCTGCCCCTAGGTCTGTAGATCGTTACAGTTAACATAAGAAACAACAGGTTCAATGTGCAGTTTCACAAGATCATGCTCTCAGTGCCATATATGTAAGTGTACAGAATATCGAATCAATGTAATAAATAAACATCCAGCAGGCATTTGGCACGAGCGGACAGCAGGAGATAGTGTGTGAAGTGACTGTTATATTTGTTAAGTCAACAGATTCATTTACAGGTTACGGAACAGAAGTGGGACTTAACGAAAGGGAAAGTGTGTAAATTGCATCCTGGCCATGAAATAAGAAGCTGTGAGTGTCGAAAGTGTGACGTCGCCGGGAAATAAAAGTGGAAAATGCTGAAAGCCTCTATTTGGCCCTCGGATGCTCGCAGAGAGTGCTGGCAATAGGCGTATGGCCGTCTTTCTCAATTATTATTTTAAACCTTATCACTAGTGCCTCGATATTCGCCTACACTTACTTCTCCTATCTCCTCCGTTTCATTCCCCATTACGAGATCCAGCAGTGATTCGTCTCTTGTCTGCCTGTCTCTCTTTTGTAATTTTATCACTCCTGCCTGCTCTCCATACCTCCCTCTCGCTCTCACTCATTCAGTCACTCGCACACTCACGAACACGCTAATTCACTCACTCTATCCATCCCTCATTCCCTCCTTCCCTCACTCCCTCCATCACTCCCTCACTCACTCACACACAAACTCCCTACCTCAATCCCTCCACCGTAAAAGATTGAGAGAGACATAAGTAAGACAAAGGCCAAATTAATAGATTGGAAACAAACTATTTTTGAGGGGGTGAGATTGGAACCTGGGAAGGTGAACTTGGAACAAATCTTGACAAAGATGGAGAACAGGTTTTGGGAAATATTCGAAACGGTGATCAATAGAGTTCAAGAGACCTATATTCCTCGAAAGAAAACAACAAATAGTCAATAATGAAACATTGTGGATGAATAAAGAGATAAGGGTAATATAGAAATTCAAGAAATGCATATTCTAACCACATGGACAATAAAGGAAAGGATGATAAAGGGGAAAATGAAGACGTTAGGAAGGATGTCAACAAGCAATCAGGAAAGCAGAAAGGAAATACAAAATTAAATTATCAAGAAATAGTCAATTATTCCACTGAAACGTCAATAACATCAGGATAGGGATAGGGCCAACAAGGGATACTCAAGATATCCTCACAGGTAATAACAGTGAAATGGCTGGAATATTGAATAGTTACTTTGCCTCATTATTTATCAGAGAGACTATACATGCTTAACATAACTTCTCCGCTTTTCAATTCTATCCCCCTGGAAATGAACCCCAGTGCTTGGCTTGTTTTTATTTATGTCGTCGCCACTTTTAGTGGTTTGTGTACCTGTAGTCCGAGATCCTTGGTTAAACCACACTTGGAGCACTGTGAACACTTCTGGTCTCCCTATTATAAAAAGGATATCGAGGAATTGGCGAAGGTGAAAATGATGATGATGCCAGAACTGAAAGATAATACCTTTCATGATAGATTTAACAGGCTGATGGCTGACATGATGGAGGTCTTTGGATAATGAAAGTGTTTGATTGGGTCGACGTAGAGAAAATGTTTCCACTCGTAGGGGACTCTAAAACTATCGGTTATCAATATAAGATAGTCACTGATAAATCCAATAGAGAATTCATGGGAAACGTCTTTACCAAAGAGTTGCAAGAATGTGGAATTCGCTACCGGAAGGAGCAGTTGAGGCAAATAACATCGATCCATGCAATGGCAAACGAGATAAACACACGGGGGCGAAAGGAATGGAAGAGTTTGCGGATGTGGGCAAGTGAAGCAGTGAGGGAAGAGTCTTGTGTGAAGCCGAAAGGCTGGCACAGACCCGTTGGGTCAAATGGCCTGGATCTGTGCGGCAAACGCAATTTTAACAACGACAACGACAGCGACTGATTACTGATTTTCTGACTCCCCAAAGGAATCACTGGGAATGTGCAAGGAGGCGTCGGGATTTGAACCAGAGACCTCTATGATCTGCAGTCAAATGCTCTACCACTGAGCTACACCCCCACATTTGTTGAACGTTCTTGCACGCACAATGTAATGGATCTCAGTAGCTGGCAGTCACCATGTTGATCTGACCAACATGAAAATAAGCTTCATCAGTTATTCTGGGAGACAGGTAAATACAGCAATCAGAAATGAATCATGAACGGAGTGAGTCACACTATTGTGTACAGATGCGATGCACAACCCAACATGGAAAGCCTTGTCACTAAACTTCAGTGAACACATCCTCACCACAGAACGCGGAACTGGAAGCACCAGACAAACGACACCTGAATTTCAACCAGATGTTTCTCCAGCAGCTGTCAAGTGCTCTCTCACTGTGCTCTGCCCCTAGTTCTGCAGATCGTTACAGTCAACAGAAGAAACAACAGGTTCAATGTGCAGTTTCACAAGATCATGCTCTCAGTGCCATATATGTAAGTGTACAGAATATCGAATCAATGTAATAAATAAACATCCAGCAGGCATTTGGCAAGAGCGGACAGGAGGAGATAGTGTGTGAAGTGACTAATATTTGTTAAGTCAACAGATTCATTTACAGGTTACGGAACAGAAGTGGGACTTAACGAAAGGGAAAGTGTGTCAATTGCATCCTGGCCATGAAATAAGAAGCTGTGAGTGTCGAAATTGTGACGTCGCCAGGAAATAAAAGTGGAAAATGCTGAAAGCCTCTATTTGACCCGCGGATGCTCGCAGAGAGTGCTGGCAATAGGCGTGTGGCCGTCTTTCTCAATTATTATTTTAAACCTTATCACTAGTGCCTTGATATTCGCCGACACTTACTTCTCCGATCTCCTCCGTTTCATTCCCCATTACGAGATCCAGCAGTGATTCCTCTCTTGTCTGCCTGTCTCTCATTTGTAATTTTATCACTCCTGCCTGCTCTCCCTGCCTCCCTCTCGCTCTCACTCATTCAGTCACTCGCACACTCACGAACACGCTAATTCACTCACTCTATCCATCCCTCATTCCCTCCTTCCCTCACTCCCTCCCTCACTCACTCTCACATCACTGCCGACCTCAATCCCTCCACCGTAAAGATTGAGAGGGACATCAGTAAGACAAAGACCAAATTAATAGATTGGAAAAAACAATTTTTGAGGTTGTGAGATTGGAACCTGGGAAGGTGAACTCGTAAAAATCTTGACAAAGATATAGAACAGGTTTTGGGAAATATTTGAAACGGTGATCAATAGATTTCAAGAGAAATTCATTCCTCTAAAAAAAAAAGCAACAAATATTCAATAATGAAACATTGTGGATGAATAAAGAGATAGAGATAAGGTAAAATAGAAATTGAACAAATGCATATTCTAACTGCATGGACAATAAAGGAAAGGATGATAAAGAGGAAAATGAAGACGTTAGGAAGGATGTCAACAAGCAATCAGGAAAGCAGAAAGGAAATACAAAATTAAATTATCAAGAAATAGTCAATTATTCCACTGAAACGTCAATAACATCAGGATAGGGAAAGGGCCAACAAGGGATAAACAAAAAAACTCAGAGGTAATAACAGTGAAATGGCTGGAATATTGAATAGTTACGTTGTCTCAGTATTTATCAGGGAGACTATACATGCTTAACATAACTTCTCCGCTTTTCAATTCTATCCCCCTGGAAATGAACCCCAGTGTTTGGCTTGTTTTTATTTATGTCGTCGCCACTTTTATTGATTTGTGTACCTGTAGTCCGAGATCCTTGGTTAAACCACACTTGGAGCACTGTGAAGACTTCTGGTCTTCCTATTATCAAAAGGATATCGAGGAATTGGCGAAGGTGAAAATAATGATGATGCCAGAATTGAAAGATAATACCTTTCAGGATAGATTTAACAGGTGATGGCTGACATGATAGAGGTCTTTGGATAATGAAAGGGTTTGATTGGGTAGACGTAGAGAAAATGTTTCCACTCGGAGGGGACTCTAAAACTATCGGTTATCAATATAAGATAGTCACTAATATATCCAATAGAGAATTCATGGGAAACTTCTTTACCAAAGAGTTGCAAGAATGTGGAATTCGCTACCTTAAGGAGCAGTTGAGGCAAATAACATCGATACATGAAATGGCAAACTAGATAAACACACGAGGGCGAATGGAATGGAAGAGTGTGCGGATGGGGGCAAATGAAGTCGGGAGGGAGGTGTCTTGTGTGAAGCAGAAAGGCTGGCACAGACCCGTTGGGTCAAAAGGCCCAGATCTGTGCGGCAAACTCAATCGAAACAATGACAGCGACAGATGACTGATTTTCTGAGTCCCCAAAAGAAGCACTTAGAATGTGCAAAGAGGCGCCTGGATTCGAACCAAAGACCTCTTGATCTGCAGTCAAATGCTCTACCACTGAGCTGCACCCCCACATTTGTTGATCATTCTTGCACGCACAATGGAATGGAGCTCAGTAGCTGGCAGTCACCAATGTTGATCTGATCAACATGAAAAGAATCTTCATCATTTTTTCTGGGAGACAAATAAATACAGCAATCAGAAATGAATCATGAACGGAGTGAGTCACAATATTGTGTGCAGATGCGATGCACAACCCAACATGGAAAGCCTTGTCACTAAACTTCAGTGAACACATCCTCACCATAGAACGCGGAACTGGAAGCACCAGACAAACGACACCTGAATATCAATTAGATGTTTCTCCAGCAGCTGTCAAGTGCTCTCTCACTGTGCTCTGCCCCTCGTTCTGTGGATCGTTACAGTCAACACAAGAAACAACAGGTTCAATGTGCAGTTTCACAAGATCATGCTCTCAGTGCCATATATGTAAGTGTACAGAATATCGAATCAATGTAATAAATAAACATCCTTCAGGCATTTGGCAAGAGCGGACAGGAGGAGATAGTGTGTGAAGTGACTGTAATATTTGTTAAGTCAATAGATTCATTTACAGGTTACGGAACAGAAGTGGGACTTAACGCAAGGGAAAGTGTGTAAATTGCATCCTGGCCATGAAATAAGAAGCTGTGAGTGTCGAAAGAGTGACGTCGCCAGGAAATAAAAGTGGAAAATGTTGAAAGCTTCTATTTGGCCCGCGGATGCTCGCAGAGTGCTGTCAATAGGCTTGTGGCCGTCTTTCTCAATTATTATTTTAAACCTTATCACTTGTGCCTCGATATTCGTCTACACTTACTTCTATCTCCTCCGTTTCATTTCCCATTACTAGATCCAGCAGTGATTCCACTCTTGTCTGCCTGTCTCTCTTTTGTAATTTTATCACTCCTGCCTGCTCTCCATACCTCCCTCTCGCTCTCACTCATTCAGTCACTCGCACACTCACGAACACGCTAATTCACTCACTCTATCCATCCCTCATTCCAACCTTCCCTCACTCCCTCCATCCCTCCCTCACTCACTCGCAAACTAACACCCTACCTCAAACCCTCCACCGTAAAAGATTGAGAGAGACATAAGTAAGACAAAGACCAAATTAATAGATTGGAAACAAATTATTTTTGATGGGGTGAGATTGGAACCTCGGAAGGTGAACTTGGAAAAAATCTTGACACAGATGGAGAAAAGGTTTTGGGAAATATTTGAAACGGTGATCAATAGAGTTCAAGAGAACTATATTCCTCTAAAGAAAACAACAAATAGTCAATGATGAAACATTGTGGATGAATAAAGAGATAAGGGTAAAATTGAAATTAAACAAAGGCATCTTCGAATCACATGGACAATAAAGGAAAGGATGATGAAGGGGAAATGAAGATGTTAAGAAGGATGTCAAAAAGCAATCAGGAAAGCAGAAAGGAAATACAAGATTAAATTATCAAGAAATAGTCAATTATTCCACTGAAACGTCAATAACATCAGGATAGGGAAAGGGCCAACAAGCGATACACAAGATATACTCACAGGTAATGACATTGAAATGGCTGGAATATTGAATAGTTACTTTGCCTCTGTATTTATCAGGGAGACTATAGATGCTTAACATAACTTCTCCGCTTTTCAATTCTATCCCCCTGGAAATGAACCCCAGTGCTTGGCTTGTTTTTATTTATGTCGTCGCCACTTTTAGTGGTTTGTGTACCTGTTGTCCGAGATCCTTGGTTAAACCACACTTGGAGCACTGTGAACACTTCTGGTCTCCCTATTATAAAAAGGATATTGAGGAATTGGCGAAGGTGAAAATAATGATGATGCCAGAAATGAAAGATAATACCTTTCAGGATAGATTTAACAGGCTGATGGCTGACATGATGGAGGTCTTTGGATAATGAAAGGGTTTGATTGGGTCGACGTAGAGAAAATGTTTCCACTCGAAAGGGACTCTAAAACTATCGGTTATCAATATAAGATCGTCACCAATAAATCCAATAGAGAATTCATGGGAAACTTCTTTCCCAAAGAGTTGCAAGAATGTGGAATTCGCTCCCTCAAGGAGTAGTTGAGGCAAATAACATCGATACATGAAATGGCAAACGAGATTAACACACGGGGGCGAAAGGAATGGAAGAGTGTGCGGATGTGGGCAAGTGAAGTCGTGAGGGAGGAGTCTTGTGTCAAGTCGAAAGGCTGGCACAGACCCGTTGGGTCAAATGGCCTGGATCTGTGCGGCAAACTCAATTTTAACAACGACAGATTACTGATTTTCTGACTCCCCAAAAGAAGCACTGGGAATGTGCAAGGGGGCGCTTGGATTCGAACCAGAGACCTCTTGATCTGCAGTCAAATGCTCTACCAGTGAGCTACACCCCCACATCTGTTGAACGTTCTTGCACGCACAATGTAATGGATCTCAGTAGCTGGCAGTCACCATGTTGATATGACCAACATGAAAATAAGCTTCATCAGTTATTCTGGGAGACAGGTAAATACAGCAATCAGAAATGAATCATGAACGGAGTGAGTCACACAATTGTGTACAGATGCGATGCACAACCCAACATGGAAAGCCTTGTCACTAAACTTCAGTGAACACATCCTCACCACAGAACGCGGAACTGGAAGCACCAGACAAACGACACCTGAATTTCAACCAGATGTTTCTCCAGCAGCTGTCAAGTGCTCTCTCACTGTGCTCTGCCCCTAGTTCTGTAGATCGTTACAGTCAACACAAGAAACAACAGGTTCAATGTGCAGTTTCACAAGATCATGCTCTCAGTGCCATATATGTAAGTGTACAGAATATCGAATCAATGTAATAAATAAACATCCAGCAGGCATTTGGCAAGAGCGGACAGGAGGAGATAGTGTGTGAAGTGACTTTAATATTTGTTAAGTCAATAGATTCATTTACAGGTTACGGAACAGAAGTGGGACTTAACGAAAGGGAAAGTGTGTAAATTGCATCCCGGCCATGAAATAAGAAGCTGTGAGTGTCGAAATTGTGACGTCGCCGGGAAATAAAAGTGGAAAATGCTGAAAGCCTCTATTTGACCCGCAGATGCTCGCAGAGAGTGCTGGCAATAGGCGTGTGGCCGTCTTTCTCAATTATTATTTTAAACCTTGTCACTAGTGCCTCGATATTCGCCTACACTTACTTTTCCTATCTCCTCCGTTTCATTCCCCATTACTAGATCCAGCAGTGATTCCTCTCTTGTCTGCCTGTCTCTCATTTGTAATTTTATCACTCCTGCCTGCTCTCCCTGCCTCCCTCTCGCTCTCACTCATTCAGTCACTCGCACACTCACGAACACGCTAATTCACTCACTCTATCCATCCCTCATTCCCTCCTTCCCTCACTCCCTCCCTCACTCACTCTCACATCACTGCCGACCTCAATCCCTCCACCGTAAAGATTGAGAGGGACATCAGTAAGACAAAGACCAAATTAATAGATTGGAAAAAAACTATTTTTGAGGGGGTGAGATTGGAACCTGGGAAGGTGAACTTGGAAAAAATCTTGACAAAGATATAGAACAGGTTTTGGGAAATATTTGAAACGGTGATCAATAGAGTTCAAGAGAAATACATTCCTCCAAAAAAACAACAACAAATAGACAATAATGAAACATTGTGGATGAATAAAGAGATAAGGGTACAATTGAAATTGAACAAATGCATATTCTAACTACATGGACAATAAAGGAAAGGATGATAAAGGGGAAAATGAAGACGTTAGGAAGGATGTCAACAAGCAATCAGGAAAGCAGAAAGGAAACACAAAATTAAATTATCAAGAAATAGTCAATTATTCCACTGAAACGTCAGTAACATCAGGATAGGGATAGGGCCAACAAGGGACACACAAGATATACTCAGAGGTAATAACAGTGAAATGGCTGGAATATTGAATAGTTACTTTGCCTCAGGATTTATCAGGGAGATTATACATGCTTAACATAACTTCTCCGCTTTTCAATTCTATCCCCCTGGAAATGAACCCCAGTGCTTGGCTTGTTTTTTTTAATGTCGTCACCACTTTTAGTGATTTGTGTGCCTGTAGTCCGAGATCCTTGGTTAAACCACACTTGGAGCACTGTGAACACTTCTGGTCTCCCTATTATCAAAAGGATATCGAGGAATTGGCGAAGGTGAAAATAATGATGATGCCAGAACTGAAAGATAATACCTGTCAGGATAGATTTAACAGGCTGATGGCTTACATGATGGAGGTCTTTGTATAATGAAAGGGTTTGATTTGGTCGACGGAGAGAAAATGTTTCCACTCGTAGGGGACTCTAAAACTATCGGTTATCAATAAAAGATAGTCACTGATAAATCCAATAGAGAATTCATGGGAAACTTCTTTAACAAAGAGTTGCAAGAATGTGGAATTCGCTACCTTAAGGAGTAGTTGAGGCAAATAACATCGATACATGAAATGGTAAACTAGATAAACACACGGGGGCGAAAGGAATGGAAGAGTGTGCGGATGGGGGCAAATGAAGTAGGGAGGGAGGTGTCTTGTGTGAAGCATAAAGGCTGGCACAGACCCGTTGGGTCAAAAGGCCTGGATCTGTGCGGCAAACTCAATACAAACAACGACAGCGACAGATGACAGATTTTCTGAGTCCCCAAAAGAAGCACTTAGAATGTGCAAGGGGGCGCCAGGATTCGAACCAGAGATCTCGTGATCTGCAGTCAAATGCTCTACCACTGAGCTACACCCCCACATCTGTTGACCATTCTTGCACGCACAATGTAATGGAGCTCAGTAGCTGGCAGTCACCAATGTTGATATTACCAACATGAAAAGAAGCTTCATCAGTTATTCTGGGAGACAAATAAATACAGCAATCAGAAATGAATCATGAACGGAGTGAGTCACACTATTGTGTACAGATGCGATGCACAACCCAAATTGGAACGCCTTGTCTCTCGGCTTCATTGAATTCATCCTCACCACAGAACGCGGAACTCGAAGCACCAGCCAAACAACATCAGAATTTCAAGCAGAGGTCTTCAGCTGCTTTAAATCCTCTGTCACTGTGCTCTGCCCCCAGCTCTTTAGATACTTGCAGTCAACAAATGCAGTGCCAGGTTCAATGCGTGGTTTTCCAAGTTCATGCTATCAGTGTCATATATGTAAGTGTACAGAATATAATAAAGATGCATCCAGCAGGCATTTGGCAAGTGTGGCAGGAGGAGCTAGTGTGTGAAGCAACTGTAACCTATTAGTTAGGAGGCAATGCTGGACCTGGTTCCAGGGATTGAGATAGTTAATGTGGAGCAAGTGTCCTTGGGGGAGCATTTACGGAAAAGCGAACAGAGTATCATAAGGATTAGAATAACAATGGAAAAGGAGAAAGATTAATCTAGAGTAAAAATACTTAATTGGAAGAGGGTCAATTACAGAGGATTGAGAACTGATCCGGCCCTGGTAAAATGGAATCAAAACTGTAATCGAGCAAAGAGCGGCTTTTGAAGAGGAGATTGTTCGGGTACAGTCTGTGTACATTCCCACAAGAGGAAAAGGTAGGGCAACTAAAGCCAGAGCTCTCTGGATGACGAAGGAGATAGAGAATAAAATGAAGCAGAGGAAGAGGCCGTATGGCAGATGTCAGGTTGATAATACAAGTGAGAACCAGGCTGAGAATGGAAAGTTCAGAGGTGAAGTGAAAAAGGAAACCACACTTGGAGTAACGTGAACAATTCTGGTCTCCAGATTTTAAGAAGAATGAAGAGGAATTGGCAAAGCTGAAACAAAGATTCACAAGGATGATAATAGAACTCGGAGCATATAATTCTCAGGAGGACTAAACAGGTTGGAGCTCTTTTCTCTGGAAAAGGGAAGACTGGGGGGTGACCTGATAGAGGTCTTTAAGATTATGAAAGGGTTCGATAGGGTAGACGCAGAAAAAACGTTTCCATTTGTGAGGGAATTCAGGAGAATCTTCTTTACCCAAAGGGCGGTAAGAATGTGGAACTCGCCACCAAAAGGAATAATTGAGGCAAATGGCATAGATGCTTTAAAAGGGAAGCTAGATGAAGAGATGAAAGAGAAAGGAATGTGTGGCTGATCGAACGAGATGGAATCGGGCAGGAGGTGACTCATGTGGTGCACAAATACCGGAATTGACCAATCGAGATAGCAAACCTGTTTCTCTGCGGAAGCTTCAATGTAAACAACAATCCTGCTGCTACTGGGAATTCAGACTTACTGTATGAATCACAAAATCATTTAGAAAGAAGAGGGAGTATCGGGATTTAAACCAGCGATCGCTTGATTTACAATGAAACACTGCAATTAAGCAATGCACCCACTGATATCGTCCACGGATGAAGTAATGCAACGGAGTTCAGTACCTGGCAGTCATCACTGAAGTGAGAACCAATCTGAAAAGAAGCTTCATCAGTTATTCTGGGACACAAATAATTACAGCAATCAAAAATGATTCATGATCGGAGTGAGTCACAATATTGTGCACAGATGCGATGCACAACCCAACATGGAAGGCCTTGTTACTAAACTTCAGTGAACACATCCTTACCACAGAAGGCGGAACTGGAAGCACCAGACAAACGACACCTGAATTTCAACCAGATATTTCTCCAGCAGCTGTCAAGTGCTCTCTCACTGTGCTCTGCCCCTAGCTCTGCAGATCGTTACAGTCAACACAAGAAACAACAGGTTCAATGTGCAGTTTCACAAGATCATGCTCTCAGTGCCATAAATGTAAGTGTACAGAATATCGAATCAATGTAATAAATAAACATCCAGCAGGCATTTGGCAAGACCGGACAGGAGGAGATGGTGTGTGAAGTGACTGTAATATTTGTTAAGTCAATAGATTCATTTACAGGTTACGGAACAGAAGTGGGACTTAACGAAAGGGAAAGTGTGTAAATTGCATCCTGGCCATGAAATAAGAAGCTGTGAGTGTCGAAAGTGTGACGTCGCCAGGAAATAAATGTGGAAAATGCTGAAAGCCTCTATTTTACCCGCGGATGCTCGCAGAGAGTGCTGGCAATAGGCGTGTGGCCGTCTTTCTCAATTATTATTTTAAACCTTATCACTAGTGCCTCGATATTCGCCGACACTTACTTCTTCTATCTCCTCCGTTTCATTCCCCATTACTAGATCCAGCAGTGATTCCTCTCTTGTCTGCCTGTCTCTCTTTTGTAGTTTTATCACTCCTGCCTGCTCTCCCTGCCTCCCTCTCGCTCTCACTCATTCAGTCACTCGCACACTCACGAACACGCTAATTCACTCACTCTATCCATCCCTCATTCCCTCCTTCCCTCACTCCCTCCCTCACTCACTCACTCACACACTCACTCTCTACCCCAGACTTCAGTGAACACATCCTTACCACAGAACGTTTGTCTGGAAGCACCTGACAAAGGACACCTGAATTTCAACCAGATTTTTCTCCAGCAGCTGTCAAGTGCTCTCTCACTGTGCTCTGCCCCTAGCTCTGTCGATCGTTACAGTCAACACAAGAAACAACAGGTTCAATGTGCAGTTTCACAAGATCATGCTCTCAGTGCCATATATGTAAGTGTACAGAATATCGCATCAGTGTCATAAATAAGCTTCCAGCAGGTATTAGGCAAGTGTGGACAGGAGGAGATAGTGTGTGAAGCGACTGTAACATGTGTTAAGTCAAAATATTCAGTTACAGGTTGCGGAAGAGAAGTTGGTTCATCAAATGGAAAAGTGTCTAAATTGCAGAATTCACATCCTAACCATGAAATAAGAGACCGTGAATGTCCAAAGTGGACAATGCTCAAAAGCCTCTGTTTGACCCTCCGGATTCGAATAGAAATTGCTGGCCACAGGCTTGTGGCTGTGTTTCTCAATCATAATTTTAAATCTTGCCGCTAGTGCCTGGCTATTCTCCTACACTTACTTCTCTTACCTGCACCGTTTCATTTGCCATTATTGGATCAAGCAGTGATTCCTCTCTTGCCCACCTGTCTCCCTTTTATCATTACATCGTTCCTGCCTGCTCTATCCGTCACCCTCTCGCTGTCACTCATTCATTCACTCAAACGCTCACGAACTCACTCCCTCCCTCCCTCCCTCGCTCACTTCCTCCCTCCCTGACTCACTCACACACTCACTCCCTCCCTCAATCCCTCCTCAGTAAAATATTTAGAAATACTTAAGTAAGACAAATAACAAAGTAATTGATTTGAAACAAACTAATTTTGAACGGATTGGAATAGAACTGGGGAAGTTGAAAAAAATTGACAAAGAGATAGAACAGGAGTGGGAAATATTGAAGAAGGTGATTAATCTCTCTCTGGCACTCCCTCAAAGTGGAGAGGGGACGGGAATGGAAGGGTTCGATGAACGAGGGAGGAAGCGGGCCTGTGTGGAGAATGGACGCTGGCATCGAACAAGTGGGCAAAATGGCCGACTGTGGACTCAATGTCAATAACAATCCTGCAGCTGCAGGAACAGACTGACTGCATGACTTCCGACAGGGAACAATTAAAAGATAGAGGGGGCGCTTGGATTTGAACCAAAGACCTCTTGATCTGCAGTCAAATGCTCTACCGCTGAGCTACACCCCCACATCTGCATGAAGTGTTAGCACACACAAGTCAATGGAGTCTAGCACCTGGCCATCATCAACATTGATCGCACCATTCTGAAAAGAACCTTCATGAGTTATTCTGATAGGCAAGAATATGACTCCACCTCCAGAGCCTGACCCGTCCCTCAGAATTTAACTCTTCCCTTCGAGTCTGCCTCCGCCCTCAGAATCTGACACGGCACTCAGTGTCGGATCCCCTCCCCCAGCCTTTGACCTCTGCCCCAGAGTCTGACCCTTCCCCCAGTGTCTGACCCTACCTCCAGAGTCGGACTCCTCCCCCAGAGTCTGAACCTTGCCCCAGAATCTGTCACCTCCCCCAGAGTCTGACCGGACACCGAGTCTGACCACTGTCCCAGAGCCTGACTCCTCCCCCAATGACTGACTCCTCCCCCAATGACTGACTCCAACCTCAATGACTGACTCCGCCCTAAGAGCCGGACACCTCCACAGCGTCTGAGTCCTCCCTCAGAGCCTTACTCCTCCATCAGAGTCTAACTCCTCCCCAGAGCCTTCCTCCTCCCTCAGAGTCTAACTCCTCCTCAGAGCCTTACTCCTCCCTCAGAGTCGGTCCCCTCCCCCGAGTCTGACTGTTCCCCCAGAGCCTGATTCCGCCTCCAGAGACTGACTCCTCCCCCAGAGCCTGACTCTTCCCCAGAGCTTGAATCCTGCCTCAGAGCCAGACACCCACCCCGACCCGATAATCTGACTCTTCCCCCAGAAAGTGAACCCGCCCCTGTATCTGACTCCGCCCTCAGGGCCTGACCCTGAAGAGGAGAGATTGGGTTGACTCGGCCTGTATTCACTCGAATTTAGAAGAATGAGAGCTGATCTCATTGAAACAAAAAAATTCTGACAGGACTAGACAGATTGGATACTGGGAGGATTTTTCCGCTGACCGAGGGGTCCAGAACAAGGGGTCACAGGTATGGGGTAGGACATTTAGGACTGAGATGAGGAGAAATTTCTTCACTCAGACTGTGGTGAACCTGTGGAATTCTCTACCACAGAAGGCTGTGGAGGCCAAATCACTGAATATATTGAAGAATGAGAGAGATCGATTTCAAGACACTGAAGGCATCAAGGGGTATGTGGAGAGAGCGGGAATATGGTATTGAGATAGAGGATCAGCCATGGTCATATTGAATGGCAGAGCAGGCTCGAAGGGCCGAATATGCTCCTATTTTCTATGTTTCTTCGCCGGAGCAGCAGACGAGGGAGATCGCGTGAGATGAAGTCGGGTGGGAGGATGCTTGTGTGGAGCATCAACGATGGCAGAAACCAAACGAGTCGGCCTGTTTCCCTGCTGTCGACTCGATGTAAACAACAATTTTACTGCTGCAGTGAAGGCAGACTGAGTGCACGGTTCCCAAGGTAAGAAGTAAAACGTGCAAGGAGGCGTTTGGATTTGAACCGAAAATCTTGTAATCTGCAGTTATATGCTCTAACACTGAGCCACACCTTGACATCTGTGATGATTTGGTGCACTTACAAACTGATGAAGCTTCTTTTCAGGTTGGTTATATTAACATTGCTGACTGCCAGGTACTGAGCTCCGTTAAGTTTTGTGAGCAAGAAATCATCACAGATGTGGGGGTGTAGCTCAGTGGTCGAGCATTTAACTGCAAATCATGATGTCGTTGGTGCCAATCCAGATATCCGCTCTCCCTTTTTTAACTGCATCCTGTTGGGAGTCATTCCGTCGGTCTACCTTCCCTGCAGCTGCAGGTTTGTTGTTTATGTTGAGCAAAATTGAGTCGACAGCAGAGAAACAGGCTACTCGGCCCAACTGGTCTATGCTGACATTGATGCTCCACAATAGCCTCCTCACTCCCTACTTCATCTGACCCTATCATCATATCCTTCGATTCATTTCTCCCCCATATGATAATCCAGCTTCCACTAAAATGCATCCACAATATTCCCCTCAACTATTCCTTGTGGTAGCGAGTTCCACATTCTCACCGCTCGCTGGGATAATAAGTTTCTCCTGAATTCCCTATTGGATTTATCAGTGACGATCTTATATTGATGACCTATGCTTTTGGACTCCCCAACAAGTGGAAACATTTTCTCTGTGTCTAAAATGTTTATAATCTTAAAGACCTCTATCAGGTCACCCCTAAGCCTTCTCTTTTCTAGAGAAAGGAGCCCCAGCCTGTTCAATCTTTCCTGATAGATGTCTCATCTCAGTTCTGGTATCATCCCAGTAAATCTTTTACGCACCTTCTTCAATGCCTCGATATCCTTTTTATAATATTGCGTAATTTTATTATTTTATGTATTGTCTACAGATGGGGATGGGCAACCAAATGGTGTTTCAATATTGACTAGTTTGTTTTTTGAGGAATATATTTCTGCTAAACTCTATTGATCTCCGTTTTCAATATTTGCCTCTGCTGTTCCATCTCTTTGTCTGTCAAAATGTTTTACAGTTTATTTAACGTAGTTCCAATCTCATCCGCTGAAAATTAGCTTTGTTCCAATCTATTACTTTGTCTTACTAATGACTTTCTCAATCTCTTCGGATAGAGGGATTGTGGGAGTGAGGCAGTGAATCAGTTAGTGTGTGAATGAGTGAGTGTTTGAGTGATTGAATGCGAGAGGGAGGCAGGGAGAGCAGGCTGAAGCGATGAAATGATAAAACAGAGACAGGCAGACAAGAGAGGAATCACTGCTGCATCTAGTAATGGGAACTGAAACGGAGGAGATAAGAAATGTCAGTTTCGGGGAACATCTAGGCAATAGTGATCATAACATAACGAAGTTTCGAATAATGATTGAGAAAGACGACCACAAGCCTGTCGCCATCAATTTTTGCCTCCATCTGACGGAAAAAATGAGACTTTTCAGAATTTTCCACTTTCTTTTCCTGGAGGATTCACACTTTGGACACTCACAGCCTCCTATTTCATGGCCAGGTTGTGAATTCTGCATGTTACACACTTTTCCATTCATTAAGGCCCACTTCTGTTCCGCAACCTGCAATCGAATGTATTGACTTAAAACAACTTACAGTCACTTCACACACTGTCTCCTCCTGTCCACACTTGCCTAATACCTGCTGGACGATTATTTATTACATTGATGCGATATTCAGTACACTTCCATATATGGCAGACAGAGCATGATATTGTGAAACTGCACATTGAACCTGCTGTTTCTTGTGTTGGCCGCTGGGGCAGAGCACAGTGGGATCGTATTTGACTGCAGCTGGAGAAACCTCTGGTTGAAATTCAGGTTTCGTTTGGCTGGTGCTTCTTGTTCCGCGTTCTGTGGTGAGGATGTGTTCACTGAAGCTTAGTCACAAGGCTTTCCATGTTGGGTTGTGCATCGCACCTATACACAATAGTGTGACTGACTGCATTCAGGAAACATTCTGATTGTCATAGTTATTTGTCTCCCAGAATAACTTATGAAGCTTCTGTTCAGGTTGGTTATATCAACAATGGTGACTGCCAGATACTGAGCTCCGTTACCTTGTGTGTGCACGAAATCATCACCGAGCATTTAACGGCAGATAAAGAGGTCTCTGGTTCAAATCCAGTTTCCTCCTTTTAAATTCTTATCTCGGGAATCAGACACTCAGTCCGTCCTTCCCTGCAACAACAGAATTGATGTTTTTATCGAGTCTACAGCAGGGAAGCAGGCCACTCATCTCCTTTGGTCAATGCCGCTGTTGATGCTCCACACGAGCATCCTCCCTCCACACTTCATCTCACCCAATCACACTCCCCTTCCGTCACTGTCCCCCAACCTGTGCTCATCCATCTTCGCTTTCACCCATCTGTCCTGTTTGCTCCGACTTCTCCTCCTGGTGGCGAGTTCCACATTCTCACCACACTGGTGACCATCTTATAGCGATGACCTCTCGTTCTGGTCTTCCCCACATGATGGAAACATTTCCTCCACCCCAGTCCACCTTATTAAAGCCATTATTTATTTTAAGGAAAGTGTTTATGATCTGGAATGCGCTGCCTCATTCGGACAGTGGATGCAGATTCAATTGCAGCTTTCAGAAAGGTAATTGGATAAACACTTGAAGGGATTAAAATTGCAGGGCTACGGGGAAAGAGCGGGGGAATGGGACTAACTGCATTGCCCTTACAAAGAGCTGGCACGGGTGCGATGGGCCAAATGGCTTCCTTCTGTGCTGTAACCAATCGTTGATTCTATAATTCTACGTCTGCACAGTGACTGATCAAAGTCAAGGAAACTGAGTCATTGGGAGGAGTCAGACTGTGGGGGAGGATTCAGGCTCTGGGGGAGGAGTCAGTGTCTGGAGGAGGACTCAGGCTCTGAATGAGTTATCAGGCTCTGGTGGAGGAGTTAGACTCTGTAGGTGGAGTCACACTCTATGGAGGGGTTAGACTCTGGGGCAGGCGTCAGACGCGAGGAGCGGGGTCCGACTCTGGGGTCGAAGTCCAGTCTCTGGGTTTGGAGTCAGACGCCGAGGGCGGGGTCAGACTCTGGGGGATTGGTCAGGCAAAAGGGAATAGAAAGAGGTTTGGGGCAAAAGGGAACAGGAAGAGGATGTCAAAAAACAATTCAGAAAGCGATGAGAAACAAGGAAATTAATTCTTAAGGAATATAAAATGAAATAGAAAATTCTTCAACAGACACATCAATAACAAAAGTATACTTGCCAGATTATTAGGACCACTCGGGGGTACATAAGATAGGGTAAAGGTAGAGAAAAATTTTCCACTTGTGGGGAGTTCATTACTGGAGCTTATCAATATCAGATAATCTAATAAATCCACAAAGGAATTCAGAAGAAACTTCCTTACCCAAAGGGTTGTAAGAATGTTGAAAAGGCTATCAAATGGAATAGTTGAGTTAAATAACTTCGATGCATTTAAGGGGAAACTAGATTAGCACACGAAGGAGAAAGGAATGGAAGCTGGATGGGGAGTTTCAGATGAACGAGTCTGGATGCTGACATAGAACACTTGAGCCAAATGGCCTGCTGTAGACTCAATGCAACTCAACGTAAATAACAAACCTGCAACTGCAGGAACAGACTTACTGTATGACTCTCTGGAGAAAACATTTTAAAGATAGAGGGGGCGCCTGAAGTTGAATCAAAGACCGCTTGATCGCCAATCCAATGCTACTACCGAGCTAAACCCACACACCTAGGCTGTTTTTTTGCACAGACAAGGTAATGGAGCTCAGTACCTGGTCATCATCAATATTGATATCGCTATGCTGAAATGAAACGCCATCAGTTATTCTGGGAGACAAATAACTACGGCAATCAAAAATGTTTCATGAATGAAAAGAGTCACACTATTGTGTACAGATGCGATGCACAACCCAACATGGAAAGCCTTGTCACTAAGCTTCAATGAACACATCCTGACCACAGAACGTGGAAATAGAAGCACCAGACAAACGACACCTGAATTTGAACCAGAGTTTTCTCCAGCTGCGGTTAAATGCTCTCTCACTGTTCTCTGTCCCAAGCTCTTTAGATCGTTGCAGTCCACACAAGAAACACTAGGTTCAATGGGCCGTTTCTCAGTGCCATATACGTAACTGTACAGAATATCGCATCAATGTAATAAATACGCATCCAGCAGGCATTAGGCAAGTGTGGACAGGAGGAGATAGTGTGTGAAGTGACTGTAACACGTGTCAAGTCAATATATTCAGTTACAGGTTACGGAACAGAAGTGTGTCTTAATGAATGGAAAAGCGTGTAAATTGCAGAATTCATATCCTGGCCATGAAATAAGAAGCTGTGAGTGTTCAAAGTGTGAATTGTCCATGAAATAAAAGTGGAAAATGCTGAAAGGCTATCTTTGACCGTAAAATGGAGGCAGCAAGTGCTGATGACAGACTTCTGGCCCTCTTCCACCATCATTCTTTTAATCCCTATTATGTTATGATCGCTAGTGCCGACATGTTCCCCTATGATTACTTTTCTTTTCTCATCCGTTTTATTTGCCATGACTAGATCCAGAAACGATACCTCTCTTGTCTGCCTGTCTCCATTTTGTGATTTCGTTGATTCTGCCAGCCGTCCCAGCCCCAATCTCACACTCACTCAATCACTCACTCACTCATTCACAGACTCACTCACATTCACACTCTCTAACTTTCAGACTCATTCACTAAGTGACACACTCATTCACATCCTCACACAGTCACTCCCTCCCTCAATTCCTCCACCGTAAAAGATTGAGAA
Organism: Heptranchias perlo; assembly: GCF_035084215.1. NCBI lineage: Eukaryota > Metazoa > Chordata > Chondrichthyes > Hexanchiformes > Hexanchidae > Heptranchias > Heptranchias perlo. Next base: position 418,553 of record NW_027139761.1, on the reverse strand, counting down.
AGACAGAAGTAAGACAAGGACCAAAGTGATAGATTGGAACAAAGCTCATATTGAGCGGATGAGAATGGAACTCGGGAAGATAAACTGCAATAAATGTTGACGGACAAAGAGATAGAACAGGAGAGGCAAATATTTAAAACGGAGACCAATAGAGTTCAGTAGCAATATATTCCTCTAAACAGAAGAACAATCGGGCCAATAATAAAAGAACACTTGTTTGTGGATCCTCGTCGGTACATAATACATGAGGACACTTTTTTACACAGCGAGAGGTTCGGATCTGGAATGCACTGCACTTGGGGCTGATGGAGGCAGATTCAACCATGGCCTTCAAAAGGGAACTGGATAAGTACTTGAAACGAAAAAATGTGCAGGGCTATAGGGATTGGGCGGGGGAGTGGGACCAGCTGGATTCCTCTTGCATGGAGCTGGCATGGACTTGATGGGTTGAATTGCCCCCTTCCGTGATGTAACATTTCTATGATTATATTCCAAGTTAGTTGAACACGATTTGCCTTCAACAAATCCGTGCTGGCTTTCCTTTATTAATCCACATTTGTCCAAGTGACTATTAATTCCGTCCTGGATTATTCTTTATAAAACCTTCCTCACCACTGCGGTTGAACTCACTGGCCTGTCGGTGCCGGGTTTATCCACACACCCTTTTTTGAACCAGGGTGTAACAGTGCATATTATCCTGTGTGGGTTTAGTTCAGCAATAGAACACTTGACCATAAATCACGGAAGAGTGCTTGGTTCAAATCCATCAAAACACCTTACTATTGGGTCATTTTAGCCTCTTGTGGTGAAGTTGATTTATTACTTTCCCCACTACGCACATTGTTTGGTGACTTTAGTTCAGACCCATTTCTGTTCCGAAACCTGCAACTGAATGTATTGACTCAACATGTGTCACCATTGCGTTGCACACGAGCTCCTCCTCTCCGCACTTGCCGAATCCCTGCTGGATGCTTATTTATTAGGCAATTAGGAAAGCAAGTGGCATGTTGGCCTTTATTGCAAGTGGGTTGGAGTAAAAAAAGTAAGGAAGTCTTGTTGCAATAGTACAGAGCTTTAGTGAGACCTTACCTGGAGTACTGTGTACAGTATTGGTCTCCTTATCTAAGGAAGGATATACTTGCCTTAGAGGCGGTGCAACGAAGGTTCACAAGATTAATTCCTGGGATGAGAGGGTTGTCCTATGAGGAGAGATTGAGTGGAATGGGCCGATACTCTCTGGAGTTTAGAAGACTGACGGGTGATCTCATTGAAACATACAAGATTATTGGGGGACTTAACAGGGTAGTTACTGAGAGGATGTTTCTGGAGAGTCTAGAAGTAGAGGGCATAGTCTGAGGGTAAGGGGTCGGCCATTTAAGACTGAGATGAGGAGGAATTTCTTCGCTCAGAGGATTGTGAATCTTTGGAATTCTCTACCACAGAGGGCTGTGGATGCTCAGTCGCTGAGTATATTCAAGGCTGAGATGGAGAGATTTTTGGACTCTCGGGGAATCAAGGGATTTGGGGATAGAAAGCGAAAGTGGAGTTGAGGTCGAAGATCAGCCATGATCTGATTGAATGGCAGAGCAGGCTCGAGGGGCTTTATTGCCTACTCCTGCTCCTATTTCTTATGTTCTTATCTTATGTTCTTATTACATTGATGCGATATGCTGTACACGTCCATATATGGCACTGATAGCATGATCTTGTGAAACTGCACATTGAACCTGGTGTTGCTTGTGTAGTCGTCAACGATCGAAAGAGCTGGGGTCAGAGCAAAGTGAGAGAGATTTGACTGCAGTTGGAGAAACATTTGGATGCAATTCAGGTGTCGTTTATCTGATGCTTCGAGTTCCGCGTTCTGTGGTAAGGATGTGTTCACTGAAGCTCAGTGACAAGACTTTCCATGTGCGGTTGTGCATCGCATCTGTGCGCAATAGTGTGAATCACTCCATTCATGAAACATTTCTGATGACAGGGTTTTTGCACAAATATTGCATAAACCATATCCCTTAAACATTGTTACTTGTTTCTGTATCAAACTGATGAGGATGTATATCAAAATGAACAGATAAAGAGCACTTAAATGCAACAAATTTAATTCTGATAAATATTATTTTGCTAATAATAAACAGCCCATCCGAAAAACACTGCCCCGCGATACCCGGTGGGCAGGATGAGCTACTGTGAAATTGATATCACCCCAATGTGATTCGATCACGCTGCGTTTTGACGTGGTGTCAGATGTCTGTCTGTCTATCTGTCTGTCTGTATATCCGTCTGATTGCGTCTCTGCCTTTATCTCAGGCTTTTTGTTTGCTGGCTGCAGGCCTCCCTCCCCGAATGACTGAACAACTACCGGGCCGTGTATCGGAATCAATGACTTTGACTGACTGTCTGCCCATTTATGGACCTGAATGGCCACATTTCTGAGTTGCTACCTTCGCTCTGTGTCGCAGGCCTGTCTCTGTCCCTCAGGATAACAACACACCCACAAGCTTCGCGACTGAACACAGGTTTGGTCATTCTGTCCTCGCAGCTCCTTCGGGAGCTCATGATTTTGAAATGAAGACTTTTTCCTGGGTGACTTGTGAAGTTTTGGTCAGTGAAATGTTTGCGAAAGAGAAAGGAAGGAAAAGGATTGAGAGTCTTTCATGAGGGACAGAAGTGATGAAGTTTAACGGAGAAGCAACTCGATCACATTCAATGCAGAGAGAGACAAGGGCAGCAGGCACTTGGGAACAGCACCACCTGCACGTTCCCCTTCAAGTCACACACTATCCTGACTTGGAAATATATCCCCGTTCCTTCATCGTCGCCTGGTCAAAATTCTGGAACTTCCTACCTAACAGCACTGTGGGAGAACCTTCACCACACGGACTTCAGCGGTTCAATAATGCGACTCACCACCACCTTCTCAAGAGCAATTCGTGTTGGGAAATAAACGCTGGCCTTGCCAGCGACGCCCACATTCCATGAACGAATTAAAAAAAAGGACTCAGCGATTTACGTTCCAGCTGAACACATCCGATGAGGTTTTTTTGATTAGTTCGGGTTTCCGTCGTGTCGTGGTCATTCCGTTTGTTTATAAAGGCACAAAGTCTCCGGTTCGATGCCGGGTTCAAGCGTTATTTGGGAACTTGTTCCAGACGAACCTCCCGCCATAAACTTGTTCTCCAAAAAGGAGTGGTCACTGGTCGCTCATGTTAAATTTCAGAATGGTTGCATCAAATGCCTTGTGTCCTCAACATTTTTAACCAGACTGTTAAAATACGGTCTGGAAAACGAAAATCGGTGAAAGTTCATCACACACAGAACAGAACACTGATTTAAAGTTTCACTGTCCATGTTATATTTCCGTGAGTCTGCACCAGAAAGTTATCGGTTGACCAATGGCGATTGCAACAATTCTTGTTCTTTCACAGACTTTTATTAGTTTAATTAATTAATTTGATAGCGTTCATTACTCACTGTAACCTCAAGCTTTAGCTCGGTGAAAAAGCACTTTTATTTAACGTGAGAAACTTTGCCTCTCTCTGGCGTAATTATTTAGCGCGTTAACCGAAAAGTTGGTGGGTGGAGACCACTCAGGGAGGGTACAATGTCCGGGATTTCAAACCGCGTTTTCACTGCAAGAAAATGCACCATAAAGGAAATTGATGAAGAGAGGCGAATATTGTTGAATTGAAATAGTTAGTGTACAACTTGAAATTACCGCACATCGGAACAGAAAGTGAGATTAAGGACCAAAAAGGAGTTGTATGCACGGAGACAGAGGGCAAGGCTGAGATACCAAATGAGTACTTTGCATCTGTCTTCACCAAGGAAGAAGATGCTGCCAAAGACAGGAAAACAGGAAAACAAGGGGTATTTGAGATATTGGATGGGATAAAAATTGATAAAGAGCAGCTACTAGAAAGGCTGGCTGTAATTAAAGTGGATATGTCACCCGGTCTGGATGCGATGCATCCTTGGTTGCAAAGGGAAGTAAGGGTGGAAACTGCAGAGTTGCTGGCCATAATCTTCCAATCCTACGGGGGTGGTGACTGACGGCTGTTTAAGCATTTCTCAGTCGCACTACTCCCATTAATGAGACATTTTTATGCTAAATTCTGCTTAATGCATTCATGTCTCGTTTTCCTCACAGTGAAAAGTCAGTAATTTTATCCCAGTATAAAAGAAAAAAAGTCTCGTATTTATAAAGCGCTTTTCACCACCTCATGACGTCTCAAAGCGCTTTACAGCCAATGAGGTATTTTTGAAGTGTAGTCACTGTTATACTTGTGGTAGAGTGGATAATCTGCGGATGCTAAGATGGATAACAATGTAGCGTTAGAGCAATTAACTCCGCAGAGTCTCACTTGATAATACAAGTCACACATTCAAAGCGAATGTGGTAAAGAGAGGCTAATATTGTTGATATGGAATAGTTAGTGTACAACTTGAGATTACCGCACATCGGAATAGAAAACGTGATTGGATGGATAGAAGAGTTCTCAAAGGATGGCCGATCGGTAAAAGGAAGCACCGAATTCTGCAGTGGCTGCAGTTGTGTGATTGCGCTGGCTCTTTGGGTTAGGGGTATGAAGCTCGATTTGGGGATTTGATGATTGGTTTTGCATTCAAATCCCGGAAGAGCCCTGCGTTGCCATTTTAAGTGCAAGTTCAGTAATTGGTTTTTCAAGTCTTGACAGTGTGTGGAAGGCAGGAATGAGCATGTTGGAGCCCTAGAGGACAGAATGTAAAGGTTCTGTCGAAGCAACACACGTGGAGAAAAGAAATGTCTAATGATGGTGTGCAGGTTGATGCTGAACATGAATAGAAAAATAAATATATCCCAATTCACATGAACGCAGAATAAAAATACTCCGACATTAATCGTTAACCGAACTCGAGCCTCCCGAGCAGCAGGCGAGAATTCTACTGTTGAAACAGCAACGTCCGCACAACAGCCGGTTGCATGTGTTCAGCTGGAAGCCAAGAACATACAGTCTCATAGATCGTCTGTTTCAACATTCAGCATTTTGATCCACAGCCGTGTCGGATTTGTCGCTCGCAGCTGCGATGACCCAATGATTAAGGCGTTGGACTTGCAATGTGGTTTTTCGACGCAACACACATGGAGAAAGGCAAATGTCTCAAAATGGTGCGCAGATTGAAGCTGAGTGCGAATGTATCACATTTCACGCGATCTCATGAACGTTGAATGCCAATTGTCCTGAATTGGACGAGAGGTTGAACCCCGGCTTCCTTCTTGGCAGACGAGAATTCTATCACGAAAACAGCAATGTCCGCACTGTAAGGGTCGGCAAGTGTATCGTTGGAAACCTGCCTGAAAGCACATCATGTCACAGATCTTTTGTGATAATCCGACGCATTCTGATTTACAGCTGTGCATTTCAATTGCTTGCAGCTGCGATGGCCGAGTGCTGAAGGCGTTGGACTTAAAATCCAAGAGGGTTTTCCCCCGCAGATTCATAATCCTGCTCACAGCGCCGTTTCTTATAGTGTTGTTGAATTCTAAAATAAATATAAACTGCTGTTAACCAGCCGCATTTCTCTCCTTCAATGAGATATGTCAGCGCCGCAGACGTGTTTAATTCGGAGCCCAATGATCTCTTACAAGACACTTGAAGGAATCTCTCCAAAGCTCCATGTTAAATTCTGCTCTTTCGCAGAACTTGACATTTGTTTCTATACTTTAATCTGTCCCTTGACTCTCTGTGTTTTCCCCTCATGGACTTCTCAGGCTTTATTAAACGGCCAAGGATGATCGAACCTGCAGAGAACTGTAAAGATAGAAAGACTGAGACGGTAGGAGAAGCAAAGGTGTAACCGAGCTGATGAATTCATAACTAATGCCTCCATATTTAGATCTCTTCGCCCTCACAGTAAAAAAATCAGCAAATTGATTACAGTACACTTATGGTAGAGTGTATAAGATGCGGATGTTGAGACAGACAACAATCGAACCGTTGCTATGGTGATGAAAACGCCGTATCCTAAACACTAGACTATAAGGAAACGCTGAAAATTCTTTGCTGCGAACAAGCAGAGCAACGCGGCCTTTCCCACTTGCCCCTTTGTGATTCAGATCATTTTCGGGCCAGTCAAACTGCTCGCACAAAATGGCACTTTCTGTTCGAACGACGATCGCGACAGAAGATGATGTTCAGGAAACGACAGCACCAAGTGCAAGTAGGCATGTACATGAAATAGAAAGTGAGATCAATTACTACCACAAGCTGCCGGTGCAAATCATTCAATTTCCCAAAATTCACGCACCGAATCAATGCAGCTGCTGGGAAAGCTGCAAGGCAACCCAGCTCTTTCGGGCATCGTTTGAAGCAACTGGCAATTTAAAGTGGCATCTCCTGCTGCTTCTGTGGGGAGTGAGAGAGAGACACTGTCGGTATCTGCGTACAGTTTGATTTTGTACAGAACTGCAGAGAGAAACGGCAAATATACCGGGGCTGTGAGATATGGTATCTTATTCATATTGAACCACAAGAATATCCGCAGTCAGAATCTGAAAGGAAGGGAGAGATAAGCGGCCTGAGAATAAACACAGAGCTGAATGAATCACGAAAGAGTGAAAAAGAAATAAATGTTATCAGTTCTCCAGTGTCTGGTGCGCAATCTTGGAAGCTCCCCGATGGACTGGTGGTTTACGATTGCGCTGCTCCCACCACCGCTTGGTTCGATTCGGGGTCAGGGAATTAACTCTAACAAGAGTGAAGATCCTATTAAATTAACTGCATGAAGCTAATTAATCGCAGTTTGTAGTTGAATCATTGCGTTAATCAACAGCTAACTTTCTATTTCAGACTGAAGGAGATATTGACGTGGTTACCGAGAGACAGTCAAAACTTTAATAAGATTGTTGTGCTTTGCATGTGATGAAATTTGATCACTTTACAAACTATCGAAAGCCACAAACTAATACAAAAACGACAGAAGCCTTTAAACCAGATTGAGGTCGAATCTGGAATATTCTGACCCATCAGGAGATGCGCTATTTATTAGCTCAGATTGCGGAGAATTTGCAGCAGCTCACACTCCCACAGCGCTGCGGTATGAACATGTGCCGAGTCAGCCTCGGTCATGAGCACGAGACTCCACGAGTCTGGGAACATCAAAAGGCGCTCACTAAACAATGACCAAAGAGAGGTAAATTTTTCTCCGGTCTCCGATAGCTTTGCTGGTCGAACAGTGCACTTCAAAAGAATCAATCTTCAGATCGTTGGTTCAATTCTATCTCAAAGGAGCGATCAAGCAGCAATTAGCTCAAAGCCGCTCTCGTAAGTTTACAGCTGAACATTTTGGCGCTGTGCCACAGGACGCCTCTTTCCCTTTCTCAAACCTGAAGGCTTTCTGTGTCTGCTCGAACACGGCTGTTTTGCTGGAGCATTTGCCTCTCCTCGCCAGCAGGGAGTGCCTTCGAGCTGCAACACTTCAAACCGCATTCACTTTCAGGCAAAAAATCTTCTCCCAGTCAGTCAGACAGACTCTCGCTGTTCCCTCAAGCTCGGGGCGACTGGTCCTTTCTGATGACCTGGTCTGTCTTCCACAGGCTCGGGCTCTTCTCAGCATCATTCATGATTACTGTGGTTTCCCGTTCTGCTGTTGTTCACTTGCTGTTGCTCGATACCGAGGATTGAAGCAAAGTAATTAATGTATTCAGAGAGCGGGCCAACGGAAGCCAAGATTTCTCTGCTGGTCGTGGAGCTGCTTGGAGGCGAGTGCGAAGCAGCGACTGTGAAGGACAATCCGTTCTTATATTTCTTGCTGGTTTACTTAAATACAAACCTACCGTGGACGGATATCGGGTTGATTTTCTGGACGAATCAAATCAACCGCGAAGAAAAATCACCTCCAGCCAAAGGAACAAAAAATAGAAAACAAATATTTGTAAACGATTAAGTGCCAGAATTCAGAATCCAACCCACGCCTTCAGGGGAGGTGGAGACTTGAAAGAAGCGCCGAAGACCGGCTCGGCCATGCTCGCTCCGAAACTGTAATTTACTGACCCTGATTTGCCCAAAGAGGCGCCAAGAAAGTTTCACTTCGTCCGGTTTTTAGTGGATGAAGTTGGAAGGCAAAAATATCCCGCATTGGTCGTAAATCGAACCTGTGTCTTTCAAGTTATCAACGAGAATTCGACCAATGCACCACCAATACCATTTGTGTTGTGATCAGAGAATACATGTGTCCATTTGGAATCCTACATGAAAGAAAATGCAGTCTGACAGAGCTCCGGTGAAAACCCAACGCAGTCTGAACGACAGCCATGCAAGAACTGCCACGTGCCGCTGAGATCACCGAGGGATTGAAGCGTTAAATTCAAAATTAAATGGAGTTTTTCTTCGTAGGTTCGAATTCTGCCCGCTGAATTATTGTTTAATGATCCATTCAATGCTCAAATGAATGAACTGGATCTAATTCACTTCATTTATCTCTCTCAGAGCATGAGAGATACTCGAGCGTGGCCGGCGCTATTAATTGGGTGCCCAATGTACTCTTGCAAAATTCAAATACACGAGGAAGAATCTCTCACAATCTGCAACGAAAATTCTGCTACTTTGCAGAACCACCCATTTATACTCTACTTTATTTACATGTATCTCTCTATCTCTCCTTGTCTCTTGTCTCTTTGTGTTGTCCCATGATGGACTTCTCAGGCTTCCTGGAACGGGAAAGGCTGATCGAACCCGCAACACCGGCAGGGAAACAGAAAGGAAAAAAAGACTGAGACGGTCGAAAAAATAAAGGTGCAATCCAGCTGATAAATTCGGAGCTAATGTCTCCACATTTATGTCTCTTCGCCCTCACAGCAGACTCTGACGATGCCGAGACTGATGCCAATGCAGCTTCAGATCAACTAATTCTGAAAAGTCTTATTGGAAAAAACAAGTCGTGCATTGCAAACGAATTTAGAAAAGAGAGGCTAATATTGGTGACTGGAAATAGGTAGTGTACAACTTGATATTGCTGTATATAGAAATTGAAAACGAGATTGGGTGGACAGAAGCGGTTGGAAAGGATAGCCGATCGGCTGAAGACTATGGTGAAATTTTAGACCGGCTGCAGGGCTTTCTAGCAAGCGGCTCGTTGGTCTAGGGGTATGATTCTCGCTTTGGTCTTTTTTCTAATGGAATATGCGAGAGATCCCGGACGGGCCCTGTTATCTCACTGCTTTTTCGTGAAAAGTCACCAATTGGATTCTGACATCTTTGCAGTTGTTCGAATTGAATTATATTTGAGCTCCAGAGGACAAAGTGCAGAAGTTTCCAAGGCGCAACACACACGGAGTAAATAAAATGTCTCAAGATGATGTGGAGATTGAAGCTGAATGTGAATTTACCCCAATTTAGGCGGTCTCATTGATATTAGATGACGGGATCGAGAACCACATATCCAAGTTTGCCGATGACACAAAGATAGACAGAATTATAAGCAGTGTGGATGGAAGAATGAGATTACAGAGAGATATTACTCGATAAAGTGAATGGGCAAAACTGCGGCAAATGGATTTCAACGTAAGCAAGTGTGAGGCCGTCCACTTTGGACCTCAAAAAGATAGATCAGAAAACATATCAATGGATGTTACTCCAAAAAATTAACCTCATGACATTTTGTGTGGATTCGCCTGTTGCTGAAGTCTGCCAAACTTTTAAAAGTTACCAAAATATTGCAAGAGGCACCTTATGGCCCGTACGGGGCTCGAATCCGCGACCTTGGCGTTATTAAGACCACGCTCTAACCAACTGAGCTAACCGGCCATGTACATACCTTAGCTTTAGAGTCATAGAGTCATAGAGTCATACAGGACGGATAGAGGCCCTTCGGCCCATCGTGTCCGCGCCGGCCATCAGCCCTGTCTTCTCCAATCCAATATTCCTGCATTTGGTCCGTCGCCTTGCATGCTGTGGCATTTCAAGTGCTCAAGCACGTGTTGGATAGTTTGTGTTTATTTTTACACCGGCTGACAGGGTTTTTAAACGAATGTTGAATAAACCACATCCCTTAAACATTGTTACTTGTTTCTGTATACATTGTCGAGGATGTAGATCAAAATTAACAAACAAAGAGCACTTTAATGTAACAATTTAAATTCCGATCACTATTATTTTACGAACAATCAACAGCCCATCCATAAAACACTGCCCCGCTATAAAACCTGTGGGCAGGACCCTGAGCTGCTGTGAAAGTGATATCACCGCAATGTGATTCGATCACGCTGCGTTTTGACGTTGAGTCAGATGTCTGTCTGTCCATCCGTCTGATTGGGTCTCTGCCTTATTCTCAGGCCAGGCCTTTTCTTTGCTGGCTGCAGGCCTCGCTCCCCAACTGACTGAACAACGACCGGGCCGTGTGTCAGAATCAATGACTGTGACTGACTGTCTGCCCATTTATGGCCACATTTCTGAGTTCCTGTCTTCGCTCTGTGTCGCAGGCCTGTCTCTGTCCCTTCGGATCACAACACACCCACAAGCTTCACGACTGAACGCAGGTTTGGTCAGTCTGTCCTCGCAGGTCCTTCGGAAGCTAATGATTTTGAATTGAATTATTTTTCCTGAGTGACTTGTGATGTTTGGTTCAGTGATATGTTTGCGAAAGAGAACGGAGGAAATAGTTAGTGTGCAACTCGACATTTCTCTACATCGGAATAGAAAACGTGATTGGATGGATGGAAGAGGTCTGAAAGGATGGCCGATCGGCTGTGGGTGGCACCGAATTCTGCAGTGGCTGCAGTGGTTCATTACCGGTAATGAAAATGAGGTAATATACTACCACAAGCTGCCGCTGAAAATCATTCAATTTCCCAAACTTGACCCACCGAATCAAATGAAGCTCCTGGGAAAGCGACAAGACAACGCCGGTCTATCGGGCATCGTTTGAAGCAATTGGCAGTTTAAAGTGGCATCTGCAGCCATGTAAGTACTGCCACGTGCCGCTGCGATCGCCGAGTGGTTGTAGCGTTAAATTCAACATCAAATGGAGTTTACTTCGCAGGTTTGATTTCTGCTCGCTGAATTATTGTTTAAAGATCCGTTCAATGCTCAAATGAATGAACTGGATCCAACTCACTTCATTTATCTCTCTCAGAGCATGAGAGATACTCGAACGTGGCCGGCGCTTTTAATTGGGTGCCCAATGTACTCTTGCAAAATTCAAATACACAAGAAAGAATCTTGCCCAATCTGCAACTAAAATTCTGCTACTTTGCAGAACCACCCATTGAAAAGCGACTTTATTTGCATGAATCTCTCTGTCGCTCCTTGTCTCTTGTCTCGATGTTGTCCCCTGATGGACTTCTCAGGCTTCCTGGAACGGTAAAGGCTGATCGAACCTGCAACACCAGCAGGGAAAGGGAAAGGAAAAAAAAGATTGAGACGGTCGGAAAAGTAAAGGTGCAACCCAGCTGATAAATTCGGAGCTAATGTCTCCACATTTTTGTCTCTTCGCCCTCACAGTGAAAGGAAACAGCAATGTGAGTAAAATATACTTATGGTAGCTTGGATACTCTGACGATGCCGAGACAGATGCCAATGTAGCTTCAGATTCACTAATTCTGAAAAGTATTATTTGAAGAAACAAGTCGTACATTGTAAACGAGTTTAGTAAAGAGAGGCTAATATTGGTGACTGGAAATAGGTAGTGTACAACTTGATATTGCTGCAAATAGGAATAGAAAACGAGATTGGGTGGACAGAAGCGGCTGGAAAGGATAGCCGATCGGCTGAAGACTATGGTGAAATTTTAGACCGGCTGCAGGGCTTTCTAGCAAGCGGCTCGTTGGTCTTGGGGTATGATTCTCGCTTAGGGCGTTTTTCTAATCGAATATGCGAGAGGTCCCGGGTTCAAATCCCGGACGAGCCCTGTTATCTCACTGCTTTTTAGTGAAAAGTCACCAATTGGATTCTGACATCTTTGCAGTTGTTCGAATTGAATTATATTTGAGCTCCAGAGGACAAAGTGCAGAAGTTTCCAAGGCGCAACACACACGGAGTAAATAAAATGTCTCAAGATGATGTGGAGATTGAAGCTGAATGTGAATTTACCCCAATTTAGGCGGTCTCATTGATATTACATGACGGGATCGAGAACCACATGTACAAGTTTGCCGATGACACAAAGATAGACAGAATTATAAGCAGTTTGGATGGAAGAATGAGATTACAGAGAGATATTACTAAATTAAGTGAATGGGCAAAACTGCGGCAAATGGATTTCAACGGAAGCAAGTTTGAGGCCGTCCACTTTGGACCTCAAAAAGATAGATCAGAAAACATATTAATGGATGTTACTCCAAAAAATTGACCACATGACATTTTGTGTGGATTCGCTTGTTTCTCAAGTCTGCCAAACTTTTAAAAGTTACCAAAATATTACAATAGGAACCTTATGGCCCGTACGGGGATCGAACCCGCGACCTTGGCGTTATTAGCACCACGCTCTAACCAACTGAGCTAACCGGCCATGTATATATCTTAGCTTTATGGGCTTACCCGCGTGTTGGGTAGTTTGTGTTTATTTTTGCACCATCTGACAGGGTTTTACAACGAATATTGAATAAATCACATCCCTTAAACATTGTTACTTGTTTCTGTATATACTGTCGAGGATGTAGATCAAAATTAACAAACAAAGAGCACTTTAATTTAACAAATTAAATTCTGATCAATATTATTTTACCAACAATGAACAGCCCATCCATAAAACACTGCCCCGCTATAAAACCTGTGGGCAGGACCCTGAGCGACTGTGAAAATGATATCACCGCAACGTGATTCGATCACGCTGCGTTTTGACGTTGAGTCAGATGTCTGTCTGTCTATCCGTCTGATTGGGTCTCTGCCTTATTCTCAGGCCAGGCTTTTTGTTTGCTGGCTGCAGGCCTCGCTCCCCGACTGACTGAACAACTACCGGGCCGTGTGTCAGAATCAATGACTGTGACTGACTGTCTGCCCATTTATGGCCACATTTCTGAGTTCCTGCCATCGCTCTGTGTCGCAGGCCTGTCTCTGTCCCTTCGGATCACAACACACCCACAAGCTTCACGACTGAACGCAGGTTTGGTCAGTCTGTCCTCGCAGGTCCTTCGGAAGCTAATGATTTTGAACTGAATTATTTTTCCTGAGTGACTTGTGAAGTTTTGTTCAGTGATATGTTTGCGAAAGAGAACGGAGGAAATAGTTAGTGTGCAACTCGACATTTCTCGACATCGGAATAGAAAACGTGATTGGATGGATAGAAGAGGTCTGAAAGGATGGCCGATCGGCTGTGGGTGGCAACGAATTCTGCAGTGGCTGCAGTGGTTCATTACCGGTAATGAAAATGAGGTAATATACTACCACAAGCTGCCGCTGAAAATCATTCAATTTCCCAAACTTGACCCACCGAATCAAATGAAGCTCCTGGGAAAGCTACAAGACAACGCCGGTCTATCGGGCATCGTTTGAAGCAACTGGCAGTTTAAAGTGGCATCTACAGCCATGCAAGTACTGCCATGTGCCGCTGCGATCACCGAGTGGTTGAAGCGTTAAATTCAAGATCAAATGGAGTTTTCCTTCGCAGGTTTGATTTCTGCTCGCTGAATTATTGTTTAAAGATCCGTTCAATGCTCAAATGAATGAACTGGATCTAACTCACTTCATTTATCTCTCTCAGTGCATGAGAGATACTCGAGCGTGGCCGGCGCTTTTAATTGGGTGCCCAATGTACTCTTGCAAAATTCAAATACACAAGAAAGAATCTTGCCCAATCTGCAACTAAAATTCTGCTACTTTCAGAACCACCCATGAAAAAGGCACTTTATTTACATGAATCTCTCTATCTCTCCTTGTCTCTTGTCTCGATGTTGTCCCCTGATGGACTTCTCAGGCTTCCTGGAACGGTGAAGGCTGATCGAACCTGCAACACCAGCAGGGAAAGGGCAAGGAAAAAAAGATTGAGACGGTCGGAAAAGGAAAGGTGCAACCCAGCTGATAAATTCGTAGCTAATGTCTCCACATTTCTGTCTCTTCGCCCTCACAGTGAAAGGAAACAGCAATGTGAGTAAAATATACTTATGGTAGCTTGTATACTCTGACGATGCCGAGACAGATGCCAATGTCGCTTCAGATTAACTAATTCTGAAAAGTGTTATTTGAAGAAACAAGTCGTACATTGTAAACGAATTTAGTAAAGAGAGGCTAATATTGGTGACTGGAAATAGGTAGTGTACAACTTGATATTGCTGCAAATAGGAATAGAAAACGAGATTGGGTGGACAGAAGCGGTTGGAAAGGACAGCCGATCGGCTGAAGACTATGGTGAAATTTTAGACCGGCTGCGGGGCTTTCTAGCAAGCGGTTCGTTGGTCTAGGGGTATGATTCTCGCTTTGGGCGTTTTTCTAATGGAATATGCGAGAGGTCCCGGGTTTAAATCCCGGACGAGCCCTGTTATCTCACTGCTCTTTCGTGAAAAGTCACCAATTGGATTCTGACATCTTTGCAGTTGTTCGAATTGAATTATATTTGAGCTCCAGAGGACAAAGTGCAGAAGTTTCCAAGGCGCAACACACCCGGACGAAATAAAATGTCTCAAGATGATGTGGAGATTGAAGCTGAATGTGAATTTACCCCAATTTAGGCGGTCTCATTGATATTAGATGACGGGATCGAGAACCACATATCCAAGTTTGCCGATAACACAAAGATAGACAGAATTATAAGCAGTTTGGATGGAAGAATGAGATTACAGAGAGATATCACTAGATTAAGTGAATGGGCAAAACTGCGGCAAATGGATTTCAACGTAAGCAAGTTTGAGGCCGTCCACTTTGGACCTCAAAAAGATAGATGAGAAAACATATTAATGGATGTTACTCCAAAAAATTGACCACATGACATTTTGTGTGGATTCGCTTGTTTCTCAAGTCTGCCAAACTTTTAAAAGTTACCAAAATATTGCAATAGGAACCTTATGGCCCGTACGGGGATCGAACCCGCGACCTTGGGGTTATTAGCACCACGCTCTAACCAACTGAGCTAACCGGCCATGTATACATTTTAGCTTTATGGGCTTACCCGCGTGTTGGGTAGTTTGTGTTTATTTTTACACCATCTGACAGGGATTGACAACGAATATTGAATAAATCACATCCCTTAAACATTGTTACTTGTTTCTGTATATACTGTCGAGGATGTAGATCAAAATTAACAAACAAAGAGCACTTTAATGTCACAAATTAAATTCCGATCAATATTATTTTACCAACAATGAACAGCACATCCATAAAACACTGCCCCGCTATAAAACCTGTGGGCAGGACACTGAGCTACTGTGAAAATGATATCACCGCAACGTGATTCGATCACGCTTCGTTTTGACGTTGTGTCAGATGTCTGTCTGTCTATCCGTCTGATTGGGTCTCTGCCTTATTCTCAGGCCAGGCTTTTTGTTTGCTGGCTGCAGGCCTCGCTGCCCGCCTGACTGAACAACTACCGGGCCGTGTGTCAGAATCAATGACTGTGACTGACTGTCTGCCCATTTATGGCCACATTTCTGAGTTCCTGCCATCGCTCTGTGTCGCAGGCCTGTGTCTGTCCCTTAGGATCACAACACACCCACAAGCTTCACGACTGAACGCAGGTTTGGTCAGTCTGTCCTCGCAGGTCCTTCGGAAGCTAATGATTTTGAACTGAATTATTTTTCCTGAGTGACTTGTGAAGTTTTGTTCAGTGATATGATTGCGAAAGAGAACGGAGGAAATAGTTAGTGTGCAACTCGACATTTCTCTACATCGGAATAGAAAACGTGATTGGATGGATAGAAGAGGTCTGAAAGGATGGCCGATCGGCTGTGGGTGGCACCGAATTCTGCAGTGGCTGCAGTGGTTCATTACCGCTAATGAAAATGAGGTAATATACCACCACAAGCTGCCGCTGAAAATCATTCAATTTCCCAAACTTGACCCACCGAATCAAATGAAGCTCCTGGGAAAGCTACAAGACAACGCCGGTCTATCGGGCATCGTTTGAAGCAACTGGCAGTTTAAAGTGGCATCTACAGCCATGCAAGTACTGCCACGTGCCGCTGCGATCGCCGAGTGGTTGAAGCGTTAAATTCAAGATCAAATGGAGTTTTCCTTCGCAGGTTTGATTTCTGCTCGCTGAATTATTTTTTAAAGATCCGTTCAATGCTCAAATGAATAAACTGGATCTAACTCACTTCATTTATCTCTCTCAGTGCATGAGAGATGCTCGAGCGTGGCCGGCGCTTTTAATTGGGTGCCCAATGTACTCTTGCAAAATTCAAATACACAAGAAAGAATCTTGCCCAATCTGCAACTAAAATTCTGCTACTTTGCAGAACCACCCATTTATAAGCGACTTTATTTAGATTAATCTCACTATCTCTCCTTGTCTCTTGTCTCGATGTTGTCCCCTGATGGACTTCTTAGGCTTCCTGGAACGGTAAAGGCTGATCGAACCTGCAACACCAGCAGGGAAAGGGAAAGGAAAAAAAAGATTGAGACGGTCGGAAAAGTAAAGGTGCAACCCAGCTGATAAATTCGTAGCTAATGTCTCCACATTTTTGTCTCTTCGCCCTCACAGTGAAAGGAAACAGAAATGTGAGTAAAATATACTTATGGTCGCTTGTACAATCTGACGATGCCGAGACAGATGCCAATGTCGCTTCAGATTAACTAATTCTGAAAAGTATGATTTGAAGAAACAAGTCGTACATTGTAAACGAATTTAGTAAAGAGAGGCTAATATTGGTGACTGGAAATAGGTAGTGTACAACTTGATATTGCTGCAAATCGGAATAGAAAACGAGATTGGGTGGACAGAAGCGGTTGGAAAGGATAGCCGATCGGCTGAAGACTATGGTGAAATTTTAGACCGGCTGCTAGGCTTTCTAGCAAGCGGCTCGTTGGTCTAGGGGTATGATTCTCGCTTTGGGCGTTTTTCTAATGGAATATGCGAGAGGTCCCGGGTTCAAATCCCGGACGAGCCCTGTTATCTCACTGCTTTTTAGTGAAAAGTCATCAATTGGATTCTGACATCTTTGCAGTTGTTCGAATTGAATTATATTTGAGCTCCAGAGGACAAAGTCCAGAAGTTTCCAAGGCGCAACACACACGGAGTAAATAAAATGTCTCAAGATGATGTGGAGATTGAAGCTGAATGTGAATTTACCCCAATTTAGGCGGTCTCATTGATATTAGATGACGGGATCGAGAACCACATATCCAAGTTTGCCGATGACACAAAGATAGACAGAATTATAAGCAGTGTGGATGGAAGAATGAGATTACAGAGAGATATCACTAGATTAAGTGAATGGGCAAAACTGCGGCAAATGGATTTCAACGGAAGCAAGTTTGAGGCCGTCCACTTTGGACCTCAAAAAGATAGATCAGAAAACATATTAATGGATGTCACTCCAAAAAATTAACCTTATGACATTTTTTGTGGAATCGCTTGTTTCTCAAGTCTGCCAAACTTTTAAAAGTTACCAAAATATGGCAATAGGAACCTTATGGCCCGTACGGGGATCGAACCCGCGACCTTGGCGTTATTAGCACCACGCTCTAACCAACTGAGCTAACCGGCCATGTGCGCATTTTAGCTTTATGGGCTTACCCGCGTGTTGGGTAGTTTGTGTTTATTTTTACACCAGCTGACAGGGTTTTACAACGAATATTGAATAAACCACATCCCTTAAACATTGTTACTTGTTTCTGTATATACTGTCGAGGATGTTGATCAAAATTAACAAACAAAGAGCACTTTAATGTAACAAATTAAATTCCGATCAATATTATTTTACTAACAATGAACAGCCCATCCATAAAACACTGCCCCGCTATAAAACCTGTGGGCAGGACCCTGAGCTGCCTGTCTGTCTGTCTGTCTGTCTGTCTGTTTATCCGTCTGATTGGGTCTCGGCCTTATTCTCAGGCCAGGCTTTTTGTTTGCTGGCTGCAGGCCTCGCTCCCCGACTGACTGAACAACTACCGGGCCGTGTGTCAGAATCAATGACTGTGACTGACTGTCTGCCCATTTATGGCCACATTTCTGAGTTCCTGTCTTCGCTCTGTGTCGCAGGCCTGTCTCTGTCCCTTAGGATCACAACACACCCACAAGCTTCACGACTGAACGCAGGTTTGGTCAGTCTGTCCTCGCAGGTCCTTCGGAAGCTAATGGTTTTGAACTGAATTATTTTTCCTGAGTGACTTGTGAAGTTTGGTTCAGTGATATGTTTGCGAAAGAGAACGGAGGAAATAGTTAGTGTGCAACTCGACATTTCTCTACTTCGGAATAGAAAACGTGATTGGATGGATAGAAGAGGTCTGAAAGGATGGCCGATCGGCTGTGGGTGGCACCGAATTCTGCAGTGGCTGCAGTGGTTCATTACCGGTAATGAAAATGAGGTAATATACTACCACAAGCTGCCGGTGAAAATCATTCAATTTCCCAAACTTGACCCACCGAATCAAATGAAGCTGCTGGGAAAGCTACAAGACAACGCCGGTCTATCGGGCATCGTTTGAAGCAACTGGCAGTTTAAAGTAGCATCTACAGCCATGTCAGTCCTGCCATGTGCCGCTGCGATCGCCCAGTGGTTGAAACGTTAAATTCAATATCAAATGGAGTTTTCCTTCGCAGGTTTGATTTCTGCTCGCTGAATTATTGTTTAAACATCCGTTCAATGCTCAAATGAATGAACTGGATCTAATTCACTTCATTTATCTCTCTCAGAGCATGAGAGATACTCGAGCGTGGCCGGCGCTTTTAATTGGGTGCCCAATGTACTCTTGCAAAATTCAAATACACAAGAAAGAATCTTGCCCAATCTGCAACTAAAATTCTGCTACTTTGCAGAACCACCCATTTATAAGCGACTTTATTTACATGAATCTCTCTATCTCTCCTTGTCTCTTGTCTCTATGTTGTCCCCTGATGGACTTCTCAGGCTTCCTGGAACGGTAAAGGCTGATCTAACCTGCAACACCAGCAGGGAAAGGTAAAGGAAAAAAAGACTGAGACGGTCGGAAAAGTAAAGGTGCAACCCAGCTGATAAATTCGTAGCTAATGTCTCCACATTTTTGTCTCTTCGCCCTCACAGTGAAAGAAAACAGCAATGTGAGTAAAATATACATATGGTAGCTTGTATACTCTGACGATGCCGAGACAGATGCCAATGTAGCTTCAGATTAACTAATTCTGAAAAGTATTATTTGAAAAAACAAGTCGTACATTGTAAACGAATTTAGTAAAGAGAGGCTAATATTGGTGACTGGAAATAGGTCGTGTACAACTTGATATTGATGTATTTTGGAATAGAAAACGAGATTGGGTGGACAGAAGCGGTTGGAAAGGAAAGCCGATCGGCTGAAGTCTATGGTGAAATTTTAGACCGGCTGCAGGGCTTTTTAACAAGCGGCTCGTTGGTCTAGGGGTATGATTCTCGCTTTGGGCGTTTTTCTAATGGAATATGCGAGAGGTCCCGGGTTGAAATCCCGGACGAGCCCTGTTATCTCACTGCTTTTTAGTGAAAAGTCACCAATTGGATTCTGACATCTTTGCAGTTGTTCGAATTGAATTCTATTTGAGCTCCAGAGGACAAAGTGCAGAAGTTTCCAAGGCGCAACACACACGGAGTAAATAAAATGTCTCAAGATGATGTGGAGATTGAAGCTGAATGTGAATTTACCCCAATTTAGGCGGTCTCATTGATATTAGATGACGGGATCGAGAACCACATATCCAAGTTTGCCGATGACACAAAGATTGATAGAATTATAAGCATTGTGGATGGAAGAATGAGATGACAGAGAGATATCACTAGATTAAGTGAATGGGCAAAACTGCTGCAAATGGATTTCAACGTAAGCAAGTTTGAGGCCGTCCACTTTGGACCTCAAAAAGATAGATGAGAAAACATATTAATGGATGTCACTCCAAAAAATTAACCTTATGACATTTTGTGTGGATCCGCCTGTTTCTGAAGTCTGCCAAACTTTTAAAAGTTATCAAAATATTGCAATAGAAACCTTATGGCCCGTACGGGGATCGAACCCACGACTTGACGTTATTAGCACCACGCTCCAACCAACTGAGCTAACCGGTTATGTAAACATCTTCACTTTATGTGCTTACCCACGTGTTGGGTAGTTTGTGTTTATTTTTGCACCGGCTGACAGGGTTTTTGAACGAATATCAAATAAACCACATCCCTTAAACATTGTTACTTGTTTCTGTATACATTGTCGAGGATTTAGATAAAAATTAACAAACAAAGAGCACATTAATGTAACAAATTAAATTCCGATCAATATTATTTTACGAACAATGAACAGCCGATCTATAAAACACTGCCCCGCTATAAAACCTGTGGGCAGGACCCTGAGCTGCTGAGAAAATGATATCACCGTAACGTGATTCGATCACGCTGCGTTTTGACGTTGAATCAGATGTCTGTCTGTCTATCTGTCTGTCTGTTTATCCGTCTGATTGGGTCTCTGCCTTATTCTCAGGCCAGGCTTTTTGTTTGCTGGCTGCAGGCCTCGCTCCCCGACTGACTGAACAACTACCGGGCCGTGTGTCAGAATCAATGACTGTGACGGACTGTCTGCCCATTTATGGCCACATTTCTGAGTTCCTGCCTTCGCTCTGTGTCGCAGGCCTGTCTCTGTCCCTTCGGATCACAACACACCCACAAGCTTCACGACTGAACGCAGGTTTGGTCAGTCTGTCCTCGCAGGTCCTTCGGAAGCTAATGATTTTGAACTGAATTATTTTTCCTGAGTGACTTGTGAAGTTTGGTTCAGTGATATGTTTGCGAAAGAGAACGGAGGAAATAGTTAGTGTGCAACTCGACATTTCTCTACATCGGAATAGAAAACGTGATTGGATGGATAGAAGAGGTCTGAAAGGATGGCCGATCGGCTGTGGGTGGCACCGAATTCTGCAGTGGCTGCAGTGGTTCATTGCCGGTCATGAAAATGAGGTAATTTCCTACCACAAGCTGCCGGTGCAAATCGTTCAATTTCCCAAACTTGACCCACCGAATCAAATGAAGCTCCTGGGAAAGCTACAAGACAACGCCGGTCTATCGGGCATCGTTTGAAGCAACTGGCAGTTTAAAGTGGCATCCACAGCCATGCAAGGACTGCCATGTGCCGCTGCGATCGCCGAGTGGTTGAAGCGTTAAATTCAAGATCAAATGGAGTTTTCCTTCGCAGGTTTGATTTCTGCTCGCTGAATTATTGTTTAAAGATCCGTTCAATGCTCAAATTAATGAACTGGATCTAATTCACTTCATTTATCTCTCTCAGAGCATGAGAGATACTCGAGCGTGGCCGGCGCTTTTAATTGGGTGCCCAATGTACTCTTGCAAAATTCAAATACACAAGAAAGAATCTTGCCCAATCTGCAACTAAAATTCTGCTACTTTGCAGAACCACCCATTTATACTCGACTTTATTTACATGAATCTCTCTATCTCTCCTTGTCTCTTGTCTCTGTGTTGTCCCCTGATGGACTTCTCAGGCTTCCTGGAACGGTAAAGGCTGATCTAACCTGCAACACGAGCAGGGAAAGGTAAAGGAAAAAAAGACTGAGACGGTCGGAAAAGTAAAGGTGCAACCCAGCTGATAAATTCGTAGCTAATGTCTCCACATTTTTGTCTCTTCGCCCTCACAGTGAAAGAAAACAGCAATGTGAGTAAAATATACATATGGTCGCTTGTATACTCTGACGATGCCGAGACAGATGCCAATGTAGCTTCAGATTAACTAATTCTGAAAAGTATTATTTGAAAAAACAAGTCGTACATTGTAAACGAATTTAGTAAAGAGAGGCTAATATTGGTGACTGGAAATAGGTCGTGTACAACTTGATATTGCTGTATTTTGGAATAGAAAACGAGATTGGGTGGACAGAAGCGGTTGGAAAGGAAAGCCGATCGGCTGAAGTCTATGGTGAAATTTTAGACCGGCTGCAGGGCTTTTTAACAAGCGGCTCGTTGGTCTAGGGGTATGATTCTCGCTTTGGGCGTTTTTCTAATGGAATATGCGAGAGGTCCCGGGTTGAAATCCCGGACGAGCCCTGTTATCTCACTGCTTTTTAGTGAAAAGTCACCAATTGGATTCTGACATCTTTGCAGTTGTTCGAATTGAATTATATTTGAGCTCCAGAGGACAAAGTGCAGAAGTTTCCAAGGCGCAACACACACGGAGTAAATAAAATGTCTCAAGATGATGTGGAGATTGAAGCTGAATGTGAATTTACCCCAATTTAGGCGGTCTCATTGATATTAGATGACGGGATCGAGAACCACATATCCAAGTTTGCCGATGACACAAAGATAGATAGAATTATAAGCAGTGTGGATGGAAGAATGAGATTACAGAGAGATATTACTAGATTAAGTGAATGGGCAAAACTGCTGCAAATGGATTTCAACGTAAGCAAGTTTGAGGCCGTCCACTTTGGACCTCAAAAAGATAGATGAGAAAACATATTAATTGATGTTACTCCAAAAAATTGACCTCATGACATCTTGTGTGGATCCGCCTGTTTCTGAAGTCTGCCAAACTTTTAAAAGTTATCAAAATATTGCAATAGAAACCTTATGGCCCGTACGGGGATCGAAACCACGACTTGACGTTATTAGCACCACGCTCCAACCAACTGAGCTAACCGGTTATGTAAACATCTTCACTTTATGGGCTTACCCACGTGTTGGGTAGTTTGTGTTTATTTTTGCACCGGCTGACAGGGTTTTTGAACGAATATCAAATAAACCACATCCCTTAAACATTGTTACTTGTTTCTGTATACATTGTCGAGGATTTAGATAAAAATTAACAAACAAAGAGCACATTAATGTAACAAATTAAATTCCGATCAATATTATTTTACGAACAATGAACAGCCGATCGATAAAACACTGCCCCGCTATAAAACCTGTGGGCAGGACCCTGAGCTGCTGAGAAAATGATATCACCGCAACGTGATTCGATCACGCTGCGTTTTGACGTTGAATCAGATGTCTGTCTGTCTATCTGTCTGTCTGTTTATCCGTCTGATTGGGTCTCTGCCTTATTCTCAGGCCAGGCTTTTTGTTTGCTGGCTGCAGGCCTCGCTCCCCGACTGACTGAACAACTACCGGGCCGTGTGTCAGAATCAATGACTGTGACGGACTGTCTGCCCATTAATGGCCACATTTCTGAGTTCCTGCCTTCGCTCTGTGTCGCAGGCCTGTCTCTGTCCCTTCGGATCACAACACACCCACAAGCTTCACGACTGAACGCAGGTTTGGTCAGTCTGTCCTCGCAGGTCCTTCGGAAGCTAATGATTTTGAACTGAATTATTTTTCCTGAGTGACTTGTGAAGTTTGGTTCAGTGATATGTTTGCGAAAGAGAACGGAGGAAATAGTTAGTGTGCAACTCGACATTTCTCTACATCGGAATAGAAAACGTGATTGGATGGATAGAAGAGGTCTGAAAGGATGGCCGATCGGCTGTGGGTGGCACCGAATTCTGCAGTGGCTGCAGTGGTTCATTGCCGGTCATGAAAATGAGGTAATTTCCTACCACAAGCTGCCGGTGCAAATCGTTCAATTTCCCAAACTTGACCCACCGAATCAAATGAAGCTCCTGGGAAAGCTACAAGACAACGCCGGTCTATCGGGCATCGTTTGAAGCAACTGGCAGTTTAAAGTGGCATCCACAGCCATGCAAGGACTGCCATGTGCCGCTGCGATCGCCGAGTGGTTGAAGCGTTAAATTCAAGATCAAATGGAGTTTTCCTTCGCAGGTTTGATTTCTGCTCGCTGAATTATTGTTTAAAGATCCGTTCAATGCTCAAATTAATGAACTGGATCTAATTCACTTCATTTATCTCTCTCAGAGCATGAGAGATACTCGAGCGTGGCCGGCGCTTTTAATTGGGTGCCCAATGTACTCTTGCAAAATTCAAATACACAAGAAAGAATCTTGCCCAATCTGCAACTAAAATTCTGCTACTTTGCAGAACCACCCATTTATACTCGACTTTATTTACATGAATCTCTCTATCTCTCCTTGTCTCTTGTCTCTGTGTTGTCCCCTGATGGACTTCTCAGGCTTCCTGGAACGGTAAAGGCTGATCGAACCTGCAACACCAGCAGGGAAAGGGAAAGGAAAAAAAGACTGAGTCGGTCGGAAAAGTAAAGGTGCAACCCAGCTGATAAATTCGTAGCTAATGTCTCCACATTTTTGTCTCTTCGCCCTCACAGTGAAAGAAGACAGCAATGTGAATAAAGTATACTTATGGTCGCTTGTATACTCTGACGATGCCGAGACAGATGCCAATGTAGCTTCAGATTAACTAATTCTGAAAAGTATCATTTGAAAAAACAAGTCGTACATTGTAAACGAATTTAGTAAAGAGAGGCTAATATTGGTGACTGGAAATAGGTAGTGTACAACTTGATATTGCTGTATATAGGAATAGAAAACGAGATTGGGTGGACAGAAGCGGTTGGAAAGGATCGCCGATCGGCTGAAGACTATGGTGAAATTTTAGACCGGCTGCAGGGTTCTCTAGCAAGCGGCTCGTTGGTCTAGGGGTATGATTCTCGCTCTGGTCGTTTTTCTAATGGAATATGCGAGAGGTCCCGGGATCAACTCACGGACGAGTACTGTTATTTCACTGCTTTTAGTGAAAAGTCACCAATTGGATTCTGACATCTTTGCAGTTGTTTGAATTGAATTCTATTTGAGCTCCAGAGGACAAAGTGCAGAAGTTCCCAAGGCGCAACACACACGGAGTAAATAAAATGTCTCAAGATGATGTGGAGATTGAAGCTGAATGTGAATTTACCCCAATTTCGACGGTTTCATTGATATTAGATGACGGGATCGAGAACCACATATCCAAGTTTGCCGATGACACAAAGATGGACAGAATTATCAGCAGTGTAGATGGAAGAATGAGATTACAGAGAGATATTACTCGATTAAGTAAATGGGCAAAACTGCGGCAAATGGATTTCAACGTCAGCAAGTGTGAGGCCGTCCACTTTGAACCTCAAAAAATAGATCAGAAAACATATTAATGGATGCTACTCTAAAAAAAATTAATCTTATGACATATTGTGTGGATTCGCTTGTTTCTGAAGTATGCCAAACTTATAAAAGTAACCAAAATATTGCAATAAGAACCTCATCGACCGTACGGGGATCGAACCCACGACCTTGGTATTAGTCGCACCACGCTCGAACCAACTGAACTTCACGACTGAACGCAGGCTTGGTCACCCTGTCCTCGCAGGTCCATCGGAAGCTCATGATGTTGAACTGAATTATTTTGCCTGGGTGACTTGTGTCGTTTTGTTCAGTGATGTGTTTGCGAAAGAGAACAGAGGAAACAGTTAGTGTGCAACTCGACATTTCTCTTCATCGGAATCGAAAACGTGATTGAATGGATCGAAGAGATCTTAAAGGATCACCGATCGGCTGCGGCTGGTACTTAATTGTGCAGTGGCTGCAGTGGTTTATTACCGGTGGTTTGTTACCGGTGGCTTGTTAGTCTTGGGGTGTGATTCTCGCTTTGGAATATTTGACGATTGATTCTGAGCGAGGTCCAGTTTTTCAATGTTGTTTGAAGCTCAAATGAATGTGAACCAGATTTAACCAACCACATTTCTCTCCTTCAAACAGATACTTCAGCGGACGAGTGTCCAATAGTCTCTTACAAGACATTTGAAGGAATCTCTCCCGAGCTCCATGTTAAATTCTTGCTCGTTCGCAGAACTTGATATTTGTTTCTTTACTTTAATCTGTCTCTTGACTCTCTGTGTTTTCACCTCATGGACTTCTCAGGCTTTATTAAACGGCCAAGGATGATTGAAGCTGCAGAGAAGTGTAAAGATAGGAAGGCGGAGACGGTAGGAGAAGCAAAGTTGCAATGCAGCTGATGAATTCAGAACTAATGTCCACTCATGTCTCTTCGCCCTCACAGTGAAAAAATCAGCAATTTGAGTGCAGCATACTTTTGGTAGAGCGTATAATAGGCAGATGTTGAGACAGATACCAATCGAACTGTTGTCGTGGCGATGAAAGCGCCCAATGCTAAACACTAGATCACAAGGTAACGCTGAACATTCTTTGCTGCGATCCATTTGTCATTTTCGGGCCAGGCAAGCTGCTCGCACAAAACAGCATTTTCTATTCGAACTACGATCGGGACAAAACGTGATGTTCAGTCAATGACAGCACCAAGTACAAGTAGCCATATACACGAAATAGAAAGTGAGGTAATATACTACCACAAGCTGCCGGTGAAAATCATTCAATTTCCCAAAATTCACGCACCGAATCAAATGTAGCTCCTGGGAAAGCTGCAAGACAACGCAGGTCTGTCGGGCATCGTTTGAAGCAACTGGACGTTTAAAGTGGCATCTCCTGCTGCTTCTGTGGGGAGTGAGAGAGAGAGAGAGACTGTCGGTATCTGCGTACAGTTTGATTTTGGACAGAACTGCAGAGAGAAACAGCAAACATACCGGGGCTGTGAGATATGGTATCATTCATATTTAACGACAAGAATATCCGGAATCAAATGCTGAAAGGAATGGAGAGATCAGAGGCCTGAGAATAAACACAGAGCTGAATGAATCACGAAAGAGTGAAAGAGAAATAAATGCTATCAGTTCCACAGTGTCTGGTGCGGAATGTTGAGAACTCCCCGGTGGGCTGGTGGTTTGAGTTCGGTGTTTTCACCGCCACGTGGTTCGATTCCCAGTCAGGGAATGAACGTTATACAAGAATTAAGAACCTATTGAATTAACTGCATTAAGCAAAGTAATCGCAGTTCGTCGTTGCATCATTGTTTGAATCAGCATTAATCAACAGGTAACTTTTTATTTCAGACTGAAGGAGATACTGACATGGTCATCAAGAGACAGTCAAAACTTTAATAAGATTTTTGCTCTTTGCATGTGATGAATTTTTATCATTTTACACATTGTAAGTCATAAAGTAATACAAAAAATTCAGAAGCCTTTAAACCGAGTAAGAGTCAAACCTATAATGTTTTTAATCTATTAGAAGATACGTTATTTACTGCACCACTGGCTCAGATTGCAGAAAGTAAGCAGCAGCTCACACTCTCACAGCGCTGCGAGATGAACAGGTCCCGAGTCAGCCTCGGTCATGAGCACGGGACACCACGAGTCTGAGAGCATCAAAAGGCGCTCACTAAACAATTACCAAAGAGAGGTACTTTTTTTTTGGCCTCCGACAGCTTTGCTGGTCGAACAGAACACTTCAAAGGAGTAAATCTTTGCGATCGTTGGTTCAATTCCGTCTCACAGGAGCGATCAAGCAGCAATTAGCTCAAGGACGCTCTCGGAAGTTTACAGCTCAAAATTTTGGCGCTGTGGATCAGGACGCCTCTTTTCCTTTCTCAAATCTTCAGGCTTTCTGTGTCTGCTCGAACACGGCTGTTTTGCTGGAGCATTTGCCTCTCCTCACCAGAAGGGAGCGCCTTCGAGCTGCAACACGTCAAACCGCACTCACTTTCATGCAAAAAATCTTTTCCCAGTCAGTCAGACAGACAGACTTTCCCTGCTTCCGAAAGCTCGCGGCGGCTGTTTCTTTCCGGTAACCTGATCTGTCTTCCACAGGCTCGGGCTCTTCTCAGCATCATTCATGATTACTGTGGTTTTCCGTTCTGCTGTTGTTCACTTGCTGATGCTCGATACCGTCGATTGTAGCAATGTAATTAATGTATTCAGGGAGCGGGCCAACCCAAGGCAAGATTTCTCTGCTGGTCGTGGAGGTGCTTGGAGGCGAGTGCGAAGCAGCTGCTGTGAAGGACAATCCGTTCTTATATTTCTTGCTGGTTCACTTAAAAAGAAACCTGCCGTGGACGGATATCGGGTTGATTTTCTGGGTGCATCAAATCAACAGCTCAGAAAAATCAAGCAAAGCCAAAGGAACAAAAACATATCTCCGTATTTGTAAAGGATTAAATGCCGGAATTCAGAATCCAACCCACGCCTCCAGGAGAGGTGGAGACCGAAAAGCAGCGCCTTCGACCCGCGAGGCGATCCAAACTCCGAAACTGTGATTTACTGACCCTGATTTGCCCAATGAGGCGCCAAGAAAGTTTCACGTGGTCCGATTTTCGGTGGATGCTGTTGGAAGGCAAAAGGATCCCTCATTGGTCAGAAATCAAACCTTTCAGGTGGTGAGCGAGAATTCGCCCCCTGAACCACCAATACTTACATCATCAGTAAATGCATGTGTCCTTTTGGAATCTTATCTGAAAGAACATGCAGTCGGACAGAGCTCCTGTGATAACCCAACTCAGTCTGACCGAGAGCCATGCAAGAACTGCCATGTGCCGCTGCGATCGCCGAGTGGTTGAAGCAATAAATTAAAGATCAAATGGAGTTTTCCTTCGCAGGTTCGAATTCTGGTGGCTAAATTATTATTGAAAGATCCGTTCAATGCTCAAATGAATGAACTAGATCTGATTGACTTCATTTATCTCTCTCAGACCATGAGAGATACTCGAGCGTAGCTGGCGTTTTTAATTGGGTGCCCAATGTAAGCTTGCAAAATTCAAATACACAAGAAAGAATCTTGCCCAATCTGCAACTAAAATTCTGCTACTTTGCAGAACCACCCATTTATACTCTACTTTATTTACATGAATCTCTCTATCTCTCCCTGTCTCTTGTCTCTTTGTTTTGTCCGCTGATGGAATTCTCAGGCTTCCTGGAACGGTAAAGGCTGATCTAACCTGCAACACCAGCAGCGAAAGGTAAAGGAAAAAAAGACTGAGACGGTCGGAAAAGTAAAGATGAAACCCAGCTGATCAATTCGTAGCTAATATCTCCACATTTGTGTCTCTTCGCCCTCACAGCGATAGAAAACAGCAATTTGAGTAAAGTATACCTCTGGTAGCTTGTATACTCTGACGATGCCGAGACAGATGCCAATGTAGCTTCAGATTAACTAATTCTGAAAAGTCTTATTTGATAAAACAAGTCGTACATTGTAAACGAATTTAGTAAAGAGAGGCTAATATTGGTGACTGGAAATAGTTAGTATACTACTTGATATTGCTGTACATCGGAATCGAAAACGAGATTGGATGGACAGGAGCGGTTTGAAAGGATGGCCGATTGGCTGAAGAGGGTGGTGAAATTTTAAACTGGCTGCACGGCCTTGCACCCAGTGGCTCGTTGGTCTAGGGGTATGATTCTCGCTTTGGGCGTTTCATTAATTGAATATGCGAGAAGTCCCGGGTTCAAATTCCAGACGATTCCTGTTATATCAATGTTTTTAGTGAAAAGTCACCAATTGGATTCTGACATCTTTGCAGTTGTGAGAATTGAATTATAGTTGATGTCCAGATGATGAAGTGCAGAAGTTTCCAAGGCGCAACACACACGGAGTAAATAAAATGTCTCAAGATGATGTGGAGATTGAAGCTGAATGTGAATTTACCCCAGTTTGGGCGGTCTCATTGATATTCGATGACGGGATCGAGAACCACATATCCAAGTTTGCTAATGACACAAAGATAGACAGAATCGGAAGCAGTGTAGATGGAAGAATGAGATTACAGAGAGATATTACTAGATTAAGTGAATGGGCAAAACTGTGGCAAATGGATTTCAATGGAAGGACGTGTGAGGCCGTCCACTTTGGACCCAAAAAGTTTAGATCAGAATACTTTCGAAATGGTGAATTACTCGAAACTGTTGAGGTTCAAAGGGACTTAGGGGTCTATGTACATACATCATTAAAATGTCATGGACAGGTGCATAAAATTATCAAAAAGGCTAATGGAATGTTGCCCCTTATATCTAGAGGGCTAGAATACAAGGGGGTAAAAGTCATGCTGCAGCTATATGAAGCTTCTGGTGAGACCAAACCTGGAGTACTGTGATCAATTCTGGGCACCGCACCTTAGGAAGGATATATCGGCCTTCGAAAGAGTGAAGCATAGATTTACTAGAATGATACCTGGATTCCAAGCGTTAAATTACGAGGAGAGATTATACAAACTAAGGTTGCATTCCCTGGAATTCAGAAGATTAAGGGATGATTTGATCGAAGTTTCAAGATATTAAGGGGAACTGAAGGGGTAGATAGAGATGAACTATTTCTGCTGGTTGGGAGTCAAGGTTTAGGGAACATCGCCTAAAAATTAGAGCCAGGACTTTCAGGAGAAAAGTTAAAAAACACTTCTACACGCAAAGGTTGGTAGAAGTATGGAACACAGTTCTGCAAACGGCAGTTGATGCGAGATCAATTGTAAATTTTAAATCTGAGATTGACAGGTTTTTGCTAACCAAAGGTATTAAGAGATATGGGGCTAAGGTGGGTTTTTGGAGTTAGGTCACAGGTCAGCCATGTTTTTGAATATTCATGGGATGTGGGCGTCTCTGGCAAGGCCAGCATTTATTGTCCATCTCCAATTGCCTTTGAGAAGGTGGTGGTGAGTCGCCATCTTGAGCCGCTGCAGTAAGTGCGGTGAAGGTTCTCACACAATGCTCTTAAATTGGGAATTCCAGGATTTTTACCCAGTGACGATGAAGGAACGGCAATATATTTCCAAGTCGGCATGGTGTGTGACTTGGAGAGGAACGTGCAGGCGGTGTTGTTCCCATGTACATGCTGCCCTTGTCCTTCTAGGTGGTAGAGGTCGTGGGTTTGGGAGGCGCCGTTGAAGAAGCCTTGACGAGTTGCTGCAGTGCATCTGGAGGATGGTATACACTGGAGCAGCGGGGCGACGGTGGTGAAGGTAGTGAATGTTTAGTGTGGTGGATGGGGTGCCAATCAAGCGGGCTGCTTTGTCCTGGATGGTATCGAGCTTCTTGAGTGTTGTTGGAGCTGCATCCATCCAGGCAAGTAGAGAGCATTCCATCACACTTCTGACTTGTGCTTTGTTGATGATGGAAAGGCTTTGGGGAGTGAAGAGGTGATTCACTCGCCGCAGAATACCCAGCCTCTAACCTGCTCTTGTAGCCACAGTACTTATATGGCTGGTCCAGTTAAGTTTCTGATCAATTATGACCCCCAGGATGTTGATGTGAGGGATTGTGCGATGGTAATGCCGTTGAAAGTCAAGGGGAGGTGGTTAGAAAGTCTCTTGCCTGGCACTTGTCTGGCACGAATGTTACTTGCCACTTATCAGCCCAAGCCTGCATTTTATCCAAGTCTTGCTGCATGCGTGCACGGACTGCTTCATTATCTGAGGGGTTGCGAATCAAATTAAACATTAGCAGCAGCGAACACCCCGATTTCTGACCTTATGATGGAGGGAAGGTCATTGAAGAAGCAGCTGAAGATGGTTGGGCCTAGGACACTGTCCTGAGGAACTCCTGCAGCAATGTCCTGGGGCTGAGATGATTGGCCTCCAACAACCACCACCGTCTTCCTTTGTGCTAGGTATGACTCCAGACACTGGAGAGTTTTCTCCTTAATTCGCATTGACTTCAATTTTAATAGGGCTTCTTGATGTCACATGCTGCCATGATGTCAAGGGCAGTCACTCTCACCTCACCTCTGGAATTCAGCTCTTTTGTCCATGTTTGGACCAAGGCTGTCATAAGATCTCGAGCCTGTTTGTCCTGTTGGAACCCAAACTGAGCATCGATTAATAGGTTATTGGTGGGTTCGTGCCGCTTGATAGCACTGTCGACGACACCTTCCATCACTTTGCTGTTGATGGAGAGCAGACTGATGGTGCGGCAATTGGCCAGATTCGATTTGTCCTGCTTTTTGTGGACTGAATGGCGGAACAGGCTCGTTGGGCGAAATGGCCGACTCCTGTTCCCGTGTTCCTCATTGGTGCAGAATGCAAAACGATCCTGCATTGGCCAGGTATCAAACCCGGGTCGCATAATCAGCAGGCGAGAATTCAACACCAATACCACCAATCCTCACTTGGCTATTTGCATCATGTGTCCATTTGGAATCCTGTTTGAAAACACATGCAGTCTGGCAGAGGTCCTGTGACAACCCGACGCAGACTGGCCTGCAGCTGTGCAAGAACAGCTGTGTGCATCTGCGATGGCCCAGTGTTTGAAGAGTTAGACTCATACCCCACTGGAATTTTCTTGCACCGGTTTAAATTCTACTCGGTTAGTTACTGTTCAACGATCTGTTCAATGTCCAAATGAATAAACTGGAACTAATTGACCGCATTTACCTTTTTCAAAGCAGGAGAGGCATTCCACCGTGGCGGCCGCCCATTGTTCTCCAGCAAGATTTCAAGACACGAGAAGGAATATCTCCCAATCAGTATCTTGAATTCTGCTAGTTTGCAGAACGTGGCATTTATACTCTTTGTTTATTTGCATGCATCTCTGTATCTGTCACTGACTCTGTCTCTTGTCTCTCGGTTTCGTTCCCTTATAGAATTCTCAGGCTTCCAGGAATGTGAAAGCTGATCAAACCGGCAACACCAGCAGGCTGAGATGTTAGGAATGGTAAAGTTACAACCCAGCTGATGAATTCATAGCCAATGTCTCCACATTTATGGAGCTTCAGAGCAATTCATTCTGCAATGTGTTTCATTATAATACAAGTCGTACATTCAAAACGAATTTGTTCAAGAGAGGATAATATTGTTGACTTGAAATAATTGGTGTTGAATCTGATCTCGCTGTACATCATATATTGTAGAAGAAAGCGAGAATGGATGTCCATGGTGTTCTGAAAGGATGGCTGATCGGCTGCGTGGCAGCGAAATTTTACAGTGGCTGCACGGCTCTGTTGCCAGTTGGTCTTTGGATCTGATTCTCGCTCAGGGAGTTTCACTGGTTCAAATCCTGGAGCTCTTATCCACTTTCACTTGATTTCCCACGAAAGCCGAAATAAAGTTTCACTCTCTTCGGTCCTCCATAAATC
Source organism: Heptranchias perlo (assembly GCF_035084215.1). Classification (NCBI taxonomy): domain Eukaryota; kingdom Metazoa; phylum Chordata; class Chondrichthyes; order Hexanchiformes; family Hexanchidae; genus Heptranchias; species Heptranchias perlo. Next base: position 385,631 of record NW_027139761.1, on the reverse strand, counting down.
CTGCTGTCGCAGCCTCTCTCACTCCGGGAGCTGGGGAATAACGGAAAACTGGTGGGTTTGTTGTCCCATCTGGAATGCGGTTTTGAACTGGTGTTTTTCGCCGAGACAGCGCTGCAGGAGCCTTTAATGATCACTCACAAATCAGCTGAACACGGTCGGAATGTGCAAACCATATTGCTTTTCCGAAATAAAGGAGTGACGTTCATTGTGAAAACACGGTAGCAGTCTGGTCTGGCTCATTGCAGAGATATCAATATCTGAATGAACCAGCCCTACGGCAACCATTGAGTCCTCCCTTCGGACCTTGTCTGTGAAGAAGAATTCTGAGTTCCGTACAGCCAATCTCGAATTTTTAAATATTTGTCATGTGCCTGCTATCGGACCGTAGGGTCAATGGTGGAATATCAGCCGTGCTCCGCTGGCAATTTTGACCGTGCATTTTCTTGCAGACTAAACACACATTGGAAACCTGGCGCTGTGAGGCAATGCATCCTGAGGTAAAAGTTATCCTGGGCGGGCTTAAACCAGCAACCTTGCAAATAAAAGCCGAACGCACTGACCGATTACACCACAGAAACACCATGTGCTTTATACTAAACCATTAATTCACCGCGCGAAAGCTTGAGTTTGCAGCGACCAATACAGCAGCTGTCTACAATCGGTTTACTTTTCTAAAATAAAAGGTGTGCAGCTTGCACGAGTGAAGATCTGTGCTGTATTATTTCTGAGCATCAAACCCACTTTGCCCCATAAATACCTGTATGTTTGAAGGATCAGCTCTTGGTGGTGGAGACGATTGGTTTTTTGAGCCGTTACCAGAAAATGAGATGAGATGAAACGAGCAGGTCTAACCTGCCGTTCTGTAACACTACACGGCATCTACAAAGTTGCCTCTTTGCACTTACAGTGAAGCGGACGGCAGTTTTCACCCTTAAACCAGCAAGTTAGGTGACACGGTAAATAGTGTGGATTGGAGCAGAAAGCAGCAAAGGGCCATTGATGATTAAATGAGAGGCTAAAACTGTGACAGATGGAGTCCAATGTGGGGAAGTGTGATATAATCCACTGAGAAACTAAGAAAGATCAGAGTATTTTCTAAATGGAGAGAAGTTAGGAACTGTCGAGGAGCGGAGAAATTCAGGGGTCCAACTCCAGAAATCATTGCGTCACCTGAGTTTTTTACTGATCTTCTGGCTGGCAGCTGGTGTTTACGAGAGAATGGTTTCACTTTTGTGCTGCGGGTTCGATTCTCGGTCAAGGAAATAATTTTAACAAACCAATTATGAACATTACGAATTTAATACACGAAAGCGATGATTCTCTGTGAAAGATGAATAATTGTAATCGTCATTAATGAAACGATAAATTTCTGCTGCAGACCGGTGCAAATACTGACATGGTTAACAAGTGACAGCGAAACTTTGTGCTTTGCATGTTACGAACTTTCATCGGTTCTCATTTCCCAGACAGTAATTTAAGAGTCTGTTTAAAATGTTCAGTGTTTATGACACCAGGACTGTGATAGAGCCGTTGTTAAATTGAACAGGAACAAACAATTGGCGGCGCATTTTCACAGGTGAAGCTCAGCCCTGGAGGGCCATCAGGAGTAACTTCCCAAATAACTTTTCCGCCTGGGATCTAACCGGGGACTTTTCGCATGTCAGGCGAACGTGACGACCGCTAAACTAGGGAAACCTTTGCTCAGCTTATAGCACTGTGTCGCTTCTCCTTGAGACAACATCACTTCTGTCCCACACTAAACGCCGCCAATCCTCTTCCGCTTTCCTTCACAAACATCTCAATGATCAAAACCTCACAAGTTACACAGGAAAAAATCTTCAAAATTTCAAAATCATTCAACTCCAGAAGGAACTAAGATGTTAATTCGTGGGATTTAGGTGTCGCTGGCAAGGCCAGCATTTATTGCCCATCCCTAATTGCCCTTGAGAATGTGGTGATGGGCCGCCTCCTTGAACCGCTGCAGTCGGTGCGGTGAAGGTTCTCCCACAATGCTGTTAGATAGGGAGTTCCAGGATTTTGACCCAGCGACGATGAAGGAATGACGTCACCATTCCAAGTCGGGATGGTGTGTGACTTGGAAGTGAACGTGCTCTTCCCATGTGCCTGCAGCCGTTGTCCTTCTAGGTGGTAGAGGTCGCAGGCTTGGGAGGTGCTGTCGAAGAAGCCTTGGCGAGTTGGTGCAGTGCATCTTGTGGATGGTACACACTGCAGCAGATTAAAGTTGCGTTCAGTCAAAGTCGGTGTGTGAATGTTGTGTGTGTATTGTCATCCTGAGAGACAGAGACAGGATTGTGACACAGAGCGAAGATATGAACTCAGAAATGTGGCCATTCAGGTTCATAAAAAGGAAGACGGTAAGTCAAAGTCATTCATTCTGACACACGGTCCGGTACTTGGTCATTCAGTCGGGGAGTGAGGCCTGCAGCCAGCAATCAAAAAGCCTGAGAATAAGGCAGAGACGCATTCAGACGCATTCAGACGCATTCTCTGCCTGTCTGTCTGTCTATCTTCCTGTCTACCTGTATATACAGGTAGACAGGAAGATAGACAGACAGACAGGCAGAGAAGCAGACCGTATCCTTTGCCTTTTTTCCTGATTTGTCAGTAATAATTTTAAACAGCTTCTGGATCCATCCCTTCCTTTAATCCTGTGCAGCAGCAGTGACAATAACTTTGTGGATTTGAGGGTTGAGCAGCAAAAAGTGTTACTAATGGGAGTAGTGGGACTGAGAAATGCTTAAACAGCCGGCACCCTGTAAAACAGAGCGCCAAGTATCGGTTTAAATAAAGTCCTGAACTGACAGAGCGGAGGGCAGATGAGGATTGAATTAAATCCCAATTCACTGAATCTAAACAAGGTTTAAATAAGTGAATCTTTCAGGAGTGGGATTCCTGAGCCTGTGTGTGAGCTGAAACTGGATCGGTCCCGTTCAGTAAAAGAGACCGGCAGGCGGATCCCAGACAGGGCTCAGGCCGGGACCGGGCAGCGGCTGGATGAGAGAGCGGGGCTCCTGCGCTGTTGCTGCGACTGCTTCCGCCTCTGTGAGTCCCTGCGGCGGCCGGTACTGATTTCTCTCTTATGGATCCGGCTCCAAGCTTTCGTTGTGAACCTCGTGGCGCAACGGTAGCGCGTTTGATTCTAAATGCAAAAAATGCGTGTTCGAATTATGTTGGGAATTTTGCATTTTCGCAACGTTTCAGTTTCACTCTGTTTTATCGCGGGGCAGTCTTTCAGGGATGGTCCATTCACTGTATGTAAAATAATATTTATCATAGAATGAACACACCACAGAAGGAGGCCATTCGACCCATCAATTCCTTACCTGCCTTTTGTAAGAACAATCCCATTGGTCCCATCCCCCGTCCCTTTCCCCCTGGCCCTGCATTTTCCTCTTCAAGTATTTATCAAATTCCTTTTTGAAAGCCACGATTGAATCTGCTTCCATCACCTTTTTCAGGCAGCGCATTCCAGATCATAACTATTCGCTGCGTAAAAAAGATTTTCCTCATGTCGCCTTTCGTTCTTTTGCAATCACCTCAAATCTGTGTCCTCTGATTCTCGACACTTCCGCCAATGGGAGCAGCTTCTCTTTCTTAACTTTATCTGAACCCCACATGACTTTGAACACTTCTATCAAATCTCCTCTGAACCTTCTCTGCTCCAAGGAGAACACCCCCAGCACGGCGTAAATGCGGTCAATTAGCTCCAATTTATTTTTTTGGGCATTAAACAAAACGTGAAAGACGAGCAAGGCATTGTGCGAACGGAAATCACTGCTTTAAGACAATAAATCCAATGGCTGCGAGGGAGCAGAGTTCAAATCCTACTACTGATAGAATCTCTGGCAATGTTCGTTTTGACCTGTTCGCAGAAAACCCGATTGTTGTGCGATAGAGCAGAGGATGTGAAAGAAGCTGAAAGTGAAAGTGCAGATATTAGTTCCATCACAGTTACTGGACACGTTTCCACAGGTAAGGACCTCTCACCTTAAGTTTCTTTCCAGTAGAGTTGGACAGGTGATCAGAGTGACCGGACTCGAGCGGCGCAATCGGTCAGTGCGCGGTCCTTATACAACAGTACAGGATCGGGAAAAGCCGAGGTTGTTAAATCGAGTCTCAGCTAAGTCAAAGGATCCTTTGCCTTGTGAACATTTCGACCGGAGTTGAAGGTACAATTGGTTTGTTCCAAAGTGCATCTACTTATTTGTATTGCCATGTGATTCCTCCGGACTACGCTGTTGCAATAGCAGATGAGATGTTTAGTATTACTTGTATACAGGAGGGAGGCTACGGTTTTGGAGACACAAACTATGATTTTGATCCATCTACAAATTGTGGGATTTAACTGGAGCTTTGAACCAGCGCCTTCGACCGCTCAGGCAGGATACTTTCCATCCTGCACTTCAGGAGCTATTTTTACAGGAATAGAATTACTGCAAGCAAGAATTCTACCCCTGAAGCAAAATTCTCACACGGCAGCAGGATGCATGTGTCCAGTTAGAAACCTGTCTGAAGGAACATGCAGTCTGACAGAGCCGGAAGTCCAGCAGATTGACTTTCGGTCTGAGCAGATGATGAGCCTCCTCCTGTTTCGCCAAATCAGCTCAGAGTGGATTTAGAATCATGAATTCGGGTGTGACTGGAGCCACTGGTGTAAGATGAAGTGCAGGGGGCAGTTTCCCGTCCTTGACGGACATTAAAGACCCTGTTTCGGATTTGCTGCAAAATTTCACTCCCCAGCTCTGAACTAAAACACAACGCTGGTGGGACTTGAACCCACAACCTTTGAATACCACTTCTTAAACTGTTAAACGTAGAAATCCAACACGCTGTCCATTGCGCCACAGAGTCAATTGTACAATGTGAGCGAGAGCGGGGATCCTGTGCTGTGGTTGAGGCGGTCAGGCGACTCCTGCTTCCGCCTCTCACATTCCGAGAGCCGCGGCGGCAGTCTGCACCGATCGCCGTCCAATGGATCCGGCTCCAGCCGCTTGTTGTGGGCCTGGTGCAAGAACAGTCGTGTCGGACACCACATCAGAAGGTTTCGTGTTTTGAACCAGGTTGAAATCACAGCATTTTCAATGTGGCTCAGGGTCCTGCCGACTGATTTTAGATCGGGACAGTGTTTTAGGGATGGGATGTTCAGTGTTTGTGCAACAATATCAACATTAATTTTGATACAATAATGAGCTTTTTTTCTGTTACTTTCTGTTTACACCCTCTCCAGTTTTATGGAGAAACAGTTAACAACGTTTAAGGGATGTGGTGTGCAGTGTTTGTGGAATCAGTGTAATTAAATTTGATACTTTCATCTGTTCCTTCTCCAACCCAGACCCTTATCATCAGATTTGTACCTTCACCCTGTTTAAAATAGGTTACTCAGTGATAGAAATAAATCAGTAACAACTCTGAAACCTCAGTGGGTATATTTGTTCCAATGCTTTGTGATGGTCTCGATTTCCATTCAAATTTTCGATCAGCAATTCCCAACGGGTATTTTGGGTTTCACAAACTAATTTAAGGAATTGACTGGTTCCTGGAAATGATCCAGTTGGGATTTCCTTACCCGTACAGATATAGAAATAAATATATTCCATCATTTCACAAACGACAGTTGTGTAAATAAATATATTGCGATATGTAAGATGGAAAAGCAGCTCTTCATGTTCATAAACAAATTTCCTCATTTTATTTTATTAATCCACTTACGTTTCAATGTAGAACATATATTCAGAGCATCCCGCGAAACTTGAAGAATGGTAAAACAATTGCAGATTTTACAATCACATAACATGCGATCGGATAAGTAAGATTAAGGCCGACTTTGTGAAATGTTTATTCTATTTGTCTTTATGATGTTACGAGAAATATTTCTCGATGTCCGTCCCCAACTTAATGGAGAAACTAAGATGAAAACCGAAAGGATTTTTCAAAAACTATTTGGAGCGATTTGATCGGTTCCCCTTCTCCTTTCTTTAATTGTTACCTTTTGCGAATTGTTCATCTTGATCCGTTTGCTTCATTTTTTCCTCAGTCATTTATGATTAATTTTCTATCCGTTAACGTTCTTAAATATTTGATTTGTTTGCTCTCTCCATCTTGACTTGTGAACTGTTGATCTCCATGTAAAAGTCTGAAGCAGAAATGTGTTTATATTTAGGCGTGACTCTGAAGTGTGGGGCCGAGAAGTGATGCCGGATGTGTGACCGAGAGACCAACTGCAGGAGGCAGGACTGTCCGTAACCTCACATACCCTCTGTGGCATTGCTCATGGTAGGTCGGATGACAATGTTTTATATTGACTGAACTGCTATGCATACAAGACACAACGGATTTTGCTGCTGCTTTAACTCCACAAAGTATAATCACCATCAATGACCAAAGTCTCAGATCAGTTAGAATTGAATTGCTGTTGGTGAAGGGAGATTTTACAGTGGCAGGAGTTTATACATTTACAGCTCCAGGTAAACCTGCAAACCTCTCTCGCCCGTGGGTGACGTCACCATGAGATGATCACCTTCCTTTGCGCTTCTGGAGTTCTGAAGTATGATTGAACCTTACCAAAAGTTTCCTATAATTAGTAAGGAAGGAAGGTATCAGTGTAAATGTGAGATATAAACGTGGATGTTTCACTGGGTACCATGGGAACCAGATACACTGATCATTCCAGTTATTTGCTCAGCAGTAAACAGAAATCATTCTCTTCAACTGTACTCGTCCGAAGGAAAAGGAAACAAACAAAACTGCTAGTTCTTTGTTTTAGCTTCTTCTGCTGGTTTACGTTCACTCACAGAGATAGTGACAGAGAGAGAGACTGAGAGATTGGATTGGCTTTTTCACTTAGTAATCTATTACACTTTGTAATTATTATAAGAGACGGTTCCATCGCAACTGTCCTGTGCCTGACATTCTCATTGATACTGAGATGTGCTTTAAATGAGTTTCTACTAATTGCACATTGCGGACAAAAGCTGAACGCCGAAAACTGCTCTGAAACCAGTTTCACTTTACAACATTTAATGGAGATTGTTTGCTGGTTCCAGGTCAAGAAGTTTGTAAAATAAGCCCTCGAGAGCAGTATCCACAAAACGTGTTTTGGACACATTCGCAGATCAAATAACTTACATTAAATATAACAAATATACAAATACGTCACAGGTGTTAAGATTAACACATAATGATACGAGGAAGGAGGCATTGGTGGATCTGGTTCTGGAGAATGAGCTGGGTCACGTGGAGCAAGTGTCAGTGTCATATTTAGAGAACGGTGATCATAGTATCATAAGATTTAGATGAGTTATGAAAAATGAGAAGGAGATATCTCGAGTAAAGTACTTAACAGGAGAAGGACCAATTTTAGTGGGTTGAGAACGTACCTGGCCAGTGTAAATTGGAATCAAAGATTGGCAGTCGAAAATGTAATCGATCAATGACTCGATGGGCCGAATGACCTCCTTTATTGCTCTAACGATATTATGATTTGTCAAGCTCAAAGTGCTTGCTGCTTCAATGAATGCTCTGGCTGTACAAAGAACGAGCACTTCCGCGTTACAGTTCAGCAGTCCTTTCCTTGTTGGCTCCGGAATTAATACAAATACCGCCCTGTGTTATTTTGTTGTTTAATTCACAAATGAGCTAAATATCAAATAGAATAAAAAGGCTCCACTGGGAATCGAACCGGGACACCTTGTCACGAAAAAGGCAATTTGCTCAGCTTTTGCAAAATAAGGAGATAAATTAAGCTGCAACGACCCCACCTCCTCTTCCTGATATCTACCTGTCACTGTCTGTTAGCGTTTGAGGCAGTTTGTATTTTTCTATTTCTCTTCTCCATTTTACTGTGTTTACCGATACGCTGTATCTCTCGCTGTGTTTACCGATACTCTGTATCTCTTGCTGTGTTCACTATTACTATCGATGTCTCTCGCTGCGTTTACCGATGATCTGTATCTCTCGCTGTGTTGACCGATACTCTGTATCTCTCGCTGTGTTTACCGATACTCTGTATCTCTCGCTGTGTTTACCGATACTCTGTATCTCTTGCTGTGTTCACTATTACTATCGATGTCTCTCGCTGCGTTTACCGATGATCTGTATCTCTCGCTGTGTTGACCGATACTCTGTATCTCTCGCTGTGTTTACCGATACCCTGCATCTCTCGCTGTGTTTACCGATACTCTGTATCTCTCGCTGTGTTTATCTCTCTGTGTCAATCCGTTGGCTGATTCTGAATGAACAATGAAATAAATGAGGGATTTAAGACAATTCTCCCTCTGACACTCGGGAACCAATGAGCGAAACTTTATAACAACATATTGTTTATTGTGAAGCAGCAAAGAACACATTTCATTTTGAATGATTTAGGTTCAGTTTTGTACAAAAGGAAACTGTGACCACAACGAGTTTCCAAAAAGCCGCCTTTTAAGTTGATATCAGGCTCGCTAACATTGCAGCACGAGGTGTCGGCACCGCGCTGATGACCTTCATGTGTATCTGGGCCTTTCAGACACTTCGTGTGACACAAGAACTTTCCAAACCCCTCCAGATTCTGGACACCGACACATCCGTCGAAGCAGTATTCACCACCAGGAACGATATCGCGCTACCTTTGCCGGACTTCAGCAAATTCAACGATGAAAAGACAAACCAGGACGGACAGTTTCTGGAAAACAGTAAAACTTTCCGTGTTCAGACTTTAGTGAGAACGATAAACAGGACTTTGGGTAGATATTAAGTCGGTGTGTTGTAAGAGTGCGATGTTGTTTTATAAAGTGTGGGAGTGTAGATATGAGTATGATGTTGACATATGAACTGTGGATGTGTTTATATGAGTGTGATGTTTATATATGAACTGTGGATGTGTATATATGAATGTGATGTTTATATATGAAATGTGGGTATGTATATATGAATGTGATGTTTATATATGAAATGTGGGTGTGTATATATGAGTGTGATGTTTATATATGAACTATGGGTGTGTATATATGAATGTGATGTTTTTTTCTGAACTGTGGGTGTGTATATATGAATGTGATGTTTATATATGAACTGTGGGTGTGTATATATGAGTGTGATGTTTATATATGAACTGTGGGTGTGTATATATGAATGTGATGTTTATATATGAACTGTGGGTGTTTATATATGAATGTGATGTTTATATATGAAATGTGGGTGTGTATATATGAGTGCGATGTTTTTCTGTGAATTGCGGAATGAACAGGAGGGGCAATTCCTCCTGCGGTTATATTTTCTTCTAGGACAATGACATAAAGGGAAACTTTATCATGGGGTTGAAATAGCTCAGTTGGGAGAGCGTTAGAGTAAAGATGTAAAAGTCCTTGGTTCAATCCCTCGTTTCGGCAGTTTTTGCTTGTTTAGTTTCTTCTTCCTTGCTTCGATTCTCGCATTTATTTATAGTGAAATTTCAGACCCGCCACAGAAGGATTGGGGATGGAATAGAGAGACATCAAGGATGGGAAATATTTATATCGTTTGTATTTGGCTATTATTTATCTGTTACCTTCAGCCTTTTTCTCTTGGTTTTGTCTCTCTCGGTGCCGGGTGACGATTTGATTTGTACTAAACTGATGCCTTTTCCACATTTCTGGGCGGTCAGACCCGCTCTGTCTGTCTATTGCTGCTGATGATCATTAATGGGAACAGGCCGCGAGTTCAACTTTTATCTGCAAACTGGAGAAAGACAAATAAAAAGAAAGACGTGCTTCTCCGGCCCAGGGGCAAAGTTACAATGGATGTTATTCAAAAAAACTACCCGTGAATTTGTCCATGGATTTTATTTGTAAAGGTTCGAAGTTAAAAATTACAAAAACCCGAAATAAATAAAGTAAATTACAAGAATCGAATCACTGATCATGATATTACAGTATACTGTTTGCAAATGAGTTAACCGGCCGTACCAGCGGCACATTAGGCTGTTTACTTAATTTTTGTACCTGCAGCGATTTCTGTACTTGGACCCCTAATCTATCTGCTCCTCCAAAGTTCCGAGTTTCTCACCATTTAGAAAATACTCTGATTTATCTTTCTTAGATTGAAAGTGGATGATCTCGCTCTCCCCATATTGAACTCTATTTGGCGCAGTTTTGCCGACACACTTAATCTATCAATTCTCACTTTTCAATTTCCTGCTTCTATCAACATGACTTATTGCGCCACCAGAAGGCTGCGTATTCAAAATAGAGGGTAACCGTTGCTTTCGGAGCTGATAGGATTCTGGATCGTTCCGGAATGAATGTTTCATCTGATTTTTCTCAATACCAGAACCTTGCTCTTAAATCTGCTTCTCTGATTCTCAAATGTCAGCCAATCGTTTCATTCTGACCTCGAATTGTAATCTTGTGCTGCGGATGAAACGTTTGCAAAGAGGGAGAAGAAGTCTCCAAATCACTCCACTTGAATCTCAAACGCTTTCGGAAGAAGTTCAGTGCAAACAATCAGGACGTTAAAGGCACCTCAATGACCTGCCCTTTAATTGAATGAGTTTTGTTCGCCATTGCAATCGACGTGCAATCGCTCCCGACTTTCATCTCACCGAAGTGAAGAGTGTGACCGCCTTGTATCTGTCAGCGTGTAATTGACGAGTTTGGGGTAAGCACGGGTCGCCTTTATTTTTGAAATCTCAGCAAGCACCGGGAAAAAGAAACTTAGAATCAAACTGTCCCTGTAAGTGAAGAATTGAAGGGAATATCGCTCCAAGCAAATCTGGACAATGCGCAGCGCAGCCGCACAGGAGTTCCAAATCCACCTTCTCGCCCAGTGTCACCGCTCTGAAATCGAGTATTTCTCGGCCACATTTTTTCTTATCATCATTGTTACCGGGTTAATAGCGAAAACTGCCGTCCACTTCACTGTACGTGCAAGCGACAACTTTGTGGACAGGGTGTAGTGTCACAGACCGGCTCGTTGGACCTGCTCATTTCATCTCATCTCATTTTCAGCAAACCTGTATATTATAGAATCATAGAATCATAGAAGATTACAACATGGAAACAGGCCCTTCGGCCCAACATGTCCATGTCGCCCAGTTTATACCACTAAGTTAGTCCCAATTGCCTGCACTTGGCCCATATCCCTCTATACCCTTATGTTCTTATGTTCTTACCCATCTTACCCATGTAACTGTCCAAATGCTTTTTAAAAGACAAAATTGTACGCGCGTCTACTACTGCCTCTGGCAGCTCGTTCCAGACACTCACCACCATTTGAGTGAAAAAATTGCCCCTCTGGACCCTTTCGTATCTCTCCCCTCTCACCTTAAATCTATGCCCCCTCGTTATAGACTCTCCTACCTTTGGGAAAAGATTTTGACTATCTGCCTTATCTATGCCCCTCATTATTTTATAGACTTCTATAGGATCACCCCTAAACCTCCTACTCTCCTGGGAGAAAAGTCTCAGTCTATCCAACCTCTCCCTATAAGTCAAACCATCAAGTCCCGGTAGCATCCTATTAAATCTTTTCTGCACTCTTTCTAGTTTAATAATACCCTTTCTATAATAGGGTGACCAGAACTGTACACAGTATTCCAAGTGTGGCCTTACTAATATCTTGTACAACTTCAACAAGACATCCCAACTCCTGTATTCAATGTTCTGACCAATGAAACCAAGCATGCTGAATGCCTTCTTCACCATTCTATCCACCTGTGACTCCACTTTCAAGGCGCTATGAACCTGTACTCCCAGATCTCTTTGTTCTATAACTCTCCCCAACGCCCTACCATTAACGGAGTACGTCCTGGCACGATTCGATCTACCAAAATGCATCACCTCACATTTATCTAAATTAAACTCCATCTGCCATTGATCGGCCCACTGGCCCAATTTATCAAGATCCCGTTGCAATCCTAGATAACCTTCTTCACTCTCCAAAATGCCACCAATCTTGGTGTCATCTGCAAACTTACCAACCATGCCTCCTAAATTCTCATCCAAATCATTAATATAAATAACAAATAACAGCGGACCCAGCACCGATCCCTGAGGCACACCGCTATTCACAGGCCTCCAGTTTGAAAAACAACCCTCTACAACCACCCTCTGTCTTCTGTCGTTAATCCAATTTTGTATCCAATTCGCTACCTCACCTTGGATCCCGTGAGATTTAATCTTATGTAACAACCTACCATGCGGTACCTTGTCAAAGGCTTTGCTAAAGTCCATGTAGACCACGTCTACTGCACAGCCCTCATCTATCTTCTTGGTTACCCCTTCAAAAAACTCAATCAAATTCGTGAGACATGATGTTCCTCTCACAAAACCATGCTGACTGTTGCTAATCAGTCCCTGCCTCTCCAAATGCCTGTCGATCCTGTCTCTCATAATACCCTCTAACAACTTACCCACTACAGATGTCAGGCTCACCGGTCTGTAGTTCCCAGGCTTTTCCCTGCCGCCCTTCTTCAACAAAGGCACAACATTTGCTACCCTCCAATCTTCAGGCACCTCACCTGTCGCTGTACATGATTCAAATATCTCTGCTAGAGAATCCGCAATTTCCTCCCGATCCTCCCATAACGTCCTGGGATACATTTCATCAGGTCCCGGAGATTTATCTACCTTGATGCGCGTTAAGACTTCCAGCACCTCCCTCTCTGTAATATATACACTCCTCAAGACATCACTATTTATTTCCCCAAGTTCCCTAACATCCATGCCTTTCTCAACCGTAAATACCGATGTGAAATATTCATTTTGGATCTCACTCATCTCTTGTGGTTCCGCACATAGATGACCTTGTTGATCCTTAAGAAGCCCTACTCTCTCCCTCGTTAATCTTTTGCCCTTTATGTATTTGTAGAAGCTCTTTGGATTCTCCTTTGCCTTATCTGCCAAAGCAATCGCATGTCCCCTTTTTGCCCTCCTGATTTCTCTCTTAACTCTACTACGGCAATCTCTATACTCTTTAACGGATCCACTTGATCCCAGCTGCCTATGCATGTCATATGCCTCCTTCTTCTTTTTGACTAGGGCCTCAATCTCCCGAGTCATCCAAGGTTCCCTACTTCTACCAGCCTTGCCCTTCACTTTATAAGGAATGTGCTTACCCTGAACCCTGGTTAACACACTTTTGAAGGCCTCCCACTTACCAGACGTCCCTTTGCCTGCCAACAGACTCTCCCATTCAACTTCTGAAAGTTCCTGTCTAACACCATCAAAATTGGCCTTTCCCCAATTTAGAATTTAACTTTTGGGCCAGACCTATCCTTCTCCATAGCTATCTTAAAACTAATGGAATTATGATCACTGGTGCCAAAGTGATCCCTCACTAACACTTCTGTCACCTGCCCTTCCTTACTTCCCAAGAGGACGTCAAGTTTTGCCCCCTCTCTTGTCGGGCCATCCACATACTGAATTAAAAATTCCTCCTGAATACACTCAACAAATTTCTCTCCATCCAAGCCGCTAATGCTATTGCTGTCACAGTCAATGTTGGGAAAGTTAAAGTCCCCTACGATTATCACCCTATTTTTCTTGCAGCTGTCTGTAATCTTCTTACATATTTGCTCCTCAATTTCCCGTTGACTACAAGGCACACGTCAGGAGTGGGATGGAATACTCTCCACTTGCCTGGATGAGTACAGCTCCAACAATACTCAAGAAGCTCGACTCCATTCAGGAGATCGCAGCCCGCTTGAGTGGAAACCCATCCACCGCTCGGAACATTCACTCCCTTCACCACCGGCACACGGTGGCTGCTGTATTTACCATCCACAGGATGCACTGCAGCAACTCGCCAAGGCATCTTCGACAACGGCTCCCAAACCCGCGACCTCTACCACCTAGAATGACAAGTGCAGCAGGCACATGGGAACAACACCACCTGCACGTTCCCCTCCAAGTCATACACCATGCCGACTTGGAAATATATTGCTGTTCCTTCATCGTTGCTGGGTCAAAATCCTGGAACTCCTTTTCAGCAGCACTGTGGGAGAACCTTCACCACATGGACTGCAGCGGTTCAAGAAGGCGGCTCACCACCACCTTCTCAAGGGCAATTAGGGATGGGTATTAAATGCTGGCCTCGCCAGCGACGCCCACATCCCTAGTTCTTGCTCCTCCTGCACCACATTTGAGAATGTACCATTTAGTTTATATTTCTTCTCCTCGTCCTTCCTTCCAAAATGTACCAATTCGGACTTCCCTGCATTAAGTTTCATCTGTCATGTGTCTGCCCAATTCTTCAGTCTGTCTATGTCCTCCTGCAATCTGCTATCATCCTACTCAATATTTACTGCATTTCCAAGTTTCTAATTTGGGCACTGTCAAACTTTTAAGCAGGAAAGTGTTAATCAGACTGCCCTCAGTCCACTAATGTTATACTGCTATTGGTCAGTTTCGATGCAGTGGCCAATGAACTATTGAGTCAAAACCTAAAGCACTGATCAGTTTAGTCACCAGTAAAGATGTTAATATTCCAGAGAACTTTATTCAGTTGATAACAAGTTAGTTCAGCAGACAGTATAAATCTGCGATTCGATCATCCTTTTCAGAAAGCTGGAGATTGGGATGGAATGGTGCAGATTGATAATTAGAGGTTTCACTTGGGAGAATAGCAACAAGAGTGAAACTATCGTCAAGATAAAGTTGGGGAATTGTACCGGTTCGTGGAAAAAGATCTAAAGATATTGTTAAGAGAGAAGCTCATTGACATTCTGCGTATGTGGATTTGTATTTCGTAATGCAGAAACTGTAGATTGTCAGTTAGGAGGGGTAAGGAAAACATATAAAAAGTAAGCGTTGGAACGGATACTTGGGATTCGATTCAGGTCTAGCGTTACATAGCTGGTTGGGAAAGTAAGCTGTGAGGAGGACGCAATGAGTCTGCAAACGAATATAGATAAGTTAAGAGAGTGGGCGCGTAGATGGCAGATGGAGTATATTGTGGGGAAATGTGAAATTATCCACTTTGGTAGGAAGAATAGAAAAGCAGAATATTTTTTAAAAGGTGTGAGACAAAGAATTGTTGGTATCCAGAGGGATTTCGGTGTCCTTGTACATGAATCACAGCAAGTTAACATGCAAGTTCAAAGATCAATTATGAAGGCAATTGGTATAGCCTTTATTGTAAGTTGGTTGGAATATATGAGTAAGGAGGTCTTGCTGCAATTCGATAGAATCATAGAATCATAGAAGTTACAACATGGAAACAGGCCCTTCGGCCCAACATGTCCATGTCGCCCAGTTTATACCACTAAGCTAGTCCCAATTGCCTGCACTTGGCCCATATCCCTCGATACCCATCTTCCCCATGTAACTGTCCAAATGCTTTTTAAAAGACAAAATTGTACCCGCCTCTACTACTGCCTCTGGCAGCTCGTTCCAGACACTCACCACCCTTTGAGTGAAAAAATTGCCCCTCTGGATCCTTTTGTATCTCTCCCCTCTCACCTTAAATCTGTGCCCCCTCGTTATAGACTCCCCTACCTTTGGGAAAAGATTTTGACTATCGACCTTATCTATGCCCCTCATTATTTTATAGACTTCTATAAGATCACCCCTTAACCTCCTACTCTCCAGGGAATAAAGTCCCAGTCTGTCTAACCTCTCCCTGTAAGTCAAACCATCAAGTCCCGGTAGCATCCTAGTAAATCTTTTCTGCACTCTTTCTAGTTTAATAATATCCTTTCTATAATAGGGTGACCAGAACTGTACACAGTACTCCAAGTGTGGCCTCACCAATGCCCTGTACAACTTCAACAAGACATCCCAACTCCTGCATTCAATGTTCTGACCAATGAAACCAAGCATGCTGAATGCCTTCTTCACCACCCTATCCACCTGTGACTCCACTTTCAAGGAGCTATGAATCTGTACTCCTAGATCTCTTTGTTCTATAACTCTCCCCAACGCCCTACCATTAACGGAGTAGGTCCTGGCCCGATTCGATCTACCAAAATGCATCACCTCACATTTATCTAAATTAAACTCCATCTGCCATTCATCGGCCCACTGGCCCAATTTATCAAGATCCCGCTGCAATCCTAGATAACCTTCTTCACTGTCCACAATGCCACCAATCTTGGTGTCATCTGCAAACTTACTAACCATGCCTCCTAAATTCTCATCCAAATCATTAATATAAATAACAAATAACAGCGGACCCAGCACCGATCCCTGAGGCACACCGCTGGACACAGGCATCCAGTTTGAAAAACAACCCTCGACAACCACCCTCTGTCTTCTGTCGTCAATCCAATTTTGTATCCAATTGGCTACCTCACCTTGGATCCCATGAGATTTAACCTTATGTAACAACCTACCATGCGGTACCTTGTCAAATGCTTTGCTGAAGTCCATGTAGACCACGTCTACTGCACAGCCCTCATCTATCTTCTTGGTTACCCCTTCAAAAAACTCAATCAAATTCGTGAGACATGATTTTCCTCTCACAAAACCATGCTGACTGTTCCTAATTAGTCCCTGCCTCTCCAAATGCCTGTAGATTCTGTCCCTCAGAATACCCTCTAACAACTTACCCACTACAGATGTCAGGCTCACTGGTCTGTAGTTCCCAGGCTTTTCCCTGCCGCCCTTCTTAAACAAAGGCACAACATTTGCTACCCTCCAATCTTCAGGCACCTCACCTGTAGCGGTGGATGATTCAAATATCTCTGCTAGGGGACCCGCAATTTCCTCCCTAACCTCCCATAACGTCCTGGGATACATTTCATCAGGTCCCGGAGATTTATCTACCTTGATGCGCGTTAAGACTTCCAGCACCTCCCTCTCTGTAATATGTACACTCCTCAAGACATCACTATTTATTTCCCCAAGTTCCCTAACATCCATGCCTTTCTCAACCGTAAATACCGATGTGAAATATTCATTCAGGATCTCACCCATCTCTTGTGGTTCCGCACATAGATGACCTTGTTGATCCTTAAGAGGCCCTACTCTCTCCCTAGTTACCCTTTTGCCCTTTATGTATTTGTAGAAGCTCTTTGGATTCACCTTTGCCTGATCTGCCAAAGCAATCTCATATCCCCTTTTTGCCCTCCTGATTTCTCTCTTAACTCTACTCCGGCAATCTCTATACTCTTCAAGGGATCCACTTGATCCCAGCTGCCTATGCATGTCATATGCCTCCTTCTTATTTTTGACTAGTGCCTCAATCTCCCGAGTCATCCAAGGTTCCCTACTTCTACCAGCCTTGCCCTTCACTTTATAAGGAATGTGCTTACACTGAACCCTGGTTAACACACTTTTGAAAGCCTCCCACTTACCAGACGTCCCTTTGCCTGCCAACAGACTCTCCCAATCAACTTCTGAAAGTTCCTGTCTAATACCATCAAAATTGGCCTTTCCCCAATTTAGAATTTTAACTTTTGGGCCAGACCTATCCTTCTCCATAGCTATCTTAAAACTAATGGAATTATGATCACTGGTCCCAAAGTGATCCCTCACTAACACTTCTGTCACCTGCCCTTCCTTATTTCCCAAGAGGAGGTCAAGTTTTGCCCCCTCTCTAGTCGGGCCATCCACATACTGAATGAGAAATTCCTCCTGAATACACTCAACAAATTTCTCTCCATCCAAGCCCCTAATGCTATGGCTGTCCCAGTCAATGTTGGGAAAGTTAAAGTCCCCTACTATTACCACCCTATTTTTCTTGCAGCTGTCTGTAATCTCCTTACATATTTGCTCCTCAATTTCCCGTTGACTATTTGGGGGTCTGTAGTACAATCCTATCAAAGTGATCTCTCCCTTCTTATTTTTCAGTTCTACCCATATGGACTCAGTGGGCGAACCCTCGGATATATCCCCTCTCACTACTGCCGTGATGTTCTCCCTAATCAAGAACGCAACTCCCCCTCCTCTCTTACCTCCTGCTCTATCTTTCCTATAGCATCTGTACCCTGGAACATTGAGCTGCCAGTCCTGCCCCTCCCTTAGCCATGTTTCAGTAATAGCTATAACATCCCAGTCCCATGTACCCATCCATGCCCTGAGTTCATCTGCCTTGCCCATCAGACTTCTTGCATTGAAATAAATGCAGTTTAATCTAGACTTCCCTTGGTCTTTGCCCTGCTTTCTCAGACCATCTGTCCGGTCATGTTCTGTACACTCTCCCTTACTGCCTTTTGTTTCTGTCACCACTTTATTTCCCACTGACTTCCTGCATCGGTTCCCATCCCCCTGCCACATTAGTTTAAACCCTCCCCAACAGCACTAGCAAACACTCCCCCTAGGACATTGGTTCCAGTCCTGCCCAGATGCAGACCGTCCAATTTGTACTGGTCCCACCTCCCCCAGAACCGGTTCCAATGGCCCAGGAATTTGAATCCCTCCCTCTTGCACCATCTCTCAAGCCACGTATTCATCTTAGCTATCCTGTCATTCCTACTCTGACTAGCCCGTGGCACTGGTAGCAATCCTGAGATTACTACCTTTGAGGTCCTACTCTTTAGTTTAACTCCTAACTCCCTAAATTCAGCTTGTAGGACCTCATCCTGTTTTTTACCTATATCGTTGGTGCCTATATGCACCACGACAACTGGCTGTTCACCCTCCCCCTCCAGAATGTCCTGCAGCCGCTCCGAGACATCCTTGACCCTTGCACCAGGGAGGCAACATACCATCCTGGAGTCTCGGTTGCGTCCGCAGAAACGCCTGTCTATTCCCCTTACAATCGAGTCCCCTATCACTATAGCTCTGCCACTCTTTTTCCTGCCCTCCTGTGCAGCAGAGCCAGCCACGGTGCCATGAACCTGGCCACTGCCACCTTCCCCTGGTGAGCCATCTCCGCCAACAGTATCCAAAACGGTATACCTGTTTTGGAGGGAGATGACCGCAGGGGACCCCTGCACTGCCTTCCTACTCTTCCTCTGTCTGTTGGTCACCCATTCACTATCTCCCTCAGTAATTTTTATCTGCGGTGTGACCAACTCACTGAACGTGCTATCCACGACTTTCTCAGCATCGCGGATGCTCCAAAGTGAGTCCATCCGCAGCTCCAGAGCCGTCAAGCGGTCAAACAATAGCTGCAGCTGGACACACTTCCCGCAGGTGAAGGAATCAGGGATACAGGAAGGAGCCCTGAATTCCCACATCCCACAAGAGGAACATGACACGGCGCTGGGATCTCCTGCCATGACTTAACCCTTAAATTAGCTTAAGAACAACTACAATGTCAAGAGAGAAAAAAAGGAAAGAAAAACTACTTACCACTCCCTTTAAGGAGTTTACTCCTTTAAATTGTTCTCAATTTAGAGAATGTTAACTACACTAGGGACCTTGATTCACTAAAAAATAAACGCTACTTCCTATAAGACCTGCAGACCTTCCCTTTCCTTTTACTTCAGTTGCTGCAGATAAGGAGAAATACTCACCTGAACCTACTCACCAATCAGGTGCCTCCCCTGTGTCGCGTCCCGATCTGATTCCTGTCGTCACTTCGAACTCGGTCGCAGCTCCGCTCGGCTCCTCTCAGCGCTCTGAAATCCCGCCTTTTATCGGACGCTCCCTCCGCTCCGCTCGGCTCCTCTCAGCTGTTCTCAGCGCTCTGAAATCCCGCCTTTTATCGGACGCTCCCTCCGCTCGGCTCGGCTCCTCTCAGCGCTCTGAAATCCCGCCTTTTATCGGACGCTCCCTCCGCTCGGCTCGGCTCCTCTCAGCGCTCTGAAATCCCGCCTTTTATCGGACGCTCCCTCCGCTCGGCTCGGCTCCTCTCAGCGCTCTGAAATCCCGCCTTTTATCGGACGCTCCCTCCGCTCGGTTCGGCTCCTCTCAGCTGTTCTCAGCGCTCTGAAATCCCGCCTTTTATCGGACGCTCCCTCCGCTCGGCTCGGCTCCTAATATTTATGATATTCTTATTTTCCTATCAAGCATTACCTGGATCTTATTCTGGGCGGTTTGTGAATGAATTTCAGTTCCTGGTTCCACAGAGGCTTGCTTCAAGCTGATTGGTGGAGGGGACACGATGATCATTTCCTGCTCTCACCGCTCAGAGAAGCCCAGGAAATGACGCAGCAATGATTGGTGGAGGGGACATGGTAACCATTTCCTCCTCTCAGAGAAGCCCAGGAAATGACGCTGCACTTCTTGCAGCACTCAATTGAAAAAAGTTGTCGCTTTCCAGACCGCAGAAATTTTATGTGTGAGTCAGTTACTTCGCAACGGTGGGCGACATTCGTTCGCCGCTCAGAGCAATTTCCGAGCTCAATCTCATTAGGTTTAGCGTGTTTATGGAAAAGAATCAGGAACAATCAAATGTGAAAATACTTAACTGGCTAATTTCAGTGAGTTGAAAATGGACCTGGCCCAGGTGAATTGGAATCAAAGATTGCAGGTAAAGTAGTAACTGAGCAATGGGAGGCCTTCAAAGAGGAGATAGTTTGGTGACAGCGTAGACACTTTCCAAAGAGGGGGAAAGGAAAGACATCCAAAGCTAGAGCTCGCTGATTGACTAAAAATACAGAGATTGAAATGAAACTGATAAAGGATTCTTATTGTAAAAGTCCGGTTCACAATTCAGTAGAGAATCAATCTGAATCCAGAAAGTACAGAGGAGATCTCAAAAAGGAAATTGGAGGGGCAAAGATAATTGATGAGATTAGATTAATGGGTTACATAAAAGTGAAAGTCTTTTATAAATATATAAATTGTAAAAGGGCGATCAAAGGAAGGGGGTGGGGTGACTAGGGACCAATAAGGAAATCTTCTTTGCAGGCAGGGAACGTGGTTTAGGTAGTGAATGATAACTTTTCTTCTGTCTTTTCTAGAGAAGAGGATGCTGCTAATTTAGCAGTAAAGGAGGAGGGAGTAGCGAAATTTAATAGGATAGAGAAAGATAAAGAGGAGATACTAAAAGGTTGTCAGTGCTCAAAGTAGAAAAGTCACCCGGTCCGAATTGGTTGGAAGTAAGGGTGGAAATTGCGGAGGACCTGGCCACGGCTTCCAATCCTCATTTGATATGGGAGTGGTGCCAGAGGGCGGGAGGAATCCAAATGTTACACCCCTATTCAAAAAAGGGGAGGGTCAAACCTGGCAACTACAGGCCAGTCCGCCGAACGTCAGTGGTGAGGAAAATTTTAGAGACATTTATCAGGCACAAAATTAATTTGCTCTTGGAAAACATTGGTTAATAAATGTAAGCCAGCACGGATAAGTTAAAGGCAAATCGTGTTTGACTAACTTGAATGAGTTAGTTGATGATCTAACGGAGAGTTGGTGAGGGCAGTGGAGTTCATGTTGTGTATATAAACTTTCAAAAGGCGTTTGATAATGTACCACATAATAGACTTGTTAGCAAAATTGAAGCCTATAGCATTAAAGGGCCAGTCGCTACATTGAAAAGAAATTGTCAAATGGACAGAAAGCAGAGAGTCGTGGTGAACGTTTGTTTGTGAGACTGGAGGAAATGTGCAGTAGTGTCCTCTAGGGGTCGGTGTTGGGACCACTGCCCATTTTAATATATATTGATGACCTGGACTTGGATGCAGATATGCTCCTCCTGTGTCCCTGGCGACCATGTTTGCAGGATGTGTGTCTAGCTGCAGCTACTGGCGAACCGCATTTCGGAGCTGCAGCTGGGGGTGGGTTCATTGTGGAGCATCCGTGATGCTGAGACCATCTTGGATAACACGTTCAGTGAGGTGGTCACACCTCAGTTAAAGATTACGAAGGCAGAAGGGAAATGGGTGAGCGCCAGGCAGAGTAAAGGGACTAGGCAGGTAGAGCAGGAGTCTCCTGGGGACATCTCCCTCTCAAACAGATATATCGCTTTGGATATTGTTTGGAGAGCTGGCTTATCAGGGGAAAGCAGCAAGAGCCAAGTTCGTGGCAGCACTGGTGGTTCTGCCGCACAGGAGGGGAGAGAGAAAAGTGGCAGGGCTATAGTGATGGTGGAATCAACTGTATGGGGAACAGATAGGCGTTTCTGCGGCCGCAAGTGTGACTCCAGGATGGCATGTTGCCTCCCTGGTGCTAGGGTCAAGGATGTCACGGAGCGGCGGCAGGGAATTCCGGAAGGGGAGGGTGAACAGCCAGTAGTCGTGGTCCATATCGGTACCAACGACATAGGTAAAAAAAGGGATGAGATCCTGCAAAGTGAATTTAAGGAGTTAGGAGATAAATTAAAAAGCAGGACCTCGAAGGTAGTGATCTCAGGATTACGACCAGTGGAACATGCTAGTGAGTATAGGAACAGGAGAATAGACCGGATGAATGCATGGCTGCAGGGATGATGGAGGAGGGAGAGATTTAGATTCCTGGGATATTGGGACCGGTTCTGGGGAAGGTGGGACCTGTACAAGCGAGACGGATTACACCCGAGCAGCAACGGAACCGATGTCCTAGCGGGGGTGTTTGCTAGTGCAGTTGGGGAAGGTTTAAACTAGAGTGGCAGGGGGATGGGAACGTGAGCAGGGAGCCAGAAGGGAGTAAAGTTGAGAGCGGCAAGAGAGGGGACGACACAGGGGAAATATGAAATACAAATAGCACAAACATTTGTTCAAGAACATGTGAAATCAAAACGCGTAGAGCAGCATAAAGAAAGTGCACTTTAGGCACTACAGATCAAGAGAAAACTAGAATGCATAAAGCGATTAACCCAGCTTCAAAGCTGAAGGTCAGGCTCGGGTGTGTGGCTCAAAGAAAAGTTATATAAACAAATGCACGGAGTATAAGGAATAAATTAAATTAACTACAGGTTCAAATTCAATTTGGAGGGTATGACATGATAGCTATGACTGAGGCTTGGATGCAGGATGGTCAGGATTAGGAACTAAATATACCGGGTTATAAGGTCTACAGGAGAGACAGGGAAAATGGAAGAGGGGAAGCAGTAGCCTTAGTGATTAGAGATGAAATCACTTCAATGATAAAGGAGGATATAACGAGAGGTAAGCAGCCAACAGAGACCTTATGGGTTGAATTGAGAAATAGGAAAGGATCTCAGACTATAGTGGGAGTTGTGTATAGGACCCCTGGCAGCAGTTCTGAAGTGCTAGATTGTATAAATGCAAAGATTAGACAAGGGTGTAACAAAGCCAAAGTGGTCTAAATGGGGGACTTTAACCTTCAATAGATTGGGAAAAGCAGACTAGCAACTGTCCAGAAGGAAGTGAATTTCTTGAGTGTGTCCGGGATAGTTTTCCACAGCAGTATGTCCGAGAGGTAACAAGGGGGCAGCCATACTAGATTTAGTAATAAGTAATGAACCAGATTTAGTTAACAGCTTAACTGTGCGTGAAAATCTATCCAATCGTGGTCATAACATGATCGAGTTCAAGGTAGTGTTTGAACCGGAAAAAAGTGAATCAGCTGCTAAGATTCCAGACTTGCGTAAGGCTGACTTCAATGGGATGAGACAGAGACTGTCCACAGTAAACTGGGCCAATCTGTTAATGAGTAAAACCACTGATGATCAGTGGGAAATGTTTAAAGAAATATTTAATGTGATACAGAATCTGTGTATTCCCGCGAGGGGCAAGAACTCTACTTGCCAAAAAAGAAACAGCCGTGGACAAATAAAGTGGTAAGGGACAGTATAAGACATAAGGAAAGAACACACAAAAAGGCAAAAATGGCACAGGTCATGGTGAATGGGAAAGATACAAAGATCAACAAAGGGTCACAAAACAGATAGTAAGAGCAACAAAAGAGAGTATGAAAAGAAACTTGCAAGGGATATCAAAACCAATCCGAAGAACTTTGATAGTTATATTCGAAAAAAGAGGGTGGTCAGGAGCAGTGTTGGCCCATAAAAAAATGAAAGTGGGGATATTGTCATTGACAATGGGGAAATGGCGGACATGTTGAACAATAACTTTGCCTCAGTATTTACAGTCGAAACAGAGGATAGAACGTCAGAAATCCCAAGATAACTAATATTGAATCGGGGACAGGGACTCGATAAAATTAACATCAGTAAAATAACAGTAATGAAGCAAATAATAGCACTAATGAGTGACAAATCCCCAGGACCAGGTGGTTTCCATCCCAGGGTTTTAAAGGAAGTAGCTGAGCACATTACAGGTGCTCTAACTATAATCTTTCTAAGTTCTCTAGATTCAGGAACTGTCCCTCTAGATTGGAAAATTGCACGTCACTCCGCTTTTTAGAAAAGGAGAGAGAGGGAAACCAGGGAAGTATAGACCAGTTAGCCTGTCATCTGTTGTGGGGAAAATGCTGGAGTCTATAATTAAGGATAGGGTGACTGAACACCTCGAGAAATTTCAATTCATCAGAGAGAGCCAGCATGGATTTGTGAAAGGTAGGTCGTGCCTGACAAACCTGATTGAATTTTTTGAAGAGGTGACTGATGTAGTGGACAGGGGAATGACAATGGATGTTATTTATATGGACTTCCAGAAGACATTTGATAAAGTCTCACATAAGAGATTTTAGCTAAGATGGAAGCCCATTGAATCGAGTGAAAAGTACAGCCTTGGTGAGAAAGTTGGCTGAGCAAAAGGCGACAGACAGTAGGGATAATGGGTAGGTACTCACATTGGCAGGATGTGACTAGTGGAGTCCCGCAGGGATCCGTCTTGGGGCCTCAATTATTCAAAATATTTATTAACGACTTAGATGAAGGCATAGAAAGTCTCATATCTAATTTTGCTGATGACACAAAGATTGGTGGCATTGTAAGCAGTATAGATGAAAACATAAAATTACAAAGGGATATTGATAGATTAGATGAATTGGCAAAACTGTGGCAAATGGAATTCAATGCAGGCAAATGTGAGGTCATCCACTTTGGATCAAAAAAGGATAGAACAGGGTACTTTCTAAATGTGAGACGTTAAAAACAGTGGATGTCCAAAGAGACTTCGGGGTTCAGGTACATTGTTCATTGAAGTGTCATGAACAGATGCAGAAAATAAGCAATAAGGCTAATGGAATGCTGGCCTTCATATCGAGAGGACTGGAGGGCAAGGGAGCGGAAGTTATGCTGCAGCTATACAAAACCCTGGAGTAATGTGAGCAGTTCTGGGCACCGCACCTTCTGAAGGACATATTGGCCTTGGAGGGAGTGCAGCGTAGTTTTACTAGAATGATACCCGAACTACAGTGGTTAAGTTACGAGGAGAGATTACACAAATTGGGGTTGTATTCTCTCGAGTTTAGAAGGCTAAGGGGTGATCTGATCGAAGTTTGTAAGATATTAAGGGGAACAGATAGGGTGGATAGAGAGAAACTATTTCCACTGGTTGGGGATTCTAGAAGTAGGGGGCACATTCTAAAATTAGACCTAGACCTTTCAGGAGTGAGTTTAGAAAACATTTCTACACACAAAATGTGGTAGAAGTTTGGAACTCTCTTCCGCAAACAGCAATTGATACTAGCTCAATTGTTAAATTTAAATTTGAGATAGATAGCTTTTTGGCAACCAAAGGTGTTAAGGGATATGGGCCAAAGGCAGGTAAATGGAGTTAGATCACAGATCATCCATGGTCTAATCAAATGGCGGAGCAGGCTCGAGGGGCTGAATGGCCAACTCCTGTTGCTATGTTCCGAAAATTTCTAAGTTTGTTGATGACAGGAAAATCGGAAATGTGGTGAACAGTGAGGAAGATGGTGACAGACTTGAGGACGATCTAGTCAGACAGGTGAAATGGTGTACCTACACAAGTATTGGCAGGACAATTTAAGAAGGCTGTTAAAAAAACACACGAGATCTTTGGCTTTATAAATAGAGGCATAGAGTGCTAAAGCAAGAACGTTTTGCTAAACTTTTATAAAGGACCTGTTGGGCCCCAGCTGTGGCATTGTTCCAAATTCTGAGCACTATATTCTAGACCTTGGAGAGGGTGCAGAGAAGATTTACTGGAATGGTACCAGTTATGAGGTCGTCTTTCGTGGAAAGACTGGAAAATCTGAGCTTGTTCTCCTTGGAGCAGACAAGATTAAGGGGAGATTTGATAGAGCTGTTCAAAATCATGAAGAG
The DNA here is from genome assembly GCF_035084215.1 of Heptranchias perlo. Taxonomy (NCBI): domain Eukaryota; kingdom Metazoa; phylum Chordata; class Chondrichthyes; order Hexanchiformes; family Hexanchidae; genus Heptranchias; species Heptranchias perlo. The sequence continues at coordinate 359,687 of NW_027139761.1, read as the reverse complement.
TTTTGGTCGAGTAAATAACGTGAAACTGTTCGCATTGGCAGAATGGTTGTTAACCAGAAGACAGAGATTTATGGTAATTGACAAAAGAACAAGATGTGATTTGAGGAAAGAAAATCCGCAGTTATTTGTTATGAACTGGAATGGTAGAAGCAGATTCAATAATAACTTTCAAAAGGGAATTGGATAAATACTGGAAGTGGACAATTTTGCAGGGCTATGGGGAAAGAGCACGTTGATGGGACGAATTGAATAGCTCTTTCAAAGAGACAGCACAGCACGATCGGGCGAATTGCATCCTGTGCTGTGTCATTCTGTGATTCTATCAGTGTACGATGAATAATAAACATGGAAAATGAAAGCGATCTGTCAGCCCTGATTGACAATAAATTGAAGCTGTCGTAAAAATGCTCGGTGACACTGAATAATATAACTGTTGGGATGCAATAAATGGTCAACGTTGAGCTGAAATGGTGAGGTCACCCTGTCATTTCATAAATCATTATTGCGACCTCAATTAGAATTTGTTTACAGTACTGGTCGCCACAGTAGGAAAAGGATACTGCAGCTGATGAATGGATACAGTAGAGAGCAACCAGAATGAGTGAGCGGATGGAGGGATTCAGTTCTGAGGAGCGTTTATGTTAATTGTATAAGTTCTCCCTGGAACAGAGAAGGTTGAGAGTTTATTTGATTCCAGGTTTTAGGATTCTAAATGGACTAGATAATGTGGACCATGAAAAGGTATTGCACCTTTCCAGAAACATAGTATCAGAGGACATGGCCTGCGCTTGAAGGGTGGTGAATTCAAAACTAAACTGCAGAAATAAAATTTCAGTGTGCGAGTGATACCTCGATGGAACAGACGCACTATGGAGTAGGTGAAGCAGTCAATATTTATTCATGCAAATGTAAATTTGATAGATTTAAATTTTAAAATATATTTTGGTGTAATATGTATGAATAATTTGAGATAAGACATGCGGTAAGTGTACCATATTTAGGCTCAAAGGGTGACTTTGGACCGATGGTTCCCAAAGCACTCCACTACTGGGGTTTTCCTCGTGTTATTTCTGGGTCTGTTGTAGTCTAATTGATAGAAATTGTTTTTTATGAATAGTCAATAACACCATTATCATTGTATCAGGATGGTAGAAGGTGAACTAGATGGACCTCGGTCTTTTATCATCTAGTATTTCTGACGTGTCACTTGGTATAATTGCTGCAAGACCGTGACTTTCACATTCATGTTCTGTTCTTTCAAAGTTACTAAGATTATATTCTGATCGTCATAGCGCTGGATTATACCTTTCTGCAATACCAGTGAAAATTGTTAGTGTAACAGTGGTTAGTATAACCTGTTTGTTCAATGACGTGATTAATATCCGTCACCATGGAATACAATTCTCCCAGGAGAGGATTTCTCTACAATAAATACGGCGCTTAATTCATCATCTTATCTCAATGTGTGAGGAGACCATCGCCTCCAGCATCAACTGGAATCATCAGTCCACCAACAAACTGAACGAATGGATTCGTTCCTGATAATAAAATATCTGATACTGTGGACACTTTACGATTTCCAAAAGATTTACTATCCCATCCTCGCAGCTGTTGGTGTTACTGGTAAGTCTTTTATCCAGTTATTAATTCTATAAACCATGTTTCAATGTATTGCTATTCTTGTTATTTACTATCCCCTCGTTGCCGCTTTTGGGATTCCTGGTAAGCCTCTATTTCCAGTTATTGATTCTGTCACCAATGTAATACTGTAACACTGGTCTTGTGATGTACATCATGACATCCAGCTAACTGTTACATTCAGATCACTCATCTTACTGTGTTAGATATAATATGACGCTTCTCTTTGCTATGATTGGTATAATACGGCGCTCCTCTTACTGTGATTGGTATAACACCCCGCTCCTCTTACTGTGTTTGGTATGATACCGCGCTCCTCTTATTGTATTTGGTATAATTATGCGCGCCTTTTGGGTTTTTAGTCTAATACCGCGCTCCTCTTGCAGTGTTGGGAATAATTCCGCGTTCCCCTTCCTGTGTTTGATACAATACTCGAGCTTCCTCGCTGCGATTATTCGATAGTCACCCATTTACTGGAATCAGCTGAATGAATAGTCCGCCCTTATTTACCGCTGTTTGCTCTACGTGGTTCAAAAACTCTTTGAGGTTCTAAAATCAGCAATTTCACTGAACGATTCCCTGCCTTCATCAGATTACTCTCTTTGGTCTCCAATGAAACCTGTGTCAGTTCACAAATTCTCAGCATGTGTTTGCCAGGGACCTTTAACTCCAGCTCCAAGTGGTTCAGTTTGTGGGAGGAATAATTCAGTTCCCGTCAGCTGCCTCACTTCTCTCCATCTCCCTCACTGCACCAGTGTCACTGACCCCGGTTGCTGAGGACAGGAATGCAAATGCTACATGTATCAGGATCAATTCTTCATTTTATTATATTGCTGTGGATCTATCTCCAATCATTGCTCTGAAATAACCATTTCGTCCCAGACCAGTCTAACACGGTTCAATGGATCTATCAGCGAGTCTCACGCTGATTTTCTACCATCTCCTGCTATTCCACAATACAAATGAGTTAACTTAATTTTTACCTGTTTATTATATGGGTATGTAACCACACGATCCTTACTGGACTGCGATGAATTATTAACTAAATTCATGTTTTATTTTCCCACATTCCCTGTTTCATTTCGTGAAACATTTGATGCTCATCAACTGATGAAACCCAGAAGCCCAGCGCTGCCACTGAGTTCAGATCTTTAATGTTTTAATGTTGTCAGACTGTTTGAAATAACTGTTCATTCTTATAAACGTTATGTGAATGTTCTGATTTTACTAATTATTCCATTAGTGGTTGTAGTTACTGTAAACGATCACCTTAAAGTCCCAAATAGTTCCTCTCCTGTCCGTGCCTCATGTCCACAGTCACCTTACAGAGTAACCGTTCCACATCCCATGCTTACCTCTGGGTGTGGGTGCGATGTTTTAACAACTTCGTCGTTCCTTTTTACTGTAGAAATAAGTGTCTTGTCTGTTTCACATTGATGTATCTTTGGCCCTGTGGTCTGTTTCTCCTATAGAGAGTTTTATCTTGCCCAAGAATCACAGTCTAATTCTGAGCACGTCCATCAAACTACTAAAGAGATTCCTTAGAATGTTGCTATTGATTGCATCAGCGCTGTCAAATGATCCTGCATGGACTGCATGGAATCAGACTACACAAGACATTGACTTGATTTTCACTATGTAACAAACATATTACTTGAGCAATGAGAGAACGTGTATTTATCACATTTCATTAAGGTACAATAATCAATTGGACATATACTTGAAAATAAAGAAATGCAGAATAATGGGGAAATTGGCTTACATGATGGCTCATTCAGAGAGCTGGCAGGAGCACGACGGGCCGAAGTGCCTCATTCTGTGCTTCAGGATTCTATGATTCGACGATTCTATAGTACTGTGATTCTCTGATTCTGTGATTCTCTGATTTTATGATTCTACGATTCTATAACACTGTGAACCTATGATTATTTCTGTCACACTCTCGCCTTTGTTCTGAGTTTACTATAATTTGCTTGTCTTCCGCTGAATTGCAGTTAACTTAATGACAATCATTGTCCTGTCTCGTGGAATGTGCGGACTCTCCAAATGTGTCACTCGCTACCTGGTGGCCATGGCAGCGGCGGATCTATTGGTCGTTATCACTGATCTGGTATTGAGGCGGATCCCCATTACTTATCGTTCACAGTTTACTTTTCTATACCACATTCCAGTGTGCAATATTCACGCCGTCCTGCTTTATGCAGCCACAGACTGTTCTGTCTGGTTCACCGTCACTTTCACCTTTGATCGATTTGTAGCCATTTGTTGTCAGAAGTTGAAAACAAAATATTGCACCGAGAAAACGGCGGATGTGGTTTTAGCAACAGTGACTGTTCTGTTCTGTTTAAAGAATATTTTTTGGTACTTTTTCTATACCCGTGATTATATGTTATCCAATAGCCCCTGGTTCTGTGGTGTGACAAGCGGTGCTGTATATTCGCAGATATGGGCAGGCATTGAATTCCTCCATTATATTCTAACTCCGGGTGTCCCATTTGTTCTGATTCTGTTGCTCAATGCTTCAACTGTCAGACACATTTTAGTGGCCAGCAGAGCCCGCAGCAGACTCCGGGGTCACAGCAGTGGGGAGAGTCCCCGTGACCCAGAGATGGAGAACCGAAGGAAATCCATCATTTTACTGTTTGTTATCTCGGGGAATTTCATCCTGTTATGGGCGCTGTTTCTGGTGTTTGTAGTTTCTGAGCGAATGTGGTTTATGGGGTATTCCTCTGTATATCTCCCTACATTCGTAAGAGAAATGGGATTCATACTTCAGCTTCTGAGCTGTTGTACAAACACCTGTATTTATGCAATAACACAGACTAAATTCAGAAAGCAGTTGAAAAATGTGGTGAAATATCCATTTATTGTAATTGTCAGGTTAATTAAATAATTTACAGAATGGAAGAATTCCTGACATTAGATTCTTACTTGGACGCTATTCGATTCATCCTCTCCCCTGAACATCCATTCTCCCAAAATGACGCGCAGTGGTTACTGTATATACAACCCACAAGATGTCCTCCTTCATCTTCCCAAGTAACTAAGCCTGGACAATAATGGAGCCTTTTCATCTTCATCCATAATCTGCATAACTTTTCTTTCAAATGTGGTCTGTTAGTTTGTCCAATCCATTCACTGCGGTCTCTGCGATTACAAATTAACAATGTTCGATATTTCAGCAAGCAATTTGGGATTATCATAGAATCAACAAATGGTTACAGCGCATAAGCATGCCATTCGGCCCACCCAGCCCCTGCCGGCTATTTATAAGAGCATTCCAGTTCGTCGCATTTCCCCACACTTTCCCTGTAGCCCTTCAAATGTTTTCCCATTAATTATTTACCAAATTCCACTTTGAAAGCCACGATTGAATCTGCTTCCACCACCCTTTCAGGCAACGTATTCCAGTTCAAAATTACTCTCTGGGTAAAGAAGTTTTCCCTCATGTCGTCGGTGGTTCTTTTGCCAATCACCTTAAATCTGTGTCCCCTAATTCTCAACCCGTCCACCAATGGGAACAGTTTCTCTTTATTTACTTTATCTAAAACCTTCATGATTTTGAATACTTGTGTCAAATCTCCTCTTCGCCTTCTCTGCTCTAAGGAGAACAACCTCAGCTTCTCCAGTCTATCCGCATAAATGTAATCACTCATCCCTGGAACGATTCTATTAAATCTTTTCTGCACCCTCTCCAAAACCTTTACATGCTCCCTAATGTACGGTGCCCATAATTGAACACAATTCTAAAGTTGTGGCCGAACCAGTGTTGTATAAAGGTTCAACATAACTCACTTGCTTTTGTACTCTATGCCTCTATTTATACAGCCCAAGGTCCAGTATGATTTTTAAACACTTTCACAACCTGTCCTGCTACCTTCAAAGTTTTGAGTACACGTACTCCCAGGTCTCTCTGTTCCTGCACCCCCTTTAGATTTGTAACATTTAGTTTATACTGCCTCTCCTCATTCTTCCTGCCAAAATGTAATCAGCTCGCATATCTCTGTGTTCAATTTCATTTGCCATGTGTCCGCCATTGCACCAGCCTGTCTATATCCTCTTGAATTCTATCACTATCCTCCTCACTGTTTATTACACTTCCAAGTTTGTGTCTTCTGCAATTTGAAATTGTGCCTGCACACTCAAGTTGAAGTCATTAATATATATCAACATTCAATGGTCCTAGTACTAACCCCTGGGGAATACCCCTATATACCTTCCTCTAGTCCGAATAACAACTGTTCACCACAACTCTCTGTTACCTGTCACTTACCAAATTTAGTATCCATGCTGCCTCTGCTCTTTTATTCCGTGGGCTTCAATTTTGCATGTTTCAAAAGTTGACCAAAGTTTATAATAAGTTCAGGAGAGACACTAACAGAGAGCAAATGTAAGATGGATCTCACAGTTCTTGTGATACTCGGATGAAGACGTCATTTCAGACAGTTCTCTGCCATGCGTTTCATATCATTCATGACTGTGGTTGACAGGGTAGAAAACTCACGAATTTCAGTAACAAAGGCACTGTCATCAGCAGAAATTAATTTCCGTAATCTGGTCTCGGGGAGTTTATGTACAGATTAGAAAGGATAGATGCTAGGACTGATCCCTGAGGGAAACCATTGATTTGGTATCTCTGTGGCATGGTGCAGACGGCCAAGTGTACTCTGAAAATTCGGCAAGGGGCCTAATTGGTTAGTCTAAACACGGAAACAGATTGAGTGCTGTGGGGTTGAAACATGTGAGGAAAGCGGAATAGTTGCAGGACAGAGGGGAAAAGAGAGAATAAGGAACCGAGCCAAACTAGATAATAACAAACAATCTCGTGAACTGAGCTGCAAAATCTGGAAAGTAGACTAATGTCCTGCGGCTGAGACGATGGTGTGTGCATCTTTAAACTCGCTGTCTCAGTGTGCAGGTATTTCAAGTGGGATGGTGTGTGTCTCTGAGACGATGTGTAGCAGTGCTCTGTGAGAATTGTATTCTTTATCTTACGGTCTCGGTTCTCATTATCCTGTTTCACTGCCTCCATTCCTCCCCAGGATATTTCCCTCCCCTTTTATCTCCGATCCTCCACCTTTGTCTCGCTGTTTCTCCCACTATCTTTGTTTCATTCTCTCTCTCACGCTATCTACCTCTTTCTCCTTGCTTGTACCTCTATCTGCATTTCTCCCTTCTCTCTCGAGATGATGTGCAGCCGAGTGGGAGAATTGCACCCTTTATATTTTCTCTCTCCCCTTACAATCCTATTTCCCTCTCTCTTTTTGTCCTCGACAGTCTCTCCCACTATTTTTGTTTCATTCTCTCACACGCTATCTCCTCTGTTTGTTTTTCTTTCTCTCATGTGATTCTCTATCCTCCTTCCTCCTCTCTCTAATCTGGGGACCGGCAATTCGAGATGATGTGCAGCCTAGTGGAAGCAGCGCCCTGCGCACCGTTTATATTTTTTCTCTCTCGCCACTCTCCGGCTCAGTATCCTGTTTTACTGCCTTCCATTCCGCTATCATTCTATTTTCCTCGCCTCTCTGACCCTCCACATTTTCCGCTATCTCTCACCATACCTCTATCTTTGTGCTTGGTGCCTGCATCTCTTCGTTTCTTTCTCTGTGAGCATTTCTTTGTTGCCCTTCACTCTCCTTGCGTCCCTCTCTGATCTGCATCTCTCCTTTTCATTGTTTCTTTCTCAGTGCCTTTCTTCCTTTCTATTGGCTCTGTACCAATCACGGATTCTCGATTTTCATTTTGTTCATAGGATGTGGGCGTCGCTGGTTATAACGGCATATCATGCCCATCCCGAATTGCCCTTGAGAAGGTGGTGCTGACTGATCTTCTTCAACCGCAGCAGTCTGTGTGGTGATGGTTTCTCCCATAGTGCTGTTGAGAATGGAGCTCCAGGATTGAACCAGCGACGATAAGGGAACGGCGACATATTTCCAAGTCGGGATGGTGCGTGAGTTGGTTTTTGTGGTGTCCGGTTCAATGTTAATTACGACTTTTTTTTTTAAGCGAGATTTAACAACTGAGTTGCTTGCTAGGTCATTTCAGAATCAACCACATTGTTCGGGGTGGGGAATCACACAGAGGCCAAACCTGGAAGGGACAGCACATTTTTACCACAATCCATTAATTTCACGGCCACCATTACTGACACTAGTATTTTAATTGCACATTTTATTTAATTAATTGTTTTGGATTAAATTCCCCAGCAGTAGTAGTGGGATTTCAATTTACAACTCCAGATTACTAGGGCTGTAACTTAACCACTATGCTACCGTACCCTTATGGTTAATCAAATAATGAGAAGGGGTTGATTAATAATCTTGTCGTGCGCGGTCCTTTCGGGAAGAGTGACCATAACATGATAGAATTCTTCATTATGATGGATAGTGAAGTTGTCCAATCCGAAACGAGGGTCCTTAATCTAAGAAATTGAAACTAGGAAGGTATGAGGAGTGAGTTGTCTATGATAGTTTGGGAAGCTTCATCGAAATGAATGATGGTGGTTAAGCAATGGCTGACATTTAAGGAACGAATGCATGAATTGCAACAATTTTATACATTCCTTTCTGGTGCAAAAACACAAAAAGAACATCGGCGAAACCATGGCTAACAAAATAAATTAAGGATAGTATTAGATCCAAAGAGGAGTCATATCAAGTTGCCAGAAAAATTAGCAAGCCTGAGATTTGGGAGCAGTTTAGAATTAAGCAAAAAAGGACCAAAAGATTGAATAAGAGGGGAAAATAGAATATGAGAATAAACTTGGAAGAAACATAAAAGTGGACTGTAAAAGCTTCTACATGTATGTAAAAAGAAAACGATTAGTGAAGACAAATGTAGGTTCCTTAAGAACAGAAACGGGAGAATTTATAATGGGGAACAAGGAAATGGCAGAGCAATTAAACACATACTTTAGTTCTGTCTTCACGGAAGAGGACACAAATGACTTCCCAGAAAAGCTAGGGAGACAAGGGACTGGTGAGAAGGAGGAATTAAAGGAAATTAGTATTAGTAAATCAATAGTGCTGGATAAATTAATGGGACTGAACGCTGATAAATGCCCAGGGCCTGCTAATCTGCATCCCAGAGTAATAAAAGAGGTAGCCATGGAAATAATGGATGCGTTACTTGTCATCTTCCAAAATTCGATAGATTATGGAACAGTTCCTGCAGATTGGAGGGTGGCAAAAGTAATCCCACGATTTAAAAAAGGATGGAGAGAGAAAAGAGGGAACTATAGACCGGTTAGCCGAACATCAGTAGTAGGGAGAATGCTGGAGTCCATTATAAAGGATGTGATCACAGGACATTTATAAAATATCAACGGGATTAGACAAAGTCAACATGGATTTATGAAAGGGAAATCATGTTTGACAAACCTACTGGTGTTTTTCGAGGATGTAACTGGTAGAATAAATAAGGGAGAACCACTGAATGTGTTTTTTTGTATTTTCAGAAGGCCTTTGATAAAGTCCCACATCAGAGGTTTGTGCAGAAAATTAAAGCACATCGGATTGGTGGTATTTCACTGGCATGGATTGAAAATTGGTTAACAGACAGGAAATAGAGAGTAGGAGTAAATGCGTCTTTTCCGGGTGGCAGGCAGTGACTAGTGGGGCACCGCAGGTATCAGTGCTTGAGTCCCAGATATTCACAATATATATCAATGATTTGGATGAGGGAACCAAATGTAATATTTCCAAGTTTACTGATGACACGAAACTAGGTGGGATCGTGAATTGTGAGGAGAATGCAAAGAGGCTTCAAGGTGATTTAGACAAGTTGAGTGAGTGGGCAAAAATATGGCAGATGCAGTATTAAGTGGATGAATGTGAAGTTATCCACTTCAGAAGGAAAAAACAGAAAGGCAGAGTATTATTTAAATGGTGATAGATTGGGGAATGTTGATGTACAAAAGGACCTGGGTGTCCTAGTACATCAGTCACTGAAAGCAAACATGCAGGTGCAGCAAGCAATTAGGAAGGCAAATGGTATGTTGGCCTTCATTGCAAGAGGATTTGAGTATAGGAAAAGGATGTCTTACTGCAGCTATGCAGGACCTTGGTGAGACCACATCTGGAGTATTGTGTGCAGTTTTGGCCTCCTTAGCTGAGAAAAGATATACTTGCCATAGAGGGAGTGCAGCGAAGGTTCACCAGAGTGATCCCTGGGATGGCAGGACTGTCATGTAATGAGAGATTCGGTCGACTCGGTCTGTATTCACTCGAGTTTAGAAGAATGAGAGGGGATCTCAACGAAATATATAAAATTCTGACAGGACGAGATAGACTGGATGCAGGGAGGATGTTTCCCCCTGGGGCGTCCCGAACAAGGGTCACAGCCTCAGGATACGGGATAGGACATTTAGGACTGAGATAAGGAGAAATTGCTTCACTCAGAGGGTGGTGAACCTATGGAATTCTCTACCACAGGAGGCTGTGGAGGCCAAGTCACTGAATATATTTGAGAAGGAGCGAGATAGATTTCTAAGCACAAAAGGCGTCAAGGGGTATGGAGAGAGAGCGGGAATATGGTATTAAGATCAAGGATCAGCCATGATCATATTGAATGGTGGAGCAGGCTCGAAGGGCCGAATGGACTACTCCTGCTGCTATTTTCTATGTACTATGTTTCGTTCTCTGTAATTATCTTTCTGAGCATATCTCTCTCTCTGTCTCTCTCTCTCTGAATCTCTCTCTCTCTTGCTTATGACTCTCTCTGTCTCTCTGCGTGTCACTATCTCTGTCTATCTCTCTCTCCGTATCTCTCTCTGTCCATCGCTCTGCGTCTCTTTCTCACTTTCTCTCTCTCTCTCTTTCTCTCAGTCTCTCTGTCCATGTCTGTCTCTCCCTAACTCTCTCCCTCTTTCTCTCTCTCTGTCTCTCTCCCTGTGTCTCTCTTCCTCTCAGTGCCTCTCTCTCTCAGTGTGTCTCTCTGTGTTTCACCCGCTCTCTGTGTTTATCACTCACTGTCTGAATGTCTCTCTTTTTTTCTCTATCTTGCTCTGTGTCTATTTCTTTCTCTCTGTCTCCCTCTTTCCTTCTCTCTCTCTGACTCTCTTTGTCTCTCTCTCTCTGTCTCTGTGCCGCTCTCTTTCCCTTTCTCTATCTCGCTCTCTCTTTCTCCGTTCCTCTGCCTTTCTCTCGCTCACTGTGATCTTTCTCTTTCACCGTTTCTCTCTCTGTCGCTTTCTTCTTCTCTCTCACTGCTCCTCTGTCTGTCTGTCTGTCTCCCCCCCCTCTCTCACCCCTGCCTCTATCCCTCTGGGTCATTCCCTGTCTGTGTCTCTCTCTTTCTGTCTCTGTTTCTGTATATATGTATTTGTGCGACTCTCACTCTATGTGTCTCTCTCTGTTTGCGTCTCTCGCTGTTTCTCCCTCTCATTGTTTCCCTTTTTCTGTCAATCACTCTCTGTTTTTTTCTCACACCCTCTCCCTGTCTCGCGCTCTCTCTCTCTGCTTCTCACTCTGTCCCTCTCCCTCTCTGTCTCTATATCCGTCTCTCTGCAGTGGCTGCTGTGGGTACCTTCCATAGGATGCACTGCAGCAACTCGCCAAGGCTTCGTCGACAGCACCTCCCACACCCGCGACCTTTAAAACCTAGAAGGACAAGGGCAGCAGACACATGGCAACAACACCACCTACACGTTCCCCTCCAAGTCACACACCATCCAGACTTGGAAATATATTGGCCGTTCCTTCAACGTCGCTGGGTCAAAGTCCTGGAACTCCCTACCGAACAGCACTGTGGGAGAGCCTTCACGACACGGACTGCAGCGGTTCAAGAAGGCAGCTCACCACCACCTTCTCAAGGGCAATTAGGAATGGGCAATAAATGCCGGCATCGCCAGCGACGCCCACATCCCATGAACAAATGAAAACAATCTCTGCGCACCTCCAATTCTGGCGTCTTGCGCATCCCCTATTTCAATCGCTCCACCATTGGCGGCCGTGCCTTCAGCTGCCTCGGCCCGAAGCTCTGGGATTCCCTCCCTAAACTTCTCCGCCTCTCTCTCCTTTAACACATACCTTAAAACCTACCTCTTCGACTAAGCTTTTGGTCACCGGTCCCAATATCTCCTTATGTGGCTTAGTGTCAAGTTTTGTTTCATAACGCTCAAGTGAAGCGCCTTGTGACATTTTACTACGTTAAAGGCGCTTTATAAATGCGGGTTGTTATTGTTGTGTCCTCTGGTTATCGACCCTCCTGCCAATGGAAACAGCTTCTCCCCATCCATTCTGTCAAAATCCCCTCATAATTTTGAACACCTCTATTACATCTCCCCTTAACCTTTTTGTGCTCTCAGGAGAACAATCCCAGCTTCTCCAGTCTCTCCACATAAGCCATGCCTGGACACGATGCAAGGCGGATGTTTGCAACCAGGTTTGCAAATTATTGCCAGTCGGGAGTTGGACAAATCGAAAGGAACCGAAATGACAAACAACTTTGTGAATCTGTCGATACGCTTTGGGAAACGGAATCAGAGGCGAATAAAGGATTGGCCAGACAGGCGGCCAACACGCAGCTGAGTCGGCATGTCCCCCTGGAACATTTACTCTGATGTTGTGGATGAAATTAAGAGGTCGGACCCATTTAAAGTGTTCTCCGTGACTGCAGATCAGTGATCAAAACCTGACATCAGCATCAGGACGCTCAGAATACTTAGTAACAGACAACGAACCGGTGGGCGCAGGAGCGCTGGTTCGGATGATATCGATGCTGTGAGCGAGCCCAGACCGTTTCCATATTTCCACAAACAATGCTCCATCCTTTATTTCTGGAAAAGTAACACTGATAGTGGACAATTGCATTTCTGTGGCTGCAACATTAAACTTTGGCTCGGTGACACGCTGCTTTAGCGTATCTTGCAAAAAAAGGCACTGGGTGGTCTCTGTGGCGCCATCGGTTAGCGCGTTCTGCTATTAACCAAAAAGTTGATGATTGGAGTTCACCCACGGACAAAAATTGCACCATTCTTTTCTACTTTAGGATTCATTGCTTCATTCTGATAGCCCTGAAACCGAAGTCAGGTTTTAATTCCTGATCTGCAGTAACTGGAAGCATTTTAATGGCTCCGATCTCTTCATCTCATTTCAAGTTTTCTGATGTGTGATTTGGCTGCAAGAAAACACTCAGTGAACAATGTCATCTGAGCATGCCTGAAACGCCATAATTTACACTGCGGTCGAATATCAGGCACATGGTAAAAGAAACAGTGAAATGTTTGTGTCGGCGCGATGCTCTGGGATTCACTGCCGAACCATCGCCACCGATCCGTCTCTGCAGCGCTCCGAATGCACCACACGAAATGTATCCCCGTGAATTGAGCTCCTGGACAGTAAGACGGAAATTAGTTTGGCTGAGGGGTTATGTCCCTAACACAAAGTTTTAGCAAACAAGTTTCCGTTGTGTAGTGGTTATCACGTTCGCCTAAGATACGAAATGTCCCCGGTTCAAAACCAGGCAGCAACATTTTGAAAACTTGTTCCATTTCAAATGCTTAAATACTTAACGATTCACACTGCTGATTAAATGTGGACAAGTGCGTATCTCCCAGCCCTGTTATTGCAGTCCGCTGGCAGCAGGCGATGAAAGCCAGTGTGATATTGGGGGTGAAGGCTGCTTCCAACACTCTCTCACACCCGGTGGGACCTGGCGGAGATTTGATAAGCCCAATCGATTCAACCAAAGTAGGATAAATGAAACGGTGTTTGAGAATCATTCATATGTATAAAAACATCCAGAATTCTGTCTTCAGAGTGCGTGGCGCAAAGGTCTGACTCCAGATCAAAAGGCTGCGTGTTCACATCACATCGGGGTCACTGTTTCTTTTCCCGCACACATGAGACTGGATAATTCCCGAATGAAGGTTTTAATTGCTTTTTCACAAAAAAAAACAGAAGTTTGGTCTAAACCCTGACTCAGTACCTACCCAGTGGCAGGGAGGGGAGCGCCTGATACCCTCATTTATTTCATGCAACAAACAGCCACGAATATTGGTATTGATTCAAAATCGACCTGCAGATGGACACACACAGAAAAAAGACAACCACAGAAACAGACAGCAACGATTTAGATATATATATATATATATATATTTCGCGCCTTTAACGTGGTCAGACGATTTAAGCTCGGTGAACGTGTTTCAGCTTTCTGAAATGTACTTGTCCATCCTTCTGAGGTCACGGGAAATATATTTTTGGCTTTCGAAAAAAGACGCGAAAAGCAGAGACATGTTTTGTTTTCAACACGGCTGGTGAAATGGCCGGACTATCATAAATTAGGAATCGCCTTTGAAATATTTAAAGGCGACTTCTAAAAATCATTCGTGCAAATTTAAAATCACGGCTACTATTGATTTAGTTCTGAAAGAAATAACAATAAAAACGTCAGTCAGCGCCCGCGGTGAAACAGTGTCGAACTTGTTTGCTATGAAGTAACCGCTGGGCTAAAGCTGACGCCGTTCAAAGGACGCGAACCCACTGAATGTGAAGGATAAGCTCATAACCAACAGGTCCTGGAAACGTCAAACATCTCCTTCCTTATTCAATAGAGGGAGCAGAGGCGTGTGCATTATCAGACGCCAGCAACTTTAAGAAATATAACAGATAAAGGCACAGAAGAAAGTTCCAAATCTTTTCAATGCAAAGTTATTTCACTTTACTTAAAAGGCGACTGCCGTGAGGCTGAAAACAGGTTCCAGATGATTTGCGTTCACTCGTGATTTGTTTTCCAATGTTTGTCCGTCAGGTTTGCAATTCAATTTTTATTGGATATTGAAGATATTCCAATTTCAGGATGATTGCACAACATACCACGTGTAAAGCAATCATCTTGATAACTTCAATCATCACACGCTCCACATCGACGCTTCAGAGGCCCCAGCACCCCTTTCAATATTGTTTTTCTTAACTCAGTTTTCACAAGTGAATTGGATAAACGCTTGGATGGAAACATTTTCAGGACGATGGGGAAACAGCAGGCGAGTGGGATTAACAGGACAGCTCTTTCAGAGTGCTGGCACAGGCACGATGGGCCGAATGGCGCTGTCTTATACTATGATTCTATTAATAGATCACTGTCCGCCTTTGTCTGAGCCTCCCAAAATGTAGCGCAGTAATCGTGTCCCTGTGAAATGAGCTCCTGAACAGTAATTCGGAAATTAGCGTGGCTGAGCGGTTTAAAACTGGTTATGCTCCTAACATGAAATTTCCTCTCTAAATTTGATAAGTTTATCAGTTATCTGCCCCCTTTCGATCTTAAATGTCTTTACATATTTTTTTGATCTCGTCATCTACTGTCATGCCCACAATATTTGTGTCCCTGGTAAACACTGAAGCAAAGTGATTATTAAATATTTCTGCCATTTCGCTGTCATTGCCTGTGAATTTGTCGCGTTCATCCCTGGGTGGCCCTATTCCTATCCGAAATTTTCTTTGGCTGTTAATGTGTCCAGAATACTTTGCTTTTTTGATATTCCTTTTTGCCTTTCTAACAGTTCGTTTGACTTCTTTCCCAGTCTTCTCAAATTCCCATTTGTCATCCTCTCCTTTATTGTCTAGTTTGTGCCTTTTTCAATCGTTTCAATTTTGCCCGTATTTCTTTATTCATCCCTGGTGTATCTTTTCTGGCTAGTTTGTTCTTGTATTTCAGTGGGATATATTTCTCCTGGACGTTATTGATCACCGTTTTAAATGTTTCCCACTGCTGTTCTATTTCTTTGTCCAGGTCATTAATATGTCAAACATTTCACCGTTCAAAACTTCTCAAGTCACAAATCCATGACAAAGCCAGTTGCTTTTGTGGGAGGAGCAAATCGACTTGGCAGAAAAATTAGCTGCAGCCCAATCCGCAAATAAAATATTTCCATGGAGCAGTAAAAATGGGAAACGTCGGAAGGGGGATTCGAACCCACGCCTCCATAAAAAACTGCGACATGAACGCAGTGCTTTAGACCACTCGGCCATTCTGACGAGCATTTGGGTTTTTCATTCTCCATCATTTCTGCACTGTTCGCCAGTGAAGGCAGCACAAAAGTTTAAAATGGCATTTTTTTAACGTGGGGCTCGAACCCACGACCTTGAAATTAAAAGTATCATACCCTACTGACTGAGCTAGCCGGGCTTATGTGCACTCAGCCGCCTTATCTCTTATTGTAGCAAGCAGAAGACTCCATTTCCAAATTATTGGAATCAATTCTGAGGGACAGGATAAACTGTCACTGAGAAAGGCATGGACTTATCATGGACAGTCAGCACGGATTTGTTAAGGGGAGGTCGTGTTTGACTAACTTGGTTGAATTTTTCGACGAGTTGATAAGGAGGATCGATGAGGGTAGCGCAATTGATGTCGTCGGAACGGAATTTAGCAAGTCTTTGAAAAAGTTCCCACAAAGCAGATTGGTCAAAAATTAAAGGCCCATGGGATCCAAGGCAATGTGGCTTGTTGGATCCAAAATTAGCTCAGCAGCAGGAAGCAAAGGGTAATGGTCGACGGGTGTTTTTGCGGCTGGAAGGCTGTTTGCAGTGGGGTGCCGCAAGGCTCGGTATCAGGTCCTTTGCTTTTTGTGGTATACATTAACGATTTGGACTTAAACGTAGGGGGCATGATTACGAAATTTGCGGGTGAAACAAAAATAGGCCGCGTGGTTGATAGCGAGGAGGAAAGCTGTAGACTGTGAGGGTTCAGGCAATTTTCTGCGAACAAAGCACTTTGTCTATCTCTCTTTGAACTAACTTTGAACGAATCCGTGCGTTTGACCCGGCACAGGCACGATGGGCCGAATTATCTCATCTTGTGGACAAACATAATACGATGATACTAAGTGTTGTCGGACAGAAAAGCAACACATTCCAAACAGGAGCAGAGAGAGGAAACTAGTCGAACAGCATAACAGCACGGTGAGATATTGTACTTGAGAAGGATGAGGAGGGATAGTTTATCATGGTGGAAGTCACATCGGATATCAATTGTGACTTTGATAAGGACCATTTCATGCTGCGACAGGGGCGGACACCAAATTGGAGAGATTCAGCCCGGGCGCGGCCCCTTTCGTGCGCGGTGAGACGGGGTGGGGGTGCAGGTTGCGAAGTGGGGGGGGGGGGGGGGTTGTCAGAGCTGGGGCTCATCGGGGGAAGCAGCATAAAAGTTTGAAACGGTACTCGCCCAACGTGGGGCTCAAACCCACCACCCTGAGATCTCATGCTCTCGCAATGAGCGTCGCTGCAGATCAGTTTTCTCTTGTTCAAAGTTATTTACTTATTGAAGTAAAGGGAAGAGTTCTTAAAGAAAAGGTGAAGCAGCCACTGTCTGTATCTCTTGCTGTACTTGAAACAACACATGCCAAATAAGAGCAGAGAGTAGACACCATTCAGTTACTCATTGTGTTGAGTGGGATGCCACCGGTTTCCACAGTGTAATCGTTATCCTTGTTCGCTTTGCACGCGAAAAGTCCCGGTTCAATCCCAGGTGGAAACATTATGTTGGAACTTGGTCTCCATAATCATCCTGACGGATTTTCTTCTCCTGCCGAAAAGGGAGACAGTGGCTCCTCCCTTGTTCTTTAAAAGCTGCATCTTTTACTTCATTAAAGAGATAACTTTGAGTTTGAGAAAACTGATGCACAGTGACGCTCATTTCAAGTTTTATTCCCTTTTTATCTGGATAGATATATTGGCTTTGAACAGAGTGGATTTTTGAAAGGAGTTGGTTCGGGTGGGATCGACAAACCTTTTTCGCTGGTGGCAGACAAGGGAACCTAAACAATCACCTGCCAAGTTCTCCTGAATTCTAAGGTGCAATGGGAGACCGACCAACAAAAACCCTTTCATTGACCGTGGAGATTCAGACAATTTTCGGATCACAAAGTACTCAATCCATTTCTCTTGTCTATTTCCCGGTGTTTCCGGATACTGTCTGCATCTCTGCCCTGTGTTTATCTCACTATGTGTCCACCTACAGGTTGTTTTTTGAAAGAAGACGTGTGTTTGTCTTCTGTTTGTTACATTAAATAAATGAGGCCATCAGGTGCTTCCCTCCCTGACACGGGGGAACCAGAGGCAGAATTTAGAGCAGGGTTCTGTTAATTGTGAAGACGCAAAGAAAACATTAATTGCGGAATTGTACAAACCAGCTCGAAGGAAAATGCGGAACCCCGACGTGATTTGAACACGCAACTTTCTAATACTGTAGTCAGACGGGCTACCGTTGCGCCACAAGATATGTGCATACTTATAAGTGTTTGTTTATGTGAATGTTTATCAAGCACCGCTTTATTTCTCCAATATTGGTGCAATGGGTTGGCTTTCAAATCCCCGCCCACTTTTACCGGATGTCAGGCAGCATCAGAAGTTGCCTTCACCTGTCAGCGGCAGCACGGCGCTCGCTTCCATCGCCTGCTGTCAGCGGACTGCAGCAAATCCAATTACATTCATCCTGCACCCTGAATTATCACGTCACAGGCAAAGGATGCAGGAAACTGCTCAAGATACATAACAGGACGGGAAACTTCTGAAAAACACTTAGACTTTCGATGTTTGGATTTTGGTCAGAACTGCAAAAAAAGAGAGTGTGAAAATATAAACTATGGGTGTGATGTTTATATATAAAGTGAATGTTTGTTCGCGGATTTCTCCCGTTACTGTCGCAACTATGGGTTGCTAATCCATCAACAACAACTTCCGCTTGATTTTAGCCCGAGTGGTTACAAAATTGCAAGTTTAATTGATTGACTTACAACAGAGTTGCACTCCAGCTGTCTTCAACATTACATTCAACGGTATTATAGTTATAATACAACTGTCCACAGATTACATTAATCACAAGCAATCAACACAACCTGACCTGTCTGCGAATCCAGGTCGATCAGACCTGACATTTGCAGACTGCCTGTGGCAATGGACTTCTGACTGTCCCCTATTGAGAGCTTGAACATTTGAGAAGGGAGCATGCCCGATCTTTATACGATTCGGCTGCATTGTTCTGTATGTAAGCACCGCTGATCTTAACTCATGGTCGTAAACCATCCCACTTTGCTGACTCTCAGAAATCACGAAGGTTTGTTTAATGTCGTAATGTTTATTTAGCCTTTGTCCGTCATCAGGTTATGTATGTTACACTAGGTTAGCTCAACCTGGAGTTCAGATGTCCAGGACACCCAAGTCTCTCTGGACATCAACATTTAATAGTTTCTCACCATTTAAAAACATTCGGTTTTTCTTTTCTTTCTACATATATCCCTGTATATATCCCTTTGCAGACTCTTTGTGTCCTGCTCACAGCTTACATTCCCACCTAGCTTTGTATCATCAGCAAACTTGGATACATAACACTCGGTTCCTTCATCAAGTCATTAAATGTCTTCTATAGGCATAATAATAGTAAACGGTTAGTAGGAGGAGAGGTAAGACCGATTAGGGACCAAAAAGGAGATCTACGCATGGAGGCAGATGTACTAAATAAATACTTTGCATCTGTCTTTACTGAGGAAGAACATGCTGCCAAAGTCACAGTAAAAGGGGATGTTTTGAGATACTGGATGGGGTGAAAATTGATAAAGAAAGGTACTAGAAAGGCTAGCTGTTCTTAATGTAGATAAGTCACCTGGTCCGAATGGGATGCATCCCAGGTTGCTGAGGGAAGTAAGGATGTAAATTGCAGAGGTCCTGGCCATAGTCTTTCAATCCTTCTTAGGTTTAGGTTCCAGAGGACTGGAGAATTGCAGATGTTACACCCCTGTTCAAAAAAGTGTGCAAGGATAAACCTAGCAACTACAGGCCAGCCAGTTGAACCATGGAGGTGGGAAGCTTTTGGAAATGATAATCTGGGACAAAATTAATAGTCATTTGAAGAAGTGTGTATTGATAATATAAAGCCACTGTGGATTTGTTAAAGGCAAATCATGATTGAGTTTTTGTGATGAGTTAACAGAGAGGGTCGATGAGGGCAATGTGGTTGATGTTGTGTAAAAGGCCTTTCAAAAGGCGTTTGACAAAGTGCCACAAAATAGGCTTGTCAAAAGGGGCGAGAGTGGCTGCTTCCTTATTCTTTCAAAGCTCTTTCTTTTATTTCAATCAACAGATAACTTTGAGTGAGCGAAAAATGATCCACAGTGAGACTTATTTCAAGTTTATACCCTTTTAATCTGAAAGGATATATTGGCCTTGGAAGGAGTGCAGCACAGATTCACCAGATTGTTACCAGGGTGCAATGCGTTAAATTATGAGAAGAGGTTACATAAACTAGGCTAAAATCACACACGTCACAGTGCAAAAAGTTTTCATTTTTGATACATACATTGATGACCTGGACTTGGGTATACAGGGTATAATTTCAAAGTTTGCAGATGACATGAAATTCGGGAATGTAGTAAACAATGTGGTGGATAGTATCAGACTTCAGGAGGACATAGACAGCCTGGTGAAATGGTCTTTATTAATAGAGGCATAGTACAAAAGCAACAAAGTTATGCTAAACATTTATAAAACACTGGTTAGGCTGCAGCTGGAGTATTGTGTTCAATTCTGGGCACCACACTTTAGGAAAGATGTCAAGGCCTTGGAGAGGGTGCAGAGGGGATTTACTAGAATGGTACCAGGGATGAGGGTCTTCAGTTATGTGTCGAGAATAGAGAAGCTGGGAATATCCCCTTAGAGTAGAAAAGGTTAAGGGGAGATTTGATAGAGGTGTTCCAAATCATGAAGGGATTTTGATGGAGTAAATGAGGAAAACAATGTTTTCAGTGGCAGAAGGGTCGGTAACCAGAGGACACAGATTTAAGGTAATTGGCAAAAGAGCCAGAGAGGACACGAGGGAAGTTAATTTACGCAGCGAGTTGTTATGATCTGGAATGCGCTGCCTGAAAGGGCGGTGGAAACAGATTCAATAGTAGCTTTCAAAAGGGGATTGGATAAATACTTGAAGGAGAAAAAATTGCAGGGCTTATGAGGAAAGAGCTTATGGGTTGTGAGACTACTTGGATAGCTCTTTCAAAGAGCTAGCACTGGCACGATGGGCCGAATAATCTCCTTCTGTGTTGCAACATATTAAGTGTTGCTGAACGGAGAAGCAACACATTCCAAATCAGAGACAGGAGACTAAGTCAGTTCCCCATTGTTTTTAATAAAAAAGCAGCGGTTTCCGTAGTGTAGCCGTTATCACGTTTGCTTTACACGCGAAAGGTTCCCGAGCGGGAACATTCTGTCGGAACCTGCTCTCCATAAACATCCAAGGAGGAGATTTTTTCTCCTGCCAAAAAGGGCGATAGTGGCTGCTCCCTTCTTCTTTAAATGCTGCATCTTTAATTCACTAAACAGATAACTTTGAGGGAGAGAAAACTGATCCTCAGTGACGCTCATTTCAAATTTTATACCCTTTTACTCTAAAAGGGTATACTGGCCTTGGAAGGAGCGCAGCCCAGATTTACCAGAATGTGAGCAGGGATCGAAGGGTTAAATTATGAGGAGCGGTTACATACTTGTATTCCCTGGAATATAGAAGGCTTTTCTGGATTTTGAAAGGTAGACAGACAAGCTGGTGAGGGAGTCCAGGACAATATCACAATATCGCAGCAGCTGGTTTCCGGGTGAAAACGGCCCGACGCATCACTGTGAGTTCAAGAGACTCTCGGTGCCGCGTCCTGTGCAGTGAATGTCAAGACTTTTAAAAGGTGCAGAAAGTGTTGGGGGTACAGATACACAAACCTCTCTGATGGAAATGAGAATTTGTCAGAGGTTGCAGCCTTCCCTACTTCTCTTGCATTTTGCGAGGCATCTGTTCCGGTTTAAACTTACAAACTGCGTGAGTTGGTGATCACGGCACAGCAGTCTCAGCGATCCCGGGTGAGACAGAGAAAAAGCAGCGCGGGCGCGGCCAGAATGTGCGCGGTGACACTGCAAGGGGGTGGTGGAAGTCAGAGGTGGGGCTCTCCCCTGAAAGCAACATAAAAAGTTTAGAACAGAAATCGCGCAACGTGGGGCTTGAACACACGACTCTGAGATTACGAATCGCATGCTCTACCAACTGAGCTCGCTGGTCTTGAAAAGCCAACCCACTCTTGTCTTTCATTGCAGTAAACTCGTCCCTGGGCGTCCATGTGCAACAATCTAAAGATAACGTCTTTTTCTTTGGCTGTGTTTATTTGTGTGTGTGTGTCCACCTGCAGGTTGATTTTGAACGAATACGAGTGTTTGTCTTCTGTCTGTAACATTAAATAAAAGAGGGCATCAGACGCTTCCTTCCCTGACACTGGGGAACCAGTGAGACAGACTTGTTATTGTGAAAACTCAAATAAAGCATTAATTGAGGAATTATACAGACTCTTTTCAGCGCCAAAAGTAGCTTTACAATATAAACACCCCAATAAATAAATACATAATACAGATACATGTAAATCAATTTGCAACTAACAGAGTGATGAAACCAGAAATATTATTTGTGCCGAATACAAACACTCCCAGATATATTGCGAAATCTGAAATGCCTTCCCTGGTGGACGCTCTCACCGCCCCAACGCGGGTTCGATTCCGGTTCAGGGAATTTGCGGTTACAAAAACAAGTGCCAATTTTGTAGAATCATAGCAAATTTACGGCACAGAAGGAGGCCATTCCGCCCATCGCCTCCGCGCCGGCCGAAAATAAGCCACCCAGCCTCATCCCACTTTCCAGCACTTGGTCCGTAGACTTGTCGGTTGCGGCAATTCAGGTGCACAACCAAGTATTTTTTAAATGTAACGAGGGATTCTGCCTCTACCAGCCTTTCAGGCAGTGAGTTGCAGACCCCCACCACTCTCTGGGTGAAAAGATTGCTCCTCATGTCCCCTCTAATCCTTCTACCAATCACTTTAAATCTACGCCCCCTGTTTATTGACCTCTCTGTTAAGGTAAATAGGTCCTTCCTGTCCACTCTATCTCGGCCCCTCATAATTTTGTACACCTCATTAATCACCCCTCAGCCTCCTCTGTTCCAAAGAAAACAACCCCAGCCTATCCAATCTTTCCTCACAGCCAAAATTCGACAGCCCTGGCAACCTCCTCGTAAATCTCCTCTGTACCCTCTCTAGTGCAATCACATCTTTTTTGACCAGTATGCCATGTGGGACCTTGCTAAAATCCATGTACACTACATCAAAGTACTCCAGGTGTGTTCTCACCAAAGCCCTATTTAATTGCAGCAAGACTTCCTAACTCTTCTGCTGCAACCTCCTTGCAATAAAGGCCAACATACCATTTTTTTCCTAATTGCTTGCTGTACCTGCATGCTAACTTACTGCGATTCGTTTACAAGTACACCCAACTCCCTCTGAATAACAACATTTATTGGACTCTCACCTTTTAAAAATATTCTGCTTTTCTATTCTTCCTACCAAGGTGGACAATTTCACATTTTTCCACCTGATACTCCAAATGCCACCTTCTTACCCAATCGCTTAATCTGTCCACCTCCCTTTGCGTCCTCCTCACGGCTTACTTTCCCACTTACCTCTGTATCATCAGCAAACTTGGATACGTTGCACTCGGTCCCCTCATCTAAGTCATTAATATAGAATGTAAACAGCAATTGCAACATAAATTGTCCGCCCAGGATCGAAAGCAGGGCCGTTCGCGTGTAAAGCGAACTGGTAATCACTACCCCACAAAAAACCGCTGGTGACTTATACTGGACAGAGGGGAACTGACCAGTCATCATGTTCAAGTAATTAACGTTCCGAAGGAGATCCCTAATTTCGCTCCCCGAACTTAATGAATCAGATCATTCTCGTCCGGATCTTTTTCCACGTGAACCGGCCGCCCTCCCCCCAGGAAGTAGCCTTTCTGATTCTGTGACTGTGGCCGGCTTTGTTGGCACCCTTGTCCCTTGTCCCTTGTTTTCTTCCACATCCGCAGATTGGGGCCGGGCCCTGACTGATTTTTTTTTCTCTGTCTCACCTGGGGCCGCTGAGTCTCCGACTGAGATCACCAACTTGGTCTCTGACACCCGATCACCAACTCACCCAGTTTGTAAATTGAAACCGGAGCAAGTGCCTCGTAAGAGGGCAAGAGATGTAGGGGAGGCAGCAACCTCTGACAAAATCTCAGGAACATCAGAGAGATTTGTGTATCTGAACTCCAAACACTTTCTTTCTCCTTTTAAAGTTTTGACCATTGCACACGACGCGGCACTTACAGACTCGTCTCTTGCACGCGGAGGGTTCACACGTGAAAGCAGCGGAAAAGTTTAAAACAGAGCTTACCCAACGTGGAGCTCGAACCCACGAACCTGAAAATATGAATCTTATGCTTGACTCAATGAGCTAGCCGAGCCAGTTGAAGGATTTCCATTTGTTCTGCTATTTCAACGAGGCGGCTGTTGGCTCCGCCCAGGGGCTGAGTTGAAAATCGTGGAAGGAGACAGCTCAGAGGCAGACCATTCGGGCCATCGCGGCCGTGTCTTGTCCCACAAACCAAGTACCAGATTCCCCTGAATTCCAAGGTGTGGAAAGATAGCGAAAAACAAAAGCCCTTTCATTGGACTGTGGAGGTACAGGCAACTCTCTGAGAAACCGTTTTGTCTATTTCTCGTGTCTATTTCCCGGTGTTTGCCGATACCGCCTGTCTCTCTGGCTGTGTTTATCTCTGTGCGTGTAGAGCTGCAGGCTGAATTTGAATTAATAAGTGTGTTTGTGTATGTTTCTTACAATTAATAAATGATGGAATCAGACGCTTCTCTCCCTGACACTGCGGAACCAGTGAGCCTGAATTCAGATCAGGGTTCTGTTCATTGTGAAAAAGGGCATGCAATTTGAATTCCGGAATTATTCAGACTCCTCCCTGCGCTAAAAAACATCTCTGATCCAGACGTGATTTGAATACGCAGCTTTACTGATTTGGAGTCAGACGCGATACCTTTGCGCCACGAGCTCTGATGACCAAGAGGTGGATGTTTATCTTATGAAATGTTCTCATGCACCGTTTCATTTATTTCAGATCACCAAATCCCCGCCCACTCCCACCGGGTGTCAGGCACCGTCAGAATCAGCCATCACCTGTCCGCGGCAGCATGACTGCAGCAAATCCAATTACCCACACCCGGCACCCAGAATCATCACATCACAGGAAAGGAACTGCTCAAAATGCATAACAGGACTGGCAGCATCTGAATAAAGACTGAGACTTTCGGTGTGTGGATTTTGTTCAGGACTGCTAACATGACGGTGTGCAAATACAATCTATGGGTGTGCATAAATCGATGTCATTTTTTAAAATTATTCGTTCATGGGATGTGGGCGTCGCTGGCGAGGCCGGCATTTATTGCCCATCCCTAATTGCCTTCGAGAAGGTGGTGGTGAGCCGCCTTCTTAAACGGCTGTAGTCCGTGTGGTGACGGTTCTCCCACAGTGCTGTTAGGAAGGGAGTTCCAGGATTTTGACCCAGCGACGATGAAGGAACGGCGATATATTTCCAAGTCGGAATGGTGTGTGACTTGGAGGGCAACTCTCTGGGGTGACTGGGTGCAGTCTAGTAACCCTGGCTGCACTCTTGAATGACTCTGCTGTGACTGGGTGCACTCTAGTAGCCCTGGCTGCACTCTGGGATCACTCTGGGGTGGCAGGTTGTTCTCCGGGATGCCGGGTTGCACTCTGAGATCACTCGGGGTGACCGGGAGCACACTGGGATCACTGGCTGCACTCTGGGATCACTCTGGGGTGAATGGTTGCACTCTGATATCCCTGGCAGCACTCTGGGATCAATCTGGGATGACTTGGTGCACTCGCGGATGCCTGGCCGCCCTCTGGGATCACGCTGGGGTGACTGAGTGCACTCTGGGCTCCCTGGCTCCATACTGGGATCACTCTGGGGTGACTGGGTGCTCTCTGGGATGCCGGGCTGCATATTCGGATCAATATTGTGTGATTGGGTGCACTCTGGCATCCCTGGCTGCAATCTGGGATCACTCTTGGGTGACTGGGTGCACTCTGGGATCACTCTCGTGTGACTGGGTGCAATCTGGGCTGCTTGGCTGCTCTCTGGGATGAATGGGAGCACTGTGGGATGCCTGGCTGCAATCTGCGATCACTCAGGGGTGACTGGGTGCAATCTGGTTCGCACCCGTGATATGCTGCTCCAGTTCGATGTGGGAAGTCATGGACAATACCAATGTCCCTGGTGGCCATGTGTGCAGGAAGTGTGTCCAGCTGCAGCTACTGTCTAACCGTCTTTCGGAGCTGGAGCTGCGGGTGGGCTCACTGTGGAGAATCCACGATGCTGAGACTATCGTGCATAGCACGTTCAGTGAGGTGGTCACACCGCAGTTAAAGATTACGCAGGCAGAAAGGAAATGGGTGACCGCCAGGCAGAGCAAAAGGACTAGGCAGGTAGAGCAGGAGTCCGCTGGGGCCATCACCCTCTCAAACAGATATTCTGCTTTGGATACTGTTGGGGGAGATGGCTTATCAGTGGAAAGCAGCAAGAGCCAAGTTCGGGGAACCACGGGTGGCTCTGCTGCACAGGAGGGGAGGAAGAAGAGTGGCAGGGCTATAGTGATAGGGGATTCAATTTTCAGGGGAACAAATAGGCGTTTCTGCGGCCGCAAACTTGACTCGAGGATGGTATGTTGCCTCCCGGGTGCTCGGGTCAAGGATGTCACGGAGCGGCTGCAGGGCATTCTGGAGGGGGAGTGTGAACAGCCAGTAGTCGTGGTCCATATCGGTACCAACGACACAGGTAAAAAAAAGGGATGAGGTCCTGCAAGGTGAATTTAAGGAGTTAGGAGATAAATTAAAAAGCAGGACTTCAAAGGTAGTGATCTCAGGATTACCACCAGTGCCATGTGCTAGTGAGTATAGGAACAGGAGAATAGACAGGATGAATGCGTGGCTGCAGGGATGGTTTAGGAGGGAGGGATTTAGATTCCTGGGACATTGGGACCGGTTCTGGGGAAGGTGGGACCTGTACAAGCGGGACGGGTTACACCCGAGCAGGACCGGGACCAATGTCCTCGCGGGGGTGTTTGCTAGTGCTGTTGGGGAAGGTTTAAACTGGAGTGTCAGGGGGATGGGAACCTGAGCGGGGAGTCAGAAAGGAGTAAAGTTGAAAGCAGCAAGAGAGGGGAAGACCCATGGGAAATCTACAATACAAATAGTACAAACACTTTATCAAGAACAAGTGAAAGGAAAAAGCGTAGAGCAGCATAAAGAAAGTGTACTTTAGGCACGACAGATAAAATAAAAACTGGAAGGCGTAAGGCGATTAACCCAGCATCAAGGCTGAAGGCCAGGCTAGGATGTGTGGACACCTAAGAGTTCTATATACAAATGCACGGAGTATAAGGAATAAATTAAATGAACTACAGGTTCAAATTCAAATTGGAGGGTATGACATGATAGCTATTACTGAGACTTGGCTGCAGGATGGTCAGGATTGGGAACTAAATATACCGGGTTATAAGGTCTACAGGAGAGACAGGGAAAATGAAAGAGCGGGAGGAGTAGCCTTAATGATTTGAGATGAAATCACTTCAATGGTAAAGGGGGATATAACGAGGGGTAAGCAGCCAACAGAGACCTTATGGGTTGAATTGAGAAATAGGAAAGAATCTAAGACTATTGTGGGTGTTGTATATAGGAGCCTTGGCAGCAGTTCTGAAGTGCTAGATTGCATAAATGCAGAGTTTGGATAAGCATGTAAGAAAGGCATCGTGGTCTTAATGGGGGACTTTAACCTTCACATAGATTGGGAAAAGCAGACTAGCAACTGTCAGAAAGGCAGCGAATTTCTTGAGTGTGTCCGGTTAGTTTTCTACAGCAGTATGTCCTGGAGGCAACAAGGGGGCAAGCCATACTAGATTTAGTAATGAGTAATGAACCAGATTTAGTTAACGGCTTAACTGTGCATGAACATCGATCCAATTGTGATCATAATATAATCGAGTTCAATGTAATGTTTGAAAGGGAAAAAATTGAATCAGCTGCTCAGATTCTAGACTTGGGCAAGGCCGACTTCAATGGGATGAGACAGAGACTGTCCACAGTAAACTGGGCAAATCTGTTAATGGGTAAAACGACTGATGATCAGTGGGGAATGTTTAAAGAAACGTTTAACGTGATGGAGAATCGGTTTATACCCCTGAGGGGCAAGAACTCTACTTACCAAAAAAAAACAGCCATGGACAACTAAAGAGATAACAGACAGTGTAAGACATAAGGAAAGGGCATACACAAAGGCAAAAAATGGCACACATCCTGGCGAATGGGAAAGATACAAATATCAACAAAGGGTCACAAAACAGACAGTTAGAGCTACAAAAAAGAGTTTGAAAAGAAACTCGCAAGGGATATCAAAACCAATATGAAGAACTTTTCTAGTTCTATTAGGAAAAAGAAGGGGGTCAGGAGCAGTGTTGGCCCCTTAAAAACGGAAAGTGGGGATATTGTCATTGATAATGGAGAAATGGCGGACATGTTGAACAATTACTTTGCGTCAGTAATTACAGTCGAAACAGAGGATAGCATGCCGGAAATACCAATAAAACTTATATTGAATCGGGGACAGGGACTCGATAAAATTAACATAAGTAAAGAAACAATAATGAAGAAAAGAATAGCACTTAAAGAGTGACAAATCCCGAGGACCAGATGGTTTCCATCCCAGGGTTTTAAAGGAAGTAGGTGAGCACATTGCGAATGCCCTAACTATAATCTTTCAAAGTTCTCTAGATTCAGGAACTGCCCCTCTAGATTGGAAAATTGCACATGTCACTCCGCTTTTTAAGAAAGGAGAAAGGCGGAAACAGGGGAATGATAGACCAGTTAGCCGAACATCTGTTGTGGGGAAAATGCTGGAGTCTATAATAAAGGACAGGGTAACTGAACACCTCGGGAATTTTCAGTTAATCAGAGAGAGCCAGCATGGATTTGTGAAAGGTAGGTCGTGCCTGACAAACCTGATTGGATTTTTTGAAGAGGTGACTAAAGTATTGGACAGGGGAATGTCAATGGATGTAATTTATATGGACTTCCAGAAGGCATTTGATAAGGTCCCACATAAGAGACTGTTAGCTAAGATAGAAGCCCAGGGAAAAGTACGGACTTGGTAAGGAAGTTGGCTGAGCGAAAGGCGACAGAGAGTAGGGATAATGGGGAGGTACTCACATTGGCAGGATGTGACTAGTGGAGTCCCGCAGGGACCTGTCTTGGTGCCTCAATTATTCACAATATTTAATAACAAGTTAGATGAAGGCATAGAATGTCTCATATCTAAGGTTGCCGATGACACAAAGATTGGTGGCATTGTAAGTAGTGTAGATGAAAACATAAAATTACAAAGTGATATTGATGTATTGGGTGAATGGGCAAAACTGTGGCAAATGGGATTCAATGTAGACAAATGTGAGGTCATCCACTTTGGATCAAAAAAAGAATAGAACAGGGTACTTTCTAAATGGTAAAAAGTTAAAAAAAAACAGTGGATGTCCAAAGGGACTTAGGGGTTCAAGTACATCGATCATTGAAGTGTCATGAACAGGTGCAGAAAATAATCAATAAGGCTAATGGAATGCTGGCTTTTATATCTAGAGGACTTGAGCACAAGGGGGCAGAAGTTATGCTGCAGCTATCCAAAACTCTGGTGAGTCAGCACGTGGAGTACTGTGAGCAGTTCTGGGCACTGCACCTTCGGAAGGACATATTGGCCTTGCAGGGAGTGCAGCGTAGGTTTCCTAGAATGATACCCGCATTTCAAGGGTTAAGTTACGAGGAGAGATTACACAAATTGGGGTTGTGTTCTACAGAGTTTCGAAGGTTAAGGGGTGATCTGATCGAAGTTTGTAAGATATTAAGGGGAACAGATAGGGTGGATGTGAGTAACTATTTCCGCTGGTTGGGGATTTTAGGAGTGGGGGGCACAGTCTAAAAATTAGAGCCAGACCTTTCAGGAGCAAGATTAGAAAACATTTCTACTCACAAAGGGTTGTAGAAGTTTGGAACTCTCTTCCGCAAACGGCAATTGATACGAGCTCAATTGGTAAATTTAAATCTGAGATTGATCTTTTTGTCAACCAAAGGTATTAAGGGATATGGGGCAAAGGCAGGTATATGAAGTTAGATCACAGATCAGCCATGGACTTATCAAATGGCGGAGCAGGCACGAGGGGCTGAATGGCCTCCTCCTGTTCCTATGCTCCTATGTTGCAGAGAGAGAGATCGAAATGAATAAACACACGAGGATTGGACAGGGTGAGAGCGAACGTAATAAACACCCAGAGATTGGACCGAGCGTGATGGAAGGGAAAAAACACCCGAGGATTTGACAGGGAGAGGTGGAAGTGCACTGTTTGAGGGGCACGACCTGTCTCGCAGTAATCATAGACTTTTACACATGCCGGCTACAAATTCTCCACCACAAAATTATGGATGGCGTGAAAGGATAATTGTTGGAGACGATTCGATTCTATCTGCAGAGTGAATTGGGGTAAGTACCGGAGAAAAAAGCACATTTAAGCCCATTAACCTTACTATCCCATGGCCCTGGCCTCTCGACACATCTCAACCCCACATCAAAACCCACATCTCAACTGACATCTCAATCGCACATCACAACTTACATCACAAACCCACATCACCACAACCCACATCACAACCACACATCACACCACCACATCTCACTAACATCACGAACCCACATCCGAAACAGCACATCACAAACCCACATCACAAACCAACATCTCTTCCCCAGAAAGGTGCCGAGGCAGCAGGAGGAGTTGTGGAGGCCAGGACGCGGCACAGGCCAAGGTGGAGCCGCCATATCGATAACTATTCGGAGCTGCACTCACCCCGAGTCTCAAGCCTGGTTGTAAAATGGCCCTTGTATTCTGGAGGCTTTACAAGAGGCAACACCTCAATCCGAGTTGGGAGAGGTGCTTTCTCACTTCCCTAAACAAACAAAAAACGGTGCTCTCTCCACAGAGAGAGAGGGAAGGAGAGTGGGTATCTGACGAAGTCGGGAACGGTGAGTTAGGTGGGATACACTTTCCCGTTGGCCGATATTGTCTTCTTGTGGGAGTGGACGGGTGGAAGAGATCTCGTCACCTCAGACGGCTGGAACAGCCCAGGCTCAGTACTCCACAGGAAGCGTTTTGCAGGAAAACTTCGGCCAGACAACGGTGGTGTTTATCAAATATGAATCACCTCCCCATTTTAGACCTTGTGTCTTATTTTCTCCCCCTCCCTCTCATCAACCTCTTCCTAGATCTTGTCTTTTCCAGGCGAATCAAAAAAGCCCAAAAGAAGATACAGAAAATTGCCCCAAACGCAGACCTCTTCTTCCACCTCCTTTGATGTGTTGATAAATAGAACCACCCCCACGCAATCGAGGTTGGGATGAATGTGAATGTGTCGGTCAATCTCCCTCCTTCCAGGTAGATGTCGTTTTCCTTTATCCTTTCCCTTCCCTCTCCCCTCTCCTCCAATCTTGAGAGCAAAACGCCCGCTCTCCTTGACCGAGCTTTTTGTCACCCCTCCTAATATCTCCTTCCTTGGCTTAACTTTTTCCTCGCCCCACCCTGAAGCCCCTCAGGATGTTTTTTTTTCCCCATTTAAGGCGTTGTATTATACAAGTTGTTGTTGCTGTTGTAATAACTAGGCCTGAATGGCTGCACACAGTATCTGGGCAGGTGGTGGGAACAGAAGGTGGTTGAATTCGGACTGATATCCTCGTGTCAAGATGCCTTTAAATCTTTCAATGGCAGCATCCCTGCTCTGGCCAATTGCTAAACGTTTCACCTCACACGCTAAATGCTCAAGAAATACTTAATATTAAAAATGGTACAGGGAAATTCAGACTTGCCTGATTACTGCAATATTAATAGAATGTAGTTCATCGATTTAAATATCGTTCTTAAACATTACTTAGCCTCCCCCTCAGCTTTCTTCCATATTATTTAATTGATCTATTTATCCCTTTAATCTTGTCTTTTTGTGCTTGTACCATACATTTTAGGTCACATTGCTTTCAATCTCTACCGAACTGGCTGCTTCAGCTGAGCAATCAATGAGCTGATTGGCAGCTTTCGAAAAGAGCTGGGGTTGGTGGGGATGGTTTCTGTATTTGATATCCGAATGTGTTGCTGTGTGGATAGAGCGGTCGCTGAACTGCGAGGGTAAAGAAGGTTTATTACAGGGAAGGAGAGTGGTGCAGGATGTGTAAAGCAGATATAAGCCCAGAATAAGCACTGGGAAACTTTACTCAACTTAGGTTTGGGTGTTGAAGAAAAACGTTTCAGGCCTCTTACTCCCCCCTCAAAATAATACCATTGAGGTTACGTGTTGGAGCAACTTCCTTGCTTTTTTAATTAATAAATCCCAGTATCCCATAGGCTATGATTTGATCTATCTTCATATGTGGGAGTTAACTGGAGGTTTAAACCAGCGGCTTAGACACGATACTTTCCATCCTGCATTTCAGGAACAGAATTATTACAAGCAAGAATAATAGCTCGGCAGAAGAGTGCTTTGTCCAGTTGGAAATCTGTATGAAAGAACGTGCTGGACGTCCAGCAGATTGAATTTTGTGCGAAGGAGATGATGCGGCTCCTTCTTGAGAGTTCTCTGGTCTTTAGTGTAACAGTTCCAGGGGTCAGAATGGCCTAACGGGTGTAAGTTGCTGAGTTCAGGTCGCAATCTTCCCTGCAGGCTTGGGCTCCAATCCCAATAATTCTATGATTCTAATAAACTTGCGTGAGTTGCTTGCTTACGTATTTAAAAGCGATAAGTCCAGGGTCCAAGTCCCGGATAAAGCAAGCATTTTTAGTCAAAAATCTCCAATTCATATAAACGTTGAAAAAGACAGAAATATGTTTAATTACTAACTGCCACAAAATCTGATTTACGTTGAAATATTATTCATGTTTCAAACTAACAGCAACAAGCTTTGCATCAAAATATAAACGAAGGATTTTAACGAAACGCAGTAGAATGAATTCGAGCCGTTTTTTTGTCTCCTGTTCTTCACATTGAGAGGATTCAAATTCACAGGAGACACTTGGATTTTTGAGAGAATGCGCTGCAAACAAGGCGGGAAGCTGAGCGGGGAAAACCGCAGTGAGTGTCGAGTCGAACGGCTTAACCTCCCGCCCAAGGTTTCAACAGTCGGCGGGAAGGAAGTTGAGGCTGAGGCTGATCTGTGTCACGTGGGAGCTGAACACCAAATAATATTAATCGAGTTACATCGAAACTGCAACACAGTAACAGGCCATTCGGCCCAACTGGTCTCTGCCGGCGTTTAAGCTCCACACGAGCCTCCACCCTGCCTACTTTATCTCACCCTGTCAGGATACCCTTCTATTACTTTCTCCCTCTTGGGCTGATCTGGCTTCCTCTTCAATTCATCTCTACTATTTGCCTCAAATATTCCTTGTGGTAGCGCGTTCCACATTTTAACCAGTCGATTAGCGACTATTCCTTCTGTTTATATTCATTATCCTGCAGAATATTCGATACTGTTTTCAACATCTTCTATTAGCTTTAATATTGGAAGGGTTTAGACTGTTGTAATGGTCGCTGCGATTATTTCCGATTTCATTAATTTCATGCAAATTGAACGATACAAACTAGCAAAACATTTCCTGCCGATATTAAACAAACCTTGAGGTGCAATCGTAAAGTGTCTGACAACAACTTATAAAGCGACGTCTTTGAAACAGGTTGGGGCCACAGTTTCTGTTTGCACAGAACTAAACCTAAATCATTCAAGATGGGATTTTATTTACTGTATCAAAATAAACAATATCTTGCTATTATGTTTGGCTGCTCAGTTCCCCAGTGTCAAAGGGAGAATTGTCTGATTTCCTCATTTATTCCACGTAAGGAACAAACACAAACAAAAACACATGCATTAAATCAGAATCAAGTCACAGATGGACAAACAAAGAAAAACAGAGCGAGAGACACAGAGAGGATCGGGAAACACAGTGAAACAGACAAAAGAAATGGATGAAGACAAAATGGCGCCACAATCCTCAAACTCACCGTCTCGACTCAAAGGAAGCTCACATATCAGTGAGAAGATGTGGTGCTTTATCAATGTGATTTGGCGCCGTGTCTTAGCTGGTTAATGCGACTATCTAACTAAACAGCTGATCCTGGGTTTGATTCCCAGCGTGTGTCCTTTTTGTTTCCGAAGTGATATTTACAACTTTGTGAATTTAAGCAACAAAATATCACAGGGCGGAGTTGAGGTCCAGATCACCCATGATAAATTAAATAGCGCAGCAGCTTCGAAGGGCTGGATGGTCTTCTCCTGTCCCCATGTTCCCGTCCTGCTCAACGTGGAGCTGTCTGACTGGTAAAAAATATCAGACTGACTCCAGATTGAAAATCAGGTGTTCAGAAGGAAGTCCCCTTCGATTGTTGGACAAATTGACCCAATGAAGCAAAACCAATTGGTACCTTTCTGCCAGAAGAGGTAACTAATGTTACCAGTGGGCCCAGCTATCTCTCGTCATTAAACACATGAGACTCTTAATTTCAGGGTCGTGGGTTCAATCCCCACGTTGGGTGGTTCACATTTTATTGTTCACAAAGGGTTGCAGCTGCAACCTCTTATCTTCAATTAATGAAATCCAGATATAAAAAACGGATACAACAATGAGCTGTGAGAAAGAAAACCGTGAGCACTGGCAAACATCGAGTCCCGTCCCGATTCTACCTTTTCATTCCCTGCACGTGGGACACGGCAGATTATCTGTTCAATTCGGATTCATTTTTTGCTGTTATTAAATATTAAGAAATGTAATGTTTAGAAGATGACAACTCTGGATCCATGGGCCTCTCTGATCCCTCCTGAACGCCCCTCTCCCTCTTTAATTCTCCCTGAGCTCATTGCCTTCTCTGATACGGTCTGTCTCTTACCTTCTCCGACACCCTCAGAGAGTCCATGATCCTTTTTGATACCTTGTCAGCGCCCTTTACGTTCTCTGATACCCTGAGTGCCCCTTACACATTGATATGCCCGGAGACACCTTACATTCTTTGACACCCTCTCACAATCCGTTCCCCCCATCTCAGATCCCCATGCCCTACCGGATCACCACGAAGAAACCATTAAACTCCCTGATACCTTCTCAGAAGATTTACAGGTTTATAGTTCAATCTCGGGTTTCGGCAGCTTTCGCTATTGGGAGAATCCAGAATGAGGGGGCTTAATCTGAAAAGTAGAGCAAAACCATTCAGCTGATAAATCAGGAAGCACTTTATAACAGAAAGTATCGTAGAAATCTGGAACTCTTTTTAACAAAAGGCTGTAGATGTTGGGTCAATTCATATTTTGAAGACTGAGATCGATGGAATTTTGCCCGAAAGTGTATTGAGGGATATGTGTCATAGTCGGGGAAATAGAGTTGATGCACAGATCACCCCTGATCGAATTAAATGGCGCAGCAGGTTCGAGGGGCTGAATAGTCTTCTCCTGTCCCCAATTTTCGACATTTATCAACGTCGGGCTCGATGACAAGTTTTTTGAAAAAGTGTTAAATGCAGTGAGCGCTCAGAAAGCCCTTTAAATTCCTTCTTGCACAATTCAAAAGCACTGGACCCAGATGAGAAAGAGCAAGAAAGCCGGATTTCAATCACTAGCCTCATGTTTCATTAACGATGAGCTTATATCGTGGCAGCATGGCCGAGCGGTCTAAGGCGCTGGATTTAGGTTCCAATCTGTGCGGGGACGTGGGTTCGAATCCCACTGCTGTCAGGATTAGTAGCAATGTTTATTTTGACGTATTCACAGAAAATCGTGGTGCAGTGTCGTCCAGCGGAGAATGCAAAAGAAGCGAAAAGTACAGCAATGAGGATCATGGAGAGTTGCTGCACAAAGGTGGACCATTCGGCCCATCGTGTCCGTGCCGCTTTCAAATTTTTGCAGCGTTGCGATTCTGTATCATGTCACCGGATTCGTTTCAACAAGGGGATAAGACACGTTTTCATAGGTCAGGGCGGCTCCCGTTTGCATCATTTCCAGCAGAGTTGGGCATGTGAATACGCGGTATTTGTATGTCAGTCAAGGTTCGGGGAATGCCGAGATTGTGAGTTCGATTCCCACTTAGAACAAAGAATCGTTTTGCTTGTGAACAATTCGAACGGAGTTGAAGGAACAATTGGTGTTCTTCAAACTGCATCTCCTTATTGGTGTTGCCATGTGGTTTCTCCGGCATATCGTGTTCCAATACCAGATGAGAAGTTGAAAGCAGCGCTTCAGCATTACTTGTTTACTGCAGGGAGGCTGTGGTTTTGGAGCCATCGGCTTTGATTTTGATCCATCTACAAAATGTGGGATTTATCTGGAGCTTTAAACCAGCGCCTCAGACCATTCAGACACGATACTTTCCATCCTGCACTTCAGCATTTACTGTTACAGGAACAGAATTACTACAAGCAAGAATAGGACCTCTGAAGCACCAATGTTCGTACGGCAGAAGAGTGTTTTTTCCAATTGGAAACCTATATGAAAGAACATGCAGTCTGGCAGAGACCGGCGTCCAGCAGATTGAATTTTGCGCGAAGCAGATGATGCGGTTCCTTCTTGAGAGTTCTCTGGACTTTAGTGTAACAGCTCCAGGGGTCAAAATGGCCTAACGGGTGTAAGGTGCTGGGTTCAGGTCGCAATCTTTCCTGGAGGCGTGGGCTCCAATCCGAATAATTTAATGATTCTAATAAAGTTGCTTGAGTCGCTTGTTCAGGGACTTGCTCTGATTGAAATGCGATAAGTCAATGGTCCAAGTCCCGGATAAAGCGGGCATCTTCAGTCAAAAATCTCCAATTCATATAAACGTTGAAGAAAACAGAAATATTTTTAATTAATAACTGCCACAACATCTGATTTACGCTGAAATATTATTCATGATTCCAACTAACAGCAACAAGCGTTGCATCAAAATAAAATTAGAGATTTTTATGAAACGAAGTAAAATGAATTCCAGCCGTTTTTTGTCGACTGTTCTTCACAGGGAGAGGAATCAAATTCACAGGAGTCACTTAGATTGTTGAGAGAATGCGCTGCAAACAAGACGGGAACCTGAGCGGGGAAAACCGCAGTGAGTGTCGCGTCCAACGGTGGAACCTCCCGCCCAAGGTTTCTGCAGTCGGCGGGAAGGAAGTTGAGGCCGAGGCTGATCAGCGTCACGTGGGAGCAGACCACCAAATAATATTCATCGAATTACATCGAAACTACAGCACGGAAACAGGCCATTCGGCCCAACTGGTCTCTGCCGGCGTTTAAGCTCCACCCGAGCATCCAGCCTCCCTACTTTATCTCACCCTGTCAGGATACCCTTCTATTACTTTCTCCCTCATGGGCTTATCTGGCTTCCTCTTCAATGTACCTCGACTATTTGCCTCAACTATTCCTTGTGGTAGCGCGTTCCACATTCTAACCAGTCTATTAGCGACTATTCCTTCTGTTTATATTCATTATCATGCAGAATATTCGATACTGTTCTCAGCATCTTCTATTACCGTTAATATTGGAGGGGTTTATACCATTGTAATGGTCGCTGCGATTATTTCCGATTTCATGCAAATTGAATAATACTAAACTAGTGAAACATTTCCTGCCGAGACACACCTTGAGGTGCAATCGGAAAGTGTCTGGCAACAACTTATAAAACGATGTGTTTGAAACACGTTGTGGTCACAGTTTCTTTTTGAACAGAACTGAACCTAAATCATTCAAGATGGAAGCTTTATAATGCTTAAAAATAAATAATATCTTGCCATTAAGTTTGGCTGCTTGGTTCCCCAGTGTCAAGGGGAGAATTGTCTGATTTCCTCATCTATATCACGTAAGAAACAAACACAAACACAAGGACATGCATTAAATCAGAATCAACTCACAGATGGACAAACAAAGAAAAACACAGCGAGAGACACAGACAGTATCGGGAAACACAGAGAAACAGACAAAAGAAATGGATGAGTACAAAATGGCCCCACACTCCTCAAACTCACCTTCTCTGATCAAAGGAAGCTGACGGATATCAGTGAGATGTGGTATTTTAGTATTGTGATTTGGCGCCGTGGTTTAGCTCTTCAAAGCACACTATCTACACTATCTAGTAAATAGGTAGAACTTGGGGTCGATTTCCAGCAGTGCCTTTTTGCTTCCCTCGTGATATTTGGTACTTTGTGAATTTAACCAACACAATATCACAGGGCGGAGTTGAGGTCCAGATCACCCATGATCAAATTGAACAGCTCAGCAGGTTCGGAGGGGCTGAATGTATTTCTCCTGTGGCGATGTTCCCGTACTGCTCAACGCGGGGCTGTATGACAGGTGAAAAAACACAGACAGTCTCCAGATTGAAAAATCGGGTGTTCAGAAGGAACACTCCTGGAATTGTTGGACAAATTGACCCAATGAAGCAATACCAATTGCTCCCTTCCTGCCAGAAGAGGCAACAAATGTTGCCAGTGGGCCCAGCGATTTCGCGCGTTGGACTCTTAATTTCAGGGTCGTGGGTTCGAGCCCCACGTTGGGTGGTTCACATTTTATTGCTCACAAAGAGTTCCAGGTGCAACCTCTTATCTTCAATTAATGAAATCCAGTTTTTGAAACGGAACAACAAAGAGCTGTGTGAAAGAAAACCATGAGCACTGGCAAATATCCAGTGCCGTCACGATTCTACCTTTTCATTCCCTGCACGTGGGACACGGCAGATTATCTGTTCAATTCGGCTTCATTTTTTGCTGTTATTAAATATTAAGAAATGTAATGTTTAGAAGATGACAACTCTGGATCCATGAGCTTCTCTGATACCTCCTGAACGCCCGTTTCCCTATTTAATTCAATCTGAGCTCATTGTCTTCTCTGATACGCTCTGTCTCTTACCTTCTCCGATCCCCTCAGAGAGTCCATGATCCTTTTTGATACCTTGTCAGCGCCCTTTACGTTCTCTGATACCCTGAATGCCCCCACCACACTGATATGCCCGGAGACCCCTTACATTTTCTGACACCCTCTGACAATCCGTTCCCCTATCTCAGATCCCCTTGCCCTACGGGATCACCACGAAGAAGCCATTAAACTCCCTGATACCTTCTCAGAAGATTTACAGGTTTATAGTCCAATCTCGGGTTTCGGCAGCTTTCTCTGTTGGGAGAATCCAGAATGAGGGGGCTTAATCTGAAAAGCAGAGCAAGACCATTCAGCTGATGAATCACGAAGCACTTTATCACAGAAAGTATCGTAGAAATCTGGAACTCTTTTCAACAAAAGGCTGTAGATGCTGGGTCATTTCACATTTTGAAGACTGAGATCGATGGAATTTTCCCCGAAAGTGTATCAAGGGATATGTGTCACAGTCGGGGAAATAGATTTGATGCACAGATCACCCCTGATCGAATTAAATGGCGCAGCAGGTTCGAGGGGCTGAATAGTCTTCTCCTGTCCCCAATTTTCGACATTTATCAACGTCGGGCTCGATGACAAGTTTTTTGATCAAGTGTTAAATGCAGGAAGGGCTCAGAAAGCCCTTTAAATTCCTTCTTGCACAATTCAAAAGCACTGGACCCAGAAGACAAAGAGCAAGAAAGCCGGATTTCAATCACTAGCCTCATGTTTCATTAATGATCGGCTTATTTCGTGACAGCATGGCCGAGCGGTCTAAGGCGCTGGATTTAGGCTCCAGTCTCTGCGGGGACGTGGGTTCGAATCCCACTTCTGTCAGGGTTAGTAGCAATGTTTATTTTGACGAATTCACAGAAAATCCTGGTGCAGTGTCGTCCAGCGGAGAATGCAAAAGAAGCGAAAAGTACAGCAATGAGGATCATGGAGAGTTCCTGCACAAAGGTGGACCATTCGGCCCATTGTGTCCGTGCCGCTATCAATTTTTTGCAGCGGTGCGATGCCATACCATATACCCAGAGAGACTTTTGGGCTTAATCCAGGATTCGTTTCAACAAAGGGACAAGACACGTTTTCATTGGGAAGTGCGGCTCATGTCCGTATCTTTTCCAGCTGAGTGGGACAGGTAAATAGGCGGTATTCGGATACCAAAAAAGGCTCGGGGAATGCCGAGATTGTGATTTCGATTCCCACTTGGAACAAACAATCGTTTTGCTTGTGAACAATTCGAACGGAGTTGAAGGAACAATTGGTGTTCTTCAAACGGCATCTCCTAATTGGTGTTGCCAAGTGGTTCCTCCGGCCTATCGTGTTCCAATACCAGATGAGAGGTTGAAAGCAGCGCTTCAGCATTACTTGTTCACTGGAGGGAGGCTGCGGTTTTGGAGCCATCGGCTTTGATTTTGATCCATCTACAAAATGTGGGATTTATCGCGAGCTTTAAACCAGCGCCTTGGACCACTCAGACACGATACTTTCCATCCTGCACTTCAGGATCTACTGTTACAGGAATAGAATCACTACAAGCAAGAATAGTACCTCTGAAGCACCAATGTTCGCACGGCAGAAGAGTGTTTTGTCCAATTGGAAAGCTATATGAAAGAACATGCAGTCTGGCAGAGCTAGGCGTCCAGCAGATTGAATTTTGTGCGAGGCAGATGATGAGTCTCCTTCTTGAGAGTTCTCTGGACTTTCTTGTAACAGCTCCAGGGGTCAGAATGGCAGAACCGGTGTAAGGTGCTGAGTTCAGGTCGCAATCTTCCCTGGAGGCGTGGGCTCCAATCCGAATAATTTAATGATTCTAATAAAGTTGCTTGAGTCGCTTGTTCAGGGACTTGCACTGATTGAAATGCGATAAGTCAATGGTCCAAGTCCCGGATAAAGCGGGCATCTTCAGTCAAAAATCTCCAATTCATATAAACGTTGAAGAAAACAGAAATATTTGTAATTAATAACTGCCACAACATCTGATTTACGCTGAAATATTATTCGTGATTCCAACAAACAGCAACAAGCGTTGCATCAAAATATAAATGAGAGATTTTTACAAAACGAAGTAAAATGAATTCTAGCCGTTTTTTGTCTCCTGTTCTTCACAGGGAGAGGATTCAAATTCACAGGAGACACTCAGATTGTTGAGAGAATGCGCTGCAAACAAGACGGGAACCTGAGCGGGGAAAACCGCAGTGAGTGTCGAGTCCAACGGTGGAACCTCCCGCCCAAGGTTTCTGCAGTCGGTGGGAAGGAAGTTGAGGCTGAGGCTGATCAGCGTCACGTGGGAGCAGACCACCAAATAATATTCATCGAATTACATCGAAACTACAGCACGGAAACAGGCCATTCGGCCCAACTAGCCTGTGCCGGCGTTTAAGCTCCACCCGAGCATCCACCCTCCCTACTTTATCTCACCCTGTCAGGATACCCTTCTATTACTTTCTCCCTCATGGGCTTATCTGGCTTCCTCTTCAATGCATCTCGACTATTTGCCTCAACTATTCCTTGTGGTAGCGCGTTCCACATTCTAACCAGTCTATCAGCGACTATTCCTTCTGTTTATATTCATTATCCTGCAGAATATTCGAGACTGTTCTCAGCATCTTCAATTACCGTTAATGTTGGAGGGTTTATACTATTGTAATGGTCGCAGCGATTATTTCCGATTCATTAATTTCATGCAAATTGAATAATACTAAACTAGCGAATCATTTCCTGCCGAGACACACCTTGAGGTGCAATCGGAACGTGTCTGGCAACAACTTATAAAACGATGTGTTTGAAACACGTTGTGGTCACAGTTTCTTTTTGAACAGAACTGAAACTAAATCATTCAAGATGGCAGCTTTATAATGCTTAAAAATAAACAATATCTTGCCAATAAGTTTGGCTGCTTAGTTCCCCAGTGTCAAAGGGAGAATTGTCTGATTTCCTCATTTATTTCACGTAAGAAACAAACACAAACACAAGGACATGCATTAAATCAGAATCAACTCACAGATGGACAAACAAAGAAAAACACAGCGAGAGACAAAGACAGTATCGGGAAACACAGATAAACAGACAAAAGAAATGGATGAGTTCAAAATGGCCCAACACTCCTCAAACTCACCTTCTCTGCTCAAAGGAAGCTGACAGATATCAGTGAGATGTGGTATTTTAGTATTGTGATTTGGCGCCGTGGTTTAGCTCTTCAAAGCACACTATCTACACTATCTAGTAAATAGGTAGATATTGGAGTCGATTTCCAGCGGTGCCTTTTTGTTTCCTTCGTGATATTTGGTACTTTGTGAATGCAACCAACACAATATCACAGGGCGGAGTTGAGGTACAGATCACCCATGATCAAATTGAATAGCGCAGCAGGTTCGAGGGGCTGAATGGTCTTCTCCTGTCCCGATGTTCCCATATTGCTCAACGCGGGGCTGTATGACAAGTAAAAAAATACAGACAGACTCCAGATTGAAAAATCGGGTCTTCAGAAGGAACTCTCCTCGGACTGTGAGACAAATTGACCCAATGAAGCAAAACCAATTGCTCCCTTCCTGCCAGAATGCTGCCAGTGGGCCCGGCTATCTCGAATCGTTAGCGCACGAGACTCTGATTTTCAGGGTCGTGGGTTCGAGCCCCACGTTGGGTGGTTTACATTTTATTTCTCACAAAGGGTTCCAGGTGCAACCTCTTATCTTCAATTAATGAAATCCAGTTATATTAACGGAACAACAATGAGCTGTGTGAAACAAAACCGTGAGCACTGGCAAACATCCAGTCCCGTCCCGATTCTATCTTTTCATTCCCTGTACGTGGGACACAGCAGATTATCTGTTCAATTCGGATTCATTTTTTGCTGTTATTAAATATTAAGAAAGGTAATGTTTAGAAGATGACAACTCTGGATCCATGAGACTCTCTGATACCTCCTGAACGCCCCTTATCCTCTTTAATTCTCCCTGAGCTCATTGCCTTCTCTGATACGCTCTGTCTCTTAACTTCTCCGATACCCTCAGAGAGTCCATGATCCTCTTTGATACCTTGTCAGCGCCCTTTACGTTCTCTGATACCCTGAGTGCCCCTTACACACTGATAAGCCCGGAGACCCCTTACATTCTCTGACACCCTCTGACAATCCGTTCCCCTATCTCAGATCCCCTTGCCAGAACCGGATCACCACGAAGAAGCCATTCGACTCACTGATACCTTCACAGAAGATTTACAGGTTTATAGTTCAATCTCGGGTTTCGGCAGCTTTCTCTGTTGCGAGAATCCAGAATGAGGCGGCTTAATCTGAAACCGAGAGCAAAACCATTCAGCTGATCAATCAGGAAGCACTTTATCACAGAAAGTGTCTTAGAAATCTGGAACTCTTTTCAACAAAAGGCTTTAGATGTTGGGTCAATTCATATTTTGAAGACTGACATCGATGGATTTTTCCCCGAAAGTGTATCAAGGGATATGTGTCACAGTCGGGTAAATAGAGTTGATACACAGATAACCCTGATCGAATTAAATGGCGCAGCAGGTTCGAGGGGCTGAATAGTCTTCTCCTGTCCCCAATTTTCGACATTTATCAACGTGGAGCTCGATGACAAGTTTTTTCATCAAGTGTTAAATGCAGGATGGGCTCAGAAAGCCCTTTAATTTCCTTCCTGCACATTTCAAAAGCACTGGACCCAGATGATAAAGAGCAAGAAAGCCGGATTTCAATCACTAGCCTCATGTTTCAGTAATGCTGCACTTCTTTTGTATTGCATGGCCGAGCGGTCTAAGGCGCTGAGTTTAGGTTCCAGTCTCTTCGGGGACCTGGGTTCAAATCCCACTGTTGTCAGGATTAGGAGTAATGTTTGT
Source organism: Heptranchias perlo (assembly GCF_035084215.1). Taxonomy (NCBI): domain Eukaryota; kingdom Metazoa; phylum Chordata; class Chondrichthyes; order Hexanchiformes; family Hexanchidae; genus Heptranchias; species Heptranchias perlo. The sequence continues at coordinate 316,346 of NW_027139761.1, read as the reverse complement.
TTTGACGTATTCACAGAAAATCTTGGTGGAGTGTGGTCCAGCGAAGAATGCAAAAGAAGCGAAAAGTGCAGCAATGAGAATCATGCACAGTTGCTGCGCAAAGGTGGACCAATCGGCCCATCGTGTCCATGCCGCTTTCAAATTTTTGCAGCGTTGCGATTCTATATCATGTACCCGGAGAGACTGGAGCTCGAATCCAGGATTCGTTTCAACAAGGGGATAAGACACGTTTTCATCGGTAAGGGCGGCTCATGTTTGTATCCTTTCCAGCAGTATTTGGAGATCAGTAAAGGTTCGGGGATTGCCGAGATTGTGAGTTCGATTCCCACTTGGAACAAACAATCGTTTTGCTTGTGAACAATTCGAACGGTGTTGAAGCTACAATTGGTCTTGTTCCAACGACATCTCCTCATTGGTGTTGCCATGTGGTTCCTCCGGCCTATCGTGTTCCAATAGCAGATGAGAGGTTAAAAGCAGCGCTTCAGCATTACTTATTTCCAGGAGCGAGGCTGTGGTTTTGCAGCCACAGGCTATGATTTTGATCCATCTAAAAAATGTGGGATTTAACTGCAGCTTTAAAACAGCGCCTTAGACGACTCAGACACGATACTTTCCACCCTGCACTTCAGGATCTACTGTTACAGGAATAGAATTACTACAAGCAAGAATAGTACCTCTGAAGCACCAATGCTCGCACGGCAGAAGAGTGTTTTGTCCAGTTGGAAACCTGTATGAAAGAACATGCAGTCTGGCAGAACTGGACGTCCAGCAGATTGAATTTTGTGTGAAGCAGATGATGAGGCACCTTCTTGAGAGTTCTCTGGGCTTCAGTGTAACAGCTCCAGGTGTCAGAATGGCCTCCAGGGTGTAAGGTGCTGAGCTCATGTCGCAATCTTCCCTGTAGGCGTGGGTTCCAATCCCAACAATTTAATGCTTCTAATAAAGTTGCATGAGTCGCCAGCATAGGGACTTGCACTGATTGAAATACGAGAAGCCCAGTGTCCAAGTCCCGCATGAAGCGGACAGTTTTAATCAAAAATCTCCAATTCATAAAAAAAACATTGAAGAAGATAGAAATATTTCTAATTAATAACTGCCACGAAATCCGATTTACGCTGAAATATTATTCATGTTTCCAATTAACTGCAACAAGCTTTGCATCAAAATATAAACAGGATTTTTTAACCAAACGCAGCCGAACGAATTCTAGCCGTTTTTTGAATCCTGTTCTTCACAGGGAGAGGATTCAAATTCAAAGCAGAAACTTAGATTGTTGAGAGAATGCTCTGCAATCAAGGCGAGAACCTGAGCGGGGAATAACCGCAGTGAGTGTCGAGTCCAACGGCCTAACCTCCCGCCCAAGGTTTCTGCACTGGGCGGGAAGGAAGTAGAGACTGTGGCTCTCAGCGTCACGTGGGAGCAGAACACCAAAAAATATTCATCGAGTTTCATCGAAACAAGAACACAGAAGCAGGCCATTCGGCCCAACTGGTGTCTGCCGGCGTTTATGCTCCACACGAGCCTCCTCCCTCCCTACTTCATCTAAACATATCAGGATACCCTTCTATTCATGTCTCCCTCATGGGCTTATAAAGCTTCCTCTTCAATGCATCGATATTATTTTCTTCATCTATTCCTTGTGGTAGCGCGTCCCACATTCTAACCACTCCCTATTGGAATTATTGGCGACTATTCCTTCTGTTTATATTCATTATCCTGCAGAATATTCGATACTGTTCTCAACATCTTCTGTTACCGTTAATATTAGAATGGTTTAGACTGTTGTAATGGTCGCTGCGATTATTTCAGATTTCATTAATTTAACGCAAATTATATAATACGAAACTAGCGAAACATTCCCTGTCGAAATTAAACACACCTTGAGGTGCAAACGTAACGTTTCTGACAACAACTTACAAGGCGACGTGTTCGAAATATCTTCGGGTCACAGTTTCAGGTTTTTTGCACATAACTGAACCGAAATCATTCAAGGTGTCATATTTTATTTACTGTATCAAAACAAACAATATCTTGCGATTAAGTTTGGTTCCTTAGTTCCCCAGTGTCAAAGGGAGCACTGTTTCATCTCCTCATTTATTTCACGTAAGAAATAAACACAAACACAAACACAGGCAATAAATCAAAATTAACTCACAGATGGACTCAAAAAGAAAAACACAGCGAGAGACACAGACAGTATCGGAAAACACAGAGAAATCGACAAAAGAAATCGATGACTTCAAAATGGCCCCGCATTCCTCAAATTAACCTTCTCTGCTCTTCGGCAGCTCACAGGTGTCAGTGCGAAGATGTGTTGGCTTCGCAACGTGATTTTGCACCGTGGTTCAGCTGGTCAAAGCGCTTGTTTCATAAACAGGCGATTCTGCGTTCGACTCCCAGCGGTGTATTTTTGTTTCCATAGTGGTATTTAGCACTTTGTGAATTTAAGCAACAAAAGATCACTGGTCGGTATTTGTATCGGTTGAGAAGCCAACAAGGAAAGGATTCCAGAATTACAGTGCGGAAGTCCTCTTTCGTTCTGCAGACAGGCCTCTCACAGAAAGTGTCCTGAATACATTTCGCGGTTACTGCTCTGGACGGCTGATTTTACAAGCATCTTTACTTTCAAACAGCAACCCACCTCCCACTCAAAGATGCGATGCGAAGCTGGTATGAGAGCAAGTTTCGGTGGTCAGCTTTTGTCCGCAATGTGCAATTCGGAGAAACTCATTTATAGCACATCTTAGTAGCAATGAGAATGTCAGGCACATGACAGTTGGGTTGGACCCGTCTCTTACAAGAATTACAAAGGATAATAGATTACAAAGTAAAAAGCCAATGCAATCTCTCAATCTCTCCGTCACATTCTCGGTGAGTGGACGTAAACCAGGAGAAGAAGCGATAACAAAGAACTGAGCAGTTTAGTTTGTTTCATTTTCCTTCAGGCAAGTACAGATGAAGAGAATGATCGCTGTTTCCTGCCAAACAAGTAACTGGAATGAGCAGTGTATCTGGTTCCCACGGTACCATCCACGTGTATATCTGATATTTACACAGATACCTTCCTTCCTTACTAATTGTAGGAAACTTCTGGTACGGTTCGATCACACTTCAGAAGGACAGAAACACGTAAAATATAGCCACCGCCTGGTGACATCTTCTAGATGAGAGAAGTTTTAGGTTTGTGGAACCATAGAATCATAGAATTTTACAGCACGGCAGGAGGCCATTCGGCACGTCGTGCCTGTGCCGGCTCTTCGAAAGTTCAGTCCAATTTAGTCCCACTTTACCCCGATAGCTCTGCAATTTAGTCCTCTTCACATAAATGTTCAATTCCCGTTTGAAAGATCATGTGCAATCTGCTTCCACCACCCTATCAGGTTGTGCGTTCCATCTCTTAAGAACCCTCTGTGTGGAAAGAAATTCTCCTCAATTCCCCTCTGGTTCTTTTGACAACTATTTTCAATCTAAGACCTCTGGTTACCGACCCGCTTGCCAGAGGAAACAGGCTCGTCCTCCTTGCTCTATCAAAACCCCTCATGATATTGAATGCCTCTATTAGGTCTCCACTTAACCTTCTCTGCTCTAAGGAGAACAATCACAGCTTCTCCGATCTCTCCACATAACTGAAGTCCCTCATCCCTGGTATCTTCCTGGTAAACTGCCTTTGTACCGTCTCCAAAGCATTTTCATCCTTCCTCAATGGTGGTGCCCAGAATTGAACAACGTACTCCAGCTGAGGCCTAACGAGTAATTGGTAAAGGTTTAGCCTTGACTTTCTTTGTTGGACTATAACCGGGTGTTGTGCATCTCCTTACATTTGTCCACCCCAGTCCATCACCGGCATCTCCACATCGTGGCCACTATCGACACCACAAACTGCCGGCTAAAAGTGGAGAGAATCTCCAAGAAGATCACGCATATCGACACAGACATCAAGTTTCTACAGAGCTGAAAGAAAGCAGACAAGATCCCGAAAGGACAAGAGATCACGAACCCACTCAAGTCGATATACAACACAGACTACGCTGAGAGACTCTGCCTTCGTACCTCTCGCACACTCCGCAACCATCTCATACACCAGCTCTCCAACAGACGCCGCAACCTCGAAACCAAAATAGAGTCCAAACTGTCAACCTGTACTCAGGACACAGCAGACCAGCTACGAGACACCGCCAAACAGACGAGGCAATAGAACTACGCTTCCTGCATGCAAACCAAGAGCAGGATGCTTGAGAAACTCGGCATCACCACCAGCATCGACCAAGCTTCCCCTGGTACCACGGTTGCAACCATAGGGAAGTCTGTCGTCAATTTGTCCGACCACACCCTTCAACCAGACGAAATCGAAGTTCTCAGCCGAGGGCTCAATTTCTGCCCCACGACAAAAATGGACCCCACTAGTCTCGCGCCGAACACAGAGGAATTAATCAGGAGAATGAGGCTCCGGGAATACTTCCACAAACCCCAAGATTTCAGCAGCGAACCCAATGAGACAATCAACGATCCGGAACAGCAGACAGAGCGATCCGCGGTACAGCAACCGAAGAGGAAAGAGTCTCACTGGACTCCTCCAGAGGGTCGCTGCCCTCAGCTTTACATGTATGCTCAAGCTGTCAGGAAATGCGTCAATGACAGATTCATCAGCCGCACTCAGAAGACAGTCCAGAATGGAACCCGAGCACAACGCAACGCCATCAACGCTCTCAAGACCAACCGCAACATCTTCATCAAACCAGCGGACAAAGGAGAAGCCATTGTCATAGAGAACAGAACGGACTATTGCAAAGAAGCATACCGACAACTGGACAACCAGGAACACTACAGACGGTTACCCGCAGATCCAACCAAAGAACACACACACCAGCTCAACAAACTGATCAAGACCTTCGATCCAGACCTTCAAAGCATCCTACGCGCTCTCATCGCACGTTCTCCCCGCTTGGGAGACTTCCACTGCCTCCCAAAGATACACAAAGCCAACACACCCGGACGTCATATCGTATCAGGCAACGGAACCCTGTGTGAGAACCTCTCTGGATACATCGAGGGCATCCTGAAACCCATCGTACAGGGAACCCCCAGCTTCTGTCGCGACACTACAGACTTCCTACAAAAACTCAGCACCCACGGACCAGTTGAACCAGGAACACTTCTCACCACGATGGACTTCTCGGCACTCGACACCAGTATCCCCCACGATGACGGCATCGCTGCGACAGCATCAATACTCAACACCAACAGCAGCCAATCTCCAGACGCCATCCTACAACTCATCCGCTTCATCCTGGATCACAATGTCTTCACCTTCGATAACCAGTTCTTTACCCCAACACACGGAACAGCCATGGGGACCAAATTCGCACCCCAATACGCCAACATTTTCATGCACAAGTTCAAGCAGGACTTCTTCACTGCACAAGACCTCCAACCAACACTATACACCAGATACATCGACGACATTTTCTTTATATGGACCCACGGCGAAGAATCACGAAAGAGACTACACAATAATATTAACAAGTTCCATCCCACCATCAAGCTCACCATGGACTACTCCTTGGAATCAGTTGCTTTCTTGGACACACGAATGTCCATCAAAGACGGGGACCTCAGCACCCCACTCTACTGCAAGCCCACGGACAACCTCACGATGCTCCACTTTTCCAGCTTCCACCCTAACCACGTCAAAGAGGCCATCCCCTATGGACAGGCCCTGCGAATACACATGGTCTGCTCAGACGAGGAGGAACGCGAAGGACACCTACAGATGCTTAAAGACGCCCGAGTAAGAACGGGATATGACGCTCGACTCATCGATCGACAGTTCCGACGGGCCACAGCGAAAAATCGCATAGACCTCCTCAGAAGACTAACACGGGACGCAACCAACAGAGCACCCTTCGTCTTCCAGTACTTCCCCGGAGCGGAGAAACTACGCCATCTTCTCCGCAGCCTTCAACATGTCATCAATGATGATGAACACCTCGCTATGGCCATTCCCACACCTCCACTACTCGCCATTAAACAGCCACCTAACCTCAAACAGACCATCGTTCGCAGCAAGTTACCCAGCTTTCAGGAGAACAGCGTCCACGACGCCACACAACCCTACCACGGAAACCTCTGCAAGACATGCCAGATCATCGACACAGATACCACCATCACACGAGAGGACACCACCCACCAGGTACATGGTTCATACTCCTGTGACTCGGCCAACGTTTTCTACCTCTTACGTTGCAGGAAAGGATGCCCCAAAGCATGGTACATTGGCGAGACCATGCAGATGCTGCGACAACGGATGAACGGACACCGCGCAACAATCGCCAGACTGGAGGGTTCCCTCCCAGTCGGGGAACACTTCAGCAGTCAAGGACATTCAGCCACCGACCTTCGGGTAAGCGTTCTCCAAGGCGGCCTTCGAGACACACGACAACGCAAAATCGTCGAGCAGAAATTGATAGCCAAGTTCCGCACGCATGAGGACGGCCTCAACCGGGATCTTGGGTTCATGTCACGCTACACGTTACCCCACCAGTGAACAAAAGTTATCTATTTTTAATATAACGGGTCAATTGCTGTCTTTTCCTTTCGGATGTTTCGGCCTCTCTCTCTGTTTTTTTTTGTTCTGGCCGTTTGTATATTCGGTGGCCCTGTCGGTAACACCTATCTGTCTGAACACTTTGGTTGCCTTGGCAACGGGCAGTTGAAAAGACTGTCTGTCATCACCAGGTATTGTTCTGTGATTTATAAATGCGAGAGGTTCGAGGATTTCTTGACATTCACCTGAGGAAGGAGGAAGCCTCCGAAAGCTTGTGAATTTTAACATAAAATTGTTGGACTATAACTTGGTGTTGGAAAATTGTTTACAATTGTCAACCCCAGTCCATCACCGGCATCTCCACATCATGCTACTATCGACACTTTTTCTTAACATCATAGTTACTTGTTTGAGAGTGAAAACTGCCGTCCGCTTCACTGTAAGTGCACGGGACAACTTTGTAAACACCGAGTCGTGTCACAGACCTGCTCGTCGGACCTGCTCATTTCATCTCATCTCATTTTCAGCAAACCTGAATATTACTGGAATAGAGAATGGCGAATCACAGCTCGAGAAATCAATCCTCTCGACCACGAGGGGACTGAGTCCTCCAACATACAGTGTTTAATGGCAAAGTGAGTTTAATGTTCAGGAATGATAGAGCACAGATTTTCACTCGTGCAAACTTCACACACTTTATTTTGGAAAAGTAAACTGATCGAAGAGAGAGAGGTCAGAGTGATCGCTGCAACCTGGATTTTTAGCTCGTTGAATCAGTGGTTCACGATCAAACGTGTGCTGTCTCTGTGGCGCAATCGGTTAGCGCGCTCGGCTGTTAACCGAAAGGTTGGTGGTTCGAGCCCACCCAGGGACGCTAGGGAAACTTTTATCTTCATGGTCTCGCATTTCCTGGTTTTTGATGTTTGTTTTGGCTGCAAAACAAACGCCCGGTTTCGATGGCCAGCTGAGCACGGCCGACCTTCCACCATTTAACCTGTGATTGGCTTCGCGGAAATCTGAATTCTTCTTGACAGACAAGGTCCGAAGGTTGCAGGAGAGCCGCTTCACTCTGACATGGATATTTCTGCAGTGAGTGACGCCAGACTGTTTCCACAATGAATGTCACTTCCTTTTATTTTGGAAACGCAAAATTGTATTCATATTCCGATGGGTTTCAGTTGATTTATGAGAGATCATGAAAGGATCCTGCAGCGCTGCCTCTGATAATAACAACAGTTCTAAGCCGCATTTCAGTCGTGGCAACAAATCCTTACATCCGAGTGTCTGCACCCTTACACCGGAGTATCTGCACCCTCACACCGGAGGATCTGCACCCTCAAACCGGAGGATCTGCACCCTCACACCGGAGTATCTGCGCCCTTACAACCATTAACTCATCAACTGTCCCCAATCATCTTTATCAGCGTCAGGAGCCCGAAACAAAACCCAACAGAGCAGAAATTGGCTTTATGATTCTTCACTCATGTACGGACACATTTTTATTTACGGTGCTTCAAGGGATATGTGGGGAAAGTGGCCGCTGATACTCAGAAACTACTGCTTGTTGCGTTTTTTATTCCAGCGGGCTCGTTGGTCGAGGGGTATGATTCTCGCTTCGGGTGTGTTGTTTGAAATATGTGAGAGATCCCGGACGAGCCCTCATTTTTCCCCCCGACCTGTGATCTTGAGCTGCTATTCAAACTGGCAAGGTGTTTGGAGGTATCTCAATGATCTCACGTCTTCTGAATGCATTCTGCTCGCAATTGCAATTGACCTTGAAACCGTTCTCGGATTTAATCTCACTCAAGCAGAATGTGGCCGCTTTTTATCTGTCAGCGTGGAAGTGACGAGGTTGTGGTTGATAACCGTGGGCACACCTGTCCGGATATTGGTATTCAGAATGTACAAAATGTTGTCGCAAATACTCTGTTGTCATCCAGGGAGCTCTAGTTTTGCATGCCCAACCTTTCCCCGAGCAATAATGTGTCCAGTCTGTACCCGAACTATCTCCTCACTCAAAGCCTCCCATTGCTCATTCACTGTTTAACCTGCCAATCTTTGATTCCAATCCACCTGGACCCGATCCCTTTTCAACTCGCTGAAATTCGCTCTTCCCAGTTGAGTATTTTCATACTTGATTTTTCCTTGCATTGTCCATAACTACACTAAACCTGCTGCAAATGCTCGCCCACTGAATCATGCTCCACTTGCCCCATTTCTTTCCCCTAAATAAATCCAACACTGCTTCCTTCCTCGTTGGGCTGAAAACATACGGATTAAAAAATTTCTCTTGTACACATTTCAGGAATTGCTCGCCCTCTTTGACTTTTACACTGCTATATCCCAGTCTATATTCGGATAAATGAAGTTCCCTTTTATCACTACTCTAAAATTATTGCATCTTTCTGCAATTTACCTGCCAATTTGCTCCTCTATCTCCTTCCCACTATTTGGTCGCCTGTAGAATGCATCCAGCAGCGTAATAGCTCCTCAATTGTTCCTTAATTCTAACCAAAAATATTCTGCCTTTGAACCCTTAAGCATGGCGACCCTTTCTACCGCTGTAACAGTATTTTTGATCAATAGTGGCTGCTCCCCTCTACCACCTCCCCCCATTTTTTTCCCTGCCTTTCCTGAATACGTTGTAGCCAGGAATATTTAAGTGGCCATTCCTCCGCTTATTTGAGCCAGGTCTCCATTACTGACACTAAAACATAATCCGATGTTACCACTTGTGTCTGCAGCTCACCAACATTATTTACCAAGTGTGTTAAACACAACATCAGGGCATAAGGGTATTACAAGTTCTATTGCCCAATTAAATGTTCTATGCATTAATGTACGTAGCATAAGAAATAAAACAAGTGAATTAGAAGCGTAAATTCAGCTTAAAGTGCATGACGTAGTGCTCATCACTGAGACCTGACTACAAACTTGGCATGACTGGCAGATAAATATTTCAATTTATATGCCGTTTAGAAAGGATAGGGACATTGGAAATGGCGGTGGAGCAGCGATATTGAGGAGTGATACTATTACTGCATTAGAAAGAAGACATATCAGTAAAGGTGAGCACGCAGTGGAAAGGCTTTGCGTAGAAATTAGCAACAGAATAGAATGCAAGACTTTGGTGGGAGTTGTTCATAGACTTCCGGACAGCAGTGAAAAAGTAACAGGATACACAGAAGCGGAGAGAGTGTTCGGGGTCTGGAACTCACTGTCTGAAAGGGTGGTCGAGGCAGAAAACCTCAACTCATTTAAAAAGAACTTGGATGTGGATCTGAAGTGCCGTATTCTACAGGGCAATGGACCAAGTGTTGGAAAGTGTGATTATGTTGGATAGCTCTTTTTCGGTCGGTACAGACACGATGGGCTGAATGGCTTCCTTCTGTTCTGTAACTTTCTATCATTCTGTGATCCGTGTGTGGAGGGATTCGCTCAATCATCAGACGTGCTGAGACACCAGCGAGTTCACAACTGATTGCAGGGCTTGGATTCTGCTGTTAATCGCATGCAGGACTGCTGATATTAATAACCCCTATAACTGAGCTGGAGTTTAATATTCTGGATATGTGTTAAATAAATCAGCTTTGTTTTAAACACCTTGTTGTAGATTTAGTTTTTTTCCCACCTGAGTGTTTAGCATCACCTGGCGAGAGCTCAGAAAGGATAATCTGGGGGGAGGATCATCCGGTGGGAACAGGATTTCTGCCTGGACACAGTCCTTCACGGCCACAGTGAGAGGGGCAAACGGCACTTTGGTCTTTCCCGTCTCTCTTCACTGACAGCAAAGTCGCCGTCCGGCGTCCAGTCTAAAAATGACTGTGGTCATTATTCTATGAAGATTTAACCTGTTTGTGAGACAGTCCTGAGTCTGCTATTTAAGGCAGGCGTTAACTGATTTAAAATAAACCCGATTAAAAGAAATGGGTTCTGAATTGTGATTTCCGTGAAGCAACTGTTCCATTCCTTTATATGTTTCATGTGCCTGCTCTCCGACCACAGGGTAAATGGTGGAATATCAGCCCTGCGCAGCCGGCTATGATCACGATACATTTTCTTGCAGACCAAACACACATTGAAACCCTGGAAATGTGAGGCGATGAATCCTTCGGGAAAATGAAATAAGGGTTCGAACCATCAAACTTTCTCGCTAAGTGATAGCACCACCGAAACAGACGAAGAGATCACCTGCTAAACCAATAATTCACTGAGCTAAACTTTATGATTGCAGCCACCAATAAAACAGCTGACTACTGTTAGTTTACTTCTCCAAAATGAATGCGTGAAGCTTGCAGGAGTGAAAATCCAACGAGCTGGTCTTCACACTTAAACCAGCAACTGTGAAGTTAAGAGAAACGTGCCGGAGAAATACTCGATTTCAGCACGGTGACACAAGGCCAGTGTAAAGGTCAGTTAATATGATCGCTGAGTGGCGAGAGGGTGGATTTGAAATTCCTGAGCGACCGCACTGTGCATTTTCCAGATCTGCTTGACGCAACAATCCCTTCAATTCTTCACTTGCAGGGACAATTCGATTCTCGGTTTCTTTTCCCTGAGGCTTGGTGAAATTTTTAAAATTGAAAGAGACCAATATCAATGCAGACCTGGTCAGTGACATGCTCACAGATACAAAGCGGCCAGACTCTGCTTCAGTGAGATGAAAGCCCAGAGCGGTTTCAAGGTCGAATGCAATTGAAAGCAAAGCTCGTTCAATGAAAGTTTAGGTTATTGACGTGCCTTGAAAGGTAGTGATTGTTTGAACTGAACTTCTTCCGAAAGCGTTTGAGATAGAGGTGGAGTGATTTGGGGACTTCTTTTCCCTCTTTGCAAAAGTCTGAACCGCAGCTCAAGATAAAAATTCTAAGGCTAAATTGGGGATTCTCCGGAATATGAACCTCGAATCGTAAATTATACCCCGACCTCAACGAGCCCAGAAACAAGAACGTGTCCTTATATTAAGATGTTACTCTCACATTCTATGAGAGGTCAGTCTGTAAAATAAAAGGGCATTTTGAAGAGATATTCTGAGAAGTTCCGTATTGGACCGTGAACAAAATACAAACACCGAACGATGTTTTTGCTGGTCAAATTCACGACACATCATAAATTCCACAAAAGCACCACGGGGAGTTGAATCTCGGACCGGAGTTCTTTAACCAACTGAGCCACGGAGCCAATCCACGGGAACGCTTCTCACTTCCTCTCATTAATATATATGCTACAAGTCATATTCTGTTGGGGGTTCAGACTGTTTTATCTTTATCAATTTCATAGAAAGATAGAAAATAAGAGCAAGAGTCGATCATTCGGCCCTTCGGGCCTGCTCCGCCATTCAAAATGATCATGGCTGATGTCTAACTCAATACCCCGTTCCCACTTTTTCCCCCATATCCCTTGAGCATTAAGAAATATATCTATCTCCTTCTTGAATACATCTAATGACTTGGCCTCCACTGTCTTCTGTGGTAGAGAATTCCACAGGTTCACCAACCTCAGTGAAGAAATTTCTCCTCATCTCGGTTCTAAATGACATAGCCCCTATCTTGTGACTGTGAGCCCTGGTTCTGGACTCCCCAGCCAACGGGAACATCCTCCCTGCATCTAGTCTGTCTCGTCCTGTTGGAATTTTATATGTTTCGATGAGATCACCCCTCATTCTTCTAAACGCTCGTGAATACAGGCCTAGTCATACATCATCCTGCCATCCCAGGAATCAGTCTGGTAAAACCTTCGTTGCACTCCCTCCATGGCAAGCACATCCTTCCTCAGATATGGAGACCAAAACTGCACACAATACTCCAGATGTGGTCTCACCAAGGCCCTGTACAACTGCAGTAAGACATTGCTGCTCCTGTACTCAAATCCTCTTGCAATGAACGCCATAATACCATTCGCCTTCCTAACTGTTTGCTGCATCTGAATGCTCGCTTTCAGCGACTGGTGTACAATGACACCCAGGTCTCGTTGCACCGCTCCATTTTCCCAATCTATCACCATTCAGATAATAATCTGCATTTCTGTTTTTACAACCAAAGTGGATAACCTCATTTATCCACGTTATACTGCATCTGCCATGTTCTTGCCCACTCACCCAACTTGTCGAAATCACATTGGCCCCTCTCTGCATCCTCCTCACAGCTCACATCCCACCCCAGCTTTGTGTCATCTGCAAACTTGGAAATGTTACATTCCGTTCCTTCATCCAAATCATTGACATATATTGTGAATAGCTGGGGCCCAAGCACTGATCCCTGCGGTACCCCACGAGTCACTGCCTGCCACCCGGAAAAAGACCCATTTATTCCTACTCTTTCCTGTCTGTCAACCAATTCTCAATCCATGCCAGTATATTCCCCCAATCCCATGTGCTTTGATTTTTCACACTAACCTCTTGTGTGGGAACTTATCAGCAGCCTTCTGAAAATCCAAGTACACCACATCTACTGGTTCACCCCAATCTATTCGACAAGTTAGCGCCTCAAAAAACTCCAGTAGATTTGTTGAGCATAATTTCCCTTTCATAAACCTATGCTGACTTTGTCCAATCCCGTTAATGCCTTCCAAGCGTTCTGTTATCGCATCTTTTAAAATAGACTCGAGCATTTACCCCACGACTGATGTTAGGCTAACTGGTCTTTAATTCCCTGTTTTTTCAATAGTGGGGTTACATTTGCCACCCTCCAATCTGTAGGAACTGTTCGAGTCTGTAGAATTTTGGAAGATGATCACCAATGCATGCACTATTTCCAGGGGCATTTCGTTTCGTACTCTGGGATGTCGATTATCAGGATCTGGGGATTTGTCAGCCTTTCGCCCCATTAGTTTTCCGAGCACTTTTTCTTTAAAACTAATCCTGGTTTGCTTCAGTTTCTCCTCAGTCGACCCTTGCTTCCCTAACATTTCTGGAAGGTTGTTTGTGTCCTCCTTTGAAGACAGAACCAAAGTATTTGTTTAATTGTTCTCCCATTTCTTTGTTCCGCATTTGACTGTAAGGGACCTACATTTGTCTTCACTCATCTTTTTCTCATGACATTTATAGAAACTTTTACAGTCAGTTTTTGTGTTGCCAGCTACTTTACTCATACTCTACTTGTCCCCCTCTTCGTCCTCCTTTGCTGAATTCTAAACTGCTCCCAATCCTCAGGCCTGCAGCTTTTTCTGGCAATTTTATATGTCTCCTCTTTGGAACTAATACTAATTTCTTTTGTAAGCCACGGTTGAGCCACCTTTCCTGTTTTATTTTTGTGCCAGACAGGAATTAATAATGGTTATAATTTCTCCACATGTTCTTTATATATTAGCCATTCCCTATCCACCGTCATCCCTTTTAGTAAAGTTCTCCAATCTATCCTAGCCAACTCACTTTCGTAATTTCCTTTATTTAGATTCAGCACCCTAGTTTCGGATTCAACTACTTCACTCTCCATCTTAATGAGGAATTCTATTACGTAATGGTCGCTCTTCCCTAAGGGACCCGCACAAGATTGTTAATCAATCTTTTCTCATTGCACAATACCCAATCTAGGATCGCCTGTTCTCTAGTTGGTTCCTCAATGTATTGGTCTGGAAATAAATCATGTACACTCCAGGAATTCCTCCCCCACTGTATTATTGCTAATTTGGTTTGACCAAGCTGTATATAAATTTAAGTCCGATTATGGTTGTAACTTTCTGGCTCTAATTTCCTGTTCAATGCGCTCCCCTACTGTTTGGGGCCAATAGACAACCCCAACCAACGTTTTCTGCCCCTTGGTGTTTAACTCCAGCCATACAGATTCCACATCGTGATTTTCCGAGCCAATATCCTTACTCACTATTGCATTGATTGCCTCCTTTACTAACAACGCTACCCCACCTCCTTTCCATTTTTGCCTGTCCTTCCTAAATATTGAATACCCCGGGATGTTCAGTTCCCAGCCTTGGTCATCCTGCAGCAATGTCTCTATGATCGCAACTATATCATACCCGTTAATATCTATCTGCGCTGTCAATTCATCGACCTTATTGCAAATGATCCGCACATTAACACCTTTAGACTGTTCAAGATTGCTAGTCATCTTAGTATTATTTTGCACTACGGCCCTCTGTTTAGCGCCCTTGTTTTCTCTGCCTGCCACTATTGCTTCATCCCGTTCTGTCTTGTTTCTATCATTGTTTCCCCCTCCTCCGTCTCCCTGCTCAGGTTCCCATCCCCCTGCCATTCTAGTTTTAACCTTCCAACAGCACCAGCAAACTCCCCCATGAGGACATCGGCCCTGGTCCGGCTCCGGTGTAACCCGTCCCATCTTCCGCAGAACCGGTCCCAAAGTCCCAGGAATTTAAATCTCTCCCACACCATCCCTGTAGCCACGCAGTCATCTCGTCTATTCTCCTGTTCCTGTAGCGGGAGACACCAGCAGCCAGTGGTCGTGCAAGGAGCGAGCCCAACATTCTCCCGGCTTGGCAAACTGTTCAATCGATGCCCTCAGGGAAGAAGCAATTCCAGAAATATGGGCCCAGGACCAACCCACAGGATCAGAGTTAGAGGCAAGGGAACGAGTCATTCCTTCTCGACACCATTTCACGACAAACCCACCACAACTTTGACCCGGATCTCATTCCGAATTGGGGAAGGTTGCAATTGTTGGCTGCAGCAAAAACAATTCTCAAACCAGACACCAAGTTAACTCACTGCAAAGAGTACAATCCAGCGAGCATTTGGAAGATAACACGAGACCAGCAATCATCTGTAACAGGATTTTATTATCCAACAGACATCTACAGTTCCATGGAGCTGCACTCGGAGCCCACCCTGCGGCCCTGCTCCATTTTCCATATAGCAACAGTCCCGACCAACAGGGCCACGGAGAGCAGCGCTACCCCAACAGCTAATCCAGGAACACGGAAGGGGGAATCAACAGCAGTATCTGTGGGGAGAAGCCAGGGTTAGATGGGCACCAGTTACTCCATCACGAGACACGGTTGGAGCTCCCTGCTTTACCTTTCTCATCCTGGTGGATCAGAGCAGCCAATCTCGCCTCACCTTCCAGGAAAAGGATGGGTCCATCAGCGGTCACCAATACCCCAGACTGGTCATCGGCACTTCTTCGCCTCTCTGGGGCGAAGGAGAGAAAGAGACAAGAGTTCATGGTGAATGATTAAATCTTCATCTGTCTGGAAATCCTGAATCAGATGGCCTCATGGAAAACACATCAGGGCCCTGGGTACCGGACAGAGATTGCAGTTCCGGCTATAATTCCATCCGGTCCTCACCAAACGGATTCTCAGAAGGACGTGCAAACTGAGCAGAGTTCGCAATTACTGCTGCCGCCACAATGGTCAGTCTGGTCTCCTGGTGAAAGACACTGATGCACTACTTTGACCCGCAGTTTTATAAGACACTCACAATTGGCCAGGTGTCCGGCCCCGGGACATCCGTTCGGTTCCACCCTGAATTCCCAGTGTCAGAATGATGATAGTTAGATGCTGGTTTAATGTTCTCCAAGGAGAAGGGTGGACTATTCGGAACCGGATGTGGAACACACCCGTGCCAACAATGGGAGGATTCTGCTCCTCAGGGGGTCGGCAGGTAGGGCAGCTCAGCATCCGGGCAAGTAGCAAGGAGCCAAAAGTACCTCATTCATCCCAGCTCAAGGATCAGAGCATCCTTCACAATTACTGACCTGGTGCAAGATGTGCGCAGACCCGCTGCCCGATATTGCTATTCGAATGGAAACCTGCACCGAATGGAACGGGACAAGTTCCCAGAACCGCCAGATTCGGGACATTCACCCTGTGCCCAGTGTTCGGCCCCTTGCTGAGAGAGCCCCGTGTCCAGATGTCCCACACCCACCCCTCCCCGTCAGGGTTTAGTTTCTAGTCAGATCACAGGTACTTACTGGGGCTGCAGGGAGCCGTGCAGTTCTCTCGAGTGGAAGGGTAGCAAACCTCAGCACTGCAGTGGAAATAAACCTGCAAAGGGACAGTGCGGTATGGTCAATCCCACAGCTCCCAGTTAGGAGATTAATGCTTCTACAGTCAACCGATCAACAGGGGCCTGCTCACTTAAGACCCAGGGATCATGTAATACCAAGTGACCGGGAAAGAAGCACTGAAGGAAACTCACCTCCCCGGACAGAGCCCGGCCCGAAACTCGGTCCCAGAAAGCGAACGTGCTGACTACAAAACGATTATGGTGAGTTGGGAACAGCAAATGGGAAGCAGCGTTTACCGGGAGGAGGCGGGTTTTGTAGTTATCACCAGCAAAGGGGCACCTGGAACAGAGACAGAGGGGGAGTCACACGGTGACAGGTTTACATCAAACAAATTATACCAAAGTCTGGAACAAAATATCAACTTCGAAGGACTATTTCCCCCTGTCATTAACTCGGACTCCAGGAATGATTTTTGTATTAATCCTCGCCCATGTCGCCCCCTCCCCAATCCCCACACTGCCACAAGCCCCCTCACTCGCTCCCTTACCTCTCCACCAGGAGGTCCCATCGGAGCCCCGAATACGGCTCTGGGGTGGGGGTCGCCCAGCAGTCATTGAGCAGCAGCACAAGGGACGGATCGTTCCGGTTCAGAACACGAACCTCCACAAACACGGGGTCCCGGAGCACACTCAGGATCGGGTAGTCACTGGCCACATACCAGCTCCGGTAACCACCATCTGAAAAGAGAAAGATGAAGGGTGGGCACTATTTGGAGAGCCTGAAGTTGGACACTACTATCAGCGAGCACTCGTTACCTCTCGCTATTCTCAGCTCCAGAAGCAGGATCCCGGCCTCAGTGGCAGGCAGTGGTGGAGAAAGTGTGTAAACTCTGGGCTTCACCTGCAGATCAGACTCCTGGCTTCCCCTGTAACTGCACTGGACATGGAGCCTGAAAGAAAACGGACACGGCTGAAGAATTCAGGTCCTCACGGTCTCTACCCGCTGAATGTGCTCCTATTCTCACCTGAAAGGGCTGTCCCGGGTCACCGATCCCAAAGCGCCATCCAAGATCTCAAACTCACCCAACACATCCGTTTCATACAGGATGTTCATGCCGTCCAGCTGCAAGAGACAGAAGATCATCATTCCCGAACTGAGCTATTGATGGGACACCCAGCCCACAATACCTACCCGCTGAGTAGCGCCACATTCAGTGACTGCGAACTGAAAGAGCACAGTGTCTGCAGAGGCCACGATCGGATTGCACTCCGCTCCTTCTCCATCCTTCAGATGTACCGTTGTCAGGTTTACAGGAGGCAGCGTCAAATCCTTGGAGATAGCGATGAGGACCTGCCCATCCTTGGTGCAGACTGCAAGAGAGTCAATGAAAGGCGGTTAGTTGACCCACGGGGAGGGTCAAGGGAACCGTTACAGGGAAGGGGACAAACCCCATCCATGTTTCAGTTTCTATCCCGTCCCCTTATCTGTCTAATGGAAACCAGTTGACCAATTACAGCTCGTCACCACGCTGCTTGGATTAAAATTGCTCGCATCGCCGATAGAAATTAAATATCAAATTCAAATGGTCAGTGGCAGCAGGGGCCGGGGCTCATTCACTCTGCCCCTCCCCCCCAACTAGCTGGACAATTACACGTGGCAGAATTCAACCAGTGTGAGTCCCAAGTCACCGAGCAACGGTGGAATGATTTTAACTGCAGCTATTGTGTCAAAGGCCGATTAACTATTTCCCTTTCCGTTTGATTACCAGCCCCCAATCCCACAATCAATTATACTCTGCGGGATTTGAGACTCTCAATCACACCACCATTTCCACTCTCCGGACTGGAAAGGTTTGAAATTCAAACTGACGTTGTATGACAGGAAGGAGAAAGAGGAAACTGTCCAGGGAAACCCCGAGTACAGCGAGATTGCGGGTGAACCTGGAAAGTCCTGGCCCAGAACATAAACGGACTGAGAATACACGCACCTGGAAGACTGTCCAGTGAATAGAAACACGGCGGTGCATCCCGGTTCCCCGCATCAAAGCAGCAGCCTCTCGGCACACACTCACTGGCTTCAATTCCGGGAAATCCGCAGTCTTTGCGGTTTTTGGGAGACAGCCAACATTTATCGGCGGGGAAAAGGAGAGAGGGCGGCTGAGCTGAACAGATTACAACAAGTAACAAACCAAGAATCCCCAAACCCTCCATTATAACAAACAAACCCTCCCAGGTAAGTGAGAGTAGAAAACCGACTCCCTCTTTTTATCGCAGCGCTGTTAACTGGCAGTAATTGTCTGTTCCAATCAGCCTGAGGCACAGTCCGAGGCCCACGGGCTCCGGAACATAAACCAGCATTCGCACGGCTCACACGGAGATGGGCCTGTTTTTAATGGAAGAAAAAAGGTGAGACTGGGTCAAACGACAAAAAAAGAAGAAAAAAAAAAGGTGAGACTGGGTCCAACGACAGCTCCACAATTCGCCCCCGGACTTCTTGTTTGGTTGCATTGAAATTGTTGCTTTTTTCCCCCTTGACACCTTTATTTCTTCATCACAAAATTAAAAGAAACTGGAACCACATCACATTATCAGTTCCTATTTTGCTTTTTTAGTCACTTTTATTTCTTGGACCCAACGTCAACTTTAATAGTTGATAAAAAATAGGCCCCATCTCAGTGTGACCCGTGGGAATGCGGTTTTTTTAAATACTAATTAATAAACAGAGTCAAATCAATATGTTATTGTCCAGATACAGTACGGTAGCATTAGTGGTTATGTTACTGAACTTGTAATCCAGCAGGCCTGGACGAATAATCTACGTGTCATAAGTTCAAATTCTGCCACGGCAGCTGGGGAATTTAAATTCAATTAATTAATTAAAATCTGGAATTAAAATACTACTATCAGTAATGCTGGCGATGAAACGACCGGATTGTCATAAATAAAACCCATCTGGTTCACTAATGTCCTTCAGAGAAGGAAACCTGCCGTACTTACCCGGTTGGCCTATGATGTGACTTCAGGCCCACAGCAATGTGGTTGATGCGTAATTGCCCTCTGAAATGGCCTAGCAAGCCATTCAGTTGTAAAAACTCGTTTAAAAAAAGTCATACTCAGAATAAAACTGGACATGAAAAAGGCACCCAAGCCCAGTTGACCCTGCAAAGTCCTCCTCACTAAAATCTGGGGACCAGTGCGAAAATTGGAGAGCAGTCAAGCAACAGCCTGACATAGCCATACTCACAGAATCATACCTTTCAGCAGAGGTCCGTGACTCTTCCATCACAATCCCTGGGTATGTGCTGTCCCACTGGCAGGACAGACAAACCAGAGGTGGCGGTGCAGTGATATACAGTCAGGAGGGAATGGCCCTGACAGTCCTCAACATTGACTCTGGACCAAATGCAAATCTCATGGCATCAGGTCAAACATGAGCAAGGAAACCTCCTGCTGATTACCACCAACCGCCCTCCCTCAGCTGATGAATCAGTCCTCCTCCATGTTGAGCACCACTTGGAGAAAGCGCTGAGGGTAGCAAGGGCCACAGAAGGTACTCTGAGTGGGGGACTTCAATGTCCATCACCAAGAGTGGCTCGGTAGCACGACTACTGGCCGAGTCCTGAAGGACAAAGCTGCCAGACTGGGCCTGCAGCAGATGGCGAGCGAACCAACACGAGGGGGAAAATTACTTGACTTCGTCCTCACAAATCTACCTGTCGGAAATGCATCTGTACATGACAGTATTGGTGGGAGTGACCACCGCACAGTTCTCGTGGAGACCAAGTCCCGTCTTCGCACTGAGAACACCAATCAGCGTGTTGTGCGAACAGATCTGGAAGCTCAAAACTGGACCTCAAATGCCTGTTATCCGGCCGCAGATTAAATGGTGGAAGATCAGCCGCGCTCAACTGGCAATGTTTACGGTGCATTTTCATACAAACAGAACACACATTCGAAACCGGGAAATGCGAAACAACGAATGTTAAGATGAAAGCTCTCTGTCATCCGCGGGTGGGCTCAAACCACCAACTTTTCAGTTAATAGCCAGACGCGCTAACCAATTGCGCCACAGAGACACGACGTTTGCCCTTCTGAACGACTAATTCACCGAGCTAATTCAGCTTGCAACGATCAATGAAACAGCTGTCTTGCCATCAGTTTACTTTTCCAAAATAAAGGGTGTGCAGCTTGCACGAGTGAAAATCGTTGCCGTCTTATTTCTGAACATCAAACTCCCCTTGTCCCTAAATGCCTGTATGTTGGAAGACTCGGTCACCCAGTAGTAGAGAGGATTGATTTTTCGAGCTGTGATTCACCATTCTCTATTCCAGTAATGTTTCGCTTTGCAGGTAATGAGATGAGATTAAATGAGCAGGTCCAACGAGCAGGTCTGTGACACTACACGGTGTCGACAAGTTGTCTCTTCCACTTACAGTGAAGCGGACGGCAGTTTTCACTCTTAAACCAGTAACTATGATGTTAGGAAAATATGTGGCCGAGAAAGACTTGATTTCAGCGCGGTGCCACTGGGCCAGAGTAAAGCTAAGTTTCTCTGATTGCCGAGTGGTGCGAGGGTGGATTTGGAACTCCCGTGCGGCTGCACTGCACATTGTCCAGATCTGCTGCGAGCGATATTCACTTCAATTCATCACTGACAGGGACAGTTTGATTCTAAGTTTCTTTTTTCTGGTGCTTGGTGAGATTTCAAAATTGAACGCGACCCAGACCGACCCCAAACTCGTCACTTACACGCTGACAGATACAAGGCGGCCACACTCTTCACTTCAGTTAGATGAAAGCCGAGGCCGATTTCACGGTTGAATGTAATGTCGAAGAAAACTCACCCAAAGAAAGTGCAGGTCATTGAGGTGCCTTTAAATTCCTGATTGTTCGCACTGAACTTCTTCCCAAAGCGTTTGAGATTCAGCTCAAGCGATTTGGGGACTTCTCCCTCTTTGCGAAAGTTTCAACCGCAGTTCAAGATCAAAAGTCGAGTGCAGAATGAGACACCTCCCTGAAACCGGGGAACAAAGAAATCAAACTTTAGAGCAAGGTTCTGTTTGTTGAGAAAAAGCAAAAAAACATTTATTTTGGAAAGATCCAGAATCCTATCAGCTCAAAAAGCAACTGTTACCCCGGCGGAATTTGAACACGCAGCCTTCTGGGGGAGCAATAAGTAATGGAGATAGAAGCAAGAAGTTGAAAAGTGTGAATTGACAGATTCAGTGAGTGGCAAAAACTGCGGCAAATAGAGTTCAATGTGGGGGAGAGCGAGGTCATTCATTTAAATCTAAGAAAGATAAATGAGAGTATTTTCTCAATGGTGAGAAGCTGGGAACTGTGGAGGTTCAGAGAGATTTCGGGGTCCGTGTTCAGAAACCGCTACCAACCACTATAGGTACAAAAACGATTGAAAATCGTTAATGGGATATAAGCAACGGTTCGTTAGCTTGCTTAGACCTGCCATAATATCACGATCGCGGTTTGATTCCTGTATGAGCTGATAAGGGGCTTTGATTCGGGTTTATATGATTTTAAAACCAAGCTTCACAAATGGGGCCTCAGACGAAGTGACGGGGACAGTTTTTTGAATAACATCCATTGTAACTTTACCCCTGGGCCGGAGAAACACGTCTTTCTTTTTATTTGTCATTCTCAGGTTTGCAGAGAAACGTTTAACTCGCGGCCTGTTCGCATCAATGATCATCAGCAGCAACAGACAGACAGAGCGGGTCTGACCGCCCCGAGATGTGGAAAAGGCATCGGGTTTGGACACGTGAATCAAATCAAATAATCACCCGCCACCGAGAGAGACAAAACCAAGAGAAAAAGATGGAGGGGAATAGAGAAATAAAAACTATATCAAGTCGATAGAAATATTTTCCATCCTTGATGTCTCTCTATTCCGTTCCAAATCCTTCAGTGGCGGGAATCAAACTTCACTGTAAATAAATGCGAGAATCGACGCAAAGAAGATGAAACCAAATAACCAAAAACTGCCGAAACCCGGGATTGAATGAACAACCTTTCGATCTTCAGTTTAACGCAATTCCAACTCAGCGATTTTGACCCCACAGCAAATGCAACTTTGCCTCATTGTCCTGCAAGAAAATATAACCCCCGCGACGCCTTGCTCTTCCTGTTCATTACCGCATTTCATATATAAACATCGCACTCATATATACCCAACCAGAGTTCATATTTGAACATCGCAATCATATATCCCAACCACAGTTCATAATTAAACATCGCAGTCAGTCATATATAAAACCCCACAGTTCATATATAAACACCGCACTCATATACGCACCCACAGTTCACATATATTAACATCGCACTCAGATATACACACCTGCAGTTCATATATAAACATCGCTTTCACATATAAACTCCCACAGTTTATAAATCACCAGCGCACTCATACATCCACACCCAGTTTATAGGAGGAAGATCAGCACCGACCGCCAATCGAGCTCTCAGAGTGGGAGAGGCGGAGGTAGCAGCGACCGAACAAACTCTGGATCTCATCCTTAAGACAGACCGGAAGATCCACCTGTGAAATTACATCGCACGAATGTATCAGGGAGGGTAATGGGATCTGAGAAGGTATCAGGGAGCCTAATGGCTTCATCGTGGCGATCCATTGGGCCAAGGGGATCTCAGAGAGAGGAAGGGACAGTCAGATGGCATCAGAGAGTGCATTAAGATCTGAGAGAGGGGAAGGACTGCCGAGTATGGGAGAGTGTAAGGGGGCTCAGGGCGCATCTGTGTAAGGGGCACTCAGTGGGTATCAGAGCAGGTGAATGGCGCTGGCAAGGTTCAAAGTGGATCATGGACTCTCTGAGGGTATCGGAGAAGGTAAGAGACAGAGCGTATCAGCGATGATAAGGAGCTCAGGGAGAATCAAACAGGGTAAGGGGGGATCAGGAGGTATCAGAGAGGCGAATTGTTCCAGAGTTGGCATTTCCTAAATATTACATTTTCTGACCTTCAACATTTTTAATAACAGCAAAAAATGAAACCGATTGAACCGATAACCTGTCCGTGTCCCATGTGGAGAGAACGAGACGGTCGAAGATATTTGGCAACGCTCACGGTTTCCTTTCACACAGCTCAGGGTTGTGTCTGGTTCGAATCTGGAGATAAGAGATTGCACTTTGAAACTTTCATCACCGAGTGTGAAAAGTAGAACACAAATCGCCCAACGTGGGGCTCGAACCCACGACCCTGAGATTAAGAGTCTCATGCTCTACCGACTGAGCTAGCCGGGCCGACTGCTGAAATTCTTCCCATCTTATTATTGCAGAGAGACAGCTGTTGGCTTTGCTGCAGGAGTTCAGTTCGTTCCACTATCTCAGGGTATCTCCTTCTGAACACCCGTTTTTTCATTCTGGATTTAGTCTGATGTCTTTTACCATTCGTCCCGCTCCGCGCTGAGCAGTATAGGAACATCGGGACAAGAGACGGCCATTCAGCCCCTCGAACTTGCTGCCCCATTCAATTGGATCATGAGTTGATCTGCAATTCATCTCTGTTTCTCCGCCTTGGACTCATATTCCTTGGTACCCGAATCGAAAAACGATCTATCAATATCAGACATCAAATTATGAATTGAGCCACAATCCACATCCTTTGGGATGAGAGAGTTCCAGCTTTCGGCCGTATATTGTTTGCTGAATTGATTCCTGATTTCTTGCATGATTAGTCCAGCTCCAATTTCATTTTGGATTCGGCCAACAGAGAGAGAGAAAAAGGCCGTCTTAACCGGAGATTGATCCTTTAACGATCTCTCACAAATCAACTGTAACCAGTCGTAATGTGAATACCATTTCACTTTTCCAAAATAAATCGAGTGACATTCATTTTGGAAACAGTCTGATGTCGCTCACTGCAGAAATATCCATGTCAGTGTGATTCAGTCTGAAGGAGCTCGCCTGCAACCTTCGAACCTTCTCTGTCAAGAAGTGTTCCGACTTCGTTCAAGCCAACCTCGTTTTTTTGGATATTTTTCATATGCCTGTTATCCAACCGCAGAATAAATGGTGGAAAATCAGACGCACTCAGCTGGCAATGCTTGCGGTACATTTTCTGGCAGACAAGACACACATTCGAACCCAAGAATTTGCGAGACAATGAATGTTAAGGTAAAAGGTTGCCTTCGTGTCCTCTAACGACCAACTTTTCAGTTCGCAGCGAATCGCGCTAACCAATTGCGCCACAGAAACAGAACTTGCAAATGTTCAAGGACTCATTCATCGAGCTGACGCTTCAGGTTGCCGCACTCAATGTAACAGCTTTCTTCCAATCAGTTTACTTTTCCAAAATAAAATGTGTGCAGCTTGCACGAGTGAAAATCTGTGCTGTATTATTTCTGAAAATTAAACTCACCTTGCCATTAAACACCTGTATGTTGAAAGACTCAGTCCGCTCGTGGAAGAGAGGATTGATTTTTGAGCTGTGATTCGCCATTCTCTGTTCCAGTAATATTCAGGTTTGCGGAAAATGAGATGAGATGAAATGAGCAGGACAAACCAGCAGGTCTGTGACACTACACGGTGTCTACAAAGTTGTCTCTTGCACTTACAGTGAAGTGGACGACAATTTTCACTCTTAAACCAGTAATTATTATGTTAAGAAAAAATGTGGCCGATGAAGACTCGATTTCAGCGCGGTGACACTGGACCAGAGTAAAGTTCAGTTAATGCGATTGCCGAGTGGTGAGAGGGTGGATTTGGAACTCCTGTGCGGCTGCGCTGCACATTGTCCAGATCTGTTTGGAGCGATATTCACTTCAATTCATCACTTACAGGGACAGTTTGATTCTAAGTTTCTTTTTCCCGGTGCTTGGTGAGATTTCAGAAATAAACGCGACCCGTGCTTAACCCAAACTCGTCACTAACACATTGACCGATACAAGGCGGCCACACTCTCCACTTCAGTGAGATGAAAGCCGACAGCGATTTCTCGTCGATTCCAATGGCGAAAAAAACTCATTCAATGAAAGTGCAGGTCATTGAGGTGCCTTTAAATTCCTGATTGTTTCCACAGAACTTCTTCCCAAAGCGTTTGAGATACACGTGGGGCGATTTGGGGACTTCTTCTCCCTCTTTGCAAAAGTTTCATCCGCAGCACAAGATCAAAAGTCGAGGGCAAAATGAAACGATTTGCTGAAATTTGAGAACCAGAGAACCAGAATATAGAGCAAGGTTCTGTTTATTGAGAAAAAGCAGATGAAACATTCATTCCGGAACGATACAGAATCCTATCAGCTCTAAAGGCAACGGTTAACCGGTGTTTTGAACACACAGCCTTCTGGTGACGCAGGAAGTAACGCAGATGATAGCGGGAAATTGAAAAGTGGGAATTGATAGATTAAGTGTGTGGTCAAAACTGTGGCACATATAGTTCAATGTGGGGAAGGCCGAGGTCATACACTTTAAATCTAAGAAAGATAAATCAGAGTATTTTCTAAATGGTGAGAAACTCGGTGCTGTGGAGGAGCAGAGAGATTTAGGGGTCCAAGTACAGAAATCGCTGCAGGTACAAAAATTAATTAAACAGCCTAATGTGGCGTTGGTACGGCCGGTTAACTCGTTTGCAAAGAGTATACTGTAACATAATGATCACGGACTCGATTCTTGTAATTTACTTTATTTATTTCGCGTTTTTGTAACTTTTGAAATCGAAGCTTTAAAAAGAAAATCCACAGAAAAATTCACGGGGACCGTTTTTGAATTACATCCGTTGTAACTTTGCCCCTGGGCAGGATAAACACGTCTTTCTTTTTATGTGTCTTTCTCAAATTAGCAGATAAACGTTTGACTCGCGGCCTGTTCCCATTAATGATCATCAGCAGCAACAGACAGACAGAGCGGGTCTGACCGCCCCGAGATGTGGAAAATGGATCAGTTTCGGAGAAATCAAATAGTCACCTGGCACCGAGAGAGACAAAACCAAGAGAAAAAGGCAGAAGGTAACAGTGAAATAACAGCCAAATACAAACGATATAAATAATTCCCATCCTTGATGTCTCTCTATTCAATCCCCAATCCTTCAGTGGCGGGAATTAAATTTCACTGCAAATCAATCCGAGAATCGAAGCAAGGAAGAAGAAAGTAAACAAACAAAAACTGCCGAAACTCGGGATTGAACCAAGGACCTTCAGATCTTCAGTCTAACGCTCTCCCAACTGAGCTATTTCGGCTCTGTACCCAACGATTACTTTGTATTATTGTCGTGGAAGAAAATATAACCCCAGGAGGAATTGCCCCTCCTGTTCATTCCACAATTCATATATAAACATCGTACTCGTAGAGATGCTCCCACAATTCATATATAAACATCGTTGTCATACGTAAACTACCAAAGTTTATAAATCAACAGCGCACTCATACATCCACACCCAGTTTGTGGGAGGAAGATCGGTACCGACCGCCGATAGAGCTCTCAGAGGCGGAAGCAGCAGCGACCGATCAAACTCTTGATCTCATCCTTAACACAGACCGGCAGATCCACCTGTGAAGTTACACCGCACTTTGACACTTTGATAGCAGGGACGGTAATTGCTTCTGAGAAGGCCTCAGGGCGTCTAATCGCTTCTTAGTGGCGATCCATTGTGGCAAGGGCATCTCAGAGAGGGCAAGGTACTATCAGAGGGCATCAGAGAGTGTAAGGGGGCTCAAAGAGGAGAGCGGGAAGTCAGATGGCATCAGAGAGTGTATTAAGATCTGAGAGAGGGGAAGGACTGCCGAGTATGGGAGAGTGTAAGGCGGCTCAGGGCGCATCTGTGTAAGGGGCAATCAATAGGTATCAGAGCAGGTGAATGGCGCTGACAAGGTTCAAAGTGAATCATGGACTCTCTGAGGGTATCGGAGAAGGTAAGAGACAGAGCGTATCAGCGATGATAAGGAGCACAGGGAGAATCAAATAGGGTAAGGGGGGATCAGGAGGTATCAGAGAGGCGAATTGTTCCAGCGTTGGCATCTCCTAAATATTACATTTTCTGACCTTCAACATTTTTAATAACAACAAAAAGTGAATCCAATTGAACCGATAACCTGTCCGTGTCCCATGTGGAGGGAACGAGAAGGTAGAATCGATAGGGAGTGGATATTTGGCAACGCTCACGGTTTCCTTTCACACAGCTCAGGGTTGTGCCTGTTTCGAATTTGGAGACAAGAGGTTGCACTTTAAAAATTTTATCACCGAGTGTGAAAAGTAGAAGAAAATCGCCAAACGTGGGGCTCGAACCCACGACCCTGAGATTAAGAGTCACATGCTCTATCGACTGAGCTAGCCGGGCCGACTGCTGAAATTCTTCCCATCTTATCATTGAAGAGAGACAACTGTTGGCTTTGCTGCAGGAATTCAGTTCGTTCCACAATCTCAGGGTATCGACTTCTGAACACCCGTTTTTTCATTCTGGGGTTAGTCTGATGTATTTTACCATTCGTCCAGCTCCGCGCTGAGCAGTATCGGAACATCGGGACAAGAGAAGGCCATTCAGCACCTCGAACCTGCTGCCCCATTCAATTGGATCATGAGTTGATCTGCAATTCATCTCTGTTTCTCCGTCTTGGACTCATATTCCTTGGTCCCCGAATCGAAAAACGATCTGTCAATATCTGACTTCAAATTATGAATTGAACCACAATCCACATCCTTTGGGATGAGAGAGTTCCAGCTTTCGGCCGTATTTTGTTTGCTTAAGTGATTCCTGATTTCTTGCATGATTAGTCCAGCTCCAATTTCATTTTGGATTCGGCCAACAGAGAGAGAGAAAAAGGCCGTCTTCACCGGAGATTGATCCTTTAGCGATCTCTCACAAATCAACTGAAACCAGTCGGAATGTGAATACCATTTCACTTTTCCAAAATAAAGGAAGTGACATTCATTGTGGAAACAGTCTGATGTCGCTCACTGCAGAAATATCCATGTCAGTGTGAAGGAGCTCGCTTGCAACCTTCGAACCTTCTCTGTCAAGAAGTATTCCGACTTCGTTCAAGCCAACCTCGTTTTTTTGGATATTTTTCATATGCCTGTTATCCAACCGCAGAATAAATGGTGGAAAATCAGACGCACTCAGCTGGCAATGCTTGCGGTACATTTTCTGGCAGACAAGACACACATTCGAACCCAAGAATTTGCGAGACAATGAATGTTAAGGTAAAAGGTTGCCTTCGTGTCCTCTAACGAACAACTTTTCAGTTCGCAGCGAAACGCGCTAACCAATTGCGCCACAGAAACAGAACTTGCAAATGTTCAAGGACTAATTCATCGAGCTGACGCTTCAGGTTGCCGCACTCAATGTAACAGCTTTCTTCCAATCAGTTTACTTTTCCAAAATAAAATGTGTGCAGCTTGCACGAGTCAAAATCTGTGCTGTATTATTTCTGAAAATTAAACTCACCTTGCCATTAAACACCTGTATGTTGAAAGACTCAGTCCGCTCGTGGAAGAGAGGATTGATTTTTGAGCTGTGATTCGCCATTCTCTGTTCCAGTAATATTCAGGTTTGCGGAAAATGAGATGAGATGAAATGAGCAGGACAAACCAGCAGGTCTGTGACACTACACGGTGTCTACAAAGTTGTCTCTTGCACTTACAGTGAAGTGGACGACAATTTTCACTCTTAAACCAGTAATTATTATGTTAAGAAAAAATGTGGCGGTGAAAGACTCGATTTCAGCGCGGTGACACGGGCCAGAGTAAAGTTCAGTTCATGCGATTGCCGAGTGGCGAGAGGGTGGATTTGTAACTCCTGTGCGGCTGCGCTGCACATTGTCCAGATCTGTTTGGAGCGATATTCCCTTCAATTCATCACTTACAGGGACAGTTTGATTCTAAGTTTCTTTTTCCCGGTGCTTGGTGAGATTTCAGAAATAAACGCGACCCTTGCTTAACCCAAACTCGTCACTAACACATTGACCGATACAAGGCGGCCACACTCTGCACTTCAGTGAGATGAAAGCCGACAGCGATTTCTCGTCGATTCCAATGGCGAAAAAAAGTCATTCAATTAAAGTGCAGGTCATTGAGGTGCTTGAAATTCCTGATTGTTTACACAGAACTTCTTCCCAAAGCGTTTGAGATACACGTGGGGCGATTTGGGGACTTCTTCTCCCTCTTTGCAAAAGTTTCAGACGCAGCACAAGATCAAAAGTCGAGGGCAAAATGAAACGATTTGCTGAAATTTGAGAACCAGAAAACCAGAATTTAGAGCAAGGTTCTGTTTATTGAGAAAAAGCAGATGAAACATTCATTCCGGAACGATACAGAATCCTATCAGCTCTAAAGGCAACGGTTACCCCGTGTTTTGAACATGCAGCCTTCTGGTGACGCAGGAAGAAACGCAGATGATCGCAGGAAATTGAAAAGTGGGAATTGATAGATTAAGTGTATGGACAAAATTGTGGCAAATAGTGTTCAATGTGGGGAAGACCGAGGTCATACACTTTAAATCTAAGAAAGATAAATCAGAGTATTTTCTAAATGGTGAGAAACTCGGTGCTGTGGAGGAGCAGAGAAATTTAGGGGTCCAAGTACAGAAATCGCTGCAGGTACAAAAATTAATTAAACAGCCTAATGTGCCGTTGGTACGGCCGGTTAACTCGTTTGCAAAGAGTATACTGTAACATAATGATCACGGACTCGATTCTTGTAATTTACTTTATTTATTTCGCGTTTTTGTAACTTTTGAAATCGAAGCTTTAAAAAGAAAATCAACAGAATAATTCACGGGGACCGTTTTTGAATTACATCCGTTGTAACTTTGCCCCTGAGCAGGATAAACACGTCTTTCTTTTGATTTGTCTTTCTCCAATTTGCAGATAAACGTTTAACTCGCGGCCTGTTCCCATTAATGATCATCAGCAGCAACAGACAGACAGAGCGGGTCTGACCGGCCCGAGATGTGGAAAATGGAACAGTTTCGGACAAATCAAATAGTCACCTGGCACCGAGAGAGACAAAACCAAGAGAAAAAGGCAGAAGGTAACAGTGAAATAACAGCCAAGTACAAACGATATAAATAATTCCCATCCTTGATGTCTCTCTATTCAATCCCCAATCCTTCAGTGGCGGGAATTAAATTTCACTGCAAATAAATCCGAGAATCGAAGCAAGGAAGAAGAAAGTCAACAAACAAAAACTGCCGAAACTCGGGATTGAACCAAGGACCTTCAGATCTTCAGTCTAACGCTCTCCCAACTGAGCTATTTCGGCTCTATATCCAACGATTACTTTGTGTTATTGTCGTGGAAGAAAATATAACCCCAGGAGGAATTGCCCCTCCTGTTCATTCCACAATTCATATATAAACATCGTACTCGTAGAGATACACCCACAGTTCATATATCAACATCGTTGTCATACTTAAACTACCAAAGGTTATAAATCAACAGCGCACTCATACATCCACACCCAGTTTGTGGGAGGAAGATCGGTACCGACCGCCGATAGAGCTCTCAGAGGCGGAAGCAGCAGCGACCGATCAACCTCTTGATCTCATCCTTAACACAGACCGGTAGATCCACCTGTGAAGTTACACCGCACTTTCATAGCAGGGACGGTAATTGCTTCTGAGAAGGCCTCAGGGCGTCTAATCGCTTCTTAGTGGCGATCCATTGTGGCAAGGGCATCTCAGAGAGGGGAAGGTACTATCAGATGGCATCAGAGAGTGCAAGGGGGCTCAAAGAGGAGAGCGGGCAGTCAGATGGCATCAGAGAGTGTTTTAAGATCTGAGAGAGGGGAAGGACTGCCGAGTATGGGAGAGTGTAAGGCGGCTCAGGGCGCATCTGTGTAAGGGGCAATCAATAGGTATCAGAACAGGTGAATGGCGCTGACAAGGTTCAAAGTGAATCATGGACTCTCTGAGGGTATCGGAGAAGGTAAGAGACAGAGCGTATCAGCGATGATAAGGAGCACAGGGAGAATCAAATAGGGTAAGGGGGGATCAGGAGGTATCAGAGAGGCGAATTGTTCCAGCGTTGGCATCTCCTAAATATTACATTTTCTGACCTTCAACATTTTTAATAACAACAAAAAGTGAATCCAATTGAACCGATAACCTGTCCGTGTCCCATGTGGAGGGAACGAGAAGGTAGAATCGATAGGGAGTGGATATTTGGCAACGCTCACGGTTTCCTTTCACACAGCTCAGGGTTGTGCCTGTTTCGAATTTGGAGACAAGAGGTTGCACTTTAAAAATTTTATCACCGAGTGTGAAAAGTAGAAGAAAATCGCCAAACGTGGGGCTCGAACCCACGACCCTGAGATTAAGAGTCACATGCTCTATCGACTGAGCTAGCCGGGCCGACTGCTGAAATTCTTCCCATCTTATCATTGAAGAGAGACAACTGTTGGCTTTGCTGCAGGAATTCAGTTCGTTCCACAATCTCAGGGTATCGACTTCTGAACACCCGTTTTTTCATTCTGGGGTTAGTCTGATGTATTTTACCATTCGTCCAGCTCCGCGCTGAGCAGTATCGGAACATCGGGACAAGAGAAGGCCATTCAGCACCTCGAACCTGCTGCCCCATTCAATTGGATCATGAGTTGATCTGCAATTCATCTCTGTTTCTCCGTCTTGGACTCATATTCCTTGGTCCCCGAATCGAAAAACGATCTGTCAATATCTGACTTCAAATTATGAATTGAACCACAATCCACATCCTTTGGGATGAGAGAGTTCCAGCTTTCGGCCGTATTTTGTTTGCTTAAGTGATTCCTGATTTCTTGCATGATTAGTCCAGCTCCAATTTCATTTTGGATTCGGCCAACAGAGAGAGAGAAAAAGGCCGTCTTCACCGGAGATTGATCCTTTAGCGATCTCTCACAAATCAACTGAAACCAGTCGGAATGTGAATACCATTTCACTTTTCCAAAATAAAGGAAGTGACATTCATTGTGGAAACAGTCTGATGTCGCTCACTGCAGAAATATCCATGTCAGTGTGAAGGAGCTCGCTTGCAACCTTCGAACCTTCTCTGTCAAGAAGTATTCCGACTTCGTTCAAGCCAACCTCGTTTTTTTGGATATTTTTCATATGCCTGTTATCCAACCGCAGAATAAATGGTGGAAAATCAGACGCACTCAGCTGGCAATGCTTGCGGTACATTTTCTGGCAGACAAGACACACATTCGAACCCAAGAATTTGCGAGACAATGAATGTTAAGGTAAAAGGTTGCCTTCGTGTCCTCTAACGAACAACTTTTCAGTTCGCAGCGAAACGCGCTAACCAATTGCGCCACAGAAACAGAACTTGCAAATGTTCAAGGACTAATTCATCGAGCTGACGCTTCAGGTTGTCGCACTCAATGTAACAGCTTTCTTCCAATCAGTTTACTTTTCCAAAATAAAATGTGTGCAGCTTGCACGAGTCAAAATCTGTGCTGTATTATTTCTGAAAATTAAACTCACCTTGCCATTAAACACCTGTATGTTGAAAGACTCAGTCCGCTCGTGGAAGAGAGGATTGATTTTTGAGCTGTGATTCGCCATTCTCTGTTCCAGTAATATTCAGGTTTGCGGAAAATGAGATGAGATGAAATGAGCAGGACAAACCAGCAGGTCTGTGACACTACACGGTGTCTACAAAGTTGTCTCTTGCACTTACAGTGAAGTGGACGACAATTTTCACTCTTAAACCAGTAATTATTATGTTAAGAAAAAATGTGGCGGTGAAAGACTCGATTTCAGCGCGGTGACACGGGCCAGAGTAAAGTTCAGTTCATGCGATTGCCGAGTGGCGAGAGGGTGGATTTGTAACTCCTGTGCGGCTGCGCTGCACATTGTCCAGATCTGTTTGGAGCGATATTCCCTTCAATTCATCACTTACAGGGACAGTTTGATTCTAAGTTTCTTTTTCCCGGTGCTTGGTGAGATTTCAGAAATAAACGCGACCCTTGCTTAACCCAAACTCGTCACTAACACATTGACCGATACAAGGCGGCCACACTCTGCACTTCAGTGAGATGAAAGCCGACAGCGATTTCTCGTCGATTCCAATGGCGAAAAAAAGTCATTCAATTAAAGTGCAGGTCATTGAGGTGCTTGAAATTCCTGATTGTTTACACAGAACTTCTTCCCAAAGCGTTTGAGATACACGTGGGGCGATTTGGGGACTTCTTCTCCGTCTTTGCAAAAGTTTCAGACGCAGCACAAGATCAAAAGTCGAGGGCAAAATGAAACGATTTGCTGAAATTTGAGAACCAGAAAACCAGAATTTAGAGCAAGGTTCTGTTTATTGAGAAAAAGCAGATGAAACATTCATTCCGGAACGATACAGAATCCTATCAGCTCTAAAGGCAACGGTTACCCCGTGTTTTGAACACGCAGCCTTCTGGTGACGCAGGAAGAAACGCAGATGATCGCAGGAAATTGAAAAGTGGGAATTGATAGATTAAGTGTATGGACAAAATTGTGGCAAATAGTGTTCAATGTGGGGAAGACCGAGGTCATACACTTTAAATCTAAGAAAGATAAATCAGAGTATTTTCTAAATGGTGAGAAACTCGGTGCTGTGGAGGAGCAGAGAAATTTAGGGGTCCAAGTACAGAAATCGCTGCAGGTACAAAAATTAATTAAACAGCCTAATGTGCCGTTGGTACGGCCGGTTAACTCGTTTGCAAAGAGTATACTGTAACATAATGATCACGGACTCGATTCTTGTAATTTACTTTATTTATTTCGCGTTTTTGTAACTTTTGAAATCGAAGCTTTAAAAAGAAAATCAACAGAATAATTCACGGGGACCGTTTTTGAATTACATCCGTTGTAACTTTGCCCCTGAGCAGGATAAACACGTCTTTCTTTTGATTTGTCTTTCTCCAATTTGCAGATAAACGTTTAACTCGCGGCCTGTTCCCATTAATGATCATCAGCAGCAACAGACAGACAGAGCGGGTCTGACCGGCCCGAGATGTGGAAAATGGAACAGTTTCGGACAAATCAAATAGTCACCTGGCACCGAGAGAGACAAAACCAAGAGAAAAAGGCAGAAGGTAACAGTGAAATAACAGCCAAGTACAAACGATATAAATAATTCCCATCCTTGATGTCTCTCTATTCAATCCCCAATCCTTCAGTGGCGGGAATTAAATTTCACTGCAAATAAATCCGAGAATCGAAGCAAGGAAGAAGAAAGTCAACAAACAAAAACTGCCGAAACTCGGGATTGAACCAAGGACCTTCAGATCTTCAGTCTAACGCTCTCCCAACTGAGCTATTTCGGCTCTATATCCAACGATTACTTTGTGTTATTGTCGTGGAAGAAAATATAACCCCAGGAGGAATTGCCCCTCCTGTTCATTCCACAATTCATATATAAACATCGTACTCGTAGAGATACACCCACAGTTCATATATCAACGTCGTTGTCATACTTAAACTACCAAAGTTTATAAATCAACAGCGCACTCATACATCCACACCCAGTTTGTGGGAGGAAGATCGGTACCGACCGCCGATAGAGCTCTCAGAGGCGGAAGCAGCAGCGACCGATCAACCTCTTGATCTCATCCTTAACACAGACCGGTAGATCCACCTGTGAAGTTACACCGCACTTTCATAGCAGGGACGGTAATTGCTTCTGAGAAGGCCTCAGGGCGTCTAATCGCTTCTTAGTGGCGATCCATTGTGGCAAGGGCATCTCAGAGAGGGGAAGGTACTATCAGATGGCATCAGAGAGTGCAAGGGGGCTCAAAGAGGAGAGCGGGCAGTCAGATGGCATCAGAGAGTGTTTTAAGATCTGAGAGAGGGGAAGGACTGCCGAGTATGGGAGAGTGTAAGGCGGCTCAGGGCGCATCTGTGTCAGGGGCAATCAATAGGTATCAGAGCAGGTGAATGGCGCTGACAAGGTACAAAGTGGATCATGGACTCTCTGAGGGTATCGGAGAAGGTAAGAGACAGAGCGTATCAGCGATGATAAGGAGCGCAGGGAGAATCAAATAGGGTAAGGGGAGATCAGGAGGTCTCAGAGAGGCGAATTGTTCCAGAGTTGGCATCTCCTAAATATTACATTTTCAGACCATCAACATTTTTAATAACAGCAAAAAGTGAATCCGATTGAACCGATAACATGTCCGTGTCCCATGTGGAGGGAACGAGGAGGTCGAATCGGGAGGGAGTGGATATTTGGCAACGCTCACGGTTTCCTTTCACGCAGCTCAGGGTTGTGTCTGGTTCGAATCTGGAGACAAGAGGTTGCACTTTGAAACTTTTATCACACAGTGTGAAAAGTAGAACACAAATCGCTCAACGTGGGGCTCGAACCCACGACCCTGACATTAAGAGTCTCATGCTCTCCCGACTGCGCTTGCCGTGCCGAGTGCTGAAATTCTTCGCATCCTATTATTGCAGAGAGACAGCTGTTGGCTTTGCTGCAGGAGTTCAGTTCGTTCCACAATCTCAGGGTATCTGCTTCTGAACACCCGTTTTTTCATTCTGGAGCTCGTGTGATGTCTTTTACCATTCGTCCAGCCCCGCGCTGAGCAGTATCGGAACATCGGGACAAGAGAAGGCCATTCAGCCCCTCGAACCTGCTGCCCCATTCAATTAGATCATGAGTTGATCTGCAATTCATCTCTGTTTCTCCGCCTTGGACTCATATTCCTTGGTACCCGAATCGAAAAACGATGTATCAATATCAGATTTCAAATTATGAATTGAGCCACAATCATCATCCTTTGGGATGAGAGAGTTCCAGATTTCGGCCGTATTTTGTTTGCAAAAGTGATTCCTGATTTCTTGCCTGATTAGTCCAGCTCCAATTTCATTTTGGATTCGGCCAACAAAGAGAGAGAAAAAGGCCGTCTTAACCGGAGATTGTCCTTTAACGATCTCTCACAAATCAACTGAAACCAGTCGGAATGTGAATACCATTTCACTTTTCCAAAATAAAGGGAGTGACATTCATTGTGGAAACAGTCTGATGTCGCTCACTGCAGAAATATCCATGTCAGTGTGATTCAGTCTGAAGGAGCTCGCCTGCAACCTTCGAACCTTCTCTGTCAAGAAGTATTCCGACTTCGTTCAAGCCAATCTCGGTTTTTTTGGATTTTTTCAGATGCCTTTTATCCAACTGCAGAATAAATGGTGGAAAATCAGACGCACTCAGCTGGCAATGTTTGCGGTACATTTTCTGCCAGACAAGACACACATTCGAACCCAAGAAATGCGAGACAATGAATGTTAAGGCAAAAGGTTGCTATAGCGTCCTCTCGTTGGTTCGAACGACCAACTTTTCAGTTGGCAGCCGAACGCGCAAACAAATTGCGCCACAGAAACAGAGCTTGTAAATGTTCAAGGACGAATTCATCGAGCTAAAGCTTCAGGTTGCCGCGCTCAATGCAACAGCTTTCTTCCAATCAGTTTACTTTTCCAAAATAGTGTGCAGCTTGCACGAGTGAAAATCTGTGCTGTATTATTTCTGAAAATTAATCTCACCTTGCCATTAAACACCTGTATGTTGAAAGACTCAGTCCGCTCGTGGAAGAGAGGATTGATTTTTGAGCTGTGATTCGCCATTCTCTGTTCCAGTAATATTCAGGTTTGCTGAAAATGAGGTAAGATGAAATGAGCAGGACAAACCAGCAGATCTGTGACACTACACGGTGTCGACAAAGTTGTCTCTTGCCCTTTCAGTTAAGCAGCCGACAATCTTCACTCTTGAACCAGTAATTATTATGTTAACAAAAAATGTGGCCGAGAAAGACTCGATTTCAGCGCGGTGACACGGGCCAGAGTAAAGTTCAGTTAATGCGATTGCCGAGTGGTGAGAGGTTGGATTTGTAACTCCTGTGCGGCTGCGCTGCGCATTGTCCAGATCTGCTTGGATTCTAAGTTTCTTTTCCCCGGTGCTTGGTGAGATTTCAGAAATAAACGCGACCCGTGCTTACCCCAAACTCGTCACTAACACGTTGACCGATACAAGGCGGCCACACTCTGCACTTCAGTGAGATGAAAGCCGACAGCGATCTCACGTCGATTCCAATGGCGAAAAAAACTCATTCAATGAAAGTGCAGGTCATTGAGGTGCCTTTAAATTCCTGATTGTTTACACAGAACTTCTTCCCAAAGCGTTTGAGATACACGTGGGGCGATTTGAGGGCTTCTTCTCCCTCTTTGCAAAAGTTTCATCCGCAGCACAAGATCAAAGGTCGAGGGCAAAATGAAACGATTTTCTGTAATTTGAGAACCAGAGAACCAGAACACGCAGCCTTCTGGTGACGCAGGAAGTAATGCAGATGGTAGCAGGAAATTGAATAGTGGGAATTGATAGATTAATTGTGTGGACAAAACTGTGGGAAATAGAGTTCAATGTGGGGGAGACGGAGGTCAAACACTTTAAATCTAAGAAAGATAAATCAGAGTATTTTATAAATGGTGAGAAACTCGGTGCTGTGGAGGAGCAAAGAGATTTCGGGGTCCAAGTACAGAATTCGCTGCAGGTACAAAAATTAATTAAACAGCCGAATGTGCCGTTAGTAGGGCCGGTTAACTCATTTGCATCGAGTTTCCGGTGATGTCGTGATCATGGATTCGATTCTTGTAATTTACCTTAATTTATTTCATGTTTTTGCAACTTTTAAAATCGAAGCTTTGTAAAAATATCCACAGACAAATTCACGGGCCAGCTTTTTGAATCACATCCATTGTAACTTTACCTCTGGGCCGGAGAAACAAGTCTTTCTTTTTATTTGTTTTTCTGCGATTTGCAGTTAAACGTTCAACTCGCGGCCTGTTCCCATTAATGATCACCAGCAGCAACAGACAGACAGAGCGGGTCTGACCGCCGCGAGATGTGGAAAAGTGATCAGTTTCGGACAAATGCATCAAATCAAATAGTCACCTGGCACCGAGAGAGAAAAAAGCAAGAGAAAAAGGCAGAAGGTAACAGAGAATTAAAAATCAACTGCAGACGATATAAATATGTCCCATCCTTGATGCCTTTCTATTCCATCCCTAATCCTTCAGTGGCGGGTATCAAATTTCACTGTAAATAAATGTGAGAATCGAAGAAGAAACTCAATAACCAAAAACTGCCGAAACTCGGGATTGAAATAAGGACCTTGAGATCCATCAGTCTAACGCTCTCCCAACTGAGCTATTTCGGCCCCATGTATACGTTTCACTTTATGTCATTGTCTTAAAAAAAATAACCCCAGGAGGAATTACCCCTCCTGTTGATTCCGCAATTCAAATAAAAACATCGCATTCAGATATACATAACCACAGTTCATATATATACATCGCACTCATATATACACACACACAGTTCATATATAAACATCACACTCATGTATACACACCCACAGTTCATATATAAACATCGCACTCATATATACACACCCACAGTTCAAATACAAACATCGCACTCATATATACACACCCACAGTTCAAATACAAACATCGCACTCATATATACACACCCACAGTTCAAATACAAACATCGCACTCATATATAGACACCCACAGTTCATATGTAAACATCGCACTCATATTTCCACACCCACAGTTCAAATACAAACATCGCACTCATATATACACACCCACAGTTCAAATATAAACATCACACTCTTGTATAGACACCCACAGTTCAAATGTAAACATCGCACTCATGTATAGACACCCACAGTTCATATATAAACATCGCACTCATAGATACACTCCCACTGTTCAGAGATAAACACCGCACTCATCATAAACAAGAAACTCATATATACCCATCCACAGTTCATATGTGAACATCACACTCATATCTACACTCCCACACTTTATAAAACAACAGCGCACTCCTACTGCACACCCACTTAATATCTACCCAATGTCCTGTTTATATTTCTTACTAAAGTCTGAACACTGAAAGTTTAACTGTTTTCCAGATACTGTCCGCCCTGCTTTGTATTTTCAACGTTAAATTTGCTGAAGTCCGGCAAAGGGGGCGCGATATCGGTCCTGCCGGTGAATGCTGTTTCGACGAATCTGTCGGTGTCCAGGAGATCGGGGATTGGAAAGTTCTTGTGTCACAGGAAGTATCTAAAAGGCCGGTATACACATGAAGATCATCAGTGCGGTGCCTGTACCTCGTGCTGCAATGTTAGCGAGCCTGACATCAACTTAAAAGGCGGCTTGTTGCAAACACGGTTTCTTTTTGTACATAACTGAACCTAAAACATCCAAAATGCAATGTTTTCTTCGCTGCATCACAATAAACAATATCTGATTATAAAGTTTCGCTCATTGGTTCCTCAGTGTCAGAGGGAGAATTGTCTAAAACCCTTCATTTATTTCATTGTTCATTCAGAATCAGCCGACGGATTGACACAGAGAGATAAACACAGCGAGAGATACAGAGTATCGGTGAACACAGCGATAGATACAGAGTATCCCTAAACAGAGCGAGAGATACAGAGTATCGGTAAACACAGCGAGAGATACAGAGTATCGGTAAACACAGCGAGAGATACAGAGTATCGGTAAACACAGCGAGAGATTCAGAGTCTCGCTAAACACAGCGAGAGATACAGAGTATCGGTAAACAAAGCGGGAGATACAGAGTATCGGTAAAAAAAGAGAGAGATACAGAATATCGGGAAACACAACGAGAGATACAGAGTATCCCTGAACAGAGCGAGAGATACAGAGTATCGGTAAACACAGCGAGAGATACAGAGCATCCCTAAACAGAGCGAGAGATACAGAGTATCGGTAAACACAGCGAAATAGACAAGAGAAATGGAAAAATACAAACTGTCTCAAACGCTAACAGACAATGACAGGTCGTTGCTCGGTGTCAGTCAGAGGAGCTGGGACGTTTGCAGCTGAATTTGTCTCCTTGGCGAAGCTGGGCAAATTGCCTCTTTCGTAACAAGTGGTCATCGGTTCGATTCACAGTGGAGCCGTTTTATTCTCCCTGATATTTACCTCATTTGTGGATTAAACGACAAAATAACACAGGGCGGAATTTGTATTAATTCCGGAGCCAACAAGGAAAGGACTGCAGAACTGCAATGCGGAAGTGCTTGTTCTTTGTACAGACGGACCTCTCATTGAAGTAGCAAGCACTTTGAGCTTGACAAATTATTGAATTGTTGGAGCATAGAAG
This sequence comes from Heptranchias perlo, assembly GCF_035084215.1. Taxonomy (NCBI): domain Eukaryota; kingdom Metazoa; phylum Chordata; class Chondrichthyes; order Hexanchiformes; family Hexanchidae; genus Heptranchias; species Heptranchias perlo. The sequence continues at coordinate 275,779 of NW_027139761.1, read as the reverse complement.
GAGGTCATTCGGCCCGTCGAGTCTGTACCGGCTCTTTGTAAGAGTATTCCAATTAGTCCCATTCCCATGCTCTTTCCCCGTAGCCCTGCAATATTTTCCCTTACACTATTTATCCAATTCCCTTTTGAAAGCCACGATTGAATTTGTTTGCAACACCCTTTCAGGCAGTGCATTCCAGATCAGAACTTCTCGCTGCTTATTCTTTTTTCCTCATGTCGCCTTTGGTTCTTTTGCCAATCACCTTAAATCTGTGTCCGCTGGTTCTTGAGCCTTCCACCAATGGGAACACTTTCTCCATAGTTACTTTATCGAAAGCCGTCATGATTTTGAACACTTCTATCAAATCTCCTCTCAACCTTCTCTGTTCGAAGGAGAACAACCCCAGCTTCTCCAGTCTATTCGTGGAAATGAAGTCCCTCATCCCTGGAACCATTTCTGCACCTTCTTTTCTGCAGCTCTTCTGCACCGTCTCTAATTCCTTCAAATCCTTCCTAAACTGTGGTGCCCAGATGCTCCAGTTGTGGCCGAACCAGTGTTTTATAAAGGTTTAACATAACTTCCTTGTTTTTGTGCGCTACGCCTCTATTTATAAAGCCCAGGATCCAGTCTCCTTTTTAACTTCATTCTCAATCTGTCCTGCCACCTTCAAAGATTTGTGCCCAGATCCCACCAGGTCTCTGTTCCTGCACCCCCTTCAGTATTGTAACATTTCGTTTATTTTGCCTCTCCTCGTTCTTCCTTTCAAAATATATCAGTTCGCACTTCTCTGCATTAAATTTCATTTGCCACGTGTCCACCCATTCCACCAGCCTGTCTATGTCCTCTTGAAGTCTATTACTATCCTCATCACTGTTTACTACACTTCTAACTTTTGAGTTCCCTGCAATTTTTGAAATTGTGCCCTGTGCACCCAAGTCCAAGTCATCATTATATATCAAGAAATCAGAGGTCCTCGTACCGACCACTGGAGAACACCACTGTATATCTTCAAGAAACAACCGTTCAACACTACACTCTGTTTCCTGTCATTTAGCCAATTCGCATCCATGCTGCCACTGCCCCTACTTATTCCAATAGCTTCAATTTTGCTGACAAGCGTATTATATTACCTCAAGACTGGACTAATCCAATGGTCTCCTGGCTGGCCTCCCATCTTCCCCCTTACATCCAATACTCCGCTGACCGTAACCTAACCCCGTTCTCCTATCTCCCCTGTGATCACTGACCGACATTGATTCCCAGTACGGGAAAGTCTCGATTTTAAAATTCTCATCCTTGTTTTCCAATCCCTCCATGGCTTCGCCCCTCCCGATCTCTGTCACCTCCTACAGCCCTACAGTTCTCATCCTCGTTTTCAAATCCCTCCACAGCTTCACCCCTCCCGATCTCTCTAACTTCCACCAGCCGTACATTTCTCCTCCTTGTTTTCAAATCCCTCCATGGCCTCGCCACTCCCTATCTCTGAAACCTCCTACAGCCCACCAATTCCAATCCTTCTTTTCAAATCCCTCCATGGCGTCCCCCTTCCTATCTCTGTAACTTCCACCAGCCGTACATTTCTCCTTCTTGTTTTCAAATGTTTCCATGGCCTCGCCCCTCCCTATCTCTATCACCTCCTCCAGCCCTACAACCCTCCGAGATCTCTGTGCTCCTCCAATTCTTGCTTCTTGTGCATCCCCGATTTTAATCGCTCCACCATTGACGGCCGTGCTTTCAGCTGCCTCGGCCCTAAGCTCTGGAATTCCTGCCCTGAATCTCTCCGCCTCTCTACCTCTCTCTCCTCATTTAAGATGCTCCTTAAAACCTCCATCTTTGACCAAGATTTTATTCACCTATCTTAAAACCTCCTTACGTGGCTCAGTGTGACATTTTGTTTGATTACGCTCCTGTGAGTTGCCTTGATAAGATTTACTACGTTAAAGGCGCTATATAAATGCAAGTTGTTCTTCTTGTTGTGTGGCATTTTATCAACCGCATTGCCGTCATCAACCCTCTCTGTTACCTCATTCAAGTTAGTCAAACATGATTTGCCTTTAACAAATCCATGCTGGCTTTCCTTTATTAATCCACACTTGCCCAAGTGACTATTCATTTTGGCCCAGATCATCGTTTCTAAACGCATCACACCTCCGAGTTTAAATTGACTGGTCTGTAGTTGCCGGGTTTATCCTTACACCCTATTTGAACAAGGATGTTCCATTGGTAATTATCCAGTCCTCTGGCATCACCCCCGCTTCCATGGCGGATTGGAAGATTATGACCAGCACCTCTGAAATTTCCACCCTTACTTCCCTCAGAAATCTTGAAAGCGTCCCATCTGGACCGGGTGACTTATCAACTTTAAGCATAGCCAGCCTTTCAAATGCCTCCTCTGTATCAATTTTCACCCCATCCAGTATCTCAACAACCTCCCTTTTTACTGTGACTTTGGCAGCATCTTCTTCCTTGGTAGAGACAGACGCAAAGTACTCATTTAGTGCCTCAGTCATGCCATCTGCCTCCATGCGTAGATCTCCTTTTTGGTCCCTAATCGGCCTCACCCCTCCTCTTATTCCCATTTCGCTAATTATATGCCTGCAGAAGACTTTTGGATTACCTCTTCTGTTAACCGCCAATCTATGTTCATACTCTCTCTTTACCCCTCTTATTTACTTTTTCACGGTACTTCCTATATTCAGCCTGGTTCTCACTTGTATTGTCAAACTGACATCTGTCATTAACCCCCTTTATCTGCTTCATTTAACCCCCTATCTCTTTCCTCATCCATGGGGCTCTGGCTTTAGTTGCCCTGCCTTCCCCCTCCTGGGAATCTACTTAGAGTGCACCCGAAACATCTTCTCTTAAAATGCCACCCATTGTTCGATTACATTTTAGCCTGCCAATCTTTGATTCCAATTTACACGGGCCTGGTACGTTCTGAACCCACTTGAATTGGCCCTCCTCCTATCAAGTATTTTACTTAAAATAGCTCCTTCTCCTTTTGCATAACTAATCTAAACCTTATGATACTATGATCACCGTTCCCTAAATATTCCCCAAGTGACACTTGCTCCACTTGACCCACCTCATTCCCCAGAACCAGATCCTTCCTCGTTAATATTAACACTTGTGACGTATTTGAATATTTGTTGCATTTAATGTAAGATGTTTGACCTGCAAATGTGTCCAAAACACGTTTTGAGGATACTGTTCTAGAGGGCTTATTTTACAAACTTCTTTACCTGCAACCAGCAACCCATCTCCATTAAAGGTTGTGAAGTGAAGCTGGTTTCAGAGCAGTTTTCGGCGTTCAGCTTTTCTCCACAATGTGCAATTAGTAGAAACTCATTTAGAGCACATCTTAAAATCAATGAGAATGTCAGGCACAGGATAGTTGGGATGGAATCGTCTCTTACAATAATTACAAAGTGTAATAGATTACAAAGTGAAAAAGCGAATCCAATCTCTCAGTCTCTCTCTCTGACACTTTCTCGGTGAGTGATCATAAACCAGCAGAAGAAGCTAAAACAAAGAACTGAGCAGTTTTGTTTGTTTCCTTTTCCTTCGGACGAGTACAGTTGAAGAGAATGATTTCTGTTTCCTGTTGGACAAATAACTGGAATGAGCAATGTATCTGATTCCCATGGTTACCCAGTGAAACATCCACGTGTATATCTCAGATTTACACTGAAACCTTCCTTCCTCACTAATTATAGAAAACTTTTGGTAAGGTTCAATCAGACTTCAGAATTCCAGAAGCACAAAGAAAGGTGGACATTTCATGGTGACCTAACCGACAGGCGAGAGAGGTTTGCAGGTTTACCTGGAGCTGTAAATGTATAAACTCCTTCTAATGTACAAACTCCCCTCACCAACAGTAATTCAATTCTCACTGATCTGAGACTTTGGTCATTATTGGTGATTATACTTTGTGGATTTAAAGCAGCAGTAAATATGTTCAGTGTTGTGTATATCGCAGTTCAGTCAATATAAAGCATTGTCATCCGACCTACCATGAGCAATGCCACAGGGGGAATGTTACTTACGGACAGTTCTGCCTCCTGCAGTTGGTCTCTCGGTCACACATCCGGCATCACCTCTCGGTCTCACACTTCAGAGTCACGCCTAAATATGAACACATTTCTGTTTCAGACTTTTACCTGAAGGTCAACAATTCACAAGTCAAGATGAAGAGAGCAAACAAATCAAATATTTACGAACGTTAACAGATCGAAAATTCACCATAAATGACTGAGGAAAAAATGAAGCAAACGGATCAAGATGAACAATTAGCAAAAGGTAACAATTGAAGAAAGGAGAAGTGGGAACCGATCAAATCGTTTTTGAAAAATCCTTTCGGTTTTCATCTTAGTTTCTCCATTAACTTGGGGACGGACATCGAGAAATATTTTTCGTACCATCATAAAGACAATTAGAATAAACATTTCACAAAGTCGGCCTTAATCTTATTATACGATAGCATGCTATGTGTTTGTAAAATCTGCAATTGTTTTACCATTCTTTAAGTTTAGAGGGATGCTCTGAATATGTGTTTTACATTGAAACGTAAGTGGATTAATAAAATAAAATGAGGAAATCTGTTTAAAAATATGAAGAGCTGATTTTCCATGTTGAATATCGCGATATATTTATATACACAACTGTAATTTGTGAAATGATGGTATGTATTTATTTCTATATCTGTACGGGTAAGGAAATCCCCATTGGATCATTTCCAGGAACCAGCCAAGTAATAAATTAGTTTGTCAAACCCAAAACACCCTTTGGGATTTGCTGATTGAACATTTGTATGGAAATCGCGACCATCACAAAGCATTGGAACAAATATACCCGCTGAGGCTTCGGGGTTGTAACTGATTTATTTCTATCACTGAGTAACCTATTTTAAACAGGGTGAAGCTACAAATCTAATGATAAGAGTCTGTGTTGGAGAAGGAACAGATGAAAGTATCAAATTTAATTACACTGATTCCACAAACACTGTACACCACATCCTTTAAACATTGTTAACTGTTTCGACATAAAACGGGTGAGGGTGTAAAAAGAAAGTAACAGAAAAAAAGCTCATTAATGTCTCCAATTTAATTTTGATATTGTTGCACAAACACTGAACATCCCATCCCTAAAACACTGACCCGATCTAAAATCTTTCGGCAGGAACCTGAGCCACAGTGAAAATGCTGTGATTTCAACCTGGTTCAAAACACGCAGCCATCTGATTTGGAGTCAGACGCGACTGTTCTTGGACCAGGCCAACAACAAGCGGCTGGAGCCGGATCCATTGGAGGGTGATCCGTGCAGACCGCCACCGCGGCTCTCGGAATGTGAGAGGCGGAAGCAGGAGCAGCCTGACCGCCTCAACCACAGCACAGGATCCCCGCTCTCCCGCCCATTGCGTAACTGACTCTGTGGCGCAATGGATACCGTGTTGGACTTCTACCTAATCAATTGGAGAAGATATTCAAAGGTTGTGGGTTCGAGTCCCACCAGAGTTGGATTTTAGTTCGGGAGCTGGGAAGTGAAATTTTGCAGCAAAACCGCAACAGGATCAGAAATGTCCGTCAAGGATGTGAAACTGCCCCCTGCACTTCATCTTACACAAGTGGCTCCAGTCACACCCGAATTTATGATTCTAAATCCACTCTGAGCTGGATTGACGAAACACTCTCAAGGAGGAGACTCATCCTTTGCTCAGACCGAAAGTCAATCTGCTGAACTTCCGGCTCTGTCAGACTGTATGTTCCTTCAGACAGGTTTCGAACTGGACACATGCATCCTGCTGCCGTGCGAGCATTGGTGCTTGAGGGGTAGAATTCTTGTTTGCTGTAATTCTATTCCTGTAAAACTCCTCCTGCAGTGCAGGATGGAAAGTATCCTGGCTGAGCGGTCAAAGGTGCTGGTTTGAAGCTCCAGTTAAATCCCACGATTTATAGATGGATCAAAATCATAGTTTGCGTCTCCAAAACCGCAACCTCCCTCCTGTAAACAAGTTACTTGACCTCGTCCTCACCAATCTACCTGTCGCAAATGCATCTGTCCATGACAGTATTGGTAGGAGTGACCACCGCACAGTCCTTGTGGAGACCAAGTCCCGCCTTCGAACTGAGGAGACCATCCAACGTGTTGTGTGGCACTACCACCGTGCGAAATGGGACAGATTCCGAACAGATCTGGCAGCTCAAAACTGAGCATCAGCAGCAGCAGATTTGTATTCCAGCACAATCTGTAACCTCATGGCCCGGCATATTCCTCACTCTATCATTACCAACATGCCAGGAGATCAACCTTGGTTCAATGAGGAGTGCAGAAGAGCATGCCAAGAGCAGCACCAGGCGTACCTAAAAATGAGGTGCCAACTTGGTGAAGCTACAACTCAGGACGACATATGTGCTAAACAGCGGAAGCAACATGCTATAGACAGAGCTAAGCGATTCCACAACCAGCGGATCAGATCAAAGCTCTGCAGTCCTGCCACATCCAGTCGTGAATGGTGGTGGACAATTAAACAACTAACGGGAGGAGGAGGCTCTGCAAACATCCCCATCCTCAATGATGGCGGAGTCCAGCACGTGAGTGCAAAAGGCAAGGCTGAAGCATTAGCAACCATCTTCAGCCAGAAGTGTCAAGTGGATGATCCATCTCGGCCTCCTCCCGATATCCAAACCATCACGGAAGCCAGTCTTCAGCCAATTCGATTCACTCCACGTGATATCAAGAAACGGCTGAGTGCACTGGATACAGCAAAGGCTGTGGGCCCCGACAACATCCCAGCTGTAATGCTGAAGATTTGTGCTCCAGAACAAGCTGCGCCTCGAGCCAAGCTGTTCCAGTACAGCTACAACACTGGCATCTACCCGACAATGTGGAAAATTGCCCAGGTATGTCCTGTCCACAAAAAGCAGGACAAATCCAATCCGGTCAATTACCGCCCCATCAGTCTACTCTCAATCATCAGCAAAGTGATGGAAGGTGTCGTCGACAGTGCTATCAAGCAGCACTTACTCACCAATAACCTGCTCACCGATGCTCAGTTTGGGTTCCGCCAGGACCACTCGGCTCCAGACCTCATTACAGCCTTGGCCCAAACATGGACAAAAGAGCTGAATTCCAGAGGTGAGGTGAGAGTGACTGCCCTTGACATCAAGGCGGCATTTGACCGAGTTTGGCACCAAGGAGCCCGAGTAAAATTGAAGTCAATGGGAATCAAGGGGAAAACTCTGCAGTGGCTGGAGTCATACCTAACGCAAAGGAAGATGGTAGTGGTTGTTGGAGGCCAATCATCTCAGACCACAGGACATTGCTGCAGGAGTTCCTCAAGGCAGTGTCCTAGGGCCAACCATCTTCAGCTGCAACATCAATGACCTTCCCGCCATCATAAGGTCAGAAATGGGGATGTTCGCTGATGATTGCACAGTGTTAACTTCCATTTGCAACCCCTCAAATAATGAAGCAGTCCGTTCCCGCATGCAGCAAGACCTGGACAACATCCAGGCTTGGGCTCAAAACTGGCAAGTAACATTCGCGCCAGACAAATGCCAGGCAATGACCATCTCCAACAAGAGAGAGTCTAAGCACCTCCCCTTGACATTCAACGTCATTACCATCGCCGAATCCCCCACCATCAACATTCTGGGGGTCACCATTGACCAGAAACTTAACTGGACCAGCCATATAAATACTGTGGCTACGAGAGCAGGTCAGAGGCTGGTTATTCTGTGGTGGGTGACTCACCTCCTGACTTCCCAAAGCCTTTCCACCATCTCCAAGGCACAAGTCAGGAGTGTGATGGACTACTCTCCACTTGCTTGGATGAGTGCAGCTCCAACAACACTCAAGAAGCTCTACACCATCCAAGATAAAGCAGCCCGTTTGATTGGCACCCCATCCACCACACTTAACATTCACTGCCTTCACCACCGGCGCACTGTGGCTGTAGTGTGTTCCATCCACAGGATGCACTGCATCAACTCGCCAAGGCTTCTTCGACAGCACCTCCCAAACCCGCGACCTCTACCACCTCGAAGGACTACAGCAGGCACATGGGAACAACACCACCTGCACGTTCTCCTCCAAGTCACACACCATCCCGACTTGGAACTATATCGCCGTTCCTTCATCGTCGCTGGGTCAAAATCCTGGAACTCCCTTCCTAACAGCACTGTGGAAGAACCGTCACCACACGGACTGCAGCGGTTCAAGAAGGCGGCTCACCACCGCCTTCTCAAGGGCAATTAGGAATTGGCAATAAATGCCGGCCTCGCCAGCGACGCCCACATCCCATGAACGAATAAAAAAATACTAAACTTTGCAACAGAGTGGTCCGGAGGAACCACATGTCAATTCAAATAAGTAGATGCATTTTGGAGCACACCAATTGTACCTTCAACTCTGGTCGAAATGTTCACAAGCAAAAGGATTGTTTGACTTAGCTGAGACTCGAATTAACAATCTCGCCATTTCCCGATCATGTAATGTCATTTCAGGACCGCGCACTGACTGATTGCGCCGCTCGAGTCCGGTCACTTTGATCACCTGTCCCACTCTGCTGGAAAGAATCTTCAGTGTTTGAGGCCCTTCCCTGTGGAAACCTGTCCAGTCACTGTGATCAAACTAATATCCGCACTTTCACTTTCAGCTTCTTTCACATCATCTGCTCCATCGCACTATAAGCGGGTTTTCTGCGAACAGGTCAAAATGAACATTGCCAGAAATTCTATCATTCGTCGGATTTGAACCCAGCGCCCACACAGCGATTAGATTTATTGTCTTAAAGCAACGAGCTTTGTTCGCAAATCGCCTTGCCAGTCTTTCACGTTTTGTTTAATGCCCAAATAAATACATTGGAGCAAATTGACCGCATTTACACCGTGCTGGGGTTGTTCTGCTTAGAACAGAGAAGGTTCAGAGGAGATTTGATAGAAGTGTTCAAAGTCATGAAGGGTTTAGATAAAGTTAATAAAGAGTAGCTGTTCCCATTGACGGAAGTGTCGGGAACAAGAGGACACAGATTTGAGGTGATTGGCAAACGAACCAAAGGCGACATGAGGAAAATCTTTTTTACGCAGCGAATAGTTATGATCTGAAATGCGCTGCCTGTAAAGGTGGTGGAAGCTGATTCAATCGTGGCTTTCAAAAATAATTTGATAAATACTTGAAGGGGAAAATGCAGGGCCACGGGGAAAGCGACGGGGAATGGGACCAATGGGATTGTTCTGACAAAAGGCAGGTCAGGAATTGATGGGTCGAATGGCCTCTTTCTGTGGTGTGTTCATTCTGTGATCAATATTATTTTACATGCAGTGAACAGACCATCCCGAAAAGACTGCCCCGCGATAAAACAGAGTGACACTGAAGCGTTGCGAAAATGCGATGACCCCGACGTGATTCGAACACGCATCCTTCTGATCTGGAGTCAAACGCGCTGCCGTTGCGCCACGAGGTCCACAGCAAGTAGCTGGATCCGGATCCATAGGAGGGAGATCGGTACCAACCGCCACAGGGACTCGAAGAGGCGGAAGCAGCAACAGCAACAGCGCAGGAGCCCCGCTCTCGAATCCAGCCGTTCCCAGCGGAGAGCTGCCAGTCCCGGCCTGAGCCCTATCTGGGAGCCGCCTGGCATTCTTTCTTCACAGAACGGGACCGATCCAGTTTCAGCTCACACACAAGCTCAGGAATCCCACTCCTGACAGATTCACTTAGAAAAACCTTGTTTAGATTCAGTGAATTGGGATTTAATTCAATCCTCATCTGCCCTCCGCTCTGTCAGTTCAGGACTTTATTTAAACCGACACTTGGAGCTCTGTTTCACAGGGTGCCGACTGTTTAAGCATTTCTCAGTCCCACTACAAACACCTTTTGCTGCTAACTTCTGCTTCATACAAAGTTCCCAGGAACGAGGGAATTTCTCCTGGGTACTGAGTTCGAGTTAAGGAACATTAGAGGTGCGATTACACTGCTTGGTGTATTCTATAGGCCACCAGCTAGTGGGACGGATATAGATGAGCACATTTTCAGGGAAATTACAGAGAGGTACAAAAGGCATAGAGCAGTAATAACTGGGGATTTCAACTACCCTAATATAAACAATTTTACAACACCAAGTTATAGTCCAGCAATTTTATTTTAAATTCACAAGCTTTCGGAGGCTTCCTCCTTCCTCAGGTAAATGTTTTAAAATAAAATTGCTGGACTATAACTTGGTGTTGTAAAATTGTTTACAATTGTCAACCCCAGTCCATCACCGGCATCTCCACATCATGACTACCCTAATATAGACTGGGATAACTATAATATAAGGCGCATAGAAGGGGAAGAATTTTTGAAATGTGTTCAGGATAACTTTCTCGACCAGTACGTTTCTGGCCCACTGAGGAAGGAGGCATTGCTGGAATTGGTTCAAGATAATGAGGCGGGCCAAGTGGAGCAAGTGTCATTGGGGGAGCATTTAGGAAGCAGCGATCAGTATCATAAGGATTAGAATAGCTATGGAAATGGACTCTGTCCACTCTAAAATAAAAATACTCAACTGGAGGAGGGTCAATTTCAGTGGGATGAGAACAGATCTGGCCCCGGTAAATTGGAATTAAAGATTGTCAGGCAAAACTATAATTGGACAGTGGGCGGCTTTTAGAAAGATGATTCGGGTATGGAGAAGGTACATTCCAACGAGGTAGAAAGGTAGGGCAACTAAAGCCAGATCTCCCTGGATAATAAAAGAGATAGAGAATAAGATGAAGCGGGGAAAAGTGGCGTATGACAGGTGTCAGATTGATAACACAAGTGCCAACCAGAGAGAATATAGAAAGATCAGAGGGGAAGTGAAAAAGGAAATAAGAGGGGCAAAGAGAAAGCATAAGAATAGCGGAAAACATAAAATTGAATCAAAAAGTATTCTACAGACATGTTAACAGTAAACGGGTAGTAAGAGGAGGGGTGGGGACGATTAGGGACCATAAAGGAGATCTACTCATGGAGGCAGTGGGCATGGCAGAGGTACTAAATTAGTACTTCGCATTGATCATTACCAAGGAAGAAGATGCTGCCAGATTCTCGATAAAGGAAGATATAGTTAAGATACTGGATGGGCTATAAAATGAGAAAGAAGAGGTACTAGAAAGGCTTGTTGTACTTAAAATAGATAAGTCAACTAGTCTGGATGGGATGCACCCGAGGATGCTGAGGGAAGTAAAGGGGGAAATTGCAGAGGTACTGGCCATTATCTTCCAGACATCCTTAGTTATGGGGATGGTGCCAGAGGAGTGGAGAATTGCAAAGGTTACAACCTTGTTCAAAAAAAGGGTGTAAAGATAAACCCAGCAACTATAGGCCAGTAAGTTTATCCTCGGTGATGGGGAAAGTTTTCGAAATGATAATCCGGGACAGAATTAACAGTCACTTGGACGAGTGTGGATTGATTAGGGAATGCCAGCACGGATTTGGTAAAGGCAAATGGTGTTTAACCAACTTGATAGAGTTGTTTGATGAGGTAACAGAGAGGGTAGATGAGGTCAATGCAGTTGACGTGGTGTATATGGACTTTCAAAAAGCGTTTGATAAAGTGCCACGTGGTAGGCTTGCGATCAAGATTGCAGCCCATGGAACACATGGGACAATAGCAACATGGATGCAACACCAGCTAAATGACAGGAAACGGAAAACTGTTGTTTTTTTGGACTGGAGGGAGGTGGGCAATGGTGTACCAGAGGGGTCGGTGCTGGGACCACTGCTTTTCTTGATATATATTAATGACTTGGGCTTTGGAGTAAAGAGTACAATATCAAAATTTGCAGATTACACAAAACTTGGAAGAGTAGAGAACAGTGAGGTGGATAGACTTGAAGAGGATATGGACACGCCGGTGGCATGGACGGACATGTGGCAGATGAAGTTTAACGCGGAACAATGCGAGGTGATGGATTTCAGTGGGAAAAACGAGGAGAGGCAATATAAACTAAAGGGCACAATTCTAAAAGGGTTAGAGGAACAGAGGGACCTGGGGGTATATGTGCACACATCGTTGAAAGTGGCAGGGCAGGTTGAGAAAGCGGTTTAAAAAGCAGACGGGGTCCTGGGCTTTATAAAGAGGGGCATAGAGTACAAAAACAAGCAAGTCATGATGAACCTTCATAACACACTATTTCGGCCACAAATGGAATATTGTGTCCAGTTCTGGGCAGTGCACTTTTGGAAGGATGTGACGGCCTTGAGAGGGTGCAGAGGAGATTTACTACAATTATTCCAGGGATGAGGGACTTAAGTTACATGGATAGATTGAAGAAGCTGGGAATGTTCACCTTGGAACTGAGAAGGCTGAGAGGAGAATTGATAGAGATATTCAAAATCATGAAGGGTCCAGATTGGGTAGATAGAGTGAAACTGTTCCCATTGGCGGAAGGGACATGAAACAAAAGGCATAGATTTAAGGTGATTGGCAAAAGAACCAAAGGTGACATGAGGAAAAACTTCTTCACACAGCGAGTGGTTGGAATCTTTGCTTTTTGTGCTTTGCATGTGAAGAAATGTCATCATTTTACCGACTGTATCTTAAGAGTGGGATTAAAAGTTCAGTGTTTATGACACCAGGAATCTTGTGCAGCCGTTGTTAAATTTATCAAAGCAGGCAATTGTCGCCGTTTATCACAAGAACGCCCGAACCGGATATGCGGTCAAGTTGAAAGTAACGCAACGAGAAGCATCTGATACAACACGAAAGGCATCGGGCTCTGACAAAAATCCCCACCGTTTTTCTTTTCCAACATAAAGGGTGTGACATTTATTCTCTGAACATCGAAACAGTCTGGTATCGTTCACGACAGAAATCTCCACGTCACAACGAATTCGCCTTTCGGGACCTTGTCTCTCAAGATGAATTGTGATTTGCGTGAAACCAACGTTCCATTCCTTTATAAGTTTCATGTGCCTGCTCTCCGATCACAAGGTTTTTTTTAGTCCACAGGGTAAATGTTGGACTAACAGCTCTGCTCAGCCGGCAATGATCACTGTACATTTTCTTGCAGACAAAACACACATTGAAACCGTGGAACTTTGAGGCGATGAATCCTCAGGAAAAATAAAATAAGGGCTCGAATCAATCGTACCAATAGCACCAACGAGAAAGGTGAAGAGGTCACCTTCTAAACCAGTAATTCACTCAACTAAACCTTGAGATTGTAGCGACCAAAAAAACAACTGTCTCCTGTCAGTTTACTTTTCCAAAATGAATGGTTGAAGCTTGCAGGAGTTAAAATCCAACGAGCCGGTCTTCACTCTTAAACCAGCAACTATGAAGTTAAGAGAAACGTGCCGGAGAAATACTCGATTTCAGCACGGTGACACTGGGCCAGAGTAAAGTTCAGTTAATATGATCGCCGAGTGGCGAGAGGGTGGATTTGGAATTCCTGATCGACCGCACTGCGCATTTTCCAGATCTGCTTGGAGCACCAATCCCTTCAATTCATCACTTACAGGGACAATTCGATTCTCGGTTTCTTTTCGCTAAACTTGACGAGATCTTCAAAATTGAAAGAGACCCATATCAAAGCTAACCTCTTCACCGACATGCTCACAGATACAAAGCGGCCAAACTCTGCTTCAGTGAGATGAAAGCCCAGAGCGGTTTCAAGGTGGAAGGCAATTGCAAAGAAAGCTCGTTCAATGAAAGTACAGATCACTGAGGTGCCTTGAAAGTCCAAATTGTTTGAACTGAACTTCTGCTGAAAGCGCTTGAGATTCAGGGGAGTAATTTGGTGACTTTTTTTCCCTCTTTACAAAAGTTTGAATCGCACGTCAAGATCAAAAGCCGAGGGCTAAATTTGGGCTGCTCCGGGGTATGAACCTCGAATAGACCTCAACCATCCCCGAAATAAATCAAGGGGATTCAGTCTAAGTAAAATAATGGTATTGGAGCAAATAATTAGATTAAAGGTAGGCAAATCACCAGGACCTGATGGTGACCATCCCAGGGGATTAAAAGGAGTAGGTGAGGAAATTGGACATGCTTCAGTCATGATCGTTCAAACTGTCTTGAATCAGGAATTGTTCCATGGATTGAAAATTGCCAATGTCATTCCATTATTTAGGAATGGGAGCAGAGATAAAGTAGGAAATTACAGACCTATTAATCTGACGTCTTTTGTGGGGCAGTTACCAGTATCTGTTATCAGGGAAGAGAGACTGACCTCTTGGATAAATATGAATTGATCAGAGAAGCCAGCATGGATTTGTAAAGGGTAAGTCAAGTCTACAGAAACTAGTTGAACTTCTTGAAGATGTAATAACGTGGTAGATAATGCAGTGTCTATGGGTGTTATATGTGTATTGACTTCCAGAGGCATTCGATAAGGTACCACATAAGAGACTGTTAACAGAAATGAGATCACATGGAAATTAAAGCAACCTATTGAAATGGGTCGTGAGTTGGTTAGGAGGTAGGAGACAGAGAGTAGGGATAACGGATCTGTGCTCAAATTGAAAGGATGTGATTAGTGGGTGTCCCCCAGGGATCTGTACCGGGGCATCGGCTTTTTACTATGTGTATAAATGAGGCAAATGAAGAATTAGAGAGCTGTATATCCAAGTTTGTCGACTACACCAAGTTTGGTGGCACAGTGAGTAATGTAGATGGGAGCATAAAGTTGCAAAGGGAAATTGATAGATTAAGTGAGTTGGTAAAACTGTGGCAGATGGAGCTTACATAGAATTACATAAAATGTACATCACAGAAACAGACAATTCGGCCCAACTAGCCTATGCCGGTGTTTATGCTGCAGACGAGCCTCCTCCAACCCCTCTTCATCTAACCCGATGAGCAAACCCGTATATTCCTTTCTCCTCCCTGTGTTTATCTCTCTTCCCCGGAAATGCATCCATGCTTTTCGCCTTAACGACTCCTTGTGGTAGCAAGTTGCACATTCTAGCGAGCCTCTTTGTAAATATGGTTCTTTTGAGTGCCATGTTGCATTAAATGTGACTATCTTATATTTATGGCCCAAATTTTGGACTCCTCCCCACAAAATTGCAAACACCTCTGACCTATCAAACCCTTGCATAATCTTGAAGTACTATTTCCGGTCACCCTCAGCCTTCTATTTTCCATGGAAAACAGCCGAAGACTGTTCAATCTTTCAATATGGGGAAGTGTGAGGTCACCCACTTTGGACCTAAGCAAGATAGATGAGAATATGTTCTAAATGGTGAGAAGCGAGGAACTGTGGAGGAGGAAAGATATTTACGGATCCAAGTGCAGAAATCATTAAAAGTCAGTGGACAGTTACAAAAATAATTAAAAAGGCTCATGGAACTATGGCCTTTATCTTAAGGGAGTTGGAATTCAAAGGGGTGGAAGTTATGTTACAGTTATATAAACTCTGCTCAGACCACATTTCGAGTACTGCATTCAGTTCTGAGCACCACGCTTCAGGGAGGATATATTGGCCTTGGAGGGGGTGCAGCGCAGATTCACCAGAATTATACCGGAGCTAAAATGGTTAAATTATGCGGACAAGTTGCATAGAAAAAGTTTGTATTTCCTTGTGTACAGAAGATTAAGTGATGATGTAATCGAGTTGTTGAAGGTGATTAAATGAGCCAATGGTGTGTGTGTGAGCTGTGAGACACCTTGAAATCCCAATCCTCTCCACCACTGGGGACTGAGTCTTCCAACATACAGGGATTTTCACTCGTGCAAGTTTCATCCACATTTTCTGCTCTTCATTTCTCCGACCTGCTTGTTGCGCCTTTCCCTTCAATTCAGGACTTACAGGAAAAACTCGATTCTGCCATCAATCTTCGGGTCACATGGTGAGATTTCAAATAATTGAAATCGACCCTTATCAACCCCAATATCGTCACCTACACGTTTGACGAATGCAAAGCGGCTTCTATCGCGGTTTGGCTGCACAACTCGTTCAAAGATACTGTCGGTAATTGGAGGGTCTTTCAAGTCATGACACGAACATAACAGTTCGCACTGCCGTTTTCCGCAAGACGCTTAAGATTCATGTGGAATGATTTCGATCTGGCGGTTAAATCAGTTCCCTCTTCACAAATCCGCCTTTGAACCCGGGACTTTTAGTATTTTTGATAACCTATACCAAACTGGTTTGTCCTGTGTTTAACATTACTTTTTAAATATTACAGGTAAGCAAAGCACTTGAGCTATCACAGCTGTGACTTTGACTTTTCTCCCTCTCCAATGGATTTCCCCGACAACTGCCACGAACCACAATCTTCTGTCACTCTTCTCCATCAGAAAGTTCCGAGCCTCGGTTTTCAAATGAAATAACGCCCATCTCTTCAATCATCGACAGCTCAGAGAGAGTTTCTCAGTTTCAGCTCCCGATTTCCCCAAATCCTCAAAGTAGCATGAAAATAATTGTCCTTAAGTTAATAATAATATAATTAAAAGTTCTTATCGTCTGAGGTTTTGTTTCAGATGCCACGGCTTTTAAAGGTCACTGCGGATGTTTAACGATTCGCCTCTTGTTTGGAGGCTTCTGTGTGGGAAAGATCACGAAGCGATAATTGAGAGACCGAGGATGAAGCTGTTTGATGGGAGCGCTGGTGACACAGACCGTGCGCGGCTCCAGTGGCGCAATCGCCCAGCGCGCGTTATTTCTACAATAATTATACGCTCGAGAAATGCTGGGGTTGTGAGCTCCAGCGCCATCTAAAGTAGTTGAACCTTTTAAACATTTTGACTGGAGTTCAAGGTACAACCGGTTCCATAACACATCGACTTCTTCATGTCCCCATGTGGGCACTGAGGCTCCTCTGGCCCACCGTCTTGCAATAGCAGGTGAGAGTTTATTTGTTAAAAGGAGGGAGAGGGGGCAATTGGCGACAACTGAAATGGTAAAGCGGCAGGCACGAGATGTTCAAATCGAAACAACCAAAAACACAATTCTTCTTTCCGTGAAGCAGGTATTCATCGGTTTGAAGTGTCGTGTAGGGAAAATTCGGGAGGCAAATCTGCTGCCTGGTGTCACGGTGTAACGGGTGAAATTATTCAGCTTTCAATTGTTGATCGGCTGAAATGTCGAGAGGCCTTTTCCAGCTCCCGTGTGGAACAAGTTTAGCTTTTGAGCCATTGGGTGAAGCGTTTTTTTATTGCTGCTAACGAATGACAAGACATTTTGTTAAAACGAGAAGAATTGCAAAATCACAAGTTCGCTGTCCATGTTTCTGACATCATGTTCAACAGAAACAAAGATTCTCCTCAACACGTTGCTGAAAATTGTATAAAAGGGATCCTCACCCGAATTCGACATCGACAGGGATAATTCAGAGTCCCACCATGAATCGGTATGATGGAAGCTAACCCAACAGCGAGCCTGGATAGCTCAGTCGGTAGAGCATCAGACTGTTAAACTAGGTTAGTCATCTGAGGGTCCAGGTTTAAGTCCCTGTTCAGGCTAAAACTTTTAAAACAGCTGGCAAGTTCTGCTTTTCCAGCGGACCAAAATCAGCGAAAGGAGCAAGAGTTGGCCATCCAGTCCTTCGAGCCTGCTTCGCCAATTTGATCAGGTCATTGCTGATCTTCGACCTCGACTCCACCTGTCTCCATAACCCTTGAGTTCCTTCGTGTCCAAAAATCTATCCATCTCTGTTTTGGATCTGTTCAATGGCTCAGCATCCACAGCCCTCTGGGGTAGAGAATTCCAATGGTTCACAACCCCCTCAGTGAAGAAATTATTCCTCATCTCTGTACGAAATGGCCGGTCCCTTATCTTGAGATTGTGACCATTAGTTCGAGACTCTCCAGCGAGGGGAAACAGCGTCCTAGCATCTACCCTGTCAAGCCCTCGAAGAATTTTATATGACTCAATGAGATCACCTCATTATTGTAAACTGCAGAGAATATAGTTCCATTCTACTCAATCTCTCCTCACAGGACAACCATCTTATCCCAGGAATCAATCCAGTGAACCTTTGTTGCACCCACTCGAAGGCAAGTGTATCGTTCTGCAGGTGAGGAGATCAAAACTGTACACAGTACTCCAGATGCGGTCTCACCAAAGCCCTACCTAATTACAGCAAGGCTTCCTTATCTTTGTAGTCAAACCACCTCGCAATAAAGGGCAACATACCATTTGCTTTCCGAATTGCTGGCCGCACCTGCAGGTTAACTTTCTGTGATCCGTGTACAAGGACACACAAATCCCTTTGAATATCAACACTTCGTAGTCTCTCACCTTTGAAAAGATATTCTGCTTTTGTATTCTTCCTACCAAAGTGAATAACCTCACATTTCCCCAACTTATACTTCATTTGCCACCTTCTAGCCCACTCACTTAACCTGTCCGCATCACTTTGCATCCTCTTTGCATCCTCCTCACAGCTTACTTTCCCACCTGGTTTTGTATCGTCAACAAACTTGGATACATTACACTCGGTCCCCTCATCTAAGTCATCAATATAGATTGTAAATAGCTGAGGCCTAAGCACTGATCTTCACGGCATCCCAATAGTTACAACCTGCCAATCCGAAAATGACCTCTTTATTCCGACTTTCTGTTTTCTGTACGTCAACAAATCCCCAATCCATGTTAATATATTACCCACAAACCCATGAGCCCTAATCTTGGTAAACAAACTTTTGTGTGGCACCTTATCGATTACCTTTTGAAAATCCACATATTCTACATCCACCGGTTCTCCCTTATCTACCCTGCTATCTACACCCTCAAAACCTCTAATAGAGTTGTCAAACACGATTTCCCTTTCTTAGAACCGTGTTGCATGTGCCTAACCATATTATGATTTTCGAAGTGCCCTTTTACCACGTCCCGAGTTATAGATTCTAGCATTTTCCATCCTACTATTGTCAGGCTAATCGCTTGTCGTTCCCTGTTTTCTCTCTCCCTCCTTTCTTGAATAGCGGAGTTACATTTGGTACCTTCCATTCCATAGGGACCTTTCTAGAATCTGTAAGATACATAAAAAGGCTGATGATAACAGTGACTGTTCGGACACTATGAGCTACAGTTAAAGATTGGTAACATTTAAAGTGTCAGGCAGCAGATCTTTTCCAAATCATGACAGAAATGGCAAGAAAACCACACGCAGACTTTGAGGAGCGACACGACTTTCGAACAGGAGACATTTTACAGAAGGCAAGAAAGTGCATTGTGTATCGCTCTTATGGGTTGTAAAATTGAAGAATGATGGGCTGCTGGCTGTTCAGGCAGGAGCGGTGAAATTGCTCATGTTGATCAGGAGCGAGCTTCATGCTCAGTCGGGGGAATTTGGTTGGTGCTGTTTTGAACAACACCAGGAAAGTCAAGTTCCCTGATCGGGAATCAAACATGCTGCCGCGGCGGCGAGAGCGCCGAATCCTCAGCACTGGACCACCAGCGAATCTGCTGCAATTTTTATTCAAGCAAACAGACCAACGCTGCCTTTCCGACTTGTCCCCACGAAACTCACGTCACTTTCGCCCCAGACAAGTTGCTCGCACAAAATGGAATTTACTGTTCGAACATGAAAGACTTGTTCAGACAACGACAGCACCAAGTGCGGGTAGGCAGGTACATGAAATAGACAGTGAGGGGAAATATTACCACAAGCTGCTGGTGTAACTGTTTCCATTTCCAAAACACACGCACCGAATCAGTGCAGCTCCTTGGAAAGGTGCAAGGCAACGCAGGACTGTCATGTCTCACTTGTAGCAATTGACACACACAAGATTCTGCCATCACGAGCCATCTCCTTCTGTTTCTGTCACTACTTTATCTCCAGCTTCTTCTGCTCCTCCAGATGCCGGTGAAATAGATGTTCAAAGTAAACACAGAGACTTAACGAGAAAAAAACCTTAACTGGAAAGCAGGAGAGGGGAAGAATGATGCTGGGCATTGAGAGACGATGGATTTTGCAGATACCTGGATAAATAGACACAACGACCTCATCTCCCTGCATCTTCGGATACTGAATATCTTAATGCTCAAGAGATGTTCTCACTGCCCCAGGCCCATTATCTCCAGTCGCATCTCCCACCAATCTTGCATATGTTGCTTCGCTCTGAAATTGTGCATTTTTTCACACTGCGATTCCATTTGAAGAAAACATTGCTGTGATCAGCTCGTGTTGTTACGGAGATGGAGCACAAGAAGATATATAAAAGGCCAATGATAACAGTAACTTTTCAGACACTGTGAGCTACAGTTAAAGGTCGGCAACATTTAAAGAGTCAGGTAACAGATCTTTTCCAAATCCTGACAGAAATGGCAAGAAAACGGAACGCAGACTTTGATCAATGTTACGACTTTCAAATAGCAGACATTTTATACAAGGCAAGAAAGATTTACAAGGATGTTGCCTGGACTGTCGAATTTTAGCCAAGAGGAAAGATTGGATAGGCTGGGGATGTTTTCTTTGGAACAGAAGAGGCTGAATGGAGATTTAATTGAGGTGAACAAAATTATGAGGGGCCTAGTGTGGATTGAAAGGACCCATATCCCTTCACAGAGAGGATAGTAACCAGGGGCATAGATTTAAAGTGATTGGTCGGAGGATTATTGGGGAGCTGAGGAGAAATTCTTTCGCCCAAGGGTTGTGGGGTCTGCAACTCACTGCCTGAAAGGATGGTAGAGGCGGACACCCTCATCGCATTTAAAGAGTACGTGGGTATGTACTTGAAGTGCTGTCAACTATGAGGCCACAGACCAAGAGCTGGAAAGTGGGATTAAGCTGGATATTTCTTTTTCGGCTGGCACAGACACGATGGGCCGAACGGTCTCTTTCTGTGCCGTAAATTCTTTTGATTCCATGATTCTAATTAACAGTAAGCAGGGTAGTTCAGGGGTCATGAGAATGCTACTGAAGAAAAATAACTGCTAGGAACCAAGCAATGTGTCCTTGTAAACCACAGACTGGGGAAGTTCCAGCTCCACTGACAGGGATGGGTCACAACAGTGTATAAAAGTGAGGGGATACTGATGTAAGGGGCAGTCGTGACTGGAGACACAGAGATCAAGCTCAGGGTGCCTAAGGTTCTATCCAAAGGGATCACCTCGCGTGCACGGGGGACTTGCATGTTTACTCTGGTGCGGTAGAGGAAAGAGAATTTGCTCATATATTTCTTAATAAGGTATTAAAGTTACGGACTCTCAGACTTGTTAATTAATAAGACAATGCATTAGTTAGGACCTTCTTCCCCTAAGTCTCTCTGCTCCTCTACTTTAAAACTTTGACCATTTAGTTTACATTTCATCTCATTTTTTTTCCCCTCAAAATGTATCACGTCACATTTCTCTGCATTAAACTTCACCTGCCTGTTTACGAACCTGTGGACGTCACAATGAAGTCACTGACTCCTCTTCACAGTTCCCCACGCTGCCAATTTTGGCGTCATCTAGAGATTTTCACCTTGTGTCCCACATACCCAAGCTCAGATCATTCTCTATAATGAGAAGAGCAATGGTCTCAACACTGACCCTGGGGGATACCACTGTTTACATCTGTCCTGTCTGAAGAACATCCATTAACCACTACTCTCTGTTTTCTGCCCTTTACACAACTTCCTATCCACACTGCCCCATTCATTTTAATACCGTGGGTATTAATTTTATCAACAAGCCTCCAGTCCGGCATCTTATCAAACACCTTTTCACAATCCAACTACACAACCTCCGCTACATTCCCTTTATCAGTGGACTTGAGTTATCTCAAATAATCCATGTTGGTTGTTCTCAATTAATGTGTTTTTCCAACAAATGTTGAAATGTTTGCTCCACCTCATCTGGGTTCATTTACTTCAAGCAACAAAAGAAAAGTCGAGTTTTCTCCTGGAGCTTAAGATAAATTAATTTTTAAAAATGATGCTTCAGACAATGACGAACAACTGGGCTTAGACCCGCCCATTCAGTGCCGCAACTCCCACCCCTCACACACTCCGATTGGTTGGAGGATCAACTGTCCGCTCATCCCTCCAGTCAATTTACCATAAGATCATAAGAGACAGGAGCAGGAATAGGTCATTCGGCCCCTCGAGCCTGCTCAGCCTTTCAATGAGATCATGGCTGATCTGATTTTTACCTCAACTCCACTTTCCCGCCCTTTCCCCATATCCTTTAGCTCCCTTGCTGATCAAAAATATGTCTAACTCAGCCTTGAATGTATTCAATGACTCAGCCTCTGCAGCTTTTTGGGGTAAAGAATTCCAAAGATTCACGGCCCTCTGGGAAAAGAAATTCCTCCTAATTTCCGTCTAAAACGGGCGACCCCTTATTCTTATATTATGCCCCCTAGTTTTAGATTTCCCCATGAGGGGTAACATCCTCTCAGCAACTACCCTATCAAGTCCCATCAGAATCTTGCATGTTTCAATAAGATCTCCTCTCATTCTTCTAAATTCCAATGAGTATAGACCAAACCTGTTCAATCTTTCCACATAACACAAACCTTCCATACCTGGAATCAACAGACAGAACTTTCTCTGAACTGTCTCCGATGCAAGTATGTGATTCCTTAAATAAGGGTAGCAGAACTGTATGCTGTACACCAGATGTGGTCACGCCAGCATCCTGTACAGTTGTAGCATGACTTCCCTGCTTTTACACTTCATCCCCCTAGAAATAAAGGCCAATATTCCGTTTGCCTTCCGGGCTACCTGCTGCAACTGTATGTTCACTTTTGGTGTTTCATGTACGAGGACACCCAGATCCCTCTGTTCTACAGCATTTTTTTTAGTATTTCTCCATTCAAATAATGTTTTGCTTTTTTATTTTTCCTCCCAATGTGGATGACTTCACATTTTCCCATATAAGATTCCATCTGCCAAATTTTTGCCCATTCGCTCAACCAGTCAACATCCCTTTGCTGACACTTTGTATCCTCATCGCAAGTTGTTTTTTCCACCTATCTTTGTATCATCAGCTAATTTGGCCACAGGACACCCTGTTCCTTTATCAAAGTTATTGATATATATTGTAAATAGTTGAGGCCCCCAGCACTGATCCCTGCGGCACCCCACCAGTTGCAGGAAATTCCCATAAATTTCCGCTCCTCCAATTGGTCCGGTACTCTCCTTAATCACCGGGTTAATGGTGAGACTGGCGGTCCTGCGGTGCAGTTGGAAAATTAACATTAATTGAACCCGTCAGTTGCAAAATTTAATAAAACGAAATTAAAAGTCCCGACAAAATATGTTCTGCAGTGCAACAAAGTTGGGGGCGTCTACGCTGTTTGTTTTTGTCGGTTTAAATGGCACGAAGGGCTGCGGTTTCAGTTTATTTTATTGTCCTTTGTCCAAACGCGCTCTCTCTGCTTCCAATGTCTTCGCTTTTCCGCCAGATATTAAGATCATCAATGGCGGATGTATCACCCAGCATGACGCGCGGTACAGATTGTGCCCTATCTGAATCAGTGGAGCACAGAGCGCAGGCGCAGTAGTGACACTTATATCGGGCAGTATGTCCTGCGCATGCGCGGTCAATGGAGGCTGCGGGAGGAGCGCGTTCGGTGCAGGTGAGAGGATCGGAGCAAGAGGATCAATAAACCCCGGGGCCCGGGTCCGGGCTCAGGCCCAGGCTCAGGGTTTACAAACCCCGAGTGCGGCCCCAGACCCGAATATAAAACAGTGAACATTATCCCCCCCTCACTACTCGCCGGTTTCCGGTTTCTCCCGTTTCGCTCCGGACGGTAGCATAGTGGTTATGTTACTGGGCTAGTAATCCAGAGGCCTGGACTAAATCCAGAGTCATGGGTTCAAATCCCGCCACGGCAGCTGGCAAATTTAAATTCAATTAATTAATTAAATTCAATTAATTAAAATAAAATCTGGAATTAAAATACTAGTATCAGTAATGATGGCCATGAAACTACCGGATTGTCGTAAAAACCCATCTGGTTCACTCATGTCCTTTAGGGAAGGAAGCCTGCCGCCCTTACCCGGTCTGGCCTGTATGTGACTCCAGACCCACAGCAATGTGGTTGATTCTTAATTGCCCTCTGAAATGGCCCAGCAAGCCACTCAGTTGTAAAATCTCGCTACGAAAAGTCATAATAAGAATAAAACCGGACGGACCACCCGGCATCGGACCACGAGGCACCGGACACGACAACGGCAAAACACCAAGCCCAGTCGACCCTGCAAGGTCCTCCTTACTAACATCTGGGGACTTGTGCCAAAATTGGGAGAGCTGTCCCACAGACTAGTCAAGCAACAGCCTGACAGAGCCATACTCACAGAATCATATCTTTCAGCCAACGTCCCAGACTCTTCCATCACCATCCCTGGGTATGTCCTGTCCCACCGGCAGGACAGACCCACCAGAGGTGGCGGTACAGTGATATACAGTCAGGAGGGAGTGGCCCTGGGAGTCCTCAACATTGACTCTGGACCCCATGAAATCTCATGGCATCAGGTCAAACATGGGCAAGGAAACCTCCTGCTGATTACCACCTACCGTCCTCCCTCAGCTGATGAATCAGTCCTCCTCCATGTTGAACACCACTTGGAGGAAGCACTGAGGGTAGCAAGGGCACAAAATGTACTCTGGGTGGGGGACTTCAATGTCCATCACCAAGAGTGGCTCGGTAGCACCACTACTGACCGAGCTGGCCGAGTCGTGAAGGACATAGCTGCTAGACTGGGCCTGCGGCAGGTGGTGAGCGAACCAACACGAGGGAAAAACTTACTTGACCTCGTCCTCACCAATCTACCTGTCGCAAATGCAGCTGTCCATGACAGTATTGGTAGGAGTGACCACCGCACAGTCCTTGTGGAGATGAAGTCCCGTCTTCGCACTGAGGACACCATCCAACGTGTTGTGTGGCACTACCACCGTGCTAAATGGGATAGATTCAGAACAGATCTAGCAGCTCAAAACTGGGCATCCATGAGGCGCTGTGGGCCATCAGCAGCAGCAGAATTGTATTCCAGCACAATCTGTAACCTCATGGCCCGGCATATTCCTCACTCTACCATTACCAACAAGCCAGGGGATCAGCCCTGGTTCAATGAGGAGTGTAGAAGAGCATGCCAGGAGCAGCACCAGGCGTACCGAAAAATGAGGTGCCAACCTGGTGAAGCTACAACTCAGGACTACATGCATGCTAAACAGCGGAAGCAACATGCTATAGACAGAGCTAAGCGATTCCACAACCAACGGATCAGATCAAAGCTCTTCAGTCCTGCCACATCCAGTCGTGAATGGTGGTGGACAATTAAACAACTAACGGGAGGAGGAGGCTCTGCAAACATCCCCATTCTCAATGATGGCGGAGTCCAGCACGTGAGTGCAAAAGACAAGGCTGAAGCGTTTGCAACCATCTTCAGCCAGAAGTGCCGAGTGGAGAATCCATCTCAGCCTCCTCCCGATATCCCCACCATCACGGAAGCCAGTCTTCGGCCAATTCGATTCCCTCCACGTGATATCAAGAAACGGCTGAGTGCACTGGATACAGCAAAGGCTATGGGCCCCGACAACATCCCAGCTGTAGTGCTGAAGACTTGTGCTCCAGAACTAGCTGCGCCTCTAGCCAAGTTGTTCCAGTACAGCTACAACACTGGCATCCACCCGACAATGTGGAAAATTGCCCAGGTATGTCCTGTCCACAAAAAGCAGGACAAATCCAATCCGGCCAATTACCGCCCCATCATTCTACTCTCAATCATCAGCAAAGTGATGGAAGGTGTCGTCGACAGTGCTATCAAGCGGCACTTACTCACCAATAACCTGCTCACCGTTGCTCAGTTTGGGTTCCGCCAGGACCACTCGGCTCCAGACCTCATTACAGCCTTGGTCCAAACATGGACAAAAGAGCTGAATTCCAGAGGTGAGGTGAGAGTGACTGCCCTTGACATCAAGGCAGCATTTGACCGAGTGTGGCACCAAGGAGCCCTAGTAAAATTGAAGTCAATGGGAATCAGGGGGAAAACTCTCCAGTGGCTGGAGTCATACCTGGCACAAAGGAAGATGGTAGTGGTTGTTGGAGGCCAATCATCTCAGCCCCAGGGCATTGCTGCAGGAGTTCCTCAGGGCAGTGTCCGAGGCCCAACCATCTTCAGCTGCTTCATCAATGACCTTCCCTCCATCATAAGGTCAGAAATGGGGATGTTCGCTGATGACTGCACATTGTTCAGTTCCATTCGCAACCCCTCAGATAATGAAGCAGTCCGAGCCTGCATGCAGCAAGACCTGGACAACATCCAGGCTTGGGCTCATAAGTGGCAAGTAACATTCGCGCCAGATAAGTGCCAGGCAATGACCATCTCCAACAAGAGAGAGTCTAACCACCTCCCCTTGACATTCAACGGCATTACCATCGCCGAATCCCCCACCATCAACATCCTGGGGGTCACCATTGACCAGAAACTTAATTGGACCAGCCATATAAATACTGTGGCTACGAGAGCAGGTCAGAGGCTGGGTATTCTGCGGCGAGTGACTCACCTCCTGACTCCCCAAAGCCTTTCCACCATCTACAAGGCACAAGTCAGGAGTGTGATGGAATACTCTCCACTTGCCTGGATGAGTGCATCTCCAACAACACTCAAGAAGCTCGACACCATCCAAGATAAAGCAGCCCGCTTGTTTGGCACCCCATCCACCACCCTAAACATTCACTCCCTTCACCACCGGCGCACTGTGGCTGCAGTGTGCACCATCCACAGGATGCACTGCAGCAACTCGCCAAGGCTTCTTCGACAGCACCTCCCAAACCCGCGACCTCTACCACCTAGAAGGACAAGGGCAGCAGGCGCATGGGAACAACACCACCTGCACGTTCCCCTCCAAGTCACACACCATCCCGACTTGGAAATATATCGCCGTTCCTTCATTGTCGCTGGGTCAAAATCCTGGAACTCCCTTCCGAACAGCACAGTGGGAGAACCGTCACCACACGGACTGCAGCGGTTCAAGAAGGCGGCTCACCACCACCTTCTCGAGGGCAATTAGGGATGGGCAATAAATGCCGGCCTTGCCAGCGACGCCCACATCCCGTGAACGAATAAAAAAAAAACTCTCAACAAAAGGCCGCGGCCCCGCGCATTCGCGGTGTAAACTGGGAATTCTCAGGGAGCGTCTGTAAATGAAGGAGAAATGGTGATCGGTCAGGGAGCGTCTGTAAATGAAGGCTAAATGGTGATCGGTCAGGGAGCGTCTGTAAATAAAAGAGTAATGGTGATCGGTCAGGGTCCGTCTGTAAATGAAGGAGAAATAGTTATTGGTCAGGGAGTGTCTGTAAATGAAGTAAAAATGGTGATCGTTCAGAGAGCGTCTGTAAATGAAGTAGAACTGGTGATCGTTTAGGGGGGGATCTGTAAATGAAGGCAAGATGGTGATCGGTTAGGGACCATCTGTCAATGAAGTAAAAATAGTATTGAGTGAGGAGCGTCTGTAAATGAAGAAGAAATGGTGATCGGTCGCGGAGCATCTGGAAATGAAGGAGAAATAGTGATCGGTCAGTGAACGTCTGTAAATGATGGAGAAATGGTCATCGGTCAGGGAGCATCTGGAATGGAAGGAAAAATGGTGATCGGTCAGGGAGCATCTGTAAATGAAGGAGAAATGGTGATCGGTCAGGGAGTGTCTGTGAATGAAGGAGAAATGGTGATCGGTCAGGGAGCGTCTGTAAATGAAGGAGAAATGGTGATCGGTCAGGGAGCGTCTGTAAATGAAGGAGAATTGATGATCGGTCAGGGAATGTCTGCAAATGATGGAGAAATGCTAATTGGTCAAAGAACGTCTGTAAATGAAGGAGAGCTGATGATCGGGCAGGGAAGTTTTGTAAATGAAGGAGAAATAGTGATCTCTATACCTTTAGTCATCCAGGGAGTTCCAGCTTTGGAGACTGTTCCATTCCTCCTCGTGAGAATCTGTCGACTCTGTACTCAAACCAACTCCTCCCTGAAGGCCTCCCATTCAATTCTGTTCTGCCTGCCAATTTTTGATTCCAATCCACCTGGACAAGATCCCTTTTTAACTCACTGGAATTAGCCCTCCTCCTGTTAAGAATTTTCACATTTGATTGTCCGTTGTCCTTTTCCATAACTGTTCTAAACCTAATGCTGCCCCACTGAAACATGCTCCTCCTGCCCCACTTCATTCTCCACACCGAGCCCACTGCTGTAATCACATTCACTCTCTCACATTCACTCTCTCACATTCAGTTTCTCACACTCTCCCACATTCACTCTCTCACATTCACCCTCTCACGCTCTCTCACATTCACTCTCTCATGCTCTCCCACCGTTTTACTCATGGTTTAGGGATATTGAAAGATGATGCAATGGGTTTGGATTTCAGCACAGGGAGGAGGGAGAGTGTGTGGGACGGGGATTTACAGCTTTGGGGAAACAAGAGAGGAAAGAATGTTCCATAGAAACTAGAATTGTCTGTTCTGAATTTCTATCCTGTACTTACTGTGATAACTTTTATAAACTCCTTTTACAGGGTATTTGAAGGGGAGGATTTGCAGAAGGAAACTCAAACCAAAGATCACGTCAAGATCTGACAGAGTCAAACGAGTCATCAGGACCTGAATATCATCGGCCTTTGAATGTGGAAGGACAAATGTTTGTCTGTTCTGTCTGTGAGAGAAGATTTCAAACATCAGTGTGAGTGGAAAAGCATCGAGACACACACACCCGAGTGAGAGTGTTCCAGTGCACTGACTGTGGAAAGAGCTTTAACCAGTTACACAGTCTGCAAAAACATCAGACCATTCACAGCGGGGAGAAACGGTACACGTGTTCTGTGTGTGGACGAGGCTTCAACTGATCGTCCAACCTGGAGAGACACAAGGACACCCGGACCATGGAGAAACCGTGGAAATGTGGGGACTGTGGGAAGGGATTCAATTACCCTTCAGAGCTGGAAACTCATCGAAACAGTCACACTGGGGAGAGGCCGTTCACCTGCTCTCTGTGTGGGAAGAGATTCACTCAGTCCTCCACCCTGCTGAAACACCAGCGAGTTCACACTGGCAAGAGGCCGTTCTCCTGCTGTGTGTGTGGGAAGAGATTCACTCAGTCATTCAACCTGCTGATACACCAGCGAGTTCACTCCGATGAGAGACCTTTTAAATGCTCTGACTGTGAGAAGAGGTTTAAAAGTAAAATTAATCTGCTGAGACATCAAAGCGCTCACACTGGGGAGAGGCCATTCACCTGCTCTGTGTGTGGGACGGGATTCACTCGGTCATCCAACGTGCTGAGACACCAGCAAGTTCACACTGGGGAGAGACCGTTCTCCTGCTCTGTGTGTGGGAAGAGATTCACTCAGTCGTCCAACCTGCTGATACACCAGCGAGTTCACTCCGATGAGAAACCTTTTTAATGTTCTGTCTGTGAGAAGAGGTTTAAAAGCAAAATTAATCTGCTGACACATCAACGCACTCACACTGGGGAGAGGCCATTTCCATGCTCTGTGTGTAAGAAGAGATTTACTCGGTCATCCAATCTGCTGAGACACCAGCAAGTTCACTCTGATAAGAGAGCTTTTAAATGTTCTGACTGTGGGAAGAGGTTTAAAAGCAAAAGGAATCTGCTGACACATCAACGTACTCACACTGGGGAGAGGCCGTTCACCTGCTCCGTGTGAGGGAAGGGGATCGCTCTTTCATCCAAACTGCTGATGCACCAACTTGTTCACTCTGGGGAGAGACGTTTTACATATTCTGACTGTGAGAAGAGCTCGAACAGCAAATACGAACTGTGGAGACACCAACGCACTCACACAGGGGAGAGGCCGTTCACCTGCTCTGTGTGTAAGAGATTTACTCGGTCATCCCACCTTCTGAGACACCAACGCACTCACACTGATAAGGGACCTCTTAAATGTTCTGACTGTGGGAAGAGATATAAAAGCAACAGGAATCAGCTGACACACCAACGTAGTCACACTGGGGAGAGAATTTTACATGTTCTGACTGTGAAGGGCTTTAAAAGCACAAATGATCTGCTGAAACACCAACACACTCACACTGGGGAGAGACTGTTCACCTGCTCTGTGTGTGGGAAGGGATTCACTCATTCATCCCACCTTCTGAGACATCAACTTGTTCACACTATTGAGTGACCTTTTAATGCAGTGACTGTGAAAAGAGCTTTAAAAGCAGAAATGAACTGCTGACACATCAACTCGCGCACATTGTGGAGAGACTGTTCACCTGCTCCGTGTGTGGGAAGGGATTCACTCAGTCACCACACGTGCTGAGACACCACCGAGTTCACATTTTAAAAAATTCGTTCATGGAATGTGGGCGTCGCTGGCGAGGTCGGCATTTATTGCCCATCCCTAATTGCCCCTGAGAAGGTGGTGGTGAGCCGCCTTCTTGAACCGCTGCAGTTTGGTGAAGGTTCTCCCACAGTGCTGTTAGGAAGGGAGTTCCAGGATTTTGACCCAGCGGCAATGAAGGAACGGCGATATACTTCCAAGTCGGGATGGTGTGTGACTTGAAGGGGAACGTGCAGGTGTTGTTCCCATGTCGCTGTTGCTCTTGGCCTTCTAGGTGGTAGAGGTCGCGGGTATGGGTGGTGATGTCGAAGAAGCCTTGGCGAGTTGCTGCAGTGCATCCTGTGGATGGTACACACTGCAGCCACAGTGCACTTGCAATGAAGAGAGTGAATGTTTTGGGTGGTGGATGGGGTGCCAATCAAGCGGGCTGCTTTGTCCTGGATGCTGTCGAGCTTCTTGAGTGTTGTTGGAGCTGCATTCATCCAGGCAAGTGGAGAGTATTCCATCACACTCCTGACTTGTGACTTGTCGGTGGTGGAAACGCTTTCGGGAGTCAGGAGGTGAGTCACTCACCGCAGAATACGCAGCCTCTCACCTGCTCTTGTAGCCACAGTATTTAAATGGCTGATCCAGTTAAGCCTCTGGTCAATGGTGACCCCCAGGATGTGTAGATGGTGGGGGATTCGGCGATGGTAATGCCGTTGAATATCAAGGGGAGATGGTTAGACTCTCTCTTGTTGGAGATGGTCATTGCCTGGCACTTGTCTGGCACGAATGTTGCTTGCCACTTATGAGCCCAAGCCTGGACAAGAGCAACAGCTACATGGGAACAACAACACCTGCATTTTCCCCTGCAAGTCACACACCATCCCTACTTGGAGATATATCGCCGTTCCTTCATCGCCGCTGGGTCAAAATCCTGGTCTTGCTGCATGCGGGCTCGGACTGCTTCATTATTTGAGGAGTTGCGAATGGAAGTGAACACCGTGCAATCATCAGCGAACATCCCCATTTCTGACCTTATGATGGAGGGAAGGTCATTGATGAAGCAGCTGAAGATGGTTGGGCCTAGGACACTGCCCTGAGGAACTCCTGCAGCAATGTCCTGGGGCTGAGATGATTGGCCTCCAACAACCACTACCATCTTCCTTTTTGCTAGATATGACTGCAGCCACTGGAGAGTTTTCCCCATATGACTGCAGGGTTGGATTCTGCTGTTAATCACATCCAGGACTGAACCATATTCATTCTGACAGCTGGGGTTTGTTTCTGCTGATGTTAATAACCCCTATAACTGGGCTAGAGTTTAATATTCTGGACACGTTAAATAAATCAGCTTTGTTTTAAACACCTTGTTGTAGATTTTGGTCTTTCCCACCTGAGTGTTTAGCATCACCTGACTGGAGTTCAGAAAGGTCAATCTGGGGGGAGGATCGTCCGGTAGAACAGAACTTCAGCCTGGACACAGTCCTTCAGGGCCACACTGAGAGGGACAAACGGCACTTTGGTCTTTGTCGTCTCTCTTCCCTGGCAGCAAAGTCGCCATGCGGGTTAATCTTGAGGCGTGTAAGAAATGTGTCCCAGCCGCTCTCTTCTTTGCTTCAGGGCTTCTCGGCACGGAACAGAAGGGTCCTGTACAATGGTGTTTAAGAGTCAGGAAGAACAAGAACAATGTGTAAGGATTAACCCATTAACAGATATAATTTAGTATAATTAGAATCAATAGAAGTAGAATGAAAGGTATTATGTATCTATGTATTTATATATGTAAACTACTGTGTTTTAATATAGTATGAACCATGTAACGTGTATTCAATAAGAAAGTGCTGGTGGGCCGAGAATGATGCATGATGGTTATTATAGTCAAGTTTGCAGTTAAAACTAATAGGATGCTGACAACATGAAAGTGGGAAGTAACAGACTGTGGGGAAATCACAGGCACTAAGGGAGGAATGTGCTGTAATAGCATAATGTCTAAAAGACATGTAGATAACTGGGACTGAAGGTTAATTAAATCAAGGAGTCACGCAGGCTCCGGCCTCTCTATCTCGAGCCACCGCAAGGTAGTGAATAGAAGTGTGTTTATACAAACGGTTCTGTGAAGGCTGGCAATGCTCTAAGATAAGGTACCGTTAAGTCTGTCACAACAAGGCACCGATGGTACCAGGAGTTATGCTTGGAATGTAACTTCCGAAGGTTGAGAGACATGAATAATGGTAAAGTGAGAGATGTGAATGTGAGAGTGAACTGCCAGATAGACTGAAAAAGGGGATTAGAAGAGACCTCAAAAGCGGAGGAAGGCGCGCAAGATTCTGGCAAGGAAGAAGAGAACTCTTCATTCAACAGATCACAGCAAGAGAGAGACACGGTGCTGCAGTCACTTGGAGGGAGACTTCCGAGGTTTCAAGGAACACAGTGACTATTCCTCTTTGTTACGTATCACCTTTTTTGTACTAATTGTGATATGCCTTTAACCATAATACCAGTACCAGTGGTGATCTTGTTGTTGTCAGGAACCAGTCCTTAGATTGGATTAGATTATAATCCTGAAAATAGTGGTTTAAATCCTACAATTGGCGACCATGAAGGGACTATTTCTGACAACAACCAAAACCTGCTATTACTGGATTTAAGTTAACCAGAGAACCATGGAAAAGATACATCAAAGAAGGGGGCCATTCGGCCCATCATGTCCGTGCTGGCTCGAAGATCAACCATTCTAATCCCACCTTCCAGCACCCGATCCGTAGCCGTGCAGCTTACAGGACTTTAGGTGCAGGTCCAGGTACTATTTAAAAGAGTTGAGGGGCCCTGACTCGACCACCGATTCGGGCAGCAAATTCCATACACACACCACCCATGGGCTTTTACCTTTCTGACCAGTCTGCCATGTGGGACCTTGTCAAGTGCCTTACTAAAATCCACGTAGATAACTTCCACTGCACTACTCTCATCAATCCTCCTTGTCACTTCCTCAAAGAATTCAATCAGATTTGAAAGGCATGACCTTCCCTGAACAAATCCATGCTGACTATCGCTGATTAAACCATGCCTTTCCAAGTGACAGTTCATCCTATCTCTCAGTATTGATTCTAATAGTTTGCCTACCACCAAGGTAAGGCTGACCGGCCTATAATTTTTTGACCTTTCCCTCGTACCCTTTTTAAACAATGGTACTACGTTTGCAGTCTTCCAGTCCTCCGGTACGTCCCCTGTATCTAGAGAGGATTGGAAAATGATCCTCAGAGCATCCGCTATTTCCTCCCTGGCTTCCTTCAATAGCCTAGGAAACAATCCATCTGGCCATGGTGACTTATCAACTTTCAAGGATTCCAGTCCCTCTGGTACTTCCTCTCTCGTTATGTTTACCTTATCCAATATTTCATACCTCTCCTCTTTAACTACTACATCTGGATCATCCCTTTCCTTTGTGAACACGGAGACAAAATATTCATTTAAAATCCGACCCACATCCTCTGCTTCTACACACAAGTTACTGCTATCATCCCCGATAGGTCCCATCTTTTCCTTAGCTATCCTCTTGTTCTTAATGTACTGATAAAACATCTTTGGTTTTCTTTAATCTTACTAGCTAGTATTTTTCATGCCCTCCCATTGCTTTCCTTATTTCCTTTATTACATCATCCCTGTACTTTCCATCCTCCCCTAGGCTTTCTGCGGTATTTAGTTTTCTGTGACAGTCATAAGCTTTCCTTTTCTGCTTTATCTTGCCCCATATACTTCTCGACAACCAGGGGGCTCGAAATTTGGCAGTGTCACCCTTTTTCTTTGAGGGGACGTGTCTGCATTGTACCCGTAGAATTTCACTTTTTAGTGCCTCCCACTGGCTTGCAACTGATTTCTCAAGCAGTTGTGTCCAGTCCACTTCTGCCAAATCACCTCTTAGTGCTGTAAAATTTTCCTTCCCCCAATTTAAAACGTTTATTCCTGATTTAACTCTGTCCTTTTCCATAATAATACTAAAACTAACTGAATTGATCACTATCCCCAATATAGTCACCCACTGTCACTTCACCCACTTGCTCATCTTCATTTCCCAGGACTAAATCTAGAATTGCATCCCCTCTTGTTGGGCTTGTCACGTACTGGCTAATAAGTTCTCCTGGACACCGATCAAGAATTTTGCGCCCTCTGTGCCCCTCACACTGTTTGAATCCCAGTTGATGTTAGGGTAGTTGAAATCCCCTACTATTATTGCCTTCTTATTTTTGCACTCAGAAATTCGCCTCCTTATTTGTTCTTCTATCTCCCTTTCCTTATTCAGGGGTCTATAGTACACTCCTAGTGGTGTGACTGCCCCTTTTTTATTTCTTAGCTCAACCCATATGGCATCGATTAATGATCCATTAAGCATATCATCCCTCCTCACAACTGTAATTGATTCTTTAACCAATAATGCTACCCCCCTCCATTTTATCACCCACTCTATCCTGCCTGAAAACTCTATATCCAGGAATACAGAGCTGTCAATTATCCCCCTCTTTAAGCCAGGTTTCCGTTATAGCAATGATATCATGCTGCCATGTGTCTATCTGTGCCCTTAGCTAATAGAACCATAGAAAAGATACAGAACATAAGGGGGCCATTCGGCCCATTGTGTCCATCCCGGCTCGAAGAACAACCAGGTGCCCATTCTAATCCCACCTTCCAGCACCCAGTCCATAGCCCTGCAGCTTACAGCACTTTAGGTGCAGGTCCAGGTACTTTTTAAATGAGTTGAGGGTCCTTGCCTCCACCACCAATTCGGGTAGCGAATTCCATACACCCACCACCCTCTGGATAAAAAAGAATTTTCCTGATGTCCCCTCTAATCCGTCCGCGAATCAGCTGAAATCTCTGTCCTCTCGTTCTTGAACTCTCCGCTCGGGGAAACAGGTACTTCCTGTCTACTCTATTTAGGCCCCACATAATTTTGTACTCTATTTATATCACCCCATCCGCTTTGTTCGTAATACTCCTTCCATTGAAGTATATGCCCTTTAACCCCGTCAAATTCCTGTGCTGAACACCATTTAACCTTTGCTTCTTTTGCCTTTCTGAGTGACTAACGACATAAATAACTGCTTTTCCACTTCCTGTTTCCTGGTCAGAATTTGTCCTATCTGTACCTGCCCTTTGGAACCCATCCCTCTGCGATACTAGTTTAACCCCCCGCCCCTAGCAAAAGCCCCGCGAGGATATTGGTCCCGGTTCTGCTTGAGTGCAACCCGTCTCAGAAGGTGGGATGAATTAGTGAATCCCTTCCCGCACAGGGAGCAGGTGAACAGTCTCTCCCCAGTGTGAGTGCGTTGCTGTCTCAACAGATCATTTGTGCTTTTAAAGCCCTCTCACAGTCAAAACATTTAAAGGTCTCTCCCCACTGTGAAAACATTGGTGTGACAGAAGGTGGGATGACCGAGTGAATCTCTTCTTACACACGGAGCAGATGAACGGCCTCTCCCCAGTGTGAGTGCTTTGGTGTCTCAGCAGTTCGTTTCTGCTTTCAAATCTCTCCTCAGAGTCAGAACATTTAAATGGTTTCTTATCAGTGTGAACTCGCTGGTGTATCAGGAGGTCGTATGACTGAGTGAATTCCTTCCCACACACGGAGCAGGGGAACGGCCTCTTCCCCGTGTGACTGCGTCGATGAGTTTCAGGATTTGACGGGTAATTGAATCCCTTCCCACAGTCCCCACATTTCCACGGTTTCTCCGTGGTCCGGGTGTCCTTGTGTCTCTCCAGGTTGGACGATCAGTTGAAGCCTCGTCCACACACAGAACACGTGTACAGTTTCTCCCCGCTGTGAATGATGTGATGTTTTTTCAGGCTGTGTAACTGGTTAAAGCTCTTTCCACAGTCAGTGCACTGGAACACTCTCACTCGGGTGTGTGTGTCTCGGTGCTTTTCCACTCACAATGAGTTTGAAATCTTCTCCCAGAGACAGAACAGACAAACATTTCTCCTTCCACATTCAAAGGCCGATGATATTCAGGTCCTGATGAATCGAGTGACTCTGTCAGATCTTGACATGATCTTTGGTTTGAGTTTCCTGTCTGCAAATCCTCACCTTCTCATACCCTGTAAAAGGAGTTTACAAAAGTCATCACTGTAAATACAGGATAAAAATTCGGAACAGACAATTCCAGTTTCTATGGAACATTCTTTCCTCTCTTGTTCCCCCAAAGCTGTAAATCCCCATCCCACACACTCTCACTCGTCCCTGTGCTGAAATCCAAACCCATCGCATCATCTTTCAGTGGTCTTAAACCCTGAGTGAAAGGGAGAGAGAGCGTGAGAGAGTGAATATGAAGAGCGTGAGAGAGTGAGTGTGAGAGTGAATGTGAGAAAGTGAATGTGCAGAGCGTGAGAGAGTGAATGTGAGAGAGTGAATGTGAGTGAGTGTGAGAGAGTGAATGTGAGAGAGTGAATGTGAGAGTGAATGTGAGAGAGTGAAAGTGAGAGAATGAATGTGAGAGAGTGAATGTGAGAGAGTGAATGTGAGAGAGTTAATGTGAGAGAGTGAATGTGAGAGAGTGAATGTGAGAGAGCGAATGTGAGTGAGTGTGAGAGAGTGAATGTGAGAGAGTGAATGTGAGAGAGTGAATGTGAGAGAGCGAATGTGAGTGAGTGTGAGAGAGTGAATGTGAGAGTGAATGTGAGAGAGTGAATGTGAGAGAGTGAATGTGAGAGAGCGAATGTGAGTGAGTGTGAGAGAGTGAATGTGAGAGGGTGAATGTGAGAGTGAATGTGAGAGAATGAATGTGAGAGAGCGAATGTGAGAGAGTGAATGTGAGAGTGTGTGAGAGAGTGAATGTGAGAGAGTGAATGTGAGAGAGTGAATGTGAGAGAGTGAATGTGAGAGAGCGAATGTGAGAGAGTGAATGTGAGAGAGTGAATGTGAGAGAGTGAATATGAGAGAGTGAATGTGAGAGAGCGAATGTGAGAGAGTGAATGTGAGAGAGCGAATGTGAGAGAGTGAATGTGAGAGAGTGAATGTGAGAGGGTGAATGTGAGAGAGTGAATGTGAGAGGGTGAATGTGAGAGTGAATGTGAGAGAGGGAATGTGAGAGGGTGAATGTGAGAGGGTGAATGTGAGAGGGTGAATGTGAGAGAGCGAATGTGAGTGAGTGTGAGAGAGTGAATGTGAGAGAGTGAATGTGAGAGAGTGAATGTGAGAGAGTGAATGTGAGAGAGTGAATGTGAGAGAGCGAATGTGAGTGAGTGTGAGAGAGTGAATGTGAGAGAGTGAATGTGAGAGAGTGAATGTGAGAGAGTGAATGTGAGAGAGTGAATGTGAGAGAGCGAATGTGAGTGAGTGTGAGAGAGTGAATGTGAGAGAGTGAATGTGAGAGAGTGAATGTGAGAGAGCGAATGTGAGAGAGCGAATGCGGGAGAGCAAATGTGAGTACAGCAGTGGGCTCGGTGTGGAGAATGAAGTGGGGCAGGTGGAGCTTGTTTCAGTGGGGCAGCAGTGATCATAATCTCATTCGGTTTAGAATAGTTACGGAAAAGGACAAGGAACAAACAAATGTGAAAAGGCTTAACTGGAGGAGGGTTAATTCCAGTGAGTTAAAAATGGATCTTGTCCAGGTGGATTGGAATAAAAAATTGGCAACAAAACAGTAATTGAACAATGGGAGACCTTGAAGGAAGAGTTGGTTCAGGTACAGAGTAGACAGATCCCTACGGGGGAGAAAGGAAGGGCATCCAAAGCTAGAGCTCCCTCGAGGACTAATGAGATAGAGATTAAAATGAAACAGAAAAAGGAGGCTTATGACGAATGTAAGGTTCATAATATCGTAGTGAACCAGGCTGAACAAAGAAAGTACAGAGGAGATCTAAAAAAGGGAATAAGAGGTGCAAAGAGAGAGTATGAGAATAGATTGGTGGTTAACATAAAAGGGAATCCAAAAGTCTTTTATAAACATACAAATAGTAAAAGGGGAGTCAAAGGAATGGTGGGGTTGATTAGGGACAAAAAAGGAGATCTTCTTGTGGAGGCAGGGGGCATGGCTGAGGCGATAAATGAATACTTTACATCCGTCTTCACCAGAGAAGAGGATTCTGCCATTGTACAGTAAAGGAGGAGGCAGTAGTGATATTGGAGACAATAAAAATAGATAAAGAGGAGGTACTTAAAAGATTGGCAGTGCTCAAAGTAAAAAAGTCTTTCGGTCCGGATGGGATGCCTCCTAGATTACTGAGGGAAGTCAGGGTGTAGATAGCGGAGGCTCTGACCACAATCTTCCAATCCTCCTTGGATATGGGAGTGGTGTCCGAGGACTGGAGGATTGCAAGTGTCACACTCTTGTTCATAAATGTGGGAGAGGGATAAACCCGGCAATTACAGGCCAATCAGCCTAACGTCGGTGGTGGGAAACTTCTAGAGACCAGAATCCGGGACAAAATTAATTCTCACTTGGAAGAACGTGGGTTAATAAAGGACAGTCAATATAGATTTGTTAAAAGTAAAATCATGTCTGACTAATTTGATTGAGTTCTTCAATGAAATAACGGAGAGGGTTGATGAGGGTAGTGACTCGATGTTGTGTATATGGACATTTAAAAGGCGTTTGGTAAAGTGCCACCTAATGGACCTGTTGGCAAAATTGAAGCCCATGGCAGCATGGATACAAAATTGGCGGAGAGACAGAATGCAGAGAGCAGTGGTGAACAATTGTTTTACAGACTGGAAGGAAGTATACAGTGGTGTTCCGCAGGGATTGGTATTAGGACCATGAGTATTTTGATATATATTAATGACAGAGAGATGTAACTAGTGGGGTGCTGCAAGGATCAGTGCTTGGGCCTCAGCTATTTACAATATATATCAATGATTTCGATGATGGGACCGAGTGTAATGTATCCAAGTCTGCTGACGACATGAAGCTCGGTGGGAAAGTAAACTGTGAGAAGGACACAAAGAGTCTGCAAAGGGATATAGACAGGTTAAGTGAGTGGGCAAGAAGGTGACAGACAGAGTATTATGTGGGGAAATGTGAGGTTACTCACTTTGGTAGGAAGAATAGAAAAACAGAATTTTTTAAATGGTGAGAAACTATTAAATGTTGGTGTTCAGAGAGATTTCGGTGTCCTCGTACAAGAAACACCGAAAGATAACATGCAGGTACAGCAAGCAATTCGGAAGGTAAATGGAATGTTGGAATTTATTGCAAGGGGGTTGGAGTAGAAGAATAAGGAAGTCTTGTTGCAATTGTACAGGGCTTTGGTGAGACCACATCTGGAGTACTGTGTACAGTTGTGCTCTCCTTATCTAAGGAAGGGTATATGCAGCGAAGGTTCACTCGATTGATTCCTGGGATGAGACAGTTGTCCTATGAGGAGAGATTGAATAGAATGGGCCTATGCTCTCTGGAGTTCAGAAGAATGGTAGATATTTTATCAGTACATTGAGAACAAGAGGATAGCTAATGAGAGGGTGGGATCTATCAGGGATGATAAGGGTAACTTGTGTGTAGATGCAGAGGATGTGGGTCGGGTTTTAAATGAATATATTGTCTCCGTTTTCCCAAAGAACGGGATGATCCGGATGTACTAGTTAAAGAGGAGAGTTGTGAAATATTGGATAAGGTCAACATAAGAAGAGAGGAAGTACCAGAGGGACTGGAATCCCTGAAAGTTGATAAATCACCAGGGCCGGATGGATTGTTTCCTAGACTATTGGAGGAAGCCAGGGAGGAAACAGCGGATGCTCTGAGGATAATTTTCCAATCCTCACTAGATACAGTGGAGGTACCGGAGGACTGGAAGACTGCAAACGTAAGACCATTTTTAAAAAGGGTCCGAGGGAAAGGGCGAATAATTATAGGCCGGTCAGTCTTAGCTCGGTGGTGGGCAAACTATTAGACTCAATACTGAGAGATAGGATAAACTGTAACTTGGAAAGGCATGGTTTAATCAGGGATAGTCAGCATGGATTTGAGCAGGGAAGGTCATGCCTTGCAAATCTGATTAAATTCTTTGAGGAAGTGACAAGGAGGATTGATGAGAGTAGTGCAGTGGGTGTTGGCTACACGGATTTTAGTAAGGCATTTGACAAGGTCCCACATGGCAGACTGGTCAGAAAGGTAAAAGCCCATGGGATACAGGGAAATGTGGCGAATTCGATCCAAAATTGGCTCAGTAACAGGAAACAAAGGGTAAAAGTCGATGGATATCTTTGCGAATGGAAATCTGTTTCCAGTGGTGTGCCACAGGGCTCAGTGTTGGGTCCCTGCTGTTTGTGGTATATCTTAATGATTTGGACTTGAATGTTGGGGGCATGTTTGGCAAATTTGCAGATCACACAAAAATTGGCTGTGTAATTGATAGTTAAGAGGGTAGCTGTCGACTCCAGGAAGATATCAATGGGTTGGTGGAGTGGGTGGAAAAGTGGCAAATGGAGTTCAACTCGGAGAAGTGTGAGGCAATGCACTTAGGGAGGGCAAACAGTAAAATGGGAATGTGCAGTTAACGGGAATATATTGAGAGTGGTGAGGAAGTGAGAGACCATGGAGTGCATGTGCACAGGTCCCTGAAGGTGGCAGTACAGGTAGATAAGGTTGTGAAGAAGGCATACGGAATGCTCTCCGTTATTTGCCGAGGTAAAGAAAACAATAGCAGGGATGTAATGATGGAACTGCGTAAAACGCTGGTAAGGCCACAGCTGGAGTATTGTGTGCAGTTCTGGTCACCACATTACAGGAAGGACATAATTGCTCTGGAGAGAGTGCAGAGAAGATTTACAAGAATGTTGCCAGGGCTTGAAAATTGCAGCTACGAGGAGAGATTGAATGGCTTGGGGTTGTTTTCCTTGGAGCAGATGAGGCTGAGTGGTGACTTGATTGACGTGTACAAAATTATGAGGGGCCCAGATAGAGGAGACAGGAAGTACTTGTTTCCCCTGGCAGAGAGTTCAAGAACTGGAGGACATAAATTTAAGCTGATTGGCGGAAGGATTAGAGGGGACATGAGGAAAAATTGTTTTACCCAGAGGGTGGTGGGTGTATGGAATCCGCTGCCTGAATTGGTGGTAGAGGCAGGGACCCTCAACTCTTTTAAAAAGTACCTGGACCTGCACCTAAAGTGCTGTAAGCTGCAGGGCTACGGACCGGGTACTGGAAGGTTGGATTAGAATGGGCACCTGGTTGTTCTTCGAGCCAGTGTGGACACGATGGGCCGAATGGCCCCCTTCTGTAATGTATCTTTTCTATGGTTCGAAGAATGAGAGGTGATTTCATTGAAACTTGCAAGATTCTGAGAGGGCTTGAGAGGGTAGATATTGAGAGGATGTTTCCCCTGGCTGGAGAGTGTAGAAGTACTAGCACTGTCTCAGGATAAGGGGTCGGCCATTTAAAACTAAGATGAGGAGGAATTTCATCACTGGGAGGGTTGTAAATCTTTGGAATTCTCTACCTCAGAGGGCTGTGAATGCACAGTCGTTGAGTATATGCAAGGCTGAGATTGATAGATTTTTGGAGTCGAAGGGAATCAAGGGATATGGGGATTGGGCAGTAAAGTGGAGTTGAGGTCAAAGATCAGCCTTGATCTCATTGAATGGCAGCGCAGGCTCAATGGGGCTTATGGCGGATTCCTGCTCCTATTCCTTATTTTCTTATGAGCCGTCACATTTTCTTCCTCATTTACAGACTCGTCCTGACATTCACCATTTCTTCTTCATTTACAGACGATTCCTTACCGATCACCATTTCTCCTTCATTTACAGACACTCCCTGAACCATCACCAGTTGTCCTTCAATTACAGACACTCCCTGACACATCATCATACCTCTTTCATTTACGGACGCTCCCTGACCCGTCACCATTTCACCTTCATTTACAGACACTCCCTGACTGATCATCATACCTCTTTCATTTACGGACGCTCCCTGACCCGTCACCATTTCACCTTCATTTACAGACTATCCGTGTCTTATCACCACTTCTGCTTCATTTGCAGATTCTCCCTGGCCGATCACCATTTCTCCTTCATTTCCAGAAACTCCCTGACCCATCACCATTTCCCCTTCATTCAAGGAAACCTCCTGCTGAATACCACCTACCGCCCTTCCTCAGCTGATGAATCAGTCCTCCTCCATGTTGAACACGACTTGGAGGAAGCACTGAGGGTAGCAAGGGCACAGAATGTACTCTGGTTGGGGGACTTCAATGTCCATCACCAAGAGTGGCTCGGTAGCACCACTACTGACTGAGCTGGCCGAGTTCTAAAGGACATAGCTGCCGGACTGGGCCTGTGGCAGGTGGTGAGCGAACCAACACGAGGGAAAAACTTACTTGACCTCGTCCTCACCAATCTACCTGTGGCAAATCCATCTGTCCATGACAGTATTGGTAGGAGTGACCACCGCACAGTCCTCATGGAGGTGAAGTCCCGTCTTCGCACTGAGGACACCATCCAACGTGTTGTGTGGCACTACCACCGTGCTAAATGGGATAGATTCAGAACAGATACAGCAGCTCAAAACTGGGCATCAATGAGGCGCTGTGGGCCATCAGCAGCAACAGAATTGTATTCCAGCACAATCTGTAACCTCATGGCCCGG
The DNA here is from genome assembly GCF_035084215.1 of Heptranchias perlo. Classification (NCBI taxonomy): domain Eukaryota; kingdom Metazoa; phylum Chordata; class Chondrichthyes; order Hexanchiformes; family Hexanchidae; genus Heptranchias; species Heptranchias perlo. Next base: position 233,034 of record NW_027139761.1, on the reverse strand, counting down.
CATATTCCTCACTCTACCATTACCAACAAGCCAGGGGATCAACCCTGGTTCAATGAGGAGTGTAGAAGAGCATGCCAGGAACATCACCAGTCGTACCTAAAAATAAGGTGCCAACCTGGTGAAGCTACAATTCAGGACTACATGCATGCTAAACAGCGGAAACAACATGCTTCAGACAGAGCTAAGCGATTCCACAACCAACGGATCAGATCAATGCTCTGCAGTGATGCCACATCCAGTCGTGAATGGTGGTGGACAATTAAGCAACTAACCGTGGGGAGGAGGATCTGTAAACATCCCCATCCTCAATGATTGCAGAGAACAGCATGTGAGTGCAAAAGACAAGGTTGAAGCGTTTGCAACCATCTGCAGCCAGAATTGTGGAGCAGATGATCCAGCTCGGCCTCCTCCCGATATCCCCACCTTCACCGAAGCCAGTCTTCAGCCAATTCGATTCACTCCACGTGATATCAAGAAACGGCTGAGTGCACTGGAGACAAAAAAGGCCATAGGCCCCGACAACATCCCGGCTGTAGTGCTGAAGACTTGTGCTCCAGAACGAGCCGCGCCTCTAGCCAAACTGTTACAGTACAGCTGCTTCACTGGAATCTACTAGACAGTTTGGAAAATTAACTAGTTATTTCCTGTCCACAATTAGCAGGACAAATCCAATCTGGCGAATTGCCGCCCCATCAGTCCACACTCAATCATCAGCAAAGTGTTGGAAAGTGTCGTCGACAGTGCTTTGAAGCATCACTTACTCACCAATGACCTGCTCACCGATGCTCAGTTTGTGTTCCGCCAGTGCTACTCGGCTCTAGACCTCATTACAGCCTTGATCCAAACAGAGACAGACAAAAGAGTTGAATTCCAGAGGTGAGGTGAGAGTGTCTGCCGTTGACATCAAGGCAGCAATTGACCAAGTGTGGCACAAAGGAGCCCTTGTAAAATTGAAGTCAATGGGAATCAGGGAGAAAACCCTCCACTGGCTGCAGTCATACCGAGCACAAAGGAAGATGGTAGTGGTTGTTGGGGTCCAATCATCTCAGCTCTAGGACATTGCTTCAGGAGTTCCTCAGGCCAGTGTCCTCGGCCCAACCATCTTCAGCTGCTTCATCAATGACCTTGCCTCCATCATAAGGTCAGAAATGGGGATGTTTGCTGCTGATTGCACAGTGTTCAGTTCCATTCGCAACACCTCAGATAATGAAGCAATCCAAGCCCGCATGCAGCAAGAACTGGACAACATCCAGGCTTGGGCAGATAAGTTGCAAGTAACATTTGCGCAGGACAAGTGACAGGCAATGACCATCTCCAACATCTCCATCTCCCCTTGACATTAACGGCATTACCATCGCCGAATCCCCCACCATCAACATCCTGGGGGTCACCATTGACCAGAAACATAACTGGATCAGCCAGATAAATACTGTGGCTACAAGAGCAGGTCAGAGGATGGGTATTCTGCGGCGAGGAACTCACCTCCTGACTCCCCAAAGCCTTTCCACCATCTACAAGGAACAAGTCAGGAGTGTGATGGAATACTCTCCACTTGCCAGGATGAGTGCAGCTCCAACAACGCTGAAGAGGCTCGATACCATCCAGGAGGAAGCAGCCCGCTTGATTGGCACCCCATCCACCACCCTAAACACTCACTCCCTTCACCAGCGGTGCCACGTAGCCAAGCTGTGTACCATCTACAGGATGCACTGTAGCAACTCGCCAAAGCTTCTTCGACAGCACCTCCCAAACCCACGAACTCTACCACCTAGAAGGACAAGGGCAGCTGGCACATGGGAACAACACCACCTGCACGTTCCCCTCCAAGTCACACACCATCCCGACTTGGAAATATATCGCAGTTCCTTCATCGTCGCTGGGTCAAAATCCTGGAACTCCCTTCCTAACAGCACTGTGGGAGAACCTTCACCACACGGACTGCAGCGGTTCAAGAAGGCGGCTCACCACCACCTTCTCAAGTGCAATTCGGGATGGGCAATAAATGCCGGCCTCGCCAGCGACGCCCACATCCCATGAACGAATTAAATAAAATAAATAAATTCAGCCCCGATCGCATCTTTAATGGGATGAGCCTTTACTTTTACATCTTTACCCAGTGTTTGTAATTTGTTCACTCGGACTTCATTAATCATAATATTAAGAGATGCCGCACCCAGCCCTACTCCGGTCGCTAGGGTATCGAGAAGCTCACGTTTTACCCTGACTTGGACACTGGACACGTACTGTGAACAATTATTTTACTTCCGCGACACATCAAGCAAAGAAAATGGATTTGAAACGTGCACTATTTTTCAATTCATAACCTGATACAATGTAAGATTCAGGTGGAGCATCGGAACAATAGGACCTGCCCTGATCTGGGCGGGCTCACATCATGCAGTGACACTGTTGTGCCACTTCCCGGTACAGGAGTGGTTTAGGATCCACATTGAGGCAGGGCAAAGGGTTCACCCTTATAGAAACCGACATCCTTTCACCTGCTGTCCCACACAAGCCTGTCAGGACGGTGGGAGCGTTACATGTGACCTCCCAATATTGCCTGTGCGAGTATGTGAAGAATGTAAACAGATGTTCACGGCAATATTCTAGTGTTTATTGAAAAGGTTTACGTGTAAGAGGATTCAGTATCATGCCACCACACAGAGAGCAAGACACTGAGGCTGGTTCCTTTATCAGACAGTTACCTCAGACCACTGTTGTCACTCCACATGGAGGCCTTTTTGTGAACGACTTCATAATGGATATTGTAACCGATCATAGTGGCCCCTACGATCGTCACTGCACCGCTTAATAGACTGTACCTGCGACGCACATTCCTCCTTCATAATGCATCAAGCCTGAATCATTGATTAATTTATACAGTAAGCACCCTGGCGTAAACATATTATTGTCCCCGCATTCCATTCCTGAAGGATCTTAATTCTGCGACCACAATTCATCCATTGACTCTCCAAACATTTCACCGAGCCATTATACACAAAGTCTCATTTCGGGTCACATCGGTAAAAGCAGTCGCAGAGATACGACATTGATCATTTACTTCTTCCACCCAGTCAGCCCCATGCGTAATAGGGCTCGATGGGAGAGAGACAGAAGTTTCAAAGATGAAAGCTTTTTGCGGGCCAACCGACACCAACAATATTGTCCCCACCATGAGCAACAATAGACCACAGACAAGAGAATTGGACCACGGTCCCTTTTCTCTCCATCTCCTTGGATCGTGGCTGGATTAACTATCGGAGATTCTTTATCAGCGGTCATCTGCAGGAGAAACAAAGTTTTCAGCGCTCACTCCAACATTTTGTCCTTCTCCTGAATGTTGCTCAGATTTAACCCGAGTCAAGCACATACCAGAAACCAAAAAAAGACACAGCTGCTTGTGGAAGGCGTCAATTTCTTATCAGGAAGAAGACGGACCCAGACATCACTGACCAGTGTCACACAGCTTCTCACAGCTTTCAATTACACTTTTCTTTTAATAACTTTGCCAAATGAAAAAGAAAAAATATTTCCACTTTTTCAGTCTTTGTGCCTGCAAAAGATGCACAAAAGTCCTAATACAACTAAATCCGGATTTCTTTTAAAATGGTCTACTCTGTGAAACAATGCTGCAGAGCAATCTGCAAGATTTCACCAGTTTGTTATCACAGAGACAGCAGTTGATCCTTTAATCATGAGGGAAAAATGTAGCGACAGCCAATAACATCGAAACATTGACACCGGCTTTTATAAAAAGACAGCATCACACCGACTTCCTACAGAGACAGGACACTGAAAACAAAAGAACTTCTGCCATAGACTAAAGAATCATGCTCCTGTTTTTTTCCTCACTTCCCCTTCTGTGTCCCAAACGTTTTAATTTGCGTTACATGCTTCCATGAGACGCCCAATTACCCCATGTTGACAGCATATAAAGAGGGGCCCAGGCTGTCAACGACTGTAAACCGACCTTTCCATTTTGTGGAACCAAAGGGTAACATGGGCCTTGGATTCAGGACCATAACCTTCTGTCCAAGCTCCATTTCAGAAATATCTGACCTATCATCACACCGTACAATCCGACAGACACGGTTCGTTACGTCAGTAGCTCCCACACTCACTTGTACAGCGAGGAGATGCTCTTTAAAGCGTTGCTTCCACTTCCACCTGTGTCTGATCATCAGGGGCAAATGGTGAAAGAAGATTCTTCCAGAATTGCATTGGACGGCCCGTGCTTCGTGCAAACCCTGTAGATTTGCACATTCCTAGCACGGATCTGCATCAAGACAAGGGGAAGGACCAAGTCCCAATTGAAACAGGTCCGATTCAGAGATTTGACCAATTCCTTTTTGATGGGGCCATTCATACCTTCCACTTGTCCTGCTGCTTGGGGTGATAAGTAACATGTAACTTCTGATCAATCTCGAGTATTTCCAGGATACCTTTTACCACAGCCCCGACAAATGAGGATCCATTATCAGAATCCACTATCCGAGGAATTCCACACTGAGTAAAGACATCATAAACAAGTTTAGTAGCGGTAGTTTCAGCTGTCTGATTGCGGGTGGGAAGAGCCTTAAGAATGGATCTCCCCCAACCACGAGATTTGCTGAACGGGTGAGGTAGTCGGTAAGGGCCCTATATAATCAATCTGTATCCGATCCCATGGACCCGAGGCTGGTTGCCACTTCCTAGCCGCCCGTTTGTGTTTCCTTACAGGGTCAGATCGAGCACAAATCACACATCCCACCACAAGATCTTTAATATCCCGTCTCATACCCGGCCACCATCCAATTTATCTTAATTTTTCCTCCATATCTTCCCATTTAGGGTGTCCGCCTGCGTTAGAGCCACGGATCCACTGCATTTCTGAATCGAATTGGGAACCTCTTGAAGTAAATCACTATCCTCCTCACAGTTTATTATCCTCACTGTTCACTACACTTTCAAGTTTTGCATCATCTGCAAATTTGGAAATTGTGCTCTGTATACCCAGGTCCAAATCATTAATGTATATCAAGAAAAGCAGTGGTCCCAGCACCGACCCCTGGGGAACACCACTGCCCACCTCCCTCCATTCCGAAAAACAACCGTTCACCACTACACTCTGTTTCCTGTTATTTAGCCAATTCTGTATCCATGCTGCTACTGCCCATTTTATTCCATTGGCTTCAATCTTGATGACAAGCCCATTATGCGGCACTTTAACTAACGCCTTTTGGAAGTCAATTCACTCCACATCAACTCCATTGCCTTCATTGACCCTCCCTGTTACCTTCTCAAAAAACTCTATCAAGTTAGTTAAACGCGATTTGCCGTTAACAAATCCGTGCTGGCTTTCCCTAATCCTTGTCCAAGTGGCTGCTAATTGTGCCCGGATTATCGTTGCGAGAACTTTCCCCACTACCGAGGTTAAACTGACTGGTCTGTAGATGCTGGGTTTTATCTTTCACCCTTCTTGAACAATGGTGTAAAATTTGCAATTCTCCAGTCCTCTGGCATCACACCCATACCTAGGGATGTTTGGAAGATTATGGCCAGTCCCTCTGGAATTTCCACCGTTACTTCTCTCAGCAACGTAGGATGCATCCCATCCGGACCAGGTGACGTTTCTACTTTAAGTACAGCCAGCCTTTGAAGTACCCCTTCTTTATGAATTTTTAGCCAATCCAGTATCTCAACTACATCTTCCTTTACTGACACTTTGGCAGCATTTTCTTCCTTGGTAAAGACAGATGCAAAGTATTTATTTAGTACCTCTGCCATGCCCACTGTCTCCTACTGCTACTTACTCACTATAACTGGGGCCAGTGGTGCAATGGATAAGGCATTTGACTAAAAATCACAAGATTATAAATTCGACTCCTATCGGGCTTGGAATTTTTTTTTGCAAACTCTGCATTATTTCATGGCTTTCAATACCTTGCAAGCTGTCGTAATTGCTGGTACTGCCTGGCTGCATACCTGGTAAGTTCCTTCTTAGTGCAGCAAGCAGTGCATCAGTGTCATAATCTGAAAGACCTGAATTCAATCTTCAAAGAAGACATCAAGGATTACGAAACTTTTTTTTCCATCTCTCACCTCATCTTTCCATCTTTGCTGCATAGCAAAATCAAGAACTTTTGCTTACTGCAGCACATCAAAAGATTTGCTGCCCCTTGACCTCTCTGTACCCAAACACACAGTGAAGTTTAGGAAGTACATGGGCTATGGACTCACTGACAACACTCTTCTTTCTGTATAATTGCACCAAGACAATCGGTGAGTGGAGAATATAATCAACGATCCCACTACTTCTCACATGCCAAGTGAGCGCTCTACCAGTTGAGCTAATTCCTCGTTTGCTGTTTGTAAATCGCCCTTCACAGTTCCTGCCTCGCACTCGCCTCCAAGCTGCTCCACGACCAGCAGAGAAATCTTGCCTTGGGTTGCCGCTCCCTGAATATATTAAGTACTTTGCTCCAATCGGCGGTATCGAGCATCAGCAAGTGAGGAACAGCAGAACGGGAAGCCACAGTAATCATGAATGATGTTGAGAAGAGCCCGAGCCTGCGGAAGGAAGACGAGATCACCGGAAAGCAACAGCCGCCCGAGCTTGAGGGAGCAGCGTGAGCCCTGACTGACTGACTGATCGAAGATCTTTTTTGCCTGAAATTGAGGGCGATTTGAAGTGTTGCTGCTCAAAGGCACTCCCTGCTGGTGAGCAGAGGCAAATGCTCGAATGAAACAGCCATGCTCGGGCCGAAACAGAAAGCTTTTCGGTTCGAGAAAGGAAAAGTGGTGTCCTGTGACTCAGTGGCAACATGTTAATCTGCAAGCTGCCTGCAAAGTTGAGAGAGCGACCTTGAGGTAATTGCTGCTTATTCCAAAAGCACACTCACTCCTTCGAGCCGGAATTGAACCAGCGACCTAAGGATGACTTTACTTTGGTTAATGCATTACAGTCCTCCGCTCTACCAGCTGAGCTATCGAAGGGAAGCGATAAAAGTTCTTGTCTTTGGTGATTGTTCACCGTGTGCCTGTTGAGATGTTCAGACTCATGGAGACCACTGCTGTTCGAAGACTTCCTTTGCCTGAGAGCGAGAGCTGAGTGTTTTGAAGTATTGCTGCTGAACAGCACTCCCTGCTGGCGAGCAGAGGCAAAACAGCCTTGTTTGGGCAGACACAGAAAGTTCTGAAGTTTGTGAAAGGAAAAGAGGCGTCATGTGCTTTCATGGCGACATGTTAATCTGTAAGGTGCCTGCAAAGTTAAGAGAGCGACCTTGAACTAATTGCTGCTTATTGCAAAATCATGCGTACTCCTTCGAGCCGGAATTGAACAAATTACGTGAGGATGACTTTATCTTATTTTCCGCAACAGTCTTGTCACTTGACCAGCTGAGGTATCGAAGGGAAGCGGCAAAAATGTTTCACTTTGGTGATTGTTCACCGTGCACCTTTGACACACCCGGACTCGTGGATTCCAGTGCTCATGACTGAGGCTGACTCGGTACCTGCTCATACCGCAGCGCTGTGAGAGTTTGAGCTGCTCCGTGTTCTCCACAGCCAGGGCCAGTGACACAATGAATAATGCGACTGATTATTGATCTGGAGATTGTGGGTTCAAGTTTATGGAGGGAGTAAAGTGGAAGGCCGGGCCTGGAGAGCATTGGAATAGTCGAGTCTAGAAGCAAACAAAGGCACGGATGAGGGTTTCAGCAGCAGAATTTCATTCTGGCAGTTGGGATTTGTTTCTGATGAGGTTAATAACCGCTATAACTGGGCTGAAATTCAATATTCTGGATAAATGTCAAATAAATCAACTTTGTTTCAAACAGAATGGGTCAATTACTTGATGAATTCAAGATAAGAGACGAACTGATGTTCTAATTACCGATTATTATGCCTTTTCTCCTTTCTCACTGTAAATTATTTCAGTTCTCATACCTTCAATTACTCTCATGACCAGGTCCCAGTTCCCCGGTCCTTCCCGAGTGTCTCTCCCAGCCTTGGGATCCAGGGAAGGTATCAGTAATGTACCCGGGATCACTAAACACAAAACCCAGTCTGTGAATCACTTTCAGCAACTGGACTTATCGTGTGTCCCACAGCATCTCTCTCACCTTCAATGTGTGAATAGAGCATCAGGCCTGGGAATCTCGGCTTAAATTTAATTCCACTCTGCAAATGTATTTAACAAAATACAAACAAGTAAACACATCACGGCCCAATAATCCAGCACTAAATTCAAAGGAGTAAGTCTGTTATCACACTCCTTGAGTGGAAAGAATAAAGAAAAATCCCAACTCTAAGATCCCCTCGAATCCTTTGCAAATTCCTCACAAATCTTGACAATAATCAACAAGTCTAATTTAATGTTGACCTTTATCTTGAGTGGGGTTGGAATACAGAAGTGCTGCTTCAGTTGTAATGAACCTTGGTCAGACCCCACCTGGAGAACTGGGCACCGAACCAAGACAGAGATCAATCGGCCTTGGGAAAGATACAGTGCAGATTCACCAGAATGATGCCGGGGTTAAAAGGATTAAATTATGAGGACAGTTTGCATAAACTTAGTTTTTATTCCATTGATTTTCAAACATTGAGATGTGATCTCACCGAGATGTTTAAAATAATAAAGGGGTTTAATAAGGTAGATACAGAGAAATGATTTCTTCTGGAGGGGGAATCCACAACAAGAGGGCATCAGAAATAGGAGCAGGAGTGGGCCATACGGCCCCTCGAGCCTGCTCTGCCATTCAGTAAGTACATGGCTGATCTTCTATCTTAACTACACTTTCCTGCCCGATTCCTTGATTCCTCGGTGCACAAAAATCTCTCGATCTCATTCTTGATTATATTCAACGACTGAGCATTCACAGCCCTCTGCGGTAGAGAATTCCAAAGATTCACCACCCTCTGATTAAAGAAATGTTTGCTAATCTCAGTCCTAACTGGCCGATCACTTATCCTGAGACTATGCCCCCTAGTTCTAGACTCTACAGCCAGGGGAAACAACCTCTCAGCATCGACCCTGTCAAGCCATCCAAGAATGTTAGATGTTCCAATGAGATCATCTCGCATTCTTCTAAACTCCAGAGAATATAGGGCCATTCTACTCAATCTCTCCTCATACAACAACCCTCTTATCCCAGGAATCAATCCAGTGAACCTTTGTTGCACCCCCTCTAAGGCAAGTCTATCATTGCTCGGGTAAGGAGATAAAAACTGTACACAGTACTCCAGGTGTGGTCTCACCAAAGCCCGATATAATTGTAGCAAGACTTCCTTACTCTTATTCTCCAAAGCACTTAAAATAAAGGCCAACATATTATTTGTTTTCCTAATTGTTTGCTGCACCTGCATATTAACTTTCTGTGATCTGTGTACAAGGACACTCAAATCCCTCTGAACACCAACATTTCTTAGACTCTCACTTTTAAAAAATATTCTGCTTTTCTATTCTTCCTACCAAAGTGAATAATTTCCACATTTCCCCACATTGTACTCCATCTGACACCTTCTTGATAATCTTAAAATTAGAGCTAGGTCATTTGAGAGCAAAATAAGGTGGCAATTTTTCAAACAAAGGGTAGTGGAAATGACAAACTCACTTCCCCGAAAGGCTGTGGATGCTGGGGCTCGATTGAAATTTTCAATATTGAGATCGATAGATTTGTGTTGCATGAGGGTTGCAAGGGATATGGAGCAAAGGCGAGTAAATGGAGTTGTGACACAGATTAGTCCTGATCCAATTGAACGGCGGAGTAGGCTTCAGGGGCTGAATGGCTAATTCCAGTTCCTGAACCCAGTCAATGACACCAATCACCTCCAGTCTGATAAAAAAAACACAGTCACAGACATCAATTTCCTCCTGTCTGATGTATACCAATCCCACAGTCACTGATACCAATCTCCCCCACACTGATACAAACCAAATCCACAGTCACTGACACCAATCTCCTCCTGTCTGATGTAAACCAATTCCACAGTCACTGATAGCAATCTCCTCCTGTCTGATATATACCAATTCCACAGTCACTGATAGCAATCTCCTCCTGTCTGATATAAACCAACCGCTCAGTCACTGACACCAATCTCCTCCTGTCTGATATAAACCAACTGCACAGTCACTGACACCAATCTCCTCCTGTCTGATATATACCAACCCCACAGTCACTGACACCAATCTCCCCCTCTCTGATATAAACCAACCCCACAGTCACTGATACCAATCTCCTCCTGTCTGATATAAACCAACTGCACAGTCACTGATACCAATCTCCTCCTGTCGGATATAAACCAGTCTCACAGTCACTGATACCAATCTCCCCCTGTCTGATATAAACCAATTCCACAGTCACTGACACCAATCTCCTCCTGTCTGATATAAACCAATTCCACAGTCACTGACACCAATCTCCTCCTGTCTGATATAAACCAATTCCACAGTCACTGACACCAATCTCCTCCTGTCTGATATAAATCAACCCCACAGTCACTGATGCCAACATCCTCCTGTCTGATATAATCCAACCCCACAGTCACTGACACCAATCTCCTCCTGTCTGATACAAACCAAACCGACAGTCACTGACACAAATCTCCTCCGATCTGATATAAACCAACTCCACAGTCACTGATGCCAACATCCTCCTGTCTGATATTAACCAACCCCACAGTCACTGATACCAATCTCCTCTTGCCTGATATAAACCAGTCCCACCATCACTGTCATCAATTCACCCCACTCTGATATAATCCAACCCCACAGTCACTGACACCAATCTCACTGAATGGTGAAACAGGCTCGAGGGGCTGAACAGCCTATTCCTGTTCCTAATGTTCCAATGTCACACTGAAGTTGCTAACATTCCTCTTCACAGTTCTTAATGCTCCCCATCTTGGTGTTGTCAGGAAATGTTGACCTACCCAAGCCCAGGTCATTTCTCTGTATTGAGAAGAGCAATGGTCCCAACACTGCCCCTGGGGGACACCACTGTTTACATCCCCACAGTCTGAAAAACATCCATTAACCACTACTCTCCCCTTTATCTAACTTCCCATCCACACTGACCCACTCCCTTGAATACCGTGAGCTTTAATCTGATCAACAAGCCTCCTGTCCGGCATCTTATCAAACACTTTTTAACAATCCATCTTCACAACATCCATTGCATTTTATCCCTACACTGTGTTATTTCCTCCAATAATCCCTGCTGTCTGTCCTGAATTAATCCATTTGATTCCCAATGTTGAAATCTTTGCTCCACCCACCCGGTTCCATCTGTTTTTCGCCACAACACAAAGGGCCAGTTTTCCCCAAGAGTTTCACACCAATCAGCTTTCAAAATGAGGCAGAGTTTCAGCCAATGAGGGAGATCCAGGCTCAGCCCCGCCCACTCGGTGCCGCAAGTCCCGCCCCTCACACACTCCCATTGATTGGAGGACCAAACGCCCGCTCGGTCCTCCAGTCCGTCTCCGCTCTTCCTATTGGTCCGGAGCTACCGTCAATCACCCGGGCAGTGTGAGCTGAGCATGCGCGGCGGGCGGGGATTGAGGCAGAGATCGTGTCCGCAACAGGTGAGAGATGGGCGGGGGGAGCGGGTTAATAAACCCCGGGGGCGGGGGCGGGGGCTTCACAAACCCCGAGTGCGGCCCCGGGCCCGAATATCAAACAGTGAACATTCTCCTCTCTCTCTCGACACTCCGGGGGCTCCGGTTGAGATCAGACCGGAAACTCAACAAACGGCCCGCGGCCTCCGAGCATGCGCAGTGTCAACGTCAAACCTCGTGACTCATCAAATCAGGGAGCGTCTGTAAATGAAGGAGGAATGATGATCGGTCATGGAGCGTCTGGAAATGAAGGAGAAATTGTGATCGGTCAGGGAGCGTCTGCAAATGAAGGAGAAATGGTGATCGGTCAGGGAGCGTCTGTAAATGAAGGCGAAATGGTGATCGGTCAGGGAGCGTCTGCAAATGAAGGAGAAATGATGATCGGTCAGGGAGTGTCTGTAAATAAAGTAGAAATGGAGATCGGTCAGGGAGTGTCTGTAAATGAAGGAGAAATTGTGATCGGTCAGGGAGCGTCTGCAAATGAAGGAGAAATGATGATCGGTCTGGGAGTGTCTGTAAATGAAGGAGCAATGGAGATCGGTCAGGGAGTGTCTGTAAATGAAGGAGAAATTGTGATCGGTCAGGGAGCGTCTGTAAATGAAGGAGAAATGGTGATAGGTCAGGGAGCGTCTGTAAATGAAGGAGAAATGGTGATCGGTCAGGGAGCGTCTGTAAATGAAGGAGAAAGGATGATCGGTCAGGGAGCGTCTGTAAATGAAAGATAAATGGTGATCGGTCAGGGAGATCCTGCAAATGAAGGAGAAATGATGATCGGTCAGGGAGTGTCTGTAAATGAAGGAGAAATTGTGATCGGTCAGGGAGTGTCTGTAAATGAAGGAGAAATTGTGATCGGTCAGGGAGCGTCTGTAAATTTAGGAGAAATGGTGATCGGTCAGCGAGCGTCTGTGCATGAAGGAGAAATGGTGATCGGTCAGGGAGTGTCTGTAAATGAAGTAGAAATGGTGATCGGTCAGGGAGCGTATGCACATAAAGGAGAAATGGTGATGCGTCAGGGAGCGTCTGTAAATGAAGGAGAAATGCTGATTGGTCAGGGAGCGTCTGTAAATGAAGGAGAAATGGTGATTGGTCAGGGAGCGTCTGTAAATGAAGGAGAAATGGTGATCGGTCAGGGAGCGTCTATAAATGAAGGAGAAATAGTATTCGGTCAGGGAGCGTCTGTAAATGAAGGAGAAATAGTGATCGGTCAGGGAGTGTCTGTAAATGAAGGAGAAAATGTGATCGGTCAGGGAGCGTCTGTAAATGAAGGAGAAACAGTGATCGATCAGGTAGCGTCTGTAAATGAAGGAAAACTGATTATCGGTCGGGGAGCATCTTTGAATGAAGGAGAAATGGTGATGGGCCAGGGAGCGTCTGTAAATGAAGGAGAAATGTTGATCTTTCAGGGAGCGTCTGTAAATGAAGGTGAAACGGTGATCGGTCAAAGAGCGTCTGTAAATAAAGGACAAATAGTGATCCGTCAGGGAGCTACTCCAACCCCCTTGCAATAAATTCCAACATTCTATTTGCCATCCTGGTTGCTTGCTGTACCAACAAGTTAACTTTCAGTGTTTTTTGTGTGAGGGCACACAAATTTCTCTGAACACTAACATTTAATATTTTCTAACCATTTAAAAAGTATTCTGTTTTTCTATTCTTCCTACCAAATAGAATAACCTCACATTTCCCCACATAATACTCTATCTACAACCTACTTTCCCATTCACTTAACCTGTCTATATCCCTTTGCAGACTCTTTGTGTTCTCCTCACAGCTTACTTTCCCACCTTGCTTGATATCATCAGCAAACTTGGATACATTACACTCAGTTCCGTCATCTAAGTCATTGATATATATTGTAAATAGCTGAGGCCCAAGCACTGATCCTTGCGGCAGCCCACTGGTTACATGTCGAGGTGATTAATATATCTCAAAAAGAGTCATGATCCTAATACCAACGCCTGTTCAACATCACTGTATACTTCCTTCCAGTCTGTAAAACAATGGATCACCACTGATCTCCACATTCTGTCTCTCCGCCAATTTTGTATCCATGCTGCCATGGGCTTCAATTTTACCAACAGGTCCATTCGGTGCCATTTTACCAATTGCCTTTTAAATGTCCATGTACACAACATCGAGTCATTACCCTCATCAACCCTCTCCGTTATTTCATTGAAGAACTCAATCAAATTAGTCAGACATGGTTTTACTTTTAACAAATCTATATTGACTGTCATTTATTAACTCACGTTCTTCCAAGTGAGAATTAATTTTGTCCCGGATTCTGGTCTCCAGAAGTTTCCCACCACCGACGTTAGGCTGACTGGCCTGTAATTGCCGGGTTGATCCCTCTCCCACATTTATGAACAGGGGTGTAACACTTGCAATCCTCCAGTCCTCAGACACCACTCCCATATCCAAGGAGGATTGGAAGATTGTGGTCAGAGCCTCCACTATCTACACCCTTACTTCCCTCAGTAATCTCGGAGGCATCCCATCTGGACCGAAAGACTTTTTTACTTTGAGCACTGCCAATCTTTTAAGTACCTCCTCTTTCTCTATTTTTATCGTCTCCAATATCACTACTACCTCCTCCTTTACTGTAAAATGGCAGCATCCTCTTCTCTGGTGAAGACGGATGTAAAGTATTCATTTAGTGCCTCAGCCATGCCCTCTGCCTCCACAAGAAGATCTCCTTTTTTGTCCCTAATCGACCCCACCCTTCCTTTGACTCCCCTTTTACTGTTTATATGTTTATAAAAGACATTTGGATTCCCTTTTATGTTAACCACCAATCTATTCTCATGATCTCTCTTTGCACCCCTTATTCCCTTTTGTAGATCTCCTCTGTACTTTCTTTGTTCAGCCTGGTTCACTACTATATTATGAACCTTACATTCGTCATAAGCCTCCTTTTTCTGTTTCATTTTAATCTCTATCTCTTTAGCCATCCAGGGAGCTCTAGCTTTGGATGCCCTTCCTTTCTCCCCCGTGGGGATCTGTCTACTCTGTACCCAAAGCAACTCCTCCTTCAAGGCCTCCCATTGTTCAAATACTGTTTTGTTGCCAATTTTTGATTCTAATCCACCTGGACAAGATCCCTTTTTAACTCAATGAAATTGGCCCTCCTCCATTTAAGTATTTTCACATTTGTTTGTTCCTTTTCCTTTTCCATAAATATTCCAAACCTAATGAGATTATGATCACTGCTGCCCCACTGAAACATGCTCCACCTGCCCCACTTCATTCTCCACACCGAGCCCACTGCTGTACTCACATTCACTCTCTCACATTCATTCTCACATTCACTCTCTCACATGCACTGTCTCACATTCACTCTCTCACATGCACTCTCTCACACTCACATTCCTCTCTCAACCTTTCACTTATGGTTTAGGATCACTGAAAGATGATGCAATGGGTTTGGATTTCAGCACAGGGAGGAGGCAGAGTGTGTGGGCCGGGAATTTATAGCTTTGGGGGAACAATAGAGGAAGGAATATTCCATAGAAAGTAGAGTGATCTGAACTGAATTTCTAACCTGTACTGACAGTGATGACTTTTGTAAATTCATTTTACAGTGTATTAGAAGGGGAGGATGTGCAGACGGCAAACTCAAACCAAAGACCACGTCAAGATCTGACAGAGTCACTCGATTCATCAGGACCTGAATATCATCGGCCTTTGAATGTGGAAGCAGAAATGTTCGTCTGTTCTGTCTCTGGGAGAAGATTTCAAACACCCGAGTGAGAGTGTTCCAGTGCACTGACTGTGGAAAGAGCTTTAACCAGTGACACAGCCTGAAAAATCACCGCACCATTCACAGCGGGGAGAAACGGTACACGCGTTCTGTGTGAGGACGAGGCTTCAACTGATCGTCCAACCTGGAGAGACACAAGGACACCCGCACCACGAAGAAACCGTGGAAATGTGGGGACTGTGGGAAGGGATTCAATTACCCGTCTGAGCTGGAAATTCGTCGACGCACTCACACTGGGGTGAGGCCATTCACCTGCTCCATGTGTGGGAAGGGATTCACTCAGTCATACGGCCACCTGATACACCAGCGCGCTCACACTGGGGATAGGCCATTCTCCTGCTCCTCTGGACTATAACTTGGTGTTGTAAAATTGTTTACACTGAGGAGAGGCCGTTCACCTGCTCTGTGTGCGGGAAGGGATTCACTATTTTATCTGAACTGCTGATGCACCAGCTAGTTCACTCTGTGGAGAGACCTTTGAAATGTTCTGACTGAGAAGAGCTTTAAAAGCAGAAACGAACTGTGGAGACAGCAACGCACTCACACTGGGGAGAGACTGTTCACCTGTTCCGTGTGTAAGTCGTGATTCACTCGGTCATCCCACCTTCTGTCACACCAGCGAGTTCATACGGGGGAGAATCTGTCCACCTGCTCCGTGTGTGGGAAGAGATTCACCCAGTCATCCCACCTGCTGACACACCAGAGAGTTCACTCTGATGAGAGACCATTTCGATGTTCCGGTTGTGAGAAGAGCTTTAAAAGCAGAAACAAACTGTGGAGACATCAGCGCACTCAAACTGGGGAGAGGCCGTTCTCCTGCTCGGTGTGTAAGAAGAGATTCACTCGGTCATCCCACCTTCTGTCACACCAGCGATTTCACTCTGATGAGAGACCCATTAAATGTTCTGACTGTGAGAAGAGCTTTAAAAGTGGAAACGAACTGCTGAGACACCAACGCACTCGCACTTCGGAGAGGACGTTCACCTGCTCCATGTGTAAGAGATTTATTCAGTCATCCCACCTTTGTCACACCAGCGAGTTCACACTGTGGAGGGACCTTTAATTGTTTTGACCGTGAGAAGGGCTTTAAAAGCACAAATGATCTGCTGAAACACTAACGCACTCACACTGGGGAGAGACTGTTCAACTGCTCCGTGTGTGGGAAGGGATTCACTCATTCATCCCACCTTCTGAGACGGGTTGCACCCAAGCAGAACCGGGACCAATATCCTCGAGGGGCATTTGCTAGTTCTGTTGGGGAGGGTTTAAACTAGTATCGCAGGGGGTTGGGTACCAAAGGGCAGGTACAGATAGGACAAATTCAGACCAGGAAACGGGGAGTAGAAAAGCAGTTAGTGACGTAGTTAGCGACGCAGAAAGGCAAAAGAAGCAAAGGTTAAATAGTGTTCAGCACAGGAATTTGACGGGGTTAAAGGGCATATACTTCAATGCAAGGAGTATTACAAACAAAGCAGATGGGGTGATATAAATAGTGTACAAAATTATGAGGGGCCGAGATAAAGTAGACAGGAAGTACCTGTTTCCCCTAGCGGAGAGTTCAAGAACTGGAGGACATAGATTTATGCTGATTGGCGGAAGGATTGGAGGGAACATGAGGAAAAACGTTTTTACCCAGAGGGTGGTGGGTGTATGGAATTCGCTGCCCGAATTGGTGGTAGAGGCAGGGACCCTCAGCTCTTTTTTAAAGTACCTGGACCTGCACCTAAAGTGCAATAAGCTGCAGGGCTACGGACTGGGTGCTGGAAGTTGGGATTAGAATGGGCACCTCGTTGTTCTTCGAGCCAGCGTGGACACAATGGGCCGAATGGCCCACTTTTGTGCTGTTTCTTTTCTATGGATCTATGAACTGAGGGCACAGATAGACACATGGCAGCATGATATCATTGCTATAATGGAAACCTGGCTTAAAGAGGGGGATAATTGGCAGCTCAGTATCCCTGGATATAGAGTTTTCAGGTCGGATAGAGTGGGTGTTAAAATGGAGGGGGGTAGCATTATTGGTTAAAAAATCAATTACAGTTGTGGGAAGGGATGATATGCTAAATGGATCATTAATCGAGGCCATATGGGTTGAGCAAAAAAATAAAAAAGGGGCAGTCACACCACTAGGAGCGGACTATAGACCCCCGAATAGCGAAAGGGAGATAGAAGAACAAATAAGTAAGCAAATTTCTGAGTGCAAAAATAAGAGGGCAATAATAGTAGGGGACTTCAACTCCCCGAACATTAACTGGGATTCAAACAGTGTGAGGGGCACAGAGGGCGCAAAATTCTTGATCGGTGTCAGGACAACTTTTTTAGCCAGTACGTGACAAGCTCAACAAGAGTGGATGCAATTCTAGATTTAATCCTGGGAAATGAAGATGGGCAAGTGGGTGAAGTGACAGTGGGTGACTATATTGGGGATAGTGACCAGAATTCAGTTAGTTTTAGCATTATTATGGAAAAGGACTGAGTTAAATCAGGCAAAAACGTTTTAAATTGGGGGAAGGCAAATTTTACATCACTAAGGGGTGATTTGGCAGAAGTGGACTGGACACAACTACTTGAGTAGAAGTCAGTGGCAAGCCAAAGGGAGGCACTAAAAAGTGGAATTCTACGGGTACAATTCAGAAACGTCCCCTCAAAGAAAAAGGGTGACACTGCCAAATTTGGAGCCACTTATTGTCTAGAAGTATACGGGGCAAGATAAAGCAGAAAAAGAAAGCTTATGACTGTCACAGAAAACTAAATAATGCAGAAAGCCTAGGGGAGTAGGGAAAGTATCGGGATGACGTACAAAAGGAAATAAGGAACTCAAAGGGAGGGCAAGATAAAATATTAGCTGGTAAGATTAAAGAAATCCCAAATATGTTTTATCCCTACATTAAGAACAAGAGGATAGCTAAGGAAAAGGTGGGACCAATCAGGGATGATAAGGGTAACTTGTGTGTAGAAGCAGAGGATGTGGGTAGGGTTTTAAATGAATATTTAGTCTCCGTATTCACAAAGGAAAGGGATGATCCAGACGTAGTAGTTGAAGAGGAGTGGTGTGAAATATTGGATAAGGTAAACATAACGAGAGAGGAAGTACTGGAGGGACTTGAATCCTTGAAAGTTGATAAGTCACCAGGGCCGGATGGATTGTTTCTTAGGCTATTGAAGGAAGCCAGGGAGAAAATAGCGGATGCTCTGAGGATCATTTTCCAATCCTCACTCGATACAGGGGAGGTACTGGAGGACTGGAAGACTGCAAACGTAATACCATTGTTTAAAAAGGGTACGAGGGAAAGGCTGAACAATTACAGGCCGGTCAGTCTTACCTCGCTGGTGTGCAAACTATTAGAATCAATGCTGAGAGATAGGATAAACTGTCACTTGGAAAGGCATGGTTTCATCAGGGATAGCCAGCATGGATTTTTTCAGGGAAGGTCATGCCTTATGAAACTGATTGAATTCTTTGAGGAAGTGACAAGGAGGATTGATGAGGGTAGTGCAGTGGATGTTGTCTACATGGATTTTAGTAAGGCATTTGACAAGGTATCACGTGGGAGACTGGTCAGAAAGATAAAAGCCCATGGGATACAGGGAAATGTGGCGAATTGGATCCCAATTTGGCTCAGTAACAGGAAACAACGGCTAAAATTCGATAGATGTCTTTGCGAATGGAAATCCGTTTCCAGTGGTGTGCCATATGGCTCAGTGTTGAGTCGCTGGCTCTTTGTTTTATATATTAATGATTTGGTCTTGAATGTTGGGGGCATGATTGGCAAATTTGCAGACGACACAATAATTGGCCGTGCAGTTGATAGTGAAGTGGATAGCTGTAGACTCCAAGAAGATAACAATGGTTTGGTGGAGTGGGCAGAAAAGTGGCAAATGGAGTTCAACCCGGAGAAGTGTGAAGTAATGCATTTAGGGAGGGCAAACAGTAAAAGGGAATACGCAGTAAACGGGAATATATTGAGAGGTGTAGATGAAGTGAGAAACCTTGGAGAGAATGTGCTCAGGTCCCTGAAGGTGGCAGGACAGGTAGATAAGGTTGTGAAGAAGGCATTCGGAATGCTTTCCGTTATTAGCCGGGGTATAGAATACAAAAGCAGGGATATAATGATGGAACTGTATAAACGCTGTAAGGCCACAGCTGGAGCATTGTGCACAGTTCTGGTCATCACATTACAGGAAGGACGTAATTGCTCTGGAGAGAGTGCAGAGAAGAATATAAGAATGTTGCCAGATCTTGAAAATTACAGATACGAGGAGAGAATGGATGGGCTGGGATTGTTTTTCTTGGAGGAGAGGAGGCTGAGGGGAGCCTTGATTGTGGTGAACAAAGTTATGAAGGATCGAAATAGTGTGGACAGGAAGTACCTGTTCCCCCAGCGGAGAGTTCAGGAACTTGAGGATATCGATTTAAGCTGATTGGCGGAAGGATTCGAGGGGACATGAGGAAAAAAAATTACGCAGAGGGTGGTGGGCGTATGGAATTCGCTGCCCGAATTTGTGGGAGAGGCAGGGACCCTCAACTCTTTAAAAAGTACCTTGACCTGGACCTAAAGTGCTGTAAGCTGCAGGGCTCAGGACAGGATGCTGGAAGGTGGGATGAAAATGGGCACCTGGTTTCTCTTTGAGCCGGCGCGAACAGGATGGGCCGAATGGTCCCCTTCTCTGCTGTATCTTTTATATGGTTCTATGGAAATGAGGGAAGGAGGGTGGATAGCTGACGAATTAGTGGACGGTGGGTTCGGTGGGGTTCACTTTTCCATTGGCCGATGTCGACTTCTTGTTTGGAGTGGACAGGTGGAGGAGATCTCGTCACCTCAGACAGCTGGAACAGCCTAGGCTCAGTATTACACAGGATGGGTTTTGCAGCAAAACTTCGGCCAGGCAATGGGGGTTTTGATTAAATATGATTCACGCTCCCTTTTTAGGTCTTGTGGTGTCTTATTTCCTCCCCCTACCCCTCTTCAAACTCTTCCTAGATCTTTTCTTTTCAATGCTAAGCAAAAAAGTCCAAGAAAAGATACAGAAAATTGCCCCAAACGCAGACCTCTTCTTCCACCTCCTGTGATGTGATGATAGATACAACCACCCCCATGCAATCGAGGTTGGGATGAATCAGAATGAGTTAGTCAAACTCCCTCCTTCCAGGTAGATGTAGTTTGCCTTCATCCTTTCACTTCCCTCTCCCCTCTCCTCCAATCTTGAGAACATAAAGGTGGATCTCCTTCAACCCATCTCTTTGAATGATCTTTCGTTCACCCCTACTAATATCTCCTTCCTTGGCTTATCTTTTTCCTCGCCCCACCCTGAAGCCCCTCAGGATGTTTTTTTCCCACATTTACGGCGTTGTATTATACAAGTTGTTGTTGCTGTTGTATTAACTAGACCTGAATGTTGAAATATTAAATATTAAAAATGGTACTGGGAAATTCGGAGTTACCTTAGGACTGTAATATTAATAGAATATAGTTCATCGATTTAAATATATTTCTAAAACATTAATTAGCCTCCCCCTCAGCTTTCTTCCATATTCTCTAATTTATCTATTTATCTCTTTAATCTTGTTTTTTTGTGTCAGTTCCATCCATTTAAGGCCACATTGCATTCAATCTCTACCTAATTGCTGCTTCAGCTGAGCAATCAATGAGCTCATTGGCAGCTTTATAAACAAGCTGGGATTGATGGGGATGGTTTCTGTATTTGAAATCAGAATGGTTTGCTGTGTGGATAGAGCGGTCGCTGAACTGCGAGGGTAAAGAAGGGTTATTTCAGGGAAAGAGGGTGGTGCAGGATGTCTAAAGCAGATATAAGCCGAGAATAAGTACTGGGAAATTTAGGTTTGGGGGTTGAAGAAAAAAGTTTCAGGCCTCGTGTTCCCCCTCAAAATAATACCATTGAGATTAGGTGTTGGAGCAACTTCCTTAATTTTGTATTAATAAAGCCCAGTGTCCCATATGTTTTTTTAAAAACAGACTTCCCAACTTGTCCTTGCACCTTCAAAGATTAGCCGACATACTGTTCCAGATCTCTCCGTTCCTGCACCCACTTTAAAATTGTCCCAATTAGTTGATATTGCCTCTCCTCATTGCCCCCACCAAAATGCATCACCTCACACTTCTCTATGTCAAATTTCAGCTGACATCTGTCTGCCCATTTCCCCAGTCTGTCGATGTCCTCCTGAATCTGTTACTATCCTCGACATTGTTAACGACATTTCCGAGTTTCGTATTCTGCAATCTTTGAACAGATTCGGAAAATAGAAGTGCATTGGATTAAAGGGACGTGGTTATTTGAGCACATTATTGGCTAAGGGATAGGGTGCAGACAGTAACAGTGAACGGATATTGATCTGACTGGAGAGAAGCAGTGGGGTTCCCCAAGCATCGGTATTAGGAAAATTAATTTTCTTGTTATATAGAAATAACCTGCACTTGTGTTTCGGTCGTACAATTCCCAAGTTTGCGGGTAATAGAAAACTTGGCAACGTAGTAAATGGTGAGGATGATAGTAGCATACATCATGAGGACACAGACAGACTGGTGAAATGGGCAGACACATGGAAGATGCAATTTAATGAGTGTGAAGTGATGCACTTTGGGAGTAACAACATGGCGAGGCAGTATAATCTAAATGGGACTATTTTGAGGGGGGAGCAAGAGCAAAGGGACCGGGGGGTGGATATTCCAAATCTTTGAACGTGGGAGGCCAAGTTGATAAGGCAGTTAAGAAAGCATATGGGATTTTTGGCTTTGTAACTAAAGGCATACAGAAAAAAACAAGGAAGTCAAGCTAAACCTTTATAAATCACTGGTTATGCCTCAGTTGGAGTATTGTGTCCAATTCTTGGCACTTCACTTTAGGAAGGATGTCAAGGCCTTGGAGAGAGTACAGAGGAGTGCAGACTAGAGAAGCTGGGGTTGTTGTCCCTAGAGCAGAGAAGATTAAAGGGGAGACAAAACAAAGGCATTCAAAATGATGAAGGGTCTTGATAGAGCAAGTCGGTAGGAGTTGTTTCCTGTGGTAAGTGGGTCAGTGCAAAAGGTCACAGATTTCAAATAATTGGCAAAAGAACTAGAGGGGAAAAGAGGAGAATTTTTTCACCAGCTGAAAGGGCGATGGAAACTGGTGGTGGAGGATGTATGAAAAGGCAATCGGACATGTAGTCGAAGTCAACTAAATTGCTGGGTTGTGGGATTAAATTAGACGGCTCTGTCAATGAACAGGCACAGGCACGAAGACGCCGAATGGCCTACAGCTCTGCTGTTAGAATCTAAGATTTCATTATTCTATGATCTCCTCTATCTCCCGTCCCATTAACACACTGATCACTGTCACCGACAGTCCCGGGATCTCCTCTACCTCCCGCCCCATTAACACACTGATCACCGACACCGACAGTCCCGGGTTCTCCTCCAACTCATGACCCACTAACACACTGATCACCGACACCTACAGTCCAGGGATCTCCTCTACCTCCCGGTCCATTAACACACTGATCACTGACATCTGCATTCCCGGGATCTGCTCTACCTCCCGCTCCATTAACAACCTGATTACTGACACCTACAGTCCTGGGATCTCCTCTACCTCCCCTCCCCCCCACCCCGCCTCATTAACACATTGATCACAGTATGTAAAAATAAAAAGATTAGTGAAGACAAATGTCGATCCCTTACAGTCAGAAACAGGAGAATTTATAATGGGGAGCAAGGAAATGGCAGAGTAATTAAACATGTACTTTCGTTCTGACTTGACGGAAGAGGACACCAATAATTTTCCCGAAATGCTAGGGAACCAAGCGACTAAAGAAAAGAAGGAATTAAAGGAAATTAGTATTTGTAAAAAAAAATAGCGCTGGAGAAATTAATGGGACTGAAAGCCGATAACTCTCCAGGGCCTGATAATCTACATCCCAGAATACCAAAAGAGGTAACCATGGAAATAATGGATGCATTAGTTGTCATCTTCCAAAATTTTATAGATTATGGAACAGTTCCTCCTGATTGGAGGGTGGCAAATGTAAGCCCACTATTTAGAAAAGGGGGGAGAGAGTTAGTCTAACGTCAGTATTAGGGAAAATGCTACATTCTATTATAAAGGATGTGACAACAGCACAGTTAAAACATGTCAACGGGATTAGACAAAGTCAACATGGATTTATGAAAGGGAAATCATATTTGACAAACCTACTGGAGTTTTTTGAGGATGTAACAGGTAGAACAGATAAGGGAGAACCAGTGGATGTGCTTTATTTGGATTTTCAGAAGGCCATTGTTAAAGTCCGAAACAAGAGATTAGTGTCCAAAATGAAAGCACATGGGATTGGTGGTAATATATTGGCATGGATTGATAATTGGTTCACAGACAGGAAACAGTGAGCATGAATATATGGGTCCTTTTCGGGGTGGCAGACAGTGACTAGTGGGGTACCGCAGGAATCAGTGCTTGGACCCCAGCTAGTCACAATATATATCAATGATTTGGATGAGGGAACCAAATGTAATATTTCCAAGTTGGCTAACGACACAAAACTAGGTGGGATCGTGAGTTGTGAGGAGGATGCAAAGAGGCTTCAAGGCGATTTAGACAAGTTGAGTGAGTGGGCAAATACATGGCAGGTGCAGTATAATGTGGATAAATGTGAAGGGAGTAAAAACAGAAAGGCAGAGTATTATTTAAATAGTGATAGATTGGGAAATGTTGATGTACAAAGAGACCTGGGTGCCCTTGTACAACAGTCACTGAGAGCAAACATGCAGGTGCAGCAAGCAGTTAGGAAGGCAAATGGGATGTTGGCCTTCATTGCAAAATGATTTGAGTTTTGGAGTGAGGATGTCTTCATGCAGTTATACACGGCCTTGGTGAGACCACACCTGGAGTATAGTGTGTAGTTTTGGTCTCCTTACCTAAGAAAGGATATACTTGCCATAGAGGGAATGCAGCGAAGGTTCACCAGACTGACACCTGGGATGGCAGGATTGTCATGTGAGGAGAGAATGAGTCGACTCGGCCTGTATTCAATCGAGTTTAGAAGAATGAGAGGGGATCTCATTGAAACACATAAAATTCTGACAGGGCTAGACAGACTGGATGCAGGGAGGATGTTTCCCCTGGCTGGTGGGTCCAAAACGAGGGGTCACAGTCTCCGGATACGAGGTAGGACATTTAGGACTGAGATGAGGAGAAATTTATTCCCTGTGAGGGTGGTGAACCTGTGGAATTATCTACCAGAGAAGGTTGTTGAGGCCAAGTCACTGAATAGATTTAAGAAGGAGCTAAATAGATTTCTAGACAGAAAATGCATCAAGGGGTATGGAGAGAGAGCGGGTAAATGGTATTGAAATAGATATTCAGATCAGCCATGATCATATTGAATGGGGGAGCAGGCTCGAAGGCCCGAAAGGCCTACTCCTGCTCCTATTTTCTATGTTTCTATGTGTCTCCCGCCCCATTCACACACTGATCACCGACACCCGCGGTCCTAGGAGCTCCTCTAACTCCCTCCCCATCAACACACTGGTCACCGGGACCCACTGTCCCGGGATCTCGTGTATCTCCCGCCCCATTAACAGACTAACCACCGACACAAACAGTACCGAGATCTCCTCTACCTCTCTCCCCATTAACACATTGATCACCGACCCCTACAGTCATGGGATCTCGTCTACCTCCCGCCCATTCACACTCTAGTCACCGTCAGCTTGTGTTGTTTACATAATTACCTTTTAATTTATCCTATATGGACAAACATTTCCAGCGATAGGTGACCACATGTTATTTTACAATTTGTCCTTGCATGTGATACACACTTTGACAAGATCTGTAAAATGAGTCTATCAATAGCCTCAGTTTATAAACGTTTCAGCGATTACAGAAACACCCAGTGTTTGCAGCACCGCAGCCTATCGGAATGATACAGATCTCACTCTGCAGTCTCCAGATCTTCGCACTATTTAATGAATTTAACAATTAGAGTAAAGGGATGTTTCACCACGTTCTTCAACTGCTCTCTGAATTTCGCCTGTGTCACGGCATAAATACAGGTGTT
Source organism: Heptranchias perlo (assembly GCF_035084215.1). Classification (NCBI taxonomy): domain Eukaryota; kingdom Metazoa; phylum Chordata; class Chondrichthyes; order Hexanchiformes; family Hexanchidae; genus Heptranchias; species Heptranchias perlo. The sequence goes on along the minus strand of NW_027139761.1, from coordinate 207,628 downwards.
TGTGCAGCAACTCAGGAGCTGGAGCATAAATCCCAGTTCTTGTATAAGTGGATGTAGAATTACAGACGAAGAGTCCAAATACAACAATCGTCGATTAATAGAATACAACATAAACACCACCCATAACACGATAAAGTTTCCTGATATAACAAACAGTAAAATCATTGATTTCCTGCGACTCTCCATCTCTGGGTCTCTGGGACTGTCCCCACTTCTGTGACCGCGGAGTCTCCTGCGGGCTCTGCTGGCCACTAAAATGTGTCTGACTGTAAAAACATTGAGGAACAGAATCAGAATAAATGGGACACACGGGGTGAGGATATAATGAAGGAGTTCGATTACTGCCCATACCGGGGATGTTGAAACACCCGTTACATCAATACAAAACCAAGGGTTATTGGAAAGCAGATATTGACCTTTGAACATAAAGTACCAGAAAATGTTATTTAAACAGCTCAGCACACTCACTGTTCCTAAAACTACATCTGCCGTTTTCTTGGTGCAATAATTAGTTTTCAGCTTCTGGCAACAAATGGCCACAAATCGATCAAAGGTGAAAGTGACGGTGAACCAGACAGAACAGTCCGTGACTGCATAAAGCAGGACGGCGTGGATATTACACACGGGAAAGTGGTCTAGAAAAGTGAACTGTGAACGATAAATAATTGGAATCTGCCTCAATATCAGATCGATGATAACGACCAGTAGATCCGCCGCTGCCATGGACACCAGGTAGCGAGTGACACATTTGGAGAGAGCGCACTTTCCACGAGACAGGATCACAATTGTCAATAAATTAACTGTAAGGAAGCGAAATAAAGATTGAAATTCTAGATCAAGCAGGGACACTCTGTAAACAATAATAAAATCTCTCGAACCACCTATAAATACGATGTGGACACCTACAGACGCTGAAAGACGCCCTCGTAAGAACGGGATATGACGCTCGACTCATCGATCGACAGTTCCGACGGGCCACAGCAAAAAATCGCATAGACCTCCTCAGGAGACTAACACGGGACGCAACCAACAGAGTACCCTTCGTCGTCCAGTACTTCCCCGGAGCGGAGAAACTACGCCATGTTCTCCGCAGCCTTCAACATGTCATCAATGAGGACAAACACCTCGTTATGGCCATCCCCACACCTCCACTACTCGCCTTTAAACAGCCACCCAACCTCAAACAGACCATCGTTCGCACCAAATTACCTAGCTTTCAGGAGAACAGCGTCCACGACACCACACAACCCTGACACGGCAACCTCTGCAAGACATGTCAGATCATCGACACAGATACCACCATCACACGAGAGGACACCACCCACCAGGTGCACGGTTCATACTCCTGTGACTCGGCCAACGTTGTCTACCTCATACGTTGCAGGAAAGGATGACCCAGAGCATGGTACATTGGCGAGACCATGCAGACGCTGCGACAACGGATGAACGGACACCGCGCAACAATCGCCAAACAGGAGGGTTCCCTCCCAGTCGGGGAACACTTCAGCAGTCATGGACATTCATCCACCGACCTTCGGGTAAGCGTACTCCAAGGCGGCCTTCGAGACACACGACAACGCAAAATCGTCGAGCAGAAATTGATAGCCAAGTTCCGCACCCATGAGGACGGCCTCAACCGGGATCTTGGGTTCATGTCACGCTACACGTTACCCCACCAGCGAACAAATGTTATCTGTTTTTAATATAACGGGTCATTTGCTGGCTTTCTCTGCCTTCCGGATGTTTCTGCCTCTCTCTGTTTTTTTTCCTGTTTGTTTTTTTGTTGAATGTGTATTCGGGGGTTCTGCAGGTGACACCTCTCTGTCTGAACACGGTGATTGCCTTGGCAACGGGCAGTTGCAGGGGCATTCTGTAAACACCATGTATTGTTCTATATGTATAAATGCGTAGGCTTCGAGGAGCTCCTGAACATTTACCTGAGGAAGGAGGAAGCCTCCGAAAGCTTGTGAATTTAAAATAAAATTGCTGGACTATAACTTGGTGTTGTAAAATTGTTTACAACTATAAATACGAGTACAGTCTCTGGATCCCCTATAAATATTAGTACAGTCTCTGGATCCCCTATATATACTAGTACAGTCTCTGGATCGCCTATAAATATTAGTACAGACTCTGGATCCCTTTAAATATTAGTACAGTCTTTGGATCCCCTATATATACTAGCACAGTCTCTGGATCCCCTATAAATATCAGTACAGACTCTGGATCCTTTTAAATATTAGTATAGTCTCTGGATCCCCTGTAAACATTAGTACACTCTCTGGATCCCCTGTAAATATTAGTACACTCTCTGGATCCCCTGTAAATATTAGTACAGTCTCTGGATCCCCTGTAAATATTAGTATAGTCTCTGGATCCCCTGTAAACATTAGTACACTCTCTGGATCCCCTGTAAATATTAGTACAGTCTCTGGACCCCCTCTAAGTATTAGTACAGACTCTGGATCCCTGTAATGACAGTACAGCCTCTAGATCCCCTCTAAATATGAGTACAGTCTCTGGAGCCCCTGAAAATATCAGTACAGCCTCTGGATCCCCTGTAAATAATAGTAAAGTCTTTGGATCCACTGTAAATAATTGCATAATATCTGGATTGTCTGTAAATATTAGTATGGTTTATGGACCTCTTGTAATATTTGTAACATCTCAGGATGCCCTGTAAATATTTGTACCATCTCAGGACGCACTGTTAATATTAATACCATCTCTAGCACACTTTAATATTCGTACCGTCACGGGAACCCTTGTAAAAAATGTACAGCCTCTGGACCACGTGTAAAAAGTAGCACCGTCTATGGAACATGTGTAAATATTAGCACCATCTCTGGAACATGTGTAAATATTAGCACCGTCTCTGGAACATGTGTAAATATTAGCACAGTCTCTGCAACATTTGTAAATATTAGCACCGTCTCTAGAACATGTGTAAATATTAGCACCGTCTCTGCAACATTTGTAAATATTCGCACCGTCTCTGGACCACGTGTAAAAAGTAGCACCGTCTATGGAACATGTGTAAATATTAGCACCGTCTCTGGAACATGTTTGAATATTAGCACCGTCTCTGGAACATGTTTGAATATTAGCACCGTCTCTGGAACATGTATAAATATTAGCACCGTCTCTGGAACATGTGTAAATATTAGCACCGTCTCTGGATCATGTGTGAATATTACTACCGTCTCTGGAATATGTGTAAATATTAGCACCGTCTCTGGAACATGTGTAAATATTAGCACCGTCTCTGGAATATGTGTAAATATTAGCACCGTCTCTGGAACATGTGTAAATATTAGCACCGTCTCTGGAACATGTTTGAATATTAGCACCGTCTCTGGAACATGTTTGAATATTAGCACGTCTCTGGAACATGTTTGAATATTAGCACCATCTCTGGAACATGTGTAAATATTAGCACCGTCTCTGGAACATGTGAAAATATTAGCACCGTCTCTGCAACATTTGTAAATATTAGCGCCGTCTCTGGAACATTTGTAAATATTAGCACCGTCTCTGGATCATGTGTGAATATTACTACCGTCTCTGGAATATGTGTAAATATTAGCACCGTCTCTGGGACATGTGTAAATATTAGCACCGTCTCTGGAACATGTGTAAATATTGGCACCGTTTCTGGAACATGTGTGAATATTAGCAGCCTCGCTGGAACATGTGTACATATTAGCACCGTCTCTGGAACATGTGCAAATATTAGCACCGTCTCTGGAACATGTGCAAATATTAGCACCGTCTCCGGACCGCGTGTATACATTATTACCGTCTCTGGATCCCCTGTAATTATTTGTACAGGCTCGGGATCCCCTGTAATTATTAGTACAGGCTCTGGATCCCCTGTAATTATTAGTACAGGCTCTGGATCCCCTGTAATTATTAGTACAGGCTGTGGATCCCCTGAAAATATTACTACCGTCTCTGGATCCCCTGTAAATGCAAGTACTGTCTCTGGATTCCATGTAAATAATAGTACAGTCTCTGGACCTCCTTTAAATATTAATGCAGTCTCTGGATCCCCTGTGAATATTGGAACCGTCTCTGCATCCTCTGTAAATATTTGTACTGTCTCTGGATCCCCTATAATTATTAGAACCGTCTCTGGATCCCCTGTAAATATTAGTACTGTCTCTGGATCCCCTGTAAATATTAGTACCATCTCTGGATCTCCTGTGAATATTAGTAATGTCTCTGGATCCCCTGTAAATATTGTTGTGGTCTCTGGATCCCCTGTAAATATTAGCACAATCTATGGATCCCCTGTAAATTTTACGATCGTTCCTGGATCCCCTGGAAATATTAGTAGCATCTCTGGACCCCTCTGTAAATACTGACACACCCTAAGGGCTCCGTAAAAACAGGCTCATGCTAGAGCTCCCTGAACATAAAAACTCACTCCCAGGGACCCGTCCTAAATAAAACCTAACACCTATAAAACCCCCTTAAATATATTTCCCATCCATGTTCCCCCTATCGCTATATTTCCCATCCCACGTTAACACTTTTTTTACGGTGGCTATAGAGGCTTACCGGAAACTTGAACAGCAGAGAGTATGGCACAGGGAATGACAAGAACAGTAATACAGTGGAACACGTTTTATGGAATTAATATTTGGATATAGAGACTTACCAGGAACACCGACAGCAGCCAGGAGGGGATAGTAAATAATAAGAACAGTAATACAGTGGAATACGGTTTATGGAATTAATAGTTGGATTTTGAGACTTACCAGGAACACCGACAGTAGCGAGGAGCGGATAGTATATTAGTTGTATACTCCGAAGCATAAAATATGTCCGCCCCACAAATGACATTGAACCAAAATATACAAACAGATATTGAAGCACCCAGAATGAACTGTCCCAATTTATTGTTCCAAGATTCCGACCCATTGCTGCAACATTCCAGTCGATTGTTCCAAGATTCCGACCCATTGCTGTAACATTCCAATCTATTGTTCTAAGATTCTGACCCATTGTTTAACATTCCAATCTATTGTTCCCAGGTTCCGATCGAGTCTCTCCCTCTCTGTAGAGCCGCTAATCCCTGTTCGTGCCGGAGGTAATTCTCCCACTGACACTATGGGATAACACATTGAATGTAGTCGCTTATTATAGCACAGGAAAACATTCCAGTGAGACAATTAGGGCCCATGGAGATTTACATTAATTTCAGTCACTGAACAAACAGAGTCGGTTAGCAACTTTAAACTGAACGAATATGACATCAAAACATATATTTAATCAAATATTACACAGATGGAAAGCTCAAAGCCCAGTATATTATTTTAATAAATATTTGGAACAACAGAAACTATGAGACCAGCGGTCTGGCAGCATTGAAGCTGGATTATTGCTTTTGGCTGCTGGTACAATTGTACTTGTTTGTTGAAGCTTCCTAGACTTGGATAGAGTTGCTACAGTACATAAAGAGTGGCGGTTTGGCAGGTCTTACATTGTTGGTGTCATTTACAACAGTGCACTGAACAAGATTCCTGGCAGCCATGGGTGACCTGCTGGGGCTCTCGTTGGCCAGAAAAGACGACTGGGAGCACGCAGAGGGGTCACGCAGAGCAGATTAAGCTGCGAGGAGAAGGAGGAGGAGGAGGTGCAGGGCACTGAGCAGGAGGCCGTATTTCATGAAGGCCTTCAGGGAACAATACTCTTACCTCAACATAAGCAGAGGTTGTTGCATCCGATGGCTGAAGTTCATGGAAGAGGTCGTGCCGGAGATTTGTCAACTGCTGCAGCCACAACTGCAGCCTCAGAGCAGGGCAAGGACAGCATTGCCTGCGGCTGTCAAGGTAATCACAGCGCTGAACCTTTAGGATCTGGATCCTTTCAGGCCGCTACTGACGATGTGAGCAACACCTCACAGTTTGCAGTACACTGCTGCATAAGGGAGGTCACTGATGCACTGTACGAGCTGTGTAAAAGGTTCATCACATTCCCTCTTGACCGAGATAAGCAGAATGAACGAGTTCGAGGGTTTGCAGGCTTCCCCATGGTGCAATTGACTGCAACCACATTGCCATGTGTGCTCCACATATCAACTCGGCCATCTTCATGAACAGAAAGTGGTTTCACTCCTTCAATATACAACTGGTGTGCGACCACACGCAACTCATCATACAGGTCAATGCCCGCTATCCTGGCAGCAGCCATGATGCTTTCATTACACGGCAGTCCAACCAGCACGGCAGGTCAAAGGCTTGCTATTTGGCGACCAGATCTATGCCCACATGAGGTGGCTCATGAGTCCGATCGGGAATGCACGCACACACGCAGAGCAGTCCGACTGACGGAGGCATGCACCCACACAAAACGTCATCGAGCACACCGTAGGTGTCCGAAAGCAATGCTTCCGTTGCCTGGTCCATTCTGGAGGAGCACTCCGCTGATTCGGTGTCAAGATTCGGCGTTGCATGCTGCACAACCTCGCACTGATGAGGGAACAGCCCTGGCTACCGCCGATCTGGCGAGAACCTGAGCAGCAGGCAGAGAAAGAGGTAAGAGAGCAAGAAGAGGAGGAAGTGCAGGAAATGGAGGACGGGCCAAGGAGGCAATAAGATGCACAGGCCCTGTCTGCCAGGACTCTGCGTGCTCACCTTATTAATGAGTGATATCAGTAACCTCAACAACACCACCCAAGCCACAAACAAAAGTCGGACACTCCCCACGTGTCCTCTTCCAATCGTCTTCCTCATCATTACACATCGCTTCCTCCTGCAGCGCCTAAATAAAAACTACAATCAACAACCTTCAGGCTTGGGCTGATAAGTGGCAAGTAACATTCGCACCAGACAAGTGCCACGCAATGACCATCTCCAACAAGAGAGAGTCAAACCACCTCCCCATGACATTCAACAGCATTGCCATCACCAAATCCACTAATATCAACATCCTGGGGGTCATTAACACTGTGGCTAAAAGAGCAGGTCAGAGGCTGGGTATTCTGCAGTGAGTGACTCACCTCCTGACTCCCCAAAGCCATTCCACCATTTACAAGGCACAAGTCATGAGTGTGATGGAATACTCTCCACTTGCCTGGATGAGTGCAGCTCCAACATCACTCAAGAGGCTCGACGCCATCCAGGACAAAGCAGCCCACTTGATTGGTTCCCCATCCATCACCTTACACATTCACTCCCTTCACCACCGCCGCAATGTGGCTGTAGTGTGTACGATCCACAGGATGCACTGCAGCAACTCACCAATCTTCTTCGATAGCACCTCCCAAACCCGCGACCTCCACCACCAAGAAAGATAAGGGCAGCAGGTTCATGGGAACAACACCACCTGCATGTTCTCCTCCAAGTCACACACTATCCCGATTTGGAAATATATCGCCGTTCCTTCATCGTCGCAGGGTCAAAATCCTGGAACTCCCTTCCGAACAGCAGTGTGGGAGAACCTTCACCACACGGACTGCAGTGGTTCAAGAGGCGGCTCACCACCACCTTCTCAAGGACAATTATGGATGGGCAATAATTGCTGGCCTTGCCAGCGACGCCCACATCACATGAACGAATTAAAAGAAACTGCGACTTCAAATACAAATTTATAAACTAACACATGAAATCATGTGAACACCATTGTACTATTTCACCTTGTGCATTAATTCAGTGCCTGTCACTCGTGTGCCTTTACCTATCCTCGTGCTCATTCATGGTGCATCCTTGTGACTGGAGCATGGGTGGTGAGAGGCTGCTGACCTTCAATGGAGGAGAGTGCAGATGGCCGTGGCGGACGACCTCGAACATTTCTAGGTGACAGGGTCTGGCTGCAGACTGCATCATCTCGGCATGGGCTGCAGCAGTCTGGCCTGGTTGGCTGACAGGCAACGGCAATGGCACTGGCAGAGTGGCAGGGGTGGTAGCAGGAATGATGTCGACCGGAGAGAGGACAGCAGGTTCGACTGACATGGCACCATTGCCACACTCTCGGAGCAGCGCGTCAGCACTTCTCGTTGGAGAACAGATTGCTGGAGTGATCTAACGTCCTGGAAGTCCCGTTTCACGGCGGTCCCCAGAGCCATGATAACAGCAGTCTGTAGCGCTGCAGTCTGGGCTTCCAAAACAGCAGTCTGAGCTCCAGTGCAGACCTCCAGCACCGCCAGTGGCCATGGCCGCAGCGTTGGCCCATCCAATGATGGCCAGCACTGGCTCCTCCATGGGGGTAAGGACTTGTCGGCCTTGTCCTCCTCCAGTTCTTTCTTGCTACCTCCCGAAATGCGCCACCTTCTCCTGCAAGATAGAGGGAAGTGTGTCAGTGAGTGCCCTGCAAAATGTTTGGATGATGTGGCTGTTATGGTTGAATTGCTGGTAAGTGTGTGTGACCTGTGAGTTGGGGGTGTGCGGCTTGCAGCAGTGGTAATGCATGAGAGTGAGAGGAAGATTGGACGAGTAGAGTGCGGCTTGAAAGAATTTGTCGGTATGTGGGTGATGGGGGATTTCGTGCGTGGAACAGTGGATGAGGCGAATGGTACAGTTCATAGAATCATAGAAAGTTCTGGCACACAAGGAGGCCATTCGACCCATCGTGTTGGTAGCTGAAGTTGGATGAAATGATAGGCAGTTCCTTGTCTTGCCTATATTTCAATGTTACTGTGCGATAAGCAGGATACAGTCAAGCCTAGGCACGAGCTCTTTGGACAGTACCCCCCACAACACCCAAAGCGTGGTCCTGGTCCCATTATGCAACCTTTGCTCACACCTTGGACACGCCCACCGAACCCATCTTAATATACACAGACTGGGTATCTTTGTCTGTCACTCAAACACCACTTAAAACCAACTGGCTTTGGAACAGTCATTTCCCCCACAAAGACCAGTCTGTCTTTGTTCAACACAATTAGGTGTGAGTTTTCTCCCGTCAAGCTCAATCTCGCCCCGATTGCTGTGTCCTATTTAGAGTAACGTGTGGCTTCCCTGTATTTGACTGGTCTTTGTTTCCGAGACTGGTTGTCTCCGTTCATCGTTCACCAGGCAGCAAGTTCAATCTTATGTATATTTTCCCCGGGCTTTGAGTAATACCCAATTTACATCGGTACAACAGGAAATCAATTGCTAGGCATGGACATGGTCTCGACATGACTTTGGTTGGGTGGCTGTTCAACCCTCTCAGCCTTCATTGTTTCTCTTTCCCTCATTCATGTCTCAACAGTCGGAGACGCCACTTGACAGTTGACGTTCACTCACCTTGACTGGTCGTGTCAAATCATTGAACTTCTTCCTGCACTGCTTCCATGTTCTTGGTGCTGCATTCCTTGCATTGACCTCGTTCACTACTTCCTCCCACTGCCATTTGAGTATGTGCCCGGAGGGCCTCTTGCCCAACACCCCCGACCAGCGGATAAAGGATGCCCCACCTCCTCTCCACCTCTTCCACCAGAGAACCTTGGTGAACGCTCTCACAGGCACAGCCATTCATAGTATCAGCTGGGGCTCAGTGGGTCGCCCTCTCATCAGAGTCAGAAGGTCGTGGGTTCAAGACCCTCTCCAGAAACTTCAACACAATATCTAGGCTGACACTCCATTGCAGTACTGTGGGAGTGCAGCATTGTTGGAGGAGCCGTCTTTCGGATGAGAGGTGAAACGGAGGCCCCGTTCTGCCCTCTCAGGTGCACATAAACAATCCCATGGCATTATTTCAAAGAAGAGCAGGGGGTGTTCTCCTTGGTGTCCTGGGGCCAATATTAATCCCTCAACCAACATCACTGAAGCACAGATTATCTACTCATTATCAAACTTCTGTTTGTGGGAGCTTGCTGTGATAAACTGGCTGCCAGGTTACCCACATTACAATATTGACTGCACTTCATTTGCTGGAAAGCGCTTTGGTATGTCCTGAGGTTGTGAAAAGCGGTATATAAATGCAAATCTTTCGTTTTGTTTCCTTCAATATATTCCAACATAGATTTACTTCCCAATCGGCTTCCACCAATTCCTGCAGCCACATTGCACCTCCCCTTTAAGAGGTGCAGGCTGCATTTAAGTAGAACTCGCCACTCCCGATATTGGGAAACCCTGCTGGTGCCTGAAGCTTCTCAACTGCGTAGGTAGCACAGTCTGAAGGCAGCAATCATTGAAATCATGAGGCAGCAAGTATGTTAGGTGCCGCCTGTATCGCAACCAACCGGTGCAGATAAATTGCGCACCACAATCCCAGCGAATGTTTTCTGTGGTTATACAATTAAAGCACCTCTGTGTTTAGAATCACCTGTATATATTTCACCCAGTGTCCAGAACTGTGAGGTCTCACCCGATGTGACAGCTTTCTCTGTTTATAAACACCTCAATATATTTCACCCAGTGTCCAGAACTGTGAGGTCTCCCCCGATGTGACAGCTTTCTGTGTTTATAAACACCTCAATATATTTCACCCAGTGTCCAGATCTGTGAGGTCTCCCCCGATGTGACAGCTTTCTGTGTTTATAAACACCTCAATATATTTCACCCAGTGTCCAGATCTGTGATGTCTCACCCGATGTGACAGCTTTCTGTGTTTATGAACAATTCTGCAGTAATGGCTGGGACTCCGTGCAACACGTTTCTCAGACCAAGCACTTGAGGCCTTGGTGCAGGAGATGGACGCACAGAGGGGCATCCTGTATCCGCGGAGGGTGGGGGGCAATAGGCCCACCAGTCATATTCTGCGCGAGCATTCAATGCCAGGAGCATTGCACCAGACACATGGATGCAGTGCACGAAAATGTTCAACGATTTGACACGAGTGGTCAAGGTGAGTGAATTCAACTGTCAAGTGGCGTCTCCTACCAACTGCACCATTAACGACAATCATGACAGCCACATCTCCCAAACATCTTGCAGGACACTCACTGGAGGAGGCAGTGCTGGCCATTATTGAGCGGGCCGTCGCTGCGGCCGTGGCGGTGCTGGAGGCATCGACGAAGGGGGTCCCGACAATGCATATCTCATGCTCCTTCTCGCTTCCCATTTCTCCCTCACCCCACAAGCTGTTCTGGCTCACGTGCTGTAGAAGATGTAAGCACGCACATCTTACTGTCTCCTCTCCCCGCACCACAACTCAACCCGTGTCCAGTTGTCATTGCAGATACCCGAGAACTGGAACCTGCCCAGTCGGAGGAGGCAGAGGGAGATGAGAGTGATGTTATAGACACACCGTCACTCGATCTTATATTCCCAGCCACCAACTCAGAGACTCACACTGCGCGTAGTTTAGAGGACGCTTCGGCGCATGGTGAGACACCGGGCACAAGTGCACAGGAGCTGGGGCAGGGGGAGCAGGTCCCACAGGTGCCAGATCGCCAGAGGGCACTTGTTCTGCTGCCGAGGACTCAGATGGGCCAGGCTGCAGAAGGCGGCTGATGGGCGTAAAAAACCGATAGCTTGGTGCACTGGAAAGCCTGAACACAATATCAAGGGGCATGGAGGAGTCCACTGGAACTTGTCACAGGGCTTTGCACAGAGCTTGGAGCCCATCCCTTCCTACACAGAACGGGTGGTCACCTCCAACAGCACACCTGTGGAACCAACCATGATGCAGAGCCTGTTGACCAATGTCGCAGCTTCCATTGCAGCAGAAACCGATGTCAAATGTGTGTATGCTTCATTTGGAAGCTCAGACTTTTGAGTTACACGCTCCATTCTCCAGCAGATCTCTAGGATTGCTGAGGGGCTTCCAGCCTTTTGTGCGCCGGACGCCATCTTGGTAAAGGGTTTCGCGTTCCTGCAGATGACGAACGCCGGCAACATGTAAAGTTGGGAGAAGATGCGTTCGATCAGTGTGCAACGCTGATTTAAAGTGATAGACACCATTTTGAGAATAACGCACAACTCAACGCACAGTCTTAACCCCAACCATCTGAACGTGTCTTAGAGTGACTGAACGACCCCCAACGGCGCTATTTAAAGGGACCATGAAGGATTTACAGATTAGTTGCTGGATTATTGCTTCTGGCTACTGATGCATTTGTCCCATTTTTTGGAGGTCTCCAATAATTGAATACTCGGACATGGGGACTTAACCGTACGTTTAGAGCCAGGACGTGCAGGAGTGAAGTTAGGAAACGCTTCTACACGCAAAGTGTGGAAGAAGTTTGGAACGCTCTTTTGCAAACAGCAGTTGAAGCTAGCTCAATTGTGAATTGTAAATCTGAGATTCATAGATTTCTGTGAACCATAGATATTAAGGAATAAGGGGCTAAGAGTTCGATCACAGGTCCACCATGAACTCATTGAATGGCGGAACAGGCTCGAGGGGCCAAATGTCACTGACACTCGCTATCTCCTGTTATGCACCACCTGCTCCAGCAAGAAAGCGAAATTGTGTCGGTGATCGTCTACCGGAATGTCTGGGTGATGTGCCTTTCAAGGTTGAGTAGCTGCCAGTTTGTGTGGCCTTGCAGCAGTGGTAATGTGTGAAGGTGAGGGGAAGCATCTGATAGCAAGAGTTGAGTACTGCTTGAAAGAGTTTGTTGGTAGGTGAGTGATGGCGGGTGTAGAGCGTGGAACAGTGGATGAGGCGAGTGATGCATTTGGTCGGAGATGCCACTTGACAGTTGACCTCACTCACCTTGACCACTCAGGTCAAATCATTGAAATTCTTCGTGCACTGAATCCATGTTCGTGTTGCTATGCTCCTGTCTTCCATTGCCTCCCACTGCCTTGGCAGCATATGCCTGCAGGGCCTCTTGCCCCTCTGCGGATATAGGATGCCACTCATTCTGTCCACCTCTTGCACCAAAGTCTCCAGTGCATCATCAGAGAACCTTGGTGCACGCTCTCTCGCAGGCATGGTACAAACTCAGATCGGCAGATTGTTGAGGTCTGGCGTGCAGATTGGAGGATGTGGGGTTTAGTCGTGTGCAGCCTTTATTTAATGATTTAACAGAGATCATCAGTTTGTAAACAAGGACGGGACCGGCCTCTGTGTTGTCCGTGTGCGATTTCTGATCTCCGTTCAGACTCTGTGCCGTTAAAAGGTGCAGCCTGCCTTTAAGTGGTTGGAGCAAATCATGCTATTTGGGACATATTCAATTTAACCCCCATTCTCCTTACTTTACATGATGCCGGTGTTTATTATCCGCACGTGCTCAAACGCCTTTATCAAAATGACGTCCAGCGCACGTCACACGAGAAACGTGCACGCTCATTCCGGACGCCATTTTGAGGTGTTAGGAGGCCGCATAGCGCCTGAAAAATGGGCGCTACACGTCCCAAATCCTGGATATCGTATATCTATCGCATGGAATACAGCACGGCACAGGTATTAGCCGTTCGGCCCAACTGGGTAACAAGGTTTCCCTGAAATCATAATTGACAACAACAATGTCTTGACCAGAGAGGCAGAAATCCTCAACTCATTTGAAGAGTACCTGGATGTGCACCTGAGGTGCTGTAACCTACAGTTCTACGGACCAAGTGCTGGAAAGTGGGATTAAGCTGGACAGCTCTCTTTCGGCCAGCACGGACACGATGGGCCTAATGGCCTCCTTCTGTGCGGTAACTTTCTATGATCAATAAGTAATTCTATTATATTATGTATATTTTGCATCGAATGCATAGTACAGCACAGAGGCCATTCGGACCAACTGCTATTTCTATTTTACAACTTCTTGTATGTATAATATACCTTTATATATTGTTACTGAGTCCGACCATCTCATAACCTTCCTCATACAACCAACGATAGAGTTTGACTAATTCATACTTCAGACCACGTTTCTGTTAATTCACTCCAAACAAATTCACACTACAGTCCCTTTGGCGATGCCAAGCACATTTTTCAATACTCTGTACCTTTGGCGATGCCTAGTACACTTTTCAATACACCGTACCCCAGCTACTTGACAGCGTCCTCTCTGGGCTTTGACAGGTGGCTGTCTCTCGGCAACAGCAGCAGCCTTCTTTCTCTTGTGCCTCACCCTTTTAACTCTCACCTGTCTCGGGAAGGTCTCCACCCACTCCAGCCTTAATTACTTCTTAAAGGTAAGTTCCCTTAAAAGAGCCACACATTTCCTCTGAAAGGCGAGGTTCCCTTAAAGGGCTATATCCTTGCTCGGGGATCAGGGCCCTCAGTTACTCTGCTAAATGGGGCATAAACGACAGAGTGGGGAATGAGAGAGGACCTTATTAAGTGGGATAAGGGGCTGTTTGGGAATGCGAAGGGTCCTTATGGAGGGGTATGGGAGCTGTGTGGGGAATGAGAGTGGCCCTTATAGAGGCGTATAAGGGCTCAATGCGTATTGCGAGTGTTCCGTATAGAGGGGTATGAGGGACTGTGTGGGCAATGAGAGGGGTCCTTATAAAAGGGTTTAAGGGACTGAGTGGGAAATGGGACAGGTCCTTATGGAGGGGCATAAGGGACTGAGTGGAGAAAGGAGAGGTCCTTATAGAGGGGTATAAAGGATTGAGTGGAGAATGAGACAGGTCCTCATAAAAGGGTTTAAGTGACTGAGTGGGGAATGAGAGAGGTCCTTCTAGAGGGGTATAAGGGATTGAGTGGAGAATGAGACGGGTCCTCATAAAGGGGTTTAAGGGACTGAGTGGGGAATGAGAGGGTTCCTTATTGAGGGGTATAAGAGATTGAGTGGTAATGAGAGGGGTCCTTATAGAGGGGTATAGCGGACTGAGTGGGGAATGAGAGGGGTCCTTATAGAGGGGTAAGAGGGAATGTGTCGGGAATGAGAGAGGGCCTTATAAAGGGTTATAAAGGTCTAAATGGGAATGAGAGAGATCCTTTTGGAGTGGCATAAGAGATTGAGTGGGGAAATTTGAGGGGTTCTCATACAGGCGTATGATGGACTGAGTGAGGAATGAGAGGGGCCCCTTACAAATGCCTGTTCCACCCCTTCCCTGATAGAGACTCACCCCCTCCACCCCTATTTCTCGTGCCCTCCTTGAACCCTCCCCCTCTCCTTCCCTCCATGTCCTAGCTTGGGTATTAGTATTAAGTACTGGTGAGGTCAGTCTGCTTTCTGTTTTAGTGCGTTTGTGAGTGTGTGTGCCTGTCAGTGTGTCTGTCAGTGTGTGAATGTAGCTGTGAGTGTGTAGATCTGTCTGTCAGTGTGTCTGTCCGTGTGTGAATGTGGCTGTGAGTGTGTAGGTGTGTCTGTGAGTGTGGCTGTGATTGTGTCTGTGAGTGTGACTGTGTGAGTCCCTGTGTGTCTGAGAGTGTGGCAGTGATTGTGTCTGTGAGTATGGCGCTGCGTGTGTCTGCGAGTGTGTCTGTAAGTGTGGCTGTGTGTGTTTGTGAATGTGTCTGTGAGTGTGTCTGTGATTGTGGCTGTGATTTGTTCTGTGTGTGTGACTGTGATTCTGTCTGTGAGTGTCGGTGATTGTGTTTATGAGTGTGTTTGTGAGTTTGTCTGTGAGTGTGAATGAGTGTGACTGTGAGTGTGACTGTGAGTTTGTCTTTGAGTGTGTCTGTGAGTGTGTGTGTGTGTGTGTGTGTGTGGCTGTGAGTGTCCCTGTGTGTCTGTGAGTGTCCCTGTGTGTCTGTGAGTGTGGCTGCGTGTGTGGCTGTGCGTATTGCTGTGGTTGTGGCTGTGAGTGTCCATGTCTGGGAGTGTGTCTGAGTGTGTCTTTGATTGTGTCTGTTTGTGGCTGAGTGTGAATGTGAGTTTTTACATGAGTTTGTCTATGAGTGTGGTTGTGTGTGCAGGGCTGTGAGTGTGTCTGTGATTGTGACTGCGAATGTCCATGTGTGTGTATGTGAGTGTGGCAGTGTCCGTGTCTGTGAGTTTGTCTGTGATTGTGCCTGTGCGTGGCTGTGAGCGTGACTGTAACTTTGTCTGTGAGTTTATCTGTGAGTTAGTCTGTGAGTGTTTCTGTGAGCGTAGTTGTGTATGCGTGGCTGTGAGCGTGTCTGTGATTGTGTCTGTGAGTTTCCCTGTGTGTGTCTGTGAGTGTTGCAGTGATTGTGTCTGTGTGAGTGTCTGTGTGTGTGCCTGTGAGTTGGTCTGTGAGTGTGTCTGAGAGTCTGGTTGTGTATGCGTGGCTGTGAGCGTGTCTGTGATTGTGATTGTGAGTTTCCCTGTGTGTGTCTTTGAGTGTTGCAGTGATTGTGTCTGTGTGAGTGTCTGTGTGTGTGTGTCTGAGTGTGTCTGTGAGTGTGGCTGTGTGTGTGTGTGAGTTGCTCTGAATGTGTCTGTGAGTGTGTCTGTGAGTTTGTCTGTGTAAGTGTCTGTGAGTTTGTCTGTGTGAGTGTCTGTAATTGTGTGTGTGAGTGGCTGTGAGTGTGTCTAAGAGTGTGGTAGAGAGAGTGAGGGAGAGACTCGAGACTCATGGCTCAACACGTTTATTGTGAGACTCGGTTACAGGTTAGACGTTAATCACGGGCCTGGTCCAAGGTGGAGAATCTGGTGGCGCTCTACCCCTAGGCCTCTGTTGCCGGCGATCTCTCAGAGGGATAGTTCACTGTGCAAAAAAACACCAGACAATATAACACGGAATCTGAGCTGAGGGGAACAGTTCGACTGGATGGGCTGAATGGCCTCCTCCTGTTCCTATGAATAAACAGGGAATATTTTCGTCTTTAATTGTGGATGAAATGACCACCTTTCCAGATAATGAGACAATAGTTAGAAGGAACCTGTCCGGATTTCAAAAGTAACGATCGTGTGTGACAAACCTCCACGAGTTAATTTGAGGAGGAAACAGAGAGCGTAGACTGACAATGCAGTGGATGTAGAATACATGGACTTTA
This sequence comes from Heptranchias perlo, assembly GCF_035084215.1. Classification (NCBI taxonomy): domain Eukaryota; kingdom Metazoa; phylum Chordata; class Chondrichthyes; order Hexanchiformes; family Hexanchidae; genus Heptranchias; species Heptranchias perlo. The sequence continues at coordinate 190,903 of NW_027139761.1, read as the reverse complement.
GGACAAGGTAGCTCACAGCGTATTAATAGAGAGGATTAAGGGGTATTAAGGGAATCAGGGAGATACAGATGCCGAGAGACAGCGAGAGAGAGACAGAGAGCCAGAGTGACAGAGTGAGAGACGGAGACAGCGACAGACAGAGCGAGCGACAAAGGGAGAGAGGGTGTGAGAGAAACGGAGAGGTTCAGATAGAGAGAGATGGAGGGAGAGACAAAGAGAGAGAGGGACAGTCAGAGACAGGGAGAGAGACAGGTAGAGAGACACAGTAAGACAGACACACGGGAAGATGGAGAGAGAGCAAAAGAGAAAGAGAGAGAGGGAGAGAGACTGACAGACAGACAGACAGAGAGACACAGAGGGAGAGAGAGATAGGGAGAGGGGGAGAGAGATAGAGAGAGGGTGAGATGGGGAGGGAGAGGGATAGAAAGAGAGAGAGGCAGAGAGAGAGGGGGAGTGAGAGAGACGGAGAGACTGAACGAGCGAGCGAGAGAGAGCGAGAGAAAGGGCGAGACAGAGAGAGACAGACATGGGAGAGAGCGACAAAGGAGATAGAGAGGGGAGAGAGAGGAAGTGGGAGAGGCAGAGAAGGAGTGAGAGTGCATTCTGTGGCCAGAGAGAGAGGGAGTTAGAGTGGATTCTGTGAACAGGGAGAGAGGGAGTGAGAGTGGATTCTGTGGACAGGGAGAGAGAGAGTGAGAGTGGATTCTGTGGACAGGGAGAGAGAGAGTGAGAGTGGATTCTGTGGCCAGGGTGAGAGGGAGTGAGAGTGGATTCTGCGGACATGGAGAGAGGGAGTGAGAATGGATTCTGCGGACAGGTAGAAAGGGAATGAGTAGATTTTGTGGACAGGAAGAGAGGAAGTGAGAGTGGAACCTGTGGACAGAGAGAGGGAGTGAAAGTTGATCCTGTGGACAGGGAGAGAGGAAGTGAGAGTGGATTCTGTGGACAGGGAGAGAGGGAGTGAGAGTGGATTCTGTGGACAGGGAGAGAGGAAGTGAGAGTGGATTCTGTGGACAGAGAGAGAGGGAGTGAGAGTGGATTCTGTGGACAGGGAGAGAGGAAGTGAGAGTGGATTCTGTGGACAGAGAGAGAGGGAGTGAGAGTGGATTCTGTGGACAGGGAGAGGGAGTGAGAGTGGATTCTGTGGACAGGGAGAGAGGAAGTGAGAGTGGAACCTGTGGACAGGGAGAGAGGAAGTGAGAGTGGAACCTGTGGACAGAGAGAGGGAGTGAGAGTGGATTCTGTGGACAGGGAGAGAGGGAGTGAGAGTGGAACCTGTGGACAGAGAGAGGGAGTGAGAGTGGATTCTGTGGACAGGGAGAGAGGGAGTGGGAGTGGAACCTGTGGACAGAGAGAGGGAGTGAGAGTGGATTCTGTGGACAGGGAGAGAGGGGGTGAGAGTGGATTCTGTGGACAGGGAGAGAGGAAGTGAGAGTGGAACCTGTGGACAGAGAGAGGGAGTGAGAGTGGAACCTGTGGACAGGGAGAGAGGGAGTGAGAATTGGATTCTGCGGCCAGGGAGAGAGGGAGTGAGAGTGGATTCTGAGGCAAGTGAAAATGCTCCAAATTCACTTGAGGTTTTGTCATCTCGTGACAGTGATTCGAGACACACTTTCCGTTCTGATTGGTCTGTGGTATTCAGCGATGGCCGAGTCACCTGAAAGGGAAAGGGAGAGGAGGAAGGAAATAAAATCTTGTGAATGAACAACCGGGAAAAAACAACCGAGAATAAACACGCATGGAGAGACATCTGGGAATAAACAATTGGGAAATAAAGAAAGGGATAACATTTTGGGAATGAACACCAGGAAATAAAAGCGGTGGAATAAACACCCGAGAATTAACGTGATTGAATACACATGAGGGAATAAACTCCTGGGAATATACACCCAGGGATAAATCGGGAATGAAACAGGGAGCGATCACTGGAAATAAACACATGAATTGGACAGGGAGAGGTCAATGGGAATAAACGCCCGTGAATTTGATATGGAGAGATGAAAGGAATTAAAACTCGTGAATTTGACAGGGAGTGATTGAAGGGAATAAATGACCGGGAAACAGACAGGGAGCGATAAATGGGAATAAACCCAGAGATTGAACAGGGTCAGATGGAAAGGAATAAACACCCAGGAATTGGACAGGGTGGGATGGAAGGGACTAAACACCCGGGAATTGGACACGGAGAGATAAAGTGGATTAAACACCCGAGAATTGGACAAGGAGAGATATAAGTGATTAAACACTCGGGAATTGGACAAGTAGAGATACAAGGGACTAACACCCGGGAATTGGAGAAGGAGAGATCTGAGGGATTAAACCCCTGGGGATTGGATAGAGAGAAATCGAAGGGAATAAACACCGATAACTGAAAAGGGAGAAATCGACGGGAATAAACACACGCATATTGTACAGAGAGAGATCGGATGCAACAAGCACCCGGGAATTGGACATGAAGAGATCTAAGGGAAGAAATATCCGGGAATTGGACAGGGAGAGATCGAAGGGAATAAACGCCTTAGAATTGTACAGGGAGTGATCGAAGGGATGAAACATCCAGGAATTGGACATGGAGAGTTTAAAGGGAATAAACAGCATGGGCTTGGATAAAGAGAGGTGGGAGGGAATAAACACCCAGGAATTGGACAGTGAGAGATCAAAGGGAATAAACACACGGGAATTGGACAGGGAGAGATCAAAGGGAATAAACACACGGGAATTGGACAGGGAGAGATCAAAGGGAATAAACACAGGGGAATTGGACATTGAGAGATCAAAGGGAATAAACACACGGGAATTGGACAGGGAGAGATCAAAGGGAATAAACACACTAGAATTGGACAGGGAGAGATCAAAGAGAATAAACAAACTGGAATTGGACAGGGGAGAGATCAAAGTGAATAAACACACGGGAATTGGATAGAGGAGAGATCAAAGGGAATAAACATACGGGAATTGGACAGGGAGAGATCAAAGGGAATAAACTCGCGGAAATTGGACAGTGAGAGGTATAGTGCAAGAAACACTCAAGGATTGGAGTGGGAGAGCTTGATGGGAAAAATCACCCTGGAATGGAAAGGGAGAGATCGAAGGGAGTAAATACCCTGGAATTTTGAAAGAGAGAGATGGAAGGGAATAAGGGCCGGCGAATGAAACATGAAGAGATCGAAGGGAATAAACAGCGAAGAATTGGATAGGGGGAGATAGAAGGGATTAAACACCCGGGGATTGGACAGGGAGAGTTCGAAGCGAATCAACACCGGAGGATTGGACAGGGAGAATTCGAAGGGAATAAACATCGGATATTGGACACAGGGAGACCAAAGGGAGAAAAGTGCCAGGAATTGGACAGGGAGATATCGAAGGGAATAAACACCCAGCAAGTTGATTGTGAGAGATAGAAGAGATTAAACACACGGGGATTGGACACAGGGATACCGAAGGAAGGACGCCCGAGAATTGTACAGGGAGCGGTAGAGGCGAATATTTACCCAGTGATTGGACAGGGAGAGATCAAAATGAATTAACACCCGGAAATTGGACAGGTAGAGATGGAAGGGAGAAAATACATGTGAATTGGTCAGACAGACATGGAAGGGATAAAATACCTGGGAATTGGACAGTGAAACATGGAAGGGAGAAAACACCAGGGAATTGGACAGTGAAATAACGAAGGCAATATACACAGGAATTGGACAGAGAGAAACAGTAAGGAAAAAACACCCACTAATTGGACAGGGAGAGGTCGAAGGGAATAAACACCCTGGAATTGTGCAGAGTGAGATCGAAAGGAATAAACACACGGGAAGTGGACAGAGAGAAGTGGCCGGGAATTAAAACCAGGAATTGGATAGCGATTAATGGAAGGGATTAAACACTCGGGATTGGACAGGGGGAGAATGAAGAGAAGAAACATGCCGGCATGGGCAAGGAGAGGTGGAGGGGAATGAACAACTGGGAATTGGACAGAGAGAGATCGAACGGAATAAACACCCAGGGATTGCAGAGAGAGAGCGATCGAACGGAATAAACACCCAGGGATTGCACAGAGAGCGATCGAACGAAATAAACACCAGGGGATTGCGCAGAGAGAAATCGACCGAATTGAACACCAGGGGATTGCACGGAGAGAGATCGAACTGAATAAACACACGAGGATTGGACAGGGAGAGATCGAACGTAATAAACACCAAGAGATTGGACCGAGAAAGATGGAAGGGAAAAAATACCCGAGGGTTTGACAGGGAGAGGTGTAAGTGTACTGTTTGAGGGGCCCGACCTGTTTCGTAGTAATCATAGACTTTTACATAAGCCGGCTGCAACATCTCCACCACAAAATTATGGCTGTCGTGGAAGGATAATTGTAGGAGACGTTTCGATTCCATCTGTAGAGTGAACTGGGGTAAGTACCGGAGAAAAGATCTATCTGCCCATGAACCTTACCATCCCATGGCCCTGGCCTCACTACACATCTCAACCCCACATCAAAACCCACATCTCAACTGACATCTCAAACGCACATCACAAATTACATCACAAACCCACATCACCACAACCCACATCACAACCACACATCACAACATCACATCTCACTGGCATCACGACCACAGATCCGAAACAGCACATCACAAACCCACATCACAAACCAACATCTCTTCCCCAGAAAGGTGCCGAGGCAGCAGGAGCAGTTGTGGAGGCCAAGCCCGTGCACGTCCGGTTAGGACGTGGCACAGGCCAAGGTGGAGCAGCCATATTGATATTTATTCGGAGCTACCCTCACCCCGATTCTCAGGCCTGGTTGTAAAATGGCTCTTGTATTCTGGAGTCTTCACAAGAGGCAACACCTCAACCCGAGTTGTCAGAGCTGCTTTCTCACTTCCCTAAACAAACAAAAAACGGTGCTCTCTCGACAGAGAGAGAGAGAGGGAAGGAAATGAGGGAAGGAGAGAGGGTATCTGACGAAGGAGGGAACAACAACTTGTACAATACAACGCCTTAAATGCGGAAAAACCATCCTGAAGGGCTTCAGGGTGCGGCGACGAAAAAGTTAAGCCAAGGAAGGAGATATTAGGAGGGATGACCAAAAGCTCAGTCAAAGAGATGGGTTCAAGGAGAGTGGGCTTTTTGCTCTCAAGATTGGAGGAGAGGGGAGAGGGAAGGGAAAGGATAAAGGCGAACTACATCTACCTGGAAGGAGGGAGATTGACTGACTCATTCTGATTTATCCCAACCTCGATTGCGCGGGGTTGGTTGTATCTATCAACACATCACAGGAGGTGGAAGAAGAGGTCTGCGGTTGGGGCAATTTTCTGTATTTTCTTTTGGACATTTTGCTTCACCTGGAAAAGACAAGATCTAGGAAGAGGTTGAAGAGAGGCAGGAGAAGGAAATAAGACACATTGTCTAAAGGGGGTGGGGATGGTGAATCATATTTAATAAACACCCCCATTGCCTGGCCGTTGTAATAACTAGGTTTCAAGGGATATCTGTAACAGTCGGGTAAATAGAGTTGATGCACAGATCACCCCTGATCTAATTAAATGGCGCTGCGGGTTCGAGGGGCTGAATAGTCGTCTCCTGTCCCCAATTTTCTACATTTATCAACGTGGAGCTCGAGGAAAGGTTTTTTTCATCAAGTTATCAATGCAGAAAGCGCTCAGAAAGCCCGTTAATTTCCTTCTTGCACAATTCAAAAGCACTGGACCCCGATGACAAAGAGCAAGAAAGCCGGATTTCAATCACGGGCCTCATGATTCAGTAATGATGAGTGCATTGTATGGTAACATGGCCGAGCGGTCAAAGCCGCTAGATTTATGCTGCGGGGACGTGGGTTCGAATCCCACTACTGCCAGGATTTTCCGCAATGTATGTTTTGACAAATTCAGAGAAAATCATGGTGGAGTGTGGTCCAGCGGAGGATTTCAAAGAAGCTGCATGTGCAGCAGAGAGAACCATGGACTTTGACTGCACAAAGGGAGACCATTCGGGCCATCGTGTCCGTTCCGCTTTCAAATTCTTGCAGCGGTGGGATTCCATACCATGTACCCGGAGAGATTGGAGCTTTAATCCAGGATGAGTCCCATCAAGGGGACAAGACACGTTTGCATAGGTAAGGGCCGCTCACGTTTGCATCCGTTTCAGCAGAGTGGGACAAGTGAATATGCGGTATTTATCGGTTAGTTGAGACTCAGGGAATACCATGATTGTAAGTTCGATTCCCACTTGGAACAAGCAATCGTTTTGCTTTTGAACAATTCGAACGGAGATGAAGGTACAGTTGGTGTTTTTCAAACTACATCTCCTTATTGGTGTTGCCATGAGGTTCCTCCGACCTATCGTGTTCCAATAGAAGATGAAAGATTTAAAGTAGCGTTTCAACATTACTTGTTCACAGGAGGGAGGCTGTGGTTTTGGTGCCACAGGCTTTGATTTTGATCCATCTGAAAAATGTGGGATTTAACTGGAGCTTTAAACCAGCGCCTTAGACCACTCAGACACGATACTTTCCATCCTCTACTTCAGGATCTACTGTTACAGGAATAGAATTACTGCAAGCAAGAATAGTACCTCTGAAGCACCAATGCTCGCAAGGCGGAAGAGTGTTTTATCCAGTTGGAAACCTGTATGAAAGAACATGCAGTCTGGCAGAGCTGGACGTCCAGCCGATTGAATTTTGCGCGAAGCAGATGATGAGGCTCCATCTTGAGAGTTCTTTGGACTTTAGTGTAACAGCTCCGGGGGTCAGAATGGCCGAACGGGTGGATGGTGCTGAGTTCAGGTCGCAAATTTCACTGGAGGTGCGGGTTTCAAACCTTTCAATACTTTCTCCCTCATGTGCTTATCTCGCTTCCTCTTCAATGCATCCATACGATTGGCCTCAGTTATTTCTTGTCGTAGCGAGTTCCACATTCAAACCAATCCCTCAGTAAAGAGGTTTCTGTTCAATTCCCTATTGGAATTATTGGCGACTATACTTTCTGTACATTTTCATTATCCTGCAGAATATTCGATACTGTTCTCAACATCTTCTACTACCGTTAATATTGGAGGGGTTTAGACGATTGTAATGGTCACTGCGATTATTTCCGATTTCATTAATTTGATGCAAATTGAACAATACTAAACTGGCGAAACATTCCCTGCCGATATTAAACACACCTTGAGTTTCAATCGTAACGTGTCTGACAACAACTTATAAAGCGAAGTATTTGAAACACGTTGGGGTCACAGTTTCTTTTTGCACAGAACAAAACCTAAATCATTTAAGATGGCATTTTTTTTACTGCATCAAAATAAACAATATCTTGTTGTCAGGTTTGGCTGCTTCGTTCTTCAGTGTCAAAGGGAGAATTGTCTGATCTCCTCATTTATTTCACGTAAGAAACAAACACAAACACAAACACATGCATTAGATCAGAATCAACTCACAGATGGACTCACAATGAAAATTACAGCGAGAGACACAGACAGCATCGGGAAACACAGAGAAACAGACAAAAGAAATGGATGAGTGCAAAATGGCCCCACACTCCTCAAACTCACCGTCTGTGCTCAAAGGAAGCTGACAGATATCAGTGAGAAGATGTAATACTGTACCAACGTGACTTGGCGCCGTGGCTTAGCTAGTCAAAGCGCTTGTCTCGTTAACAGGAGATCCTGGGTTCGATTCCCAGCGGTACCTTTTTGTTTCCTTAGTGATATTTACTACTTTGTGAATTTGAGCAACAAAATATCACAGGGCACATTTGATGTCCAGATCACCCATGATCAAATTGAAGAGCGCAGCAGGTTCGAGGAGCTGAATTGTATTCTCCTGTCCCGATGTTCCCATACTGCTCAACGCGGGGCTGTACGACAAGTAAAAAAAAATCATCAGACTGACTCCAGATTGAAGATCGGGTGTTCAGAAGGAAGTTTCCTCAGATTGTTGGACAAATTGACGCAATGAAGCAAAACCAATTGCTCCTTCCCTGCCAGAAGAGGCAACAAATGTTGTCAGTGGGCCCGGTTATCGCAGTCGTTCGAGCATGTGACTCTTGATTTCAGGGTCGAGGGTTCGAGCCCCACGTTGGGTGGTTCACATTTTATTGCTCACAAAGGGTTCCAGGTGCAACCTCTTATCTTCAATTCATGAAATCCAGTTTTATAAACGGATACAACAATGAGCTGTGTGTAAGAAAACGGTGAGCACTGGCAATCATCCAGTCCCGTCCCGATTCGACCTTTTGATTCCCTGCACGTGGGACACGGCAGATTATCTGTTCAATTCGGATTCATTTTTTGCTGTTATTAAATATTAAGTAATATAATGTTTAGAAGATGATAACTCTGGATCCATGAGCCTCTCTGATCCCTCCAGACCGCCCCTTACCCCCTTTAATTCTCCCTGAGCTCATTGTCTTCTCCGATACGTTCTGTAACTTACCTTCTCCGATCCCCTCAGAGAGTCCCTGATCCCCTTTGATACCTTTTCAGCGTCCTTTACGTTCTCTGATACACTGAGTGCCCCTTATTGACTAATATGCACGGAGACCCCTTACATTATCTGACACCCTCTGACAATCCGATCCCCTATCTCAGATCCCCTTGCCCGACCGGATCACCACGAAGAAGCCATTAAACTCCCTGATACCTTCTCAGAAGATTTACAGGTTTATTGTACAATCTCGGGTTTCGGCAGCTCTCTCTGTTGGGAGAATCCAGAATGAGGGGGCTTAATCTGAAACGTAGAGCAAAACCATTCATCTGATAAATCAGGAAGCACTTTATCACAGAAAGTGTCTTAGAAATCTGGAACTCTTTTCAACAAAAGGCTGAAGATGTTGGGTCAATTCACATATTGAAGACTGACATCGATGGATTTTTCCACGAAAGTGTATCAAGGGATATGTGTCACAGTCGGGTTAATAGAGTTGGTACACAGATAACCCCTGATCTAATTCAATAGCGCAGCAGGTTCGAGGGGCTGAATAGTCTTCTCCTGTCCTCAATTTTCTATGTTTATCAACGTGGAGCTCGATGACAAGTTTTTTGATCAAGTGTTAAATGCAGGAAGGGCTCAGAAAGCCCTTTAATTTCCTTCCTGCACAATTCAAAAGCACTGGACCCAGATGATAAAGAGCAAGAAAGCCTGATTTCAATCACTAGCCTCATGTTTCAGTAATGATGAGCTTTGTTCGTGGCAGCATGGCCGAGCGGTCTAAGGCGCTGGATTTAGGCTCCAGTCTCTGCGGAGACGTGGGTTCGAATCCCACTGCTGTCAGGGTTAGTCGCAATGTTTGTTTTGACGTATTCACAGAAAATCATGGTGGAGTGTGGTCCAGCGGAGAATGCAAAAGAAGCGAAAAGTGCAGCAATGAGAATCATGGACAGTTGCTGCACAAAGGTGGACCATTCGGCCCATCGTGTCCGTGCCGCTTTCAAATGATTGCAGCGTTGCGATTCTATATCATGTACCCAGAGAGACTTTAGCTCTAATCCAGGATTCGTTTCATCAAGGGGACAAGACACGTTTTCATAGGTAAGTGCGGCTCATGTCCGCATCTTTTCCAGCAGAGTGGGACATGGAAATACGCGGTATTTGTATGTCAGTAAAGGTTCGGGGAATGCCGAGATTGTGAGTTCGATTCCCACTTGGAACAAACAATCGTTTTGCTTGTGAACAATTCGAACGGAGTTGAAGGAACAATTGGTCTTCTTCCAACGACATCTCCTTATTGGTGTTGCCATGTGGTTCCTCCGGCCTATCGTGTTCCAATAGCAGATGAGAGGTTAAAAGCAGCGCTTCAGCATTACTTGTTTACAGGAGGGAGGCTGTGGTTTTGGAGCCATAGGCTATGATTTTGATCCATCTACAAAATGTGGGATTTATCTGGAGCTTTAAAACAGCGCCTGAGACGACTCAGACACGATACTTTCCACCCTGCACTTCAGGATCTACTGTTACAGGAATAGAAATACTACAAGCAAGAATAGTACATCTGAAGCACCAATGCTCGCACGGCAGAAGAGTGTTTTGTCCAGTTGGAAACCTGTATGAAAGAACATGCAGCCTGGCAGAGCTGGACGTCCAGCAGATTGAATTTTGTGTGAAGCAGATGATGAGGCTCCTTTTTGCGTGTTCTCTGGGCTTCAGTGTAACAGCTCCAGGGATCAGAATGGCCTACAGGGTGTAAGGTGCTGAGCTCATGTCGCAATCTTCCCTGCAGGCGTGGGTTCCAATCCCAACAATTGAATGATTCTAATAAAGTTGCATGAGTCGCCAGCATAGGGACTTGCACTGATTGAAATGCGAGAAGCCCAGTGTCCAAGTCCCGCATAAAGCGGACAGTTTTAATCAAAAATCTCCAATTCATAAAAAAACATTGAAGAAGACAGAAATATTTCTAATTAATAACTGCCACGAAATCCGATTTACGCTGAAATATTATTCATGTTTCCAATTAACTGCAACAAGCTTGTGCATCAACATATAAACGGGATTTTTTAACCAAACGCAGCCGAACGAATTCTAGCCGTTTTTTGAATCCTGTTCTTCACAGGGAGAGGATTCAAATTCAAAGCAGAAACTTAGATTGTTGAGAGAATGCTCTGCAATCAAGGCGACAACCTGAGCGAGGAAAACCGCAGTGAGTGTCGAGTACAACGGCCTAACCTCCCGCCCAATATTTCTGCAGTCGGCGGGAAGGAAGTAGTGACTGTGGCTCTCAGCGTCACGTGGGAGCAGAACACCAAAAAATATTCATCGAGTTTCATCGAAACAAGAACACAGAAGCAGGCCATTCGGCCCAACTGGTGTCTGCCGGCGTTTATGCTCCACACGAGCCTCCTCCCTCCCTACTTCATCTAAACATATCAGGATACCCCTCTATTCCTGTCTCCCTCATGGGCTTATCTGGCTTCCTCTTCAATGCATCAATATTATTTTCTTCATCTATTCCTTTTCTGAGCACGTCCCACATTCTAACCACTCTCTGGGTAAAGAGGTTTCTGTTGAATTCCCTATTGGAATTATTGGCGACTATTCCTTCTGTTTATATTCATTATCCTGCAGAATATTCGATACTGTTCTCAACATCTTCTGTTACCTTTAATATTAGAATGGTTTAGACTGTTGTAATGGTCGCTGCGATTATTTCCGATTTCATTCATTTAACGCAAATTAAATAATACGAAACTAGCGAAACATGCCCTGTCGAAATTAAACACACCTTGAGTTGCAAACGTAACGTTTCTGGCAACAACTTACAGGTTCTAAATATCTTCGGGTCACAGTTTCTTTTTGCACATAACTGAACCGAAATCATTCAAGGTGTCATATTTCATTTACTGCTACAAAACAAACAATATCTTGCGATTAAGTTTGGTTTCTTAGTTCCTCAGTCTTAAATTCCCCATTTCCAACAACGTTCACCTGAGGAAAGAGGAAGCCTCCGAAAGCTTGTGAATTTAAAATAAAATTGCTGGACTATAACTTGGTGTTGTAAAATGTTTTACAAGTCTTAAAGGGAGCACTGTTTGATCTCCTCATTTATTTCACGTAAGAAACAAACACAAACACAAACACAAACACATGCATTAGATCAGAATCAACTCACAGATGGACTCACAAAGAAAAACACAGCGAGAGACACAGACAGTATCGGGAAACACAGAGAAATCGACAAAAGAAATGGATGACTTCAAAATGGACCCGCATTCCTCAAATTAACCTTCTCTGCTCTTCGGCAGCTCACAGGTATCAGTCCGAAGATGTGTTTGTTTAGCAACGTGGTTCTGCGCCGTGGTTCAGCTGGTCAAAGCGCTTGTTTTTTCAACAGGCGATCGTGCGTTCGACTCCCAGTCGTGTCTTTTTGTTTCCTGAGTGATATTTCGCACTTTGTGAATTTCAGCAACAAAATATCACTGCTCAGTATTTGTATCGGTTGAGAAGCCAACAAGGAAAGGATTCCAGAATTGCAGTGCGGAAGTCCTCTTTCGTTCTGCAGACAGGCCTCTCACAGAAAGTGTCCTGAATACATTTCGCGGTTACTGTTCTGGAGGGCTGATTTTACAAGATTCTTTACTTTCAAACAGCAACCCACCTCCCACCCAAAGATGCGATGCCAAACTGGTATGAGAGCAAGTTTCGGTGTTCAGCTTTTGTCCGCAATGTGCAATTCGGAGAAACTCATTTATAGCACATCTTAGTATCAATGATAATGTCGGGCACAAGACATTTGGGTTGGATCCGTCTCTTGCAATAATTACAAAGGATAATAGATTACAAAGTAAAAAGCCAATCCAATCTCTCAATCTCTCCGTCACATTCTCGGTGAGTGGACGTAAACCAGTAGAAGAAGCGATAACAAAGAACTGAGTAGTTTAGTTTGTTTCATTTTCCTTCAGGCAAGGACAGATGAAGAGAATGATCGCTGTTTCCTGCTAAACAAGTAACTGGAATGAGCATTGTATCTGGTTCCCACGGTACCATCCACGTGTATATCTGATATTTACACAGACACCTTCCTTCCTTACTAATTGTAGGAAACGTTTGGTACGGTTCGATCACACTTCAGAAGGACAGAAACACGAAAAATATAGCCACCGCCTGGTGACATCTTCTAGATGAGAGAAGTTTTAGGTTTGTGGAACCATAGAATCATAGAATTTTACAGCACAGAAGGAGGCCTTTCGGCACGTCGTGCCTGTGCCGGCTCTTCGAAAGTTCAGTCCAGTTTAGTCCCACTTTACCCCGATAGCTCTGCAATTTAGTCCTCTTCACATAAATGTTCAATTCCCGTTTGAAAGATCATGTGCAATCTGCTTCCACCGCCCTATCAGGTGGTGCATCCCATCTCTTAAGAACCCTCTGTGTGGAAAGAAATTCTCCTCAATTCCCCTTTTGACAACTATTTTCAATCTAAGACCTCTGGTTACCGGCCCGCTTGCCAGAGGAAACAGTCTCGCCCTCCTTGCTCTATCACAACCCCTCATGATATTGAATGCCTCTATTAGGTCTCCACTTAACCTTCTCTGCTCTAAGGAGAACAATCGCAGCTTCTCCGATCTCTCCACATAACTGAAGTCCCTCATCCCTGGTATCATCCTGGTAAACTGCCTTTGCACCGTCTCCAAAGCATTTTCATCCTTCCTCAATGGTGGTGCCTAGAATTGAACAACGTACTCCAGCTGAGGCCTAACGAGTAATTGGTAAAGGTTTAGCCTTGACTTTCTTCGTTGGACTATAACCGGGTGTTGTGCATCTCCTTACATTTGTCCACCCCAGTCCATCACCGGCATCTCCACATCGTGGCCACTATCGACACCACAAACTGCCGGCTAAAAGTGGAGAGAATCTCCAAGAAGATCACGCATAAGTTTCTACAGAGCTGAAAGAAAGCAGACAAGATCCCGAAAGGACTACAGATCACGAACCCACTCAAGTCGATATACAACACAGACTACGCTGAGAGAATCTGCCTTTGGACCTCTCGCACACACCGCAACCATCTCAATGGACTCTCTGAGGGTATCGGAGAAGGTAAGAGACAGAGCGTATCAGCGATGATAAGGAGCACATGGAGAATCAAATAGGGTAAGGGGGGATCAGGAGGTATCAGAGGCGAATTGTTCCAGAGTTGGCATCTCCTAAATATTACATTTTCTGACCTTCAACATTTTTAATAACAGCAAAAAATGAATCAGATTGAACCGATAACCTGTCCGTGTCCCATGTGGAGGGAACGAGAAGGTAGAATCGGGAGGGAGTGGAAAATTGGCAACCCTCACGGTTTCCTTTCACACAGCTCAGGGTTGTGTCTGGTTGGAATCTGGAGATAAGAGGTTGCACTTTGAAACTTTTATCACCAAGTGTGAAAAGTAGAACACAAATCGCCCAACGTGGGGCTCGAGCCCACGACCCTGAGATGAAGAATATCATGCTTTCCCGACTGAGCGAGCCGGACCGATTGCCAAAACTCTTCCCATCCTATTATTGCAGAGAGACAGCTGTTGGCTTTGCTGCAGGAGTTCAGTTCGTTCCACAATCTCAGGGTATCTACTTCTGAACACCCGTTTTTTTCATTCTGGAGTTAGTCTGATGTCTTTTAACATTCGTGCAGCCCCGCGCTGAGCAGTATAGGAATATCAGGACAAGGGAAGGCCATTCAGCCCCTCGAACCTGCTGCCCCATTCAATTAGATCATGAGTTGATCTGCAATTCATCTCTGTTTCTCCGCCTTGGAATCATATTCCTTGGTACCCGAACCGAAAAACGATCTATCACTATCAGACTTCAAATTATGAATTGAGCCACAATCCACATCCTTTGGGATGAGAGAGTTCCAGCTTTCGGCCGTATTTTGTATGCGAAAGTGATTCCTGATTTCTTGCATGATTATTCCAGCTCCAATTTCATTTTGGATTCGGCCAACAGAGAGAGAGAAAAAGGCCGTCTTAACCGGAGATTGATCCTTTAAAGATCTCTCACAAATCAACTGAAACCAGTCGGAATGCGAATACCATTTCACTTTTCCAAAATAAAGGGAGTGACATTCATTGTGGAAACAGTCTGATGTCGCTCACTGCAGAAATATCCATGTCAGTGTGATTCAGACTGAAGGAGCTCGCCTGCAACCTTCGAACCTTCTCTGTCAAGAAGTATTCCGACTTCGTTCAAGCCAATCTCGTTTTTTTTGGATATTTTTCAGATGCCTGTTATCCAACCGCAGAATAAATGGTGGAAAATCAGACGCACTCAGCTGGCAATGTTTGCGGTACATTTTCTGCCAGACAAGACACACATTCGAACACAAGAAATGCGAGACAATGAATGTGAAGGTAAAAGGTTGCTTTTGCGTCCTCTAGTGGGTTCAAACCACCAACTTTTCAGTTAGCAGCAGAACGCGCGAACCAATTGCGCCACAGAAATAGAGCTTACAAATGTTCAAGGACTAATTCATCGAGCTGACGCTTCAGGTTGCCGCACTCAATGTAACAGCTTTCTTCCAATCAGTTTACTTTTCCAAAATAAAGGGTGTGCAGCTTGCACGATTGAACATCTGTGCTGTATTATTTCTGAAAATTAAACTCACCTTGCCATTAAACACCTGTCTGTTGAAAGACTCAGTCCGCTCGTGGAAGAGAGGATTGATTTTTGAGCTGTGATTCGCCATTCTCTGTTCCAGTAATATTCAGGTTTGCTGAAAATGAGATGAGATGAAATGAGCAGGACAATCCAGCAGGTCTGTGACACTACACGGTGTCTACAAAGTTGTCTCTTGCACTTACAGTGAAGTGGACGACAATTTTCACTCTTAAACCAGTAATTATTATGTTAAGAAAAAATGTGGCCGAGTAAGACTCGATTTCGGCGCGATGACAAGGGCCGGAGTAAAGTTCAGTTAATGCGATTGCCGAGTGGCGAGAGGGTGGATTTGGAACTCTTGTGCGGCTGCGCTGCACATTGTCCAGATCTGTTTGGAGCGATATTCCCTTCAATTCATCACTTACAGGGACAGTTTGATTCTAAGTTTCTTTTCCCCGGTGGTTGCTGAGATTTCAAAAATAAACGCGACCCGTGCTTAACCCAAACTCGTCACTTACACGTTGATAGATACAAGGCCGTCACACTCTTCACTTCAGTGAGATGAAAGCGGAGAGCGATTTCACGGTCGAATGCAATGGCGAAAAAAACTCATTCAATGAAAGTGCAGGTCATTGAGGGGCCTTTAAAGTCCTGATTGTTTGCACTGAACTTCTTCCCAAAGCGTTTGAGATTCAGGGGGAGTGATTTAGGGACTTCTTTTCCCGCTTTGCAAAAGTTTCAACCGCAGGTCAAGATCAAAAGTCGAGGGCAGAATGAGACGCCTTCCTGAAATTTTGAGAACTCGGGAAGCAGACTTTAGAGCAAGGTTCTGTTTATTGTGAAAAAGCAAATAAAACATTCATTCCGGAACGAGCGAGAATCCTATCAGCTCTAAAAGCAACGGTTACCCGTGATTTGTGCAAGCAGCCTTCTGGTGACGCAATAAGTAATGTAGCAATAAGCAGGAAGTTGAAAAGTGGGAATTGATAGATTAAGCGAGTGGGCAAAACTGCGGCAAATAGAGTTCAATGTGTGGGAGGGCGAGGTCATCCACTTTAAATATGAGAAAGATAAATCAGAGTATTTTCTAAATGGTGAGAATCCAGAAACTGTGGAGGAGCAGAGAGATTTCGGGACCCATGTACAGAAACCGCTACCAGCCAGCGTACAGGTAAAAAATTAATTAAACAGACGAATGTGCCATTAGTCGGGCCGGTTTGCTCATTTGCATATAGTATACCGTAATGTCTTGATCACGGATTCGATTCTTGTAATTTAATTTATTTATTTCGGATTTTTGTAACTTTTAAAATGGAAGCTTCACACAAAAAACAACAGACAAATTCAAGGGGACAGTTTTTTGAATAACATCCATTGTAACTTTGCCCCGGGGCCGGAGAAACACGTCTTTTTTTTTTTTGCCTTTCTCCGGTTTGCAGATAAACGTTTAACTCGCGGCCTTTTCCCATTAATGATCAGCAGCAGCAACAGACAGACTGAGCGGGTCTGACCGCCCCGAGATGTGGAAAAGGCATCAATTTCGAACAAATGCATCAAATCAAAAAGTCACCCAGCACCGAGAGAGAAAAAACCAAGAGAAAAAGGCAGAATGTCACAGAGAAATAAAAGCCAAATACAGACGATATGAATATTTCCCATCCTTGATGCCTTTCTATTCCCTCCACAATTCTTCAGTGGCGGGTGTCAAATTTTGCTGTAAATAAGTGCGAGAATCGAATCAAGGAAGAAGAAACGAAACAACCATAAACTGCCGAAACTCGGGATTGAACCAAGGAACTTCAGATCTTTCGTCCAACGCTCTCCTAACTGAAATATTTCGACGACACATCCAACCTTTGCTTTGTGTCATTGTCGTGGAAGAAAATATAACCCCAGGAGGAATTGCCCCTCCTGTTCATTCCACAATTCATTTTTAAACATCGAACTGATATATACACACCCACAGTTCATATTTTAACATCGCACTCATATATACTGACCCAAAGTGCAGGTATAAATGTCGAACTCAAATATACACACCCACAGTTCATATCTAAGCATCGCTGTCATACATAAACTCCCAAAGTTTATAAATCGATAGCGCACTAATAGATCCACACCCAGTTTAACGGCCGTCGATCGGGACCGACTGCCAATAGAGCAATCAGGGTGGGAGCGGCGGCAGCAACAGCGACCGAACAAACTCTGGATCTCATCCTTTACACAGACCGGGAGTTTCACCTGTGAAGTTACACCGTACTTTGATAGCAGGGACGGTAATGGGAACTGACAAGGCATCAGTGGGTCTAATGGCTTCTTGGTGGCGATCCATTGGGGCAAGGGCATCTCAGAGAGGGGAAGAGACAGTCAGAGGGCATCAGAGAGTGTTACGGGGTTCAGAGAGGGGAGCGGGCAGTCAGAGGGTGTCAGAGAGTTTATTGAGATCTCGCAGAGAAGAAAGACTGCCAGAGGGTATCAGAGAGTGTAAGGACGCTCAGGGCGTATCAGGGGGTGAGGGGCACTCAGCGTGTATCAGAGAGTGTAAAGGGCGCTGACAAGGTTCAAAGAGGATAATGGACTCTCTGAGGGTATCAGAGAAGATAAGGAGCTCAGGGAGAATCAAAGAGGGTAACGTGGGCTCAGGAGGTATCAGAGAGGCGAATGGATCCAGAGTTGGCATCTTCTAAATATTACACTTCCTAACCATCAACATTTTTAATAACAGCATAAATGAAGCCGATTGAAACGGTATCGGCCTTGTCCCATGTGGAGGGAATGAGAAGATAGTATCGGGAGGGGCTGGATATTTGGCAACGCTCACGGTTTCCTTTCACACAGCTCAGTGTTGTGTCTGTTGATATAACTGGATTTCTTGAACTGGAGATAAGAGGTTGCACTTTGAACCTTTCATCACCCATTGTGAAAAAAAGAACACAAAACGCCCAATGTGTGGTTTAAACCCACGACCCTGAGATTAGGAATTTCGTGCTTTACCGACTGAGCGAGCCGGGCCAGCGGCAGGGCTCCTTCTCATCCTATTATTGCAGAGAGGCAGGTGGTGACGTTGCTGTAGGGGTTCAGTTTGTCCGACAATCCCAAGGTGGGTGAATCTCAACACCCGATTTTCATTCTCGAGTCAGTCTGATGCCTTTTACCAGTCGTCCAGATCCGCGTTGAGCAGGAGAGGAAAATCGGGACAGGAGAAGACCATTCAGCCCCTCGAACCTGCTGTGTCATTCAATTAGATCATGAGGTGACCATTAATTCATCAATGTTTCCCCGCCTTGTCTCATATCCCTTGGTAACCGAAACGGAAAAAGATCTATCAATATCAGATTTGAAAATTTGAATTGAGCCTCAATCCATATCCTTTGGGATGAGAGAGTTCCAGCTTTCGGCCGTATTTTGTTTGCTAAAGTGATTCCTGATTTCTTGCCTGATTAGTCCAGCTCCAATTTTATTTTGGATTCGGCCAACAGAGAGAGAGAGAAAAAGGCCGCCTTAACCTGCGATTGATCATTTAACGATCTCTAACAAATCAACTGAAAACTGTCGGAATGTGAATACCATTTCACTTTTCCAAAATAAAGGGAGTGACATTCATTGTGGAAACAGTCTGATGTCGCTCACTGCAGAAATATCCATGTCAGTGTGATTCAGTCTGAAGGAGCTCGCCTGCAACCTTCGAACATTCTCTGTCAAGAAGTATTCCGACTTCGTTGAAGCTAATCTCGTTTTTTTTGGATATTTTTCCGATGCCTGTGATCCAACCGCAGAATAAATGGTGGAAAATCAGACGCAATACAGCTGGCAATGTTTGGGGTACATTTTCTGGCAGACGAGACACACATTCGAACCGAAGAAATGCGAAACAATGAATGTTAACGTAAAATTTCGCTTCAGCGTCCCCGGGTGGGTTCAAACCACCAACTTTTCAGTTAGCAGCCGAACGCGCGAACCAATTGCGCCACAGAAACAGAACTTGCAAATGTTCAAGGACTAATTCATCGAGCTGACGCTTCAGGTTGCCGCACTCAATGTAACAGCTTTCTTCCAATCAGTTTACTTTTCCAAAATAAAATGTGTGCAGCTTGCACGAGTCAAAATCTGTGCTGTATTATTTCTGAAAATTAAACTCACCTTGCCATTAAACACTTGTATGTTGAAAGACTCAGTCCGCTCGTGGAAGAGAGGATTGATTTTTGAGCTGTGATTCGCCAATCTCTGTTCCAGTAATATTCAGGTTTGCTGAAAATGAGTTGAGATGAAATGAGCAGGACAAACCAGCAGGTCTGTGACACTACACGGTGTCTACAAAGTTGTCTCTTGCACTTACAGTGAAGTGGACGACAATTTTCACTCTTCAACCAGGAATTATTATTTTCAGAAAAAATGTGGCCGAGAAAGACTCGATTTCAGCGCGGTGACACGGGCCGGAGCAAAGTTCAGTTAATGCGATTGCCGAGTGGCGAGAGGTTGGATTTGGAACTCCTGTGCGGCTGCGCTGCACATTGTCCAGATCTGTTTGGAACGATATTCCCTTCAATTCATCAGTTACAGGGACAGTTTGATTCTAAGTTTCTTTTCCCCGGTGCTTGGTGTGATTTCAGAAATAAACGCGACCCGTGCTTAACCCAAACTCGTCACTAACACGTTGACCGATACAAGGCGGCCACACTCTGCACTTCAGTGAGATGAAAGCCGACAGCGATTTCACGTCGATTCCAATGGCGAAAAAAAGTCATTCAATGAAAGTGCAGGTCATTGAGGTGCCTTTAAATTCCTGATTGTTTACACAGAACTTCTTCCCAACGCGTTTGAGATACACGTGGGGCGATTTGGGGACTTCTTCTCCCTCTTTGCAAAAGTTTCATCCGCAGCACAAGATCAAAAGTCGAGGGCAAAATGAAACGATTTGCTGAAATTTGAGAACCAGAGAACCAGAATTTAGAGCAAGGTTCTGTTCATTGAGAAAAAGCAGATGAAACATTCATTCCGGAACGATGCAGAATCCTCTCAGCTCTAAAGGCAACGGTTAACCCGTGTTTTGAACACGCAGCCTTCTGGTGACGCAGGAAGAAACGCAGATGGTAGCAGGAAATTGAAAAGTGGGAATTGATAGATTAAGTGTGTGGACAAAACTGTGGCAAATAGAGTTCAATGTGGGGGAGACCGAGGTCATACACTTTAAATCTAAGAAAGATAAATCAGAGTATTTTCTAAATGGTGAGAAACTCGGTGCTGTGGAGGAGCAGAGAGATTTAGGGGTCCAAGTACAGAAATCGCTGCAGGTACAAAAATTAATTAAACAGCCTAATGTGCCGTTGGTACGGACGGTGAACTCGTTTGCAAAGAGTATACTGTAACATAATGATCACGGACACGATTCTTGTAATTTACTTTATTTATTTCGCGTTTTTGTAACTTTTGAAATCGAAGCTTTAAAAAGAAAATCCACAGAAAAATTCACGGGGACCGTTTTTGAATTACATCCGTTGTAACTTTGCCCCTGGGCAGGATAAACACGTCTTTCTTTTGATTTGTCTTTCTCCAATTTGCAGTTAAACGTTTAACTCGCGGCCTGTTCCCATTAATGATCATCAGCAGCAACAGACAGACAGAGCGGGTCTGACCGCCCCGAGATGTGGAAAATGGAACAGTTTCGGACAAATCAAATAGTCACCTGGCACCGAGAGAGACAAAACCAAGAGAAAAAGGCAGAAGGTAACAGTGAAATAACAGCCAAATACAAACGATATAAATAATTCCCATCCTTGATGTCTCTCTATTCAATCCCCAATCCTTCAGTGGCGGGAATTAAATTTCACTGCAAATAAATCCGAGAATCGAAGCAAGGAAGAAGAAAGCAAACAAACAAAAACTGCCGAAACTCGGGATTGAACCAAGGACCTTCAGATCTTCAGTCTAACGCTCTCCCAACTGAGCTATTTCGGCTGTATACCCAACGATTACTTTGTGTTATTGTCGTGGAAGAAAATATAACCCCAGGAGGAATTGCCCCTCCTGTTCATTGCAAAATTCATATATAAACATCGTACTCGTAGAGATACACCCACAGTTCATATATAAACATCGCTGTCATACGTAAACTACCAAAGTTTATAAATCAACAGCGCACTCATACATCCACACCCAGTTTGTGGGAGGAAGATCGGTACCGACCGCCGATCGAGCTCTCAGAGGCGGAAGCAGCAGCGACCAATCAAACTCTTGATCTCATCCTGAACACAGACCGGTCGATCCACCTGTGAAGTTACACCGCACTTTGATAGCAGGGACGGTAATTGCTTCTGAGAAGGCCTCAGGGCGTCTAATCACTTCTTATTGGCGATCCATTGTGGCAAGGGCATCTCAGAGAGGGGAATGTACTATCAGAGGGCATCAGAGAGTGTAAGGGGGCTCAAAGAGGAGAGCGGGCAGTCAGATGGCATCAGAGAGTGTTTTAAGATCTGAGAGAGGGGAAGGACTGCCGAGTATGGGAGAGTGTAAGGCGGCTCAGGGCGCATCTGTGTAAGGGGCAATCAATAGGTATCAGAGCAGGTGAATGGCGCTGACACGGTTCAAAGTGGATTATGGAATCTCTGAGGGTATCGGAGAAGGGAAGAGACAGAGCGTATCAGCGATGATAAGGAGCACAGGGAGAATCAAATCGGGTTCGGGGGGATCAGGAGGTATCAGAGAGGCGAATTGTTCCAGCGTTGGCATCTCCTAAATATTACATTTTCTGACCTTCAACATTTTTAATAACAACAAAAAGTGAATCCAATTGAACCGATAACCTGTCCGTGTCCCATGTGGAGGGAACGAGAAGGTAGAATCGGGAGGGAGTGGATATTTGGCAACGCTCACGGTTTCCTTTCACACAGCGCAGGGTTGTGCCTGTTTCGAATCTGGAGACAAGAGGTTGCACTTTAAAAATTTTATCACCGAGTGTGAAAAGTAGAACACAAATCGCCCAACGTGGGGCTCGAACCCACGACCCTGAGATTAAGAGTCTCATGCTCTACCGACTGAGCTAGCCGGGCCGACTACTGAATTTCTTCCATTCTTATTATTGCAGAGAGACAACTGTTGGCTTTGCTTCAGGATTTCAGTTCGTTCCACAATCTCAGGGTATCGACTTCTGAACACCCGTTTTTTTCATTCTGGAGTTAGTCTGATGTCTTTTACCATTCGTCCAGCCCCGCGCTGAGCAGTATAGGAACATCGGGACAAGAGAAGGCCATTCAGCCCCTCGAACCTGCTGCCCCATTCAATTCGATCATGAGTTGATCTGCAATTCATCTCTGTTTCTCCGTCTTGGCCTGATATTCCTTGGTACCCGAATCGAAAAACGATCTATCAATATCAGACTTCAAATTATGAATTGAACCACAATCCACATCCTTTGGGATGAGAGAGTTCCAGCTTTCGACCGTATTTTGTTTGCTAAAGTGATTCCTGATTTCTTGCATGATTAGTCCAGCTCCAATTTCATTTTGGATTCGGCCAACAGAGAGAGAGATAAAGGCCGTCTTCACCGGAGATTGATCCTTTAGCGATCTCTCACAAATCAACTGAAACCAGTCGGAATGTGAATACCATTTCACTTTTCCAAAATAAAGGGAGTGACATTCATTGTGGAAACAGTCTGATGTCGCTCACTGCAGAAATATCCATGTCAGTGTGAAGGTGCTCGCTTGCAACCTTCGAACCTTCTCTGTCAAGAAGTATTCCGACTTCGTTCAAGCCAACCTCGTTTTTTTGGATATTTTTCATATGCCTGTTATCCAACCGCAGAATAAATGGTGGAAAATCAGACGCACTCAGCTGGCAATGCTTGCGGTACATTTTCTGGCAGACAAGACACACATTCGAACCCAAGAATTTGCGAGACAATGAATGTTAAGGTAAAAGGTTGCCTTCGTGTCCTCTAACGACCAACTTTACAGTTCGCAGCGAATCGCGCTAACCAATTGCGCCACAGAAACAGAACTTGCAAATGTTCAAGGACTAATTCATCGAGCTGACGCTTCAGGTTGCCGCACTCAATGTAACAGCTTTCTTCCAATCAGTTTACTTTTCCAAAATAAAATGTGTGCAGCTTGCACGAGTGAAAATCTGTGCTGTATTATTTCTGAAAATTAAACTCACCTTGCCATTAAACACCAGTATGTTGAAAGACTCAGTCCGCTCGTGGAAGAGAGGATTGATTTTTGAGCTGTGATTCGCCATTCTCTGTTCCAGTAATATTCAGGTTTGCGGAAAATGAGATGAGATGAAATGAACAGGACAAACCAGCAAGGCTGTGACACTACACGGTGTCGACAAAGTTGTCTCTTGCACTTACAGTGAAGTGGACGACAATTTTCACTCTTAAACCAGTAATTATTATGTTAAGAAAAAATGTGGCCGTGAAAGACTCGATTTCAGCGCGGTGACACGGGCCAGAGTAAAGTTCAGTTCATGCGATTGCCGAGTGGCGAGAGGGTGGATTTGGAACTCCTGTGCGGCTGCGCTGCACATTGTCCAGATCTGTTTGGAGCGATGTTCCCTTCAATTCATCACTTACAGGGACAGTTTGATTCTAAGTTTCTTTTTCCCGGTGCTTGGTGAGATTTCAGAAATAAACGCGACCCGTGCTTAACCCAAACTCGTCACTAACACGTTGACCGATACAAGGCGGCCACACTCTGCACTTCAGTGAGATGAAAGCCGACAGCGATTTCTCGTCGATTCCAACGGCGAAAAAAAGTCATTCAATGAAAGTGCAGGTCATTGAGGTGCCTTTAAATTCCTGATTGTTTACACAGAACTTCTTCCCAAAGCGTTTGAGATACACGTGGGGCGATTTGGGGACTTCTTCTCCCTCTTTGCAAAAGTTTCATCCGCAGCACAAGGTCAAAAGTCGAGGGCAAAATGAAACGATTTGCTCAAATTTGAGATCCAGAGAAACAGAATTTAGAGCAAGGTTCTGTTTATTGAGAAAAAGCAGATGAAACATTCATTCCGGAACGATACAGAATCCTATCAGCTCTAAAGGCAACGGTTACCCCGTGTTTTGAACACGCAGCCTTCTGGTGACGCAGGAAGTAATGCAGATGGTAGCAGGAAATTGAAAAGTGGGAATTGATAGATTAAGTGTGTGGATAAAACTGTGGCAAATAGTGTTCAATGTGGGGGAGACCGAGGTCATACACTTTAAATCGAAGAAAGATAAATCAGAGAATTTTCTAAATGGTGAGAAACTCGGTGCTGTGGAGGAGCAGAGAGATTTAGGGGTCCAAGTACAGAAATCGCTGCAGGTACAAAAATTAATTAAACAGCCTAATGTGCCGTTGGTGCGGCCGGTGAACTCGTTTGCAAAGAGTATACCGTAATATCATGATCAAGGATTCGATTCTTGCAATTTACTTTATTTATTTCGCGTTGTTGTAACTTTCAAAATCGAAGCTTTACAAAGAAAATCCACAGACAAATTCACGGGGACCGTTTTTTGAATTACATCCATTGTAACTTTGCCCCTGGGCCGGAGAAACACGTCTTTCGCTTTATTTGTCTTTCTCCAATTTGCAGATAAACGTTTAACTCGCGGCCTGTTCCCATAAATGATCATCAGCAGCAACAGACAGACAGAGCGGGTTTGACCGCCCCGAGATGTGGAAAATGGAGCAGTTTCGGACAAATCAAATAGTCACCTGGCACCGAGAGAGACAAAACCAAGAGAAAAAGGCAGAAGGTAACAGAGAAATAACAGACAAATACAAACGATATAAATAATTCCCATCCTTGATGTCTCTCTATTCAATCCCCAATCCTTCAGTGGCGGGAATTAAATTTCACTGCAAATAAATCCGAGAATCGAAGCAAGGAAGAAGAAAATAAACAAACAAAAACTGCCGAAACTCGGGATTGAACCAAGGACCTTCAGATCTTCAGTCTAACGCTCTCCCAACTGAGCTATTTCGGCTCTGTACCCAACGATTACTTTGTGTTATTGTCGTGGAAGAAAATATAACCCCAGGAGGAATTGCCCCTCCTGTTCATTCCACAATTCATATATAAACATCGTACTCGTAGAGATACACCCACAGTTCATATATAAACATCGTTGTCATACGTAAACTACCAAAGTTTATAAATCAACAGCGCACTCATACATCCACACCCAGTTTGTGGGAGGAAGATCGGTACCGACCGCCGATCGAGCTCTCAGAGGCGGAAGCAGCAGCGACCGATCAAACTCTTGATCTCATCCTTAACACAGACCGGTAGATCCACCTGTGAAGTTACACCGCACTTTGATAGCAGGGACGGTAATTGCTTCTGTGAAGGCCTCAGGGCGTCTCATCGCTTCTTAGTGGCGATCCATTGTGGCAAGGGCATCTCAGAGAGGGGAAGGTACGATCAGAGGGCATCAGAGAGTGTAAGGGGGCTCAAAGAGGAGAGTGGGAAGTCAGATGGCATCAGAGAGTGTATTAAGATCTGAGAGAGGGGAAGGACTGCCGAGTATGGGAGAGTGTAAGGCGGCTCAGGGCGCATCTGTGTAAGGGGCAATCAATAGGTATCAGAGCAGGTGAATGGCGCTGACAAGGTTCAAAGTGAATCATGGACTCTCTGAGGGTATCGGAGAAGGTAAGAGACAGAGCGTATCAGCGATGATAAGGAGCACAGGGAGAATCAAATGGGGTAAGGGGGGATCAGGAGGTATCAGAGAGGCGAATTGTTCCAGCGTTGGCATCTCCTAAATATTACATTTTCTGACCTTCAACATTTTTAATAACAACAAAAAGTGAATCCAATTGAACCGATAACCTGTCCGTGTCCCATGTGGAGGGAACGAGAAGGTAGAATCGAGAGGGAGTGGATATTTGGCAACGCTCACGGTTTCCTTTCACACAGCTGAGGGTTGTGCCTGTTTCGAATCTGGAGACAAGAGGTTGCAGTTTAAAAATTTTATCACCGAGTGTGAAAAGTGGAACACAAATCGCCCAACGTGGGGCTCGAACCCACGACCCTGAGATTAAGAGTCTCATGCTCTACCGACTGAGCTAGCCGGGCCGACTGCTGAAATTCTTCCCATCTTATCATTGCAGAGAGACAGCTGTTGGCTTTGCTGCAGGAGTTCAGTTCGTTCCACAATCTCAGGGTATCGACTTCTGAACACCCGTTTTTTCATTCTGGAGTTTGTCAGATGTCTTTTACCATTCGTCCAGCTCCGCGCTGAGCAGTATCGGAACATCGGAACAAGAGAAGGCCATTCAGCCCCTCGAACCTGCTGCCCCATTCAATTGGATCATGAGTTGATCTGCAATTCATCTCTGTTTCTCCGTCTTGGACTCATATTCCTTGGTACCCGAATCGAAAAACGATCTGTCAATATCAGACTTCAAATTATGAATTGAACCACAATCCACATCCTTTGGGATGTGAGAGTTCCAGCTTTCGGCCGTATTTTGTTTGCTAAAGTGATTCCTGATTTCTTGCATGATTAGTCCAGCTCCAATTTCATTTTGGATTCGGCCAACAGAGAAAGAGAAAAAGGCCGTCTTCACCGGAGATTGATCCTTTAGCGATCTCTCACAAATCAACTGAAACCAGTCGGAATGTGAATACCATTTCACTTTTCCAAAATAAAGGGAGTGACATTCATTGTGGAAACAGTCTGATGTCGCTCACTGCAGAAATATCCATGTCAGTGTGAAGGAGCTCGCTTGCAACCTTCGAACCTTCTCTGTCAAGAAGTATTCCGACTTCGTTCAAGCCAACCTCGTTTTTTTGGATATTTTTCATATGCCTGTTATCCAACCGCAGAATAAATGGTGGAAAACCAGACGCACTCAGCTGGCAATGCTTGCGGTACATTTTCTGGCAGACAAGACACACATTCGAACCCAAGAATTTGCGAGACAATGAATGTTAAGGTAAAAGGTTGCCTTCGTGTCCTCTAACGACCAACTTTTCAGTTCGCAGCGAAACGCGCTAACCAATTGCGCCAGAGAAACAGAACTTGCAAATGTTCAAGGACTAATTCATCGAGCTGACGCTTCAGGTTGCCGCACTCAATGTAACAGCTTTCTTCCAATCAGTTTACTTTTCCAAAATAAAATGTGTGCAGCTTGCACGAGTCAAAATCTGTGCTGTATTATTTCTAAAAATTAAACTCACCTTGCCATTAAACACCTGTATGTTGAAAGACTCAGTCCGCTCGTGGAAGAGAGGATTGATTTTTGAGCTGTGATTCGCCATTCTCTGTTCCAGTAATATTCAGGTTTGCGGAAAATGAGATGAGATGAAATGAGCAGGACAAACCAGCAGGTCTGTGACACTACACGGTGTCTACAAAGTTGTCTCTTGCACTTGCAGTGAAGTGGACGACAATTTTCACTCTTAAACCAGTAATTATTATGTTAAGAAAAAATGTGGCCGTGAAAGACTCGATTTCAGCGCGGTGACATGGGCCAGAGTAAAGTTCAGTTAATGCGATTGCCGAGTGGCGAGAGGGTGGATTTGGAACTCCTGTGCGGCTGCGCTGCACGTTGTCCAGATCTGTTTGGAGCGATATTCCCTTCAATTCATCACTTACAGGGACAGTTTGATTCTAAGTTTCTTTTTCCCGGTGCTTGGTGAGATTTCAGAAATAAACGCGACCCGTGCTTAACCCAAACTCGTCACTAACACATTGACCGATACAAGGCGGCCACACTCTGCACTTCAGTGAGATGAAAGCCGACAGCGATTTCTCGTCGATTCCAATGGCGAAAAAAAGTCATTCAATTAAAGTGCAGGTCATTGAGGTGCCTTCAAATTCCTGATTGTTTACACAGAACTTCTTCCCAAAGCGTTTGAGATACACGTGGGGCGATTTGGGGACTTCTTCTCCCTCTTTGCAAAAGTTTCATCCGCAGCACAAGATCAAAAGTCGAGGGCAAAATGAAACGATTTGCTGAAATTTGAGAACCAGAGAACCAGAATTTAGAGCAAGGTTC
Source organism: Heptranchias perlo (assembly GCF_035084215.1). NCBI lineage: Eukaryota > Metazoa > Chordata > Chondrichthyes > Hexanchiformes > Hexanchidae > Heptranchias > Heptranchias perlo. Next base: position 162,847 of record NW_027139761.1, on the reverse strand, counting down.
TGTTTATTGAGAAAAAGCAGATGAAACATTCATTCCGGAACGATACAGAATCCTATCAGCTCTAAAGGCAACGGTTACCCCGTGTTTTGAACACGCAGCCTTCTGGTGACGCTGGAAGTCACGCAGATGGTAGCAGGAAATTGAAAAGTGGGAATTGATAGATTAAGTTTGTGGACAAAACTGTGGCAAATAGAGTTCAATGTGGGGGAGACCGAGGTCATACACTTTAAATCTAAGAAAGATAAATCAGAGTATTTTCTAAATGGTGAGAAACTCGGTGCTGTGGAGGAGCAGAGAGATTTCGGGGTCGCTGCAGGCACAAAAATTAATTAAACAGCCTAATTTACCGTTGGTACGGCCGGTTAACTCGTTTGCAAAGAGTATACTGTAACATAATGATCACGGACTCGATTCTTGTAATTTACTTTATTTATTTCGCGTTTTTGTAACTTTTGAAATCGAAGCTTTAAAAAGAAAATCCACAGAAAAATTCACGGGGACCGTTTTTTGAATTCCATCCGTTGTTACTTTGCCCCTGGACAGGATAAACACGTCTTTCCTTTTATTTGTCTTTCTCCAATTTGCAGATAAACGTTTAACTCGCGGCCTGTTCCCATTAATGATCATCAGCAGCAACAGACAGACAGAGCGGGTCTGACCGCCCCGAGATGTGGAAAATGCATCAGTTTGGGACAAATCAAATAGTCACCTGGCACCGAGAGGGACAAAACCAAGAGAAAAAGGCAGAAGGTAACAGTGAAATAACAGCCAAATACAAACGATATAAATAATTCCCATCCTTGATGTCTCTCTATTCAATCCCCAATCCTTCAGTGGCGGGAATTAAATTTCACTGCAAATCAATCCGAGAATCGAAGCAAGGAAGAAGAAAGTAAACAAACAAAAACTGCCGAAACTCGGGATTGAACCAAGGACCTTCAGATCTTCAGTCTAACGCTCTCCCAACTGAGCTATTTCGGCTCTGTACCCAACGATTACTTTGTATTATTGTCGTGGAAGAAAATATAACCCCAGGAGGAATTGCCCCTCCTGTTCATTCCACAATTCATATATAAACATCGTACTCGTAGAGATGCTCCCACAATTCATATATAAACATCGTTGTCATACGTAAACTACCAAAGTTTATAAATCAACAGCGCACTCATACATCCACACCCAGTTTGTGGGAGGAAGATCGGTACCGACCGCCGATAGAGCTCTCAGAGGCGGAAGCAGCAGCGACCGATCAAACTCTTGATCTCATCCTTAACACAGACCGGCAGATCCACCTGTGAAGTTACACCGCACTTTGACACTTTGATAGCAGGGACGGTAATTGCTTCTGAGAAGGCCTCAGGGCGTCTAATCGCTTCTTAGTGGCGATCCATTGTGGCAAGGGCATCTCAGAGAGGGCAAGGTACTATCAGAGGGCATCAGAGAGTGTAAGGGGGCTCAAAGAGGAGAGCGGGAAGTTAAATGGCATCAGAGAGTGTATTAAGATCTGAGAGAGGGGAAGGACTGCCGAGTATGGGAGAGTGTAAGGCGGCTCAGGGCGCATCTGTGTAAGGGGCAATCAATAGGTATCAGAGCAGGTGAATGGCGCTGACAAGGTTCAAAGTGAATCATGGACTCTCTGAGGGTATCGGAGAAGGTAAGAGACAGAGCGTATCAGCGATGATAAGGAGCACAGGGAGAATCAAATAGGGTAAGGGGGGATCAGGAGGTATCAGAGAGGCGAATTGTTCCAGCGTTGGCATCTCCTAAATATTGCATTTTCTGACCTTCAACATTTTTAATAACAACAAAAAGTGAATCCAATTGAACCGATAACCTGTCCGTGTCCCATGTGGAGGGAACGAGAAGGTAGAATCGATAGGGAGTGGATATTTGGCAACGCTCACGGTTTCCTTTCACACAGCTCAGGGTTGTGCCTGTTTCGAATCTGGAGACAAGAGGTTGCAGTTTAAAAATTTTATCACCGAGTGTGAAAAGTGGAACACAAATCGCCCAACGTGGGGCTCGAACCCACGACCCTGAGATTAAGAGTCTCATGCTCTACCGACTGAGCTAGCCGGGCCGACTGCTGAAATTCTTCCCATCTTATCATTGCAGAGAGACAGCTGTTGGCTTTGCTGCAGGAGTTCAGTTCGTTCCACAATCTCAGGGTATCGACTTCTGAACACCCGTTTTTTCATTCTGGAGTTTGTCAGATGTCTTTTACCATTCGTCCAGCTCCGCGCTGAGCAGTATCGGAACATCGGAACAAGAGAAGGCCATTCAGCCCCTCGAACCTGCTGCCCCATTCAATTGGATCATGAGTTGATCTGCAATTCATCTCTGTTTCTCCGTCTTGGACTCATATTCCTTGGTACCCGAATCGAAAAACGATCTGTCAATATCAGACTTCAAATTATGAATTGAACCACAATCCACATCCTTTGGGATGTGAGAGTTCCAGCTTTCGGCCGTATTTTGTTTGCTAAAGTGATTCCTGATTTCTTGCATGATTAGTCCAGCTCCAATTTCATTTTGGATTCGGCCAACAGAGAAAGAGAAAAAGGCCGTCTTCACCGGAGATTGATCCTTTAGCGATCTCTCACAAATCAACTGAAACCAGTCGGAATGTGAATACCATTTCACTTTTCCAAAATAAAGGGAGTGACATTCATTGTGGAAACAGTCTGATGTCGCTCACTGCAGAAATATCCATGTCAGTGTGAAGGAGCTCGCTTGCAACCTTCGAACCTTCTCTGTCAAGAAGTATTCCGACTTCGTTCAAGCCAACCTCGTTTTTTTGGATATTTTTCATATGCCTGTTATCCAACCGCAGAATAAATGGTGGAAAACCAGACGCACTCAGCTGGCAATGCTTGCGGTACATTTTCTGGCAGACAAGACACACATTCGAACCCAAGAATTTGCGAGACAATGAATGTTAAGGTAAAAGGTTGCCTTCGTGTCCTCTAACGACCAACTTTTCAGTTCGCAGCGAAACGCGCTAACCAATTGCGCCAGAGAAACAGAACTTGCAAATGTTCAAGGACTAATTCATCGAGCTGACGCTTCAGGTTGCCGCACTCAATGTAACAGCTTTCTTCCAATCAGTTTACTTTTCCAAAATAAAATGTGTGCAGCTTGCACGAGTCAAAATCTGTGCTGTATTATTTCTAAAAATTAAACTCACCTTGCCATTAAACACCTGTATGTTGAAAGACTCAGTCCGCTCGTGGAAGAGAGGATTGATTTTTGTGCTGTGATTCGCCATTCTCTGTTCCAGTAATATTCAGGTTTGCGGAAAATGAGATGAGATGAAATGAGCAGGACAAACCAGCAGGTCTGTGACACTACACGGTGTCTACAAAGTTGTCTCTTGCACTTGCAGTGAAGTGGACGACAATTTTCACTCTTAAACCAGTAATTATTATGTTAAGAAAAAATGTGGCCGTGAAAGACTCGATTTCAGCGCGGTGACATGGGCCAGAGTAAAGTTCAGTTAATGCGATTGCCGAGTGGCGAGAGGGTGGATTTGGAACTCCTGTGCGGCTGCGCTGCACGTTGTCCAGATCTGTTTGGAGCGATATTCCCTTCAATTCATCACTTACAGGGACAGTTTGATTCTAAGTTTCTTTTTCCCGGTGCTTGGTGAGATTTCAGAAATAAACGCGACCCGTGCTTAACCCAAACTCGTCACTAACACATTGACCGATACAAGGCGGCCACACTCTGCACTTCAGTGAGATGAAAGCCGACAGCGATTTCTCGTCGATTCCAATGGCGAAAAAAAGTCATTCAATTAAAGTGCAGGTCATTGAGGTGCCTTCAAATTCCTGATTGTTTACACAGAACTTCTTCCCAAAGCGTTTGAGATACACGTGGGGCGATTTGGGGACTTCTTCTCCCTCTTTGCAAAAGTTTCATCCGCAGCACAAGATCAAAAGTCGAGGGCAAAATGAAACGATTTGCTGAAATTTGAGAACCAGAGAACCAGAATTTAGAGCAAGGTTCTGTTTATTGAGAAAAAGCAGATGAAACATTCATTCCGGAACGATACAGAATCCTATCAGCTCTAAAGGCAACGGTTACCCCGTGTTTTGAACACGCAGCCTTCTGGTGACGCTGGAAGTCACGCAGATGGTAGCAGGAAATTGAAAAGTGGGAATTGATAGATTAAGTTTGTGGACAAAACTGTGGCAAATAGAGTTCAATGTGGGGGAGACCGAGGTCATACACTTTAAATCTAAGAAAGATAAATCAGAGTATTTTCTAAATGGTGAGAAACTCGGTGCTGTGGAGGAGCAGAGAGATTTCGGGGTCGCTGCAGGCACAAAAATTAATTAAACAGCCTAATTTACCGTTGGTACGGCCGGTTAACTCGTTTGCAAAGAGTATACTGTAACATAATGATCACGGACTCGATTCTTGTAATTTACTTTATTTATTTCGCGTTTTTGTAACTTTTGAAATCGAAGCTTTAAAAAGAAAATCCACAGAAAAATTCACGGGGACCGTTTTTTGAATTCCATCCGTTGTTACTTTGCCCCTGGACAGGATAAACACGTCTTTCCTTTTATTTGTCTTTCTCCAATTTGCAGATAAACGTTTAACTCGCGGCCTGTTCCCATTAATGATCATCAGCAGCAACAGACAGACAGAGCGGGTCTGACCGCCCCGAGATGTGGAAAATGCATCAGTTTGGGACAAATCAAATAGTCACCTGGCACCGAGAGGGACAAAACCAAGAGAAAAAGGCAGAAGGTAACAGTGAAATAACAGCCAAATACAAACGATATAAATAATTCCCATCCTTGATGTCTCTCTATTCAATCCCCAATCCTTCAGTGGCGGGAATTAAATTTCACTGCAAATCAATCCGAGAATCGAAGCAAGGAAGAAGAAAGTAAACAAACAAAAACTGCCGAAACTCGGGATTGAACCAAGGACCTTCAGATCTTCAGTCTAACGCTCTCCCAACTGAGCTATTTCGGCTCTGTACCCAACGATTACTTTGTATTATTGTCGTGGAAGAAAATATAACCCCAGGAGGAATTGCCCCTCCTGTTCATTCCACAATTCATATATAAACATCGTACTCGTAGAGATGCTCCCACAATTCATATATAAACATCGTTGTCATACGTAAACTACCAAAGTTTATAAATCAACAGCGCACTCATACATCCACACCCAGTTTGTGGGAGGAAGATCGGTACCGACCGCCGATAGAGCTCTCAGAGGCGGAAGCAGCAGCGACCGATCAAACTCTTGATCTCATCCTTAACACAGACCGGCAGATCCACCTGTGAAGTTACACCGCACTTTGACACTTTGATAGCAGGGACGGTAATTGCTTCTGAGAAGGCCTCAGGGCGTCTAATCGCTTCTTAGTGGCGATCCATTGTGGCAAGGGCATCTCAGAGAGGGCAAGGTACTATCAGAGGGCATCAGAGAGTGTAAGGGGGCTCAAAGAGGAGAGCGGGAAGTCAGATGGCATCAGAGAGTGTATTAAGATCTGAGAGAGGGGAAGGACTGCCGAGTATGGGAGAGTGTAAGGCGGCTCAGGGCGCATCTGTGTAAGGGGCAATCAATAGGTATCAGAGCAGGTGAATGGCGCTGACAAGGTTCAAAGTGAATCATGGACTCTCTGAGGGTATCGGAGAAGGTAAGAGACAGAGCGTATCAGCGATGATAAGGAGCACAGGGAGAATCAAATAGGGTAAGGGGGGATCAGGAGGTATCAGAGAGGCGAATTGTTCCAGCGTTGGCATCTCCTAAATATTGCATTTTCTGACCTTCAACATTTTTAATAACAACAAAAAGTGAATCCAATTGAACCGATAACCTGTCCGTGTCCCATGTGGAGGGAACGAGAAGGTAGAATCGATAGGGAGTGGATATTTGGCAACGCTCACGGTTTCCTTTCACACAGCTCAGGGTTGTGCCTGTTTCGAATTTGGAGACAAGAGGTTGCACTTTAAAAATTTTATCACCGAGTGTGAAAAGTAGAAGAAAATCGCCAAACGTGGGGCTCGAACCCACGACCCTGAGATTAAGAGTCACATGCTCTATCGACTGAGCTAGCCGGGCCGACTGCTGAAATTCTTCCCATCTTATCATTGAAGAGAGACAACTGTTGGCTTTGCTGCAGGAATTCAGTTCGTTCCACAATCTCAGGGTATCGACTTCTGAACACCCGTTTTTTCATTCTGGGGTTAGTCTGATGTCTTTTACCATTCGTCCAGCTCCGCGCTGAGCAGTATCGGAACATCGGGACAAGAGAAGGCCATTCAGCACCTCGAACCTGCTGCCCCATTCAATTGGATCATGAGTTGATCTGCAATTCATCTCTGTTTCTCCGTCTTGGACTCATATTCCTTGGTCCCCGAATCGAAAAACGATCTGTCAATATCTGACTTCAAATTATGAATTGAACCACAATCCACATCCTTTGGGATGAGAGAGTTCCAGCTTTCGGCCGTATTTTGTTTGCTTAAGTGATTCCTGATTTCTTGCATGATTAGTCCAGCTCCAATTTCATTTTGGATTCGGCCAACAGAGAGAGAGATAAAGGCCGTCTTCACCGGAGATTGATCCTTTAGCGATCTCTCACAAATCAACTGAAACCAGTCGGAATGTGAATACCATTTCACTTTTCCAAAATAAAGGAAGTGACATTCATTGTGGAAACAGTCTGATGTCGCTCACTGCAGAAATATCCATGTCAGTGTGAAGGAGCTCGCTTGCAACCTTCGAACCTTCTCTGTCAAGAAGTATTCCGACTTCGTTCAAGCCAACCTCGTTTTTTTGGATATTTTTCATATGCCTGTTATCCAACCGCAGAATAAATGGTGGAAAATCAGACGCACTCAGCTGGCAATGCTTGCGGTACATTTTCTGGCAGACAAGACACACATTCGAACCCAAGAATTTGCGAGACAATGAATGTTAAGGTAAAAGGTTGCCTTCGTGTCCTCTAACGAACAACTTTTCAGTTCGCAGCGAAACGCGCTAACCAATTGCGCCACAGAAACAGAACTTGCAAATGTTCAAGGACGAATTCATCGAGCTGACGCTTCAGGTTGCCGCACTCAATGCAACAGCTTTCTTCCAATCAGTTTACTTTTCCAAAATAAAATGTGTGCAGCTTGCACGAGTCAAAATCTGTGCGGTATTATTTCTGAAAATTAAACTCACCTTGCCATTAAACACCTGTATGTTGAAAGACTCAGTCCGCTCGTGGAAGAGAGGATTGATTTTTGAGCTGTGATTCGCCATTCTCTGTTCCAGTAATATTCAGGTTTGCGGAAAATGAGATGAGATGAAATGAGCAGGACAAACCAGCATGTCTGTGACACTACACGGTGTCTACAAAGTTGTCTCTTGCACTTACAGTGAAGTGGACGACAATTTTCACTCTTAAACCAGTAATTATTATGTTAAGAAAAAATGTGGCGGTGAAAGACTCGATTTCAGCGCGGTGACACGGGCCAGAGTAAAGTTCAATTCATGCGATTGCCGAGTGGCGAGAGGGTGGATTTGTAACTCCTGTGCGGCTGCGCTGCACATTGTCCAGATCTGTTTGGAGCGATATTCCCTTCAATTCATCACTTACAGGGACAGTTTGATTCTAAGTTTCTTTTTCCCGGTGCTTGGTGAGATTTCAGAAATAAACGCGACCCTTGCTTAACCCAAACTCGTCACTAACACATTGACCGATACAAGGCGGCCACACTCTGCACTTCAGTGAGATGAAAGCCGACAGCGATTTCTCGTCGATTCCAATGGCGAAAAAAAGTCATTCAATTAAAGTGCAGGTCATTGAGGTGCTTGAAATTCCTGATTGTTTACACAGAACTTCTTCCCAAAGCGTTTGAGATACACGTGGGGCGATTTGGGGACTTCTTCTCCGTCTTTGCAAAAGTTTCAGACGCAGCACAAGATCAAAAGTCGAGGGCAAAATGAAACGATTTGCTGAAATTTGAGAACCAGAAAACCAGAATTTAGAGCAAGGTTCTGTTTATTGAGAAAAGCAGATGAAACATTCATTCCGGAACGATACAGAATCCTATCAGCTCTAAAGGCAACGGTTACCCCGTGTTTTGAACATGCAGCCTTCTGGTGACGCAGGAAGAAACGCAGATGATCGCAGGAAATTGAAAAGTGGGAATTGATAGATTAAGTGTATGGACAAAATTGTGGCAAATAGTGTTCAATGTGGGGAAGACCGAGGTCATACACTTTAAATCTAAGAAAGATAAATCAGAGTATTTTCTAAATGGTGAGAAACTCGGTGCTGTGGAGGAGCAGAGAAATTTAGGGGTCCAAGTACAGAAATCGCTGCAGGTACAAAAATTAATTAAACAGCCTAATGTGCCGTTGGTACGGCCGGTTAACTCGTTTGCAAAGAGTATACTGTAACATAATGATCACGGACTCGATTCTTGTAATTTACTTTATTTATTTCGCGTTTTTGTAACTTTTGAAATCGAAGCTTTAAAAAGAAAATCAACAGAATAATTCACGGGGACCGTTTTTGAATTACATCCGTTGTAACTTTGCCCCTGGGCAGGATAAACACGTCTTTCTTTTGATTTGTCTTTCTCCAATTTGCAGATAAACGTTTAACTCGCGGCCTGTTCCCATTAATGATCATCAGCAGCAACAGACAGACAGAGCGGGTCTGACCGGCCCGAGATGTGGAAAATGGAACAGTTTCGGACAAATCAAATAGTCACCTGGCACCGAGAGAGACAAAACCAAGAGAAAAAGGCAGAAGGTAACAGTGAAATAACAGCCAAGTACAAACGATATAAATAATTCCCATCCTTGATGTCTCTCTATTCAATCCCCAATCCTTCAGTGGCGGGAATTAAATTTCACTGCAAATAAATCCGAGAATCGAAGCAAGGAAGAAGAAAGTCAACAAACAAAAACTGCCGAAACTCGGGATTGAACCAAGGACCTTCAGATCTTCAGTCTAACGCTCTCCCAACTGAGCTATTTCGGCTCTATATCCAACGATTACTTTGTGTTATTGTCGTGGAAGAAAATATAACCCCAGGAGGAATTGCCCCTCCTGTTCATTCCACAATTCATATATAAACATCGTACTCGTAGAGATACACCCACAGTTCATATATCAACATCGTTGTCATACTTAAACTACCAAAGTTTATAAATCAACAGCGCACTCATACATCCACACCCAGTTTGTGGGAGGAAGATCGGTACCGACCGCCGATAGAGCTCTCAGAGGCGGAAGCAGCAGCGACCGATCAACCTCTTGATCTCATCCTTAACACAGACCGGTAGATCCACCTGTGAAGTTACACCGCACTTTCATAGCAGGGACGGTAATTGCTTCTGAGAAGGCCTCAGGGCGTCTAATCGCTTCTTAGTGGCGATCCATTGTGGCAAGGGCATCTCAGAGAGGGGAAGGTACTATCAGATGGCATCAGAGAGTGCAAGGGGGCTCAAAGAGGAGAGCGGGCAGTCAGATGGCATCAGAGAGTGTTTTAAGATCTGAGAGAGGGGAAGGACTGCCGAGTATGGGAGAGTGTAAGGCGGCTCAGGGCGCATCTGTGTCAGGGGCAATCAATAGGTATCAGAGCAGGTGAATGGCGCTGACAAGGTACAAAGTGGATCATGGACTCTCTGAGGGTATCGGAGAAGGTAAGAGACAGAGCGTATCAGCGATGATAAGGAGCGCAGGGAGAATCAAATAGGGTAAGGGGAGATCAGGAGGTCTCAGAGAGGCGAATTGTTCCAGAGTTGGCATCTCCTAAATATTACATTTTCAGACCATCAACATTTTTAATAACAGCAAAAAATGAATCCGATTGAACCGATAACATGTCAGTGTCCCATGTGGAGGGAACGAGGAGGTCGAATCCGGAGGGAGTGGATATTTGGCAACGCTCACGGTTTCCTTTCACGCAGCTCAGGGTTGTGTCTGGTTCGAATCTGGAGACAAGAGGTTGCACTTTGAAACTTTTATCACACAGTGTGAAAAGTAGAACACAAATCGCTCAACGTGGGGCTCGAACCCACGACCCTGACATTAAGAGTCTCATGCTCTCCCGACTGCGCTTGCCGTGCCGAGTGCTGAAATTCTTCGCATCCTATTATTGCAGAGAGACAGCTGTTGGCTTTGCTGCAGGAGTTCAGTTCGTTCCACAATCTCAGGGTATCTGCTTCTGAACACCCGTTTTTTCATTCTGGAGCTCGTGTGATGTCTTTTACCATTCGTCCAGCCCCGCGCTGAGCAGTATCGGAACATCGGGACAAGAGAAGGCCATTCAGCCCCTCGAACCTGCTGCCCCATTCAATTAGATCATGAGTTGATCTGCAATTCATCTCTGTTTCTCCGCCTTGGACTCATATTCCTTGGTACCCGAATCGAAAAACGATGTATCAATATCAGATTTCAAATTATGAATTGAGCCACAATCATCATCCTTTGGGATGAGAGAGTTCCAGATTTCGGCCGTATTTTGTTTGCAAAAGTGATTCCTGATTTCTTGCCTGATTAGTCCAGCTCCAATTTCATTTTGGATTCGGCCAACAAAGAGAGAGAAAAAGGCCGTCTTAACCGGAGATTGTCCTTTAACGATCTCTCACAAATCAACTGAAACCAGTCGGAATGTGAATACCATTTCACTTTTCCAAAATAAAGGGAGTGACATTCATTGTGGAAACAGTCTGATGTCGCTCACTGCAGAAATATCCATGTCAGTGTGATTCAGTCTGAAGGAGCTCGCCTGCAACCTTCGAACCTTCTCTGTCAAGAAGTATTCCGACTTCGTTCAAGCCAATCTCGGTTTTTTTGGATTTTTTCAGATGCCTTTTATCCAACTGCAGAATAAATGGTGGAAAATCAGACGCACTCAGCTGGCAATGTTTGCGGTACATTTTCTGCCAGACAAGACACACATTCGAACCCAAGAAATGCGAGACAATGAATGTTAAGGCAAAAGGTTGCTATCGCGTCCTCTCGTTGGTTCGAACCACCAACTTTTCAGTTGGCAGCCGAACGCGCAAACAAATTGCGCCACAGAAACAGAGCTTGTAAATGTTCAAGGACGAATTCATCGAGCTAAAGCTTCAGGTTGCCGCGCTCAATGCAACAGCTTTCTTCCAATCAGTTTACTTTTCCAAAATAGTGTGCAGCTTGCACGAGTGAAAATCTGTGCTGTATTATTTCTGAAAATTAATCTCACCTTGCCATTAAACACCTGTATGTTGAAAGACTCAGTCCGCTCGTGGAAGAGAGGATTGATTTTTGAGCTGTGATTCGCCATTCTCTGTTCCAGTAATATTCAGGTTTGCTGAAAATGAGGTAAGATGAAATGAGCAGGACAAACCAGCAGATCTGTGACACTACACGGTGTCTACAAAGTTGTCTCTTGCCCTTTCAGTTCAGCAGCCGACAATCTTCACTCTTGAACCAGTAATTATTATGTTAACAAAAAATGTGGCCGAGAAAGACTCGATTTCAGCGCGGTGACACGGGCCAGAGTAAAGTTCAGTTAATGCGATTGCCGAGTGGTGAGAGGTTGGATTTGTAACTCCTGTGCGGCTGCGCTGCGCATTGTCCAGATCTGCTTGGATTCTAAGTTTCTTTTCCCCGGTGCTTGGTGAGATTTCAGAAATAAACGCGACCCGTGCTTACCCCAAACTCGTCACTAACACGTTGACCGATACAAGGCGGCCACACTCTGCACTTCAGTGAGATGAAAGCCGACAGCGATCTCACGTCGATTCCAATGGCGAAAAAAACTCATTCAATGAAAGTGCAGGTCATTGAGGTGCCTTTAAATTCCTGATTGTTTCCACAGAACTTCTTCCCAAAGCGTTTGAGATACACGTGGGGCGATTTGAGGGCTTCTTCTCCCTCTTTGCAAAAGTTTCATCCGCAGCACAAGATCAAAGGTCGAGGGCAAAATGAAACGATTTTCTGTAATTTGAGAACCAGAGAACCAGAACACGCAGCCTTCTGGTGACGCAGGAAGTAATGCAGATGGTAGCAGGAAATTGAATAGTGGGAATTGATAGATTAATTGTGTGGACAAAACTGTGGGAAATAGAGTTCAATGTGGGGGAGACGGAGGTCAAACACTTTAAATCTAAGAAAGATAAATCAGAGTATTTTATAAATGGTGAGAAACTCGGTGCTGTGGAGGAGCAAAGAGATTTCGGGGTCCAAGTACAGAATTCGCTGCAGGTACAAAAATTAATTAAACAGCCGAATGTGCCGTTAGTAGGGCCGGTTAACTCATTTGCATCGAGTTTCCGGTGATGTCGTGATCATGGATTCGATTCTTGTAATTTACCTTAATTTATTTCATGTTTTTGCAACTTTTAAAATCGAAGCTTTGTAAAAATATCCACAGACAAATTCACGGGCCAGCTTTTTGAATCACATCCATTGTAACTTTACCTCTGGGCCGGAGAAACAAGTCTTTCTTTTTATTTGTTTTTCTGCGGTTTGCAGTTAAACGTTCAACTCGCGACCTGTTCCCATTAATGATCATCAGCAGCAACAGACAGACAGAGCGAGTCTGACCGCCCCGAGATGTGGAAAAGTGATCAGTTTCGGACAAATGCATCAAATCAAATAGTCACCTGGCACCGAGAGAGAAAAAAGCAAGAGAAAAAGGCAGAAGGTAACAGAGAATTAAAAATCAACTGCAGACGATATAAATATGTCCCATCCTTGATGCCTTTCTATTCCATCCCTAATCCTTCAGTGGCGGGTATCAAATTTCACTGTAAATAAATGTGAGAATCGAAGAAGAAACTCAATAACCAAAAACTGCCGAAACTCGGGATTGAAATAAGGACCTTGAGATCCATCAGTCTAACGCTCTCCCAACTGAGCTATTTCGGCCCCATGTATACGTTTCACTTTATGTCATTGTCTTAAAAAAAATAACCCCAGGAGGAATTACCCCTCCTGTTGATTCCGCAATTCAAATAAAAACATCGCATTCAGATATACATAACCACAGTTCATATATATACATCGCACTCATATATACACACACACAGTTCATATATAAACATCACACTCATGTATACACACCCACAGTTCATATATAAACATCGCACTCATATATACACACCCACAGTTCAAATACAAACATCGCACTCATATATACACACCCACAGTTCAAATACAAACATCGCACTCATATATACACACCCACAGTTCAAATACAAACATCGCACTCATATATAGACACCCACAGTTCATATGTAAACATCGCACTCATATTTCCACACCCACAGTTCAAATACAAACATCGCACTCATATATACACACCCACAGTTCAAATATAAACATCACACTCTTGTATAGACACCCACAGTTCAAATGTAAACATCGCACTCATGTATAGACACCCACAGTTCATATATAAACATCGCACTCATAGATACACTCCCACTGTTCAGAGATAAACACCGCACTCATCATAAACAAGAAACTCATATATACCCATCCACAGTTCATATGTGAACATCACACTCATATCTACACTCCCACACTTTATAAAACAACAGCGCACTCCTACTGCACACCCACTTAATATCTACCCAATGTCCTGTTTATATTTCTTACTAAAGTCTGAACACTGAAAGTTTAACTGTTTTCCAGATACTGTCCGCCCTGCTTTGTATTTTCAACGTTAAATTTGCTGAAGTCCGGCAAAGGGGGCGCGATATCGGTCCTGCCGGTGAATGCTGTTTCGACGAATCTGTCGGTGTCCAGGAGATCGGGGATTGGAAAGTTCTTGTGTCACAGGAAGTATCTAAAAGGCCGGTATACACATGAAGATCATCAGTGCGGTGCCTGTACCTCGTGCTGCAATGTTAGCGAGCCTGACATCAACTTAAAAGGCGGCTTGTTGCAAACACGGTTTCTTTTTGTACATAACTGAACCTAAAACATCCAAAATGCAATGTTTTCTTCGCTGCATCACAATAAACAATATCTGATTATAAAGTTTCGCTCATTGGTTCCTCAGTGTCAGAGGGAGAATTGTCTAAAACCCTTCATTTATTTCATTGTTCATTCAGAATCAGCCGACGGATTGACACAGAGAGATAAACACAGCGAGAGATACAGAGTATCGGTGAACACAGCGATAGATACAGAGTATCCCTAAACAGAGCGAGAGATACAGAGTATCGGTAAACACAGCGAGAGATACAGAGTATCGGTAAACACAGCGAGAGATACAGAGTATCGGTAAACACAGCGAGAGATTCAGAGTCTCGCTAAACACAGCGAGAGATACAGAGTATCGGTAAACAAAGCGGGAGATACAGAGTATCGGTAAAAAAAGAGAGAGATACAGAATATCGGGAAACACAACGAGAGATACAGAGTATCCCTGAACAGAGCGAGAGATACAGAGTATCGGTAAACACAGCGAGAGATACAGAGCATCCCTAAACAGAGCGAGAGATACAGAGTATCGGTAAACACAGCGAAATAGACAAGAGAAATGGAAAAATACAAACTGTCTCAAACGCTAACAGACAATGACAGGTCGTTGCTCGGTGTCAGTCAGAGGAGCTGGGACGTTTGCAGCTGAATTTGTCTCCTTGGCGAAGCTGGGCAAATTGCCTCTTTCGTAACAAGTGGTCATCGGTTCGATTCACAGTGGAGCCGTTTTATTCTCCCTGATATTTACCTCATTTGTGGATTAAACGACAAAATAACACAGGGCGGAATTTGTATTAATTCCGGAGCCAACAAGGAAAGGACTGCAGAACTGCAATGCGGAAGTGCTTGTTCTTTGTACAGACGGACCTCTCATTGAAGTAGCAAGCACTTTGAGCTTGACAAATTATTGAATTGTTGGAGCATAGAAGGAGGTCATTCGGCCCGTCGAGTCTGTACCGGCTCTTTGTAAGAGTATTCCAATTAGTCCCATTCCCATGCTCTTTTCCCGTAGCCCTGCAATATTTTCCCTTACACTATTTATCCAATTCCCTTTTGAAAGCCACGATTGAATTTGTTTGCAACACCCTTTCAGGCAGTGCATTCCAGATCAGAACTTCTCGCTGCTTATTCTTTTTTCCTCATGTCGCCTTTGGTTCTTTTGCCAATCACCTTAAATCTGTGTCCGCTGGTTCTTGAGCCTTCCGCCAATGGGAACACTTTCTCCATAGTTACTTTATCGAAAGCCGTCATGATTTTGAACACTTCTATCAAATCTCCTCTCAACCTTCTCTGTTCGAAGGAGAACAACCCCAGCTTCTCCAGTCTATTCGTGGAAATGAAGTCCCTCATCCCTGGAACCATTTCTGCACCTTCTTTTCTGCAGCTCTTCTGCACCGTCTCTAATTCCTTCAAATCCTTCCTAAACTGTGGTGCCCAGATGCTCCAGTTGTGGCCGAACCAGTGTTTTATAAAGGTTTAACATAACTTCCTTGTTTTTGTGCGCTACGCCTCTATTTATAAAGCCCAGGATCCAGTCTCCTTTTTAACTTCATTCTCAATCTGTCCTGCCACCTTCAAAGATTTGTGCCCAGATCCCACCAGGTCTCTGTTCCTGCACCCCCTTCAGTATTGTAACATTTCGTTTATTTTGCCTCTCCTCGTTCTTCCTTTCAAAATATATCAGTTCGCACTTCTCTGCATTAAATTTCATTTGCCACGTGTCCACCCATTCCACCAGCCTGTCTATGTCCTCTTGAAGTCTATTACTATCCTCATCACTGTTTACTACACTTCTAACTTTTGAGTTCCCTGCAATTTTTGAAATTGTGCCCTGTGCACCCAAGTCCAAGTCATCATTATATATCAAGAAATCAGTGGTCCTCGTACCGACCACTGGAGAACACCACTGTATATCTTCAAGAAACAACCGTTCAACACTACACTCTGTTTCCTGTCATTTAGCCAATTCGCATCCATGCTGCCACTGCCCCTACTTATTCCAATAGCTTCAATTTTGCTGACAAGCGTATTATATTACCTCAAGACTGGACTAATCCAATGGTCTCCTGGCTGGCCTCCCATCTTCCCCCTTACATCCAATACTCCGCTGACCGTAACCTAACCCCGTTCTCCTATCTCCCCTGTGATCACTGACCGACATTGATTCCCAGTACGGGAAAGTCTCGATTTTAAAATTCTCATCCTTGTTTTCCAATCCCTCCATGGCTTCGCCCCTCCCGATCTCTGTCACCTCCTACAGCCCTACAGTTCTCATCCTCGTTTTCAAATCCCTCCACATCTTCACCCCTCCCGATCTCTCTAACTTCCACCAGCCGTACATTTCTCCTCCTTGTTTTCAAATCCCTCCATGGCCTCGCCACTCCCTATCTCTGAAACCTCCTACAGCCCACCAATTCCAATCCTTGTTTTCAAATCCCTCCATGGCGTCCCCCTTCCTATCTCTGTAACTTCCACCAGCCGTACATTTCTCCTTCTTGTTTTCAAATGTTTCCATGGCCTCGCCCCTCCCTATCTCTATCACCTCCTCCAGCCCTACAACCCTCCGAGATCTCTGTGCTCCTCCAATTCTTGCTTCTTGTGCATCCCCGATTTTAATCGCTCCACCATTGACGGCCGTGCTTTCAGCTGCCTCGGCCCTAAGCTCTGGAATTCCTGCCCTGAATCTCTCCGCCTCTCTACCTCTCTCTCCTCATTTAAGATGCTCCTTAAAACCTCCATCTTTGACCAAGATTTTATTCACCTATCTTAAAACCTCCTTACGTGGCTCAGTGTGACATTTTGTTTGATTACGCTCCTGTGAGTTGCCTTGATAAGTTTTACTACGTTAAAGGCGCTATATAAATGCAAGTTGTTCTTCTTGTTGTGTGGCATTTTATCAACCGCATTGCCGTCATCAACCCTCTCCGTTACCTCATTCAAGTTAGTCAAACATGATTTGCCTTTAACAAATCCATGCTGGCTTTCCTTTATTAATCCACACTTGCCCAAGTGACTATTCATTTTGGCCCAGATCATCGTTTCTAAACGCATCACACCTCCGAGTTTAAATTGACTGGTCTGTAGTTGCCGGGTTTATCCTTACACCCTATTTGAACAAGGATGTTCCATTGGTAATTATCCAGTCCTCTGGCATCACCCCCGCTTCCATGGCGGATTGGAAGATTATGACCAGCACCTCTGAAATTTCCACCCTTACTTCCCTCAGAAATCTTGAAAGCGTCCCATCTGGACCGGGTGACTTATCAACTTTAAGCATAGCCAGCCTTTCAAATGCCTCCTCTGTATCAATTTTCACCCCATCCAGTATCTCAACAACCTCCCTTTTTACTGTGACTTTGGCAGCATCTTCTTCCTTGGTAGAGACAGACGCAAAGTACTCATTTAGTGCCTCAGTCATGCCATCTGCCTCCATGCGTAGATCTCCTTTTTGGTCCCTAATCGGCCTCACCCCTCCTCTTATTCCCATTTCGCTAATTATATGCCTGCAGAAGACTTTTGGATTACCTCTTCTGTTAACCGCCAATCTATGTTCATACTCTCTCTTTACCCCTCTTATTTACTTTTTCACGGTACTTCCTATATTCAGCCTGGTTCTCACTTGTATTGTCAAACTGACATCTGTCATTAACCCCCTTTATCTGCTTCATTTAACCCCCTATCTCTTTCCTCATCCATGGGGCTCTGGCTTTAGTTGCCCTGCCTTCCCCCTCCTGGGAATCTACTTAGAGTGCACCCGAAACATCTTCTCTTAAAATGCCACCCATTGTTCGATTACATTTTAGCCTGCCAATCTTTGATTCCAATTTACACGGGCCTGGTACGTTCTGAACCCACTTGAATTGGCCCTCCTCCTATCAAGTATTTTACTTAAAATAGCTCCTTCTCCTTTTGCATAACTAATCTAAACCTTATGATACTATGATCACCGTTCCCTAAATATTCCCCAAGTGACACTTGCTCCACTTGACCCACCTCATTCCCCAGAACCAGATCCTTCCTCGTTAATATTAACACTTGTGACGTATTTGAATATTTGTTGCATTTAATGTAAGATGTTTGACCTGCAAATGTGTCCAAAACACGTTTTGAGGATACTGTTCTAGAGGGCTTATTTTACAAACTTCTTTACCTGCAACCAGCAACCCATCTCCATTAAAGGTTGTGAAGTGAAGCTGGTTTCAGAGCAGTTTTCGGCGTTCAGCTTTTCTCCACAATGTGCAATTAGTAGAAACTCATTTAGAGCACATCTTAAAATCAATGAGAATGTCAGGCACAGGATAGTTGGGATGGAATCGTCTCTTACAATAATTACAAAGTGTAATAGATTACAAAGTGAAAAAGCGAATCCAATCTCTCAGTCTCTCTCTCTGACACTTTCTCGGTGAGTGATCATAAACCAGCAGAAGAAGCTAAAACAAAGAACTGAGCAGTTTTGTTTGTTTCCTTTTCCTTCGGACGAGTACAGTTGAAGAGAATGATTTCTGTTTCCTGTTGGACAAATAACTGGAATGAGCAATGTATCTGATTCCCATGGTTACCCAGTGAAACATCCACGTGTATATCTCAGATTTACACTGAAACCTTCCTTCCTCACTAATTATAGAAAACTTTTGGTAAGGTTCAATCAGACTTCAGAATTCCAGAAGCACAAAGAAAGGTGGACATTTCATGGTGACCTAACCGACAGGCGAGAGAGGTTTGCAGGTTTACCTGGAGCTGTAAATGTATAAACTCCTTCTAATGTACAAACTCCCCTCACCAACAGTAATTCAATTCTCACTGATCTGAGACTTTGGTCATTATTGGTGATTATACTTTGTGGATTTAAAGCAGCAGTAAATATGTTCAGTGTTGTGTACATCGCAGTTCAGTCAATATAAAGCATTGTCATCCGACCTACCATGAGCAATGCCACAGGGGGAATGTTACTTACGGACAGTTCTGCCTCCTGCAGTTGGTCTCTCGGTCACACATCCGGCATCACCTCTCGGTCTCACACTTCAGAGTCACGCCTAAATATGAACACATTTCTGTTTCAGACTTTTACCTGAAGGTCAACAATTCACAAGTCAAGATGAAGAGAGCAAACAAATCAAATATTTACGAACGTTAACAGATCGAAAATTCACCATAAATGACTGAGGAAAAAATGAAGCAAACGGATCAAGATGAACAATTAGCAAAAGGTAACAATTAAAGAAAGGAGAAGTGGGAACCGATCAAATCGTTTTTGAAAAATCCTTTCGGTTTTCATCTTAGTTTCTCCATTAACTTGGGGACGGACATCGAGAAATATTTTTCGTACCATCATAAAGACAATTAGAATAAACATTTCACAAAGTCGGCCTTAATCTTATTATACGATAGCATGCTATGTGTTTGTAAAATCTGCAATTGTTTTACCATTCTTTAAGTTTAGAGGGATGCTCTGAATATGTGTTTTACATTGAAACGTAAGTGGATTAATAAAATAAAATGAGGAAATCTGTGTAAAAATATGAAGAGCTGATTTTCCATGTTGAATATCGCGATATATTTATATACACAACTGTAATTTGTGAAATGATGGAATGTATTTATTTCTATATCTGTACGGGTAAGGAAATCCCCATTGGTTCATTTCCAGGAACCAGCCAAGTAATAAATTAATTTGTCAAACCCAAAACACCCTTTGGGATTTGCTGATTGAACATTTGTATGGAAATCGCGACCATCACAAAGCATTGGAACAAATATACCCGCTGAGGCTTCGGGGCTGTTACTGATTTATTTCTATCACTGAGTAACCTATTTTAAACAGGGTGAAGCTACAAATCGAATGATAAGAGTCTGTGTTGGAGAAGGAACAGATGAAAGTATCAAATTTAATTACACTGATTCCACAAACACTGCACACCACATCCTTTAAACATTGTTAACTGTTTCGACATAAAACGGGTGAGGGTGTAAAAAGAAAGTAACAGAAAAAAAGCTCATTAATGTCTCAAATTTAATTTTGATATTGTTGCACAAACACTGAACATCCCATCCCTAAAACACTGACCCGATCTAAAATCTTTCGGCAGGAACTTGAGCCACAGTGAAAATGCTGTGATTTCAACCTGGTTCAAAACACGCAGCCATCTGATTTGGAGTCAGACGCGACTGTTCTTGGACCAGGCCAACAACAAGCGACTGGAGCCGGATCCATTGTAGGGTGATCCGTGCAGACCGCCACCGCGGCTCTCGGAATGTGAGAGGCGGAAGCAGGAGCAGCCTGACCGCCTCAACCACAGCACAGGATCCCCGCTCTCCCGCCCATTGCATAACTGACTCTGTGGCGCAATGGATAGCGTGTTGGACTTCTACCTAATCAATTGGAGAAGATCTTCAAAGGTTGTGGGTTCGAGTCCCACCAGAATTGAATTTTAATTTCGGGAGCTGGGAAGTGAAATTTTGCAGCAAAACCGCAACAGGATCATAAATGTCCGTCAAGGATGTGAAACTGCCCCCTGCACTTCATCTTACACAAGTGGCTCCAGTCACACCCGAATTTATGATTCTAAATCCACTCTGAGCTGGATTGGCGAAACACTCTCAAGGAGGAGACTCATCCTCTGCTCAGACCGAAAGTCAATCTGCTGGACTTCCGGCTCTGTCAGACTGTATGTTCCTTCAGACAGGTTTCGAACTGGACACATGCATCCTGCTGCCGTGCGAGCATTGGTGCTTGAGGGGTAGAATTCTTGTTTGCTGTAATTCTATTCCTGTAAAACTACTCCTGCAGTGCAGGATGGAAAGTATCCTGGCTGAGCGGTCAAAGGTGCTGGTTTGAAGCTCCAGTTAAATCCCACGATTGAAAGATGGATCAAAATCATAGTTTGCGTCTCCAAAACCGCAACCTCCCTCCTGTAAACAAGTTACTTGACCTCGTCCTCACCAATCTACCTGTCGCAAATGCATCTGTCCATGACAGTATTGGTAGGAGTGACCACCGCACAGTCCTTGTGGAGACCAAGTCCCGCCTTCGAACTGAGGAGACCATCCAACGTGTTGTGTGGCACTACCACCGTGCGAAATGGGACAGATTCAGAACAGATCTGGCAGCTCAAAACTGAGCATCAGCAGCAGAAGATTTGTATTCCAGCACAATCTGTAACCTCATGGCCCGGCATATTCCTCACTCTATCATTACCAACATGCCAGGAGATCAACCTTGGTTCAATGAGGAGTGCAGAAGAGCATGCCAAGAGCAGCACCAGGCGTACCTAAAAATGAGGTGCCAACTTGGTGAAGCTACAACTCAGGACGACATATGTGCTAAACAGCGGAAGCAACATGCTATGGACAGAGCTAAGCGATTCCACAACCAGCGGATCAGATCAAACCTCTGCAGTCCTGCCACATCCAGTCGTGAATGGTGGTGGACAATTAAACAACTAACGGGAGGAGGAGGCTCTGCAAACATCCCCATCCTCAATGATGGCGGAGTCCAGCACGTGAGTGCAAAAGACAAGGCTGAAGCATTAGCAACCATCTTCAGCCAGAAGTGTCAAGTGGATGATCCATCTCGGCCTCCTCCCGATATCCAAACCATCACGGAAGCCAGTCTTCAGCCAATTCGATTCACTCCACGTGATATCAAGAAACGGCTGAGTGCACTGGATACAGCAAAGGCTATGGGCCCCGACAACATCCCAGCTGTAATGCTGAAGATTTGTGCTCCAGAACAAGCTGCGCCTCGAGCCAAGCTGTTCCAGTACAGCTACAACACTGCCATCTACCCGACAATGTGGAAAATTGCCCAGGTATGTCCTGTCCACAAAAAGCAGGACAAATCCAATCCGGTCAATTACCGCCCCATCAGTCTACTCTCAATCATCAGCAAAGTGATGGAAGGTGTCGTCGACAGTGCTATCAAGCGGCACTTACTCACCAATAACCTGCTCACCGATGCTCAGTTTGGGTTCCGCCAGGACCACTCGGCTCCAGACCTCATTACAGCCTTGGCCCAAACATGGACAAAAGAGCTGAATTCCAGAGGTGAGGTGAGAGTGACTGCCCTTGACATCAAGGCGGCATTTGACCGAGTTTGGCACCAAGGAGCCCGAGTAAAATTGAAGTCAATGGGAATCAGGGGGAAAACTCTCCAGTGGCTGGAGTCATACCTAACGCAAAGGAAGATGGTAGTGGTTGTTGGAGGCCAATCATCTCAGCCCCAGGACATTGCTGCAGGAGTTCCTCAAGGCTTCAGCTGCAACATCAATGACCTTCCCGCCATCATAAGGTCAGAAATGGGGATGTTCGCTGATGATTGCACAGTGTTCACTTCCATTTACAACCCCTCAAATAATGAAGCAGTCCGTTCCCGCATGCAGCAAGACCTGGACAACATCCAGGCTTGGGCTCAAAACTGGCAAGTAACATTCGCGCCAGACAAATGCCAGGCAATGACCATCTCCAACAAGAGAGAGTCTAAGCACCTCCCCTTGACATTCAACGGCATTACCATCGCCGAATCCCCCACCATCAACATTCTGGGGGTCACCATTGACCAGAAACTTAACTGGACCAGCCATATAAATACTGTGGCTACGAGAGCAGGTCAGAGGCTGGGTATTCTGTGGTGGGTGACTCACCTCCTGACTTCCCAAAGCCTTTCCACCATCTCCAAGGCACAAGTCAGGAGTGTGATGGACTACTCTCCACTTGCTTGGATGAGTGCAGCTCCAACAACACTCAAGAAGCTCGACACCATCCAAGATAAAGCAGCCCGCTTGATTGGCACCCCATCCACCACACTTAACATTCACTGCCTTCACCACCGGCGCACTGTGGCTGTAGTGTGTTCCATCCACAGGATGCACTGCATCAACTCGCCAAGGCTTCTTCGACAGCACCTCCCAAACCCGCGACCTCTACCACCTAGAAGGACTACAGCAGGCACATGGGAACAACACCACCTGCACGTTCCCCTCCAAGTCACACACCATCCCGACTTGGAACTATATCGCCGTTCCTTCATCGTCGCTGGGTCAAAATCCTGGAACTCCCTTCCTAACAGCACTGTGGAAGAACCGTCACCACACGGACTGCAGCGGTTCAAGAAGGCGGCTCACCACCGCCTTCTCAAGGGCAATTTGGAATTGGCAATAAATGCTGGCCTCGCCAGCGACGCCCACATCCCATGAACGAATAAAAAAATACTAAACTTTGCAACAGAGTGGTCCGGAGGAACCACATGTCAATTCAAATAAGTGGATGCATTTTGGAGCACACCAATTGTACCTTCAACTCTGGTCGAAATGTTCACAAGCAAAAGGAATGTTTGACTTAGCTGAGACTCGAATTAACAATCTCGCCATTTCCCGATCATGTAATGTCATTTCAGGACCGCGCACTGACTGATTGCGCCGCTAGAGTCCGGTCACTTTGATCACCTGTCCCACTCTGCTGGAAAGAATCTTCAGTGTTTGAGGCCCTTCCCTGTGGAAACCTGTCCAGTCACTGTGATCAAACTAATATCCGCATTTTCACTTTCAGCTTCTTTCACATCATCTGCTCCATCGCACTACAAGCGGGTTTTCTGCGAACAGGTCAAAATGAACATTGCCAGAAATTCTATCAGTCGTCGGATTTGAACCCAGCGCCCACACAGCGATTAGATTTATTGTCTTAAAGCAACGAGCTTTGTTCGCAAATCGCCTTGCCAGTCTTTCACGTTTTGTTTAATGCCCAAATAAATACATTGGAGCAAATTGACCGCATTTACACCGTGCTGGGGTTGTTCTGCTTAGAACAGAGAAGGTTCAGAGGAGATTTGATAGAAGTGTTCGAAGTCATGAAGGGTTTAGATAAAGTTAATAAAGAGTAGCTGTTCCCATTGACGGAAGTGTCGGGAACAAGAGGACACAGATTTGAGTTGATTGGCAAACGAACCAAAGGCGACAGGATGAAAATCTTTTTTATGCAGCGAATGGTTATGATCTGAAATGCGCTGCCTGTAAAGGTGGTGGAAGCTGATTCAATCGTGGCTTTCAAAAAGAATTTGATAAATACTTGAAGGGGAAAATGCAGGGCCACGGGGAAAGGGACCAATGGGATTGTTCTTACAAAAGGCAGGTAAGGAATTGATGGGTCGAATGGCCTCTTTCTGTGGTGTGTTCATTCTGTGTTCAATATTATTTTACATGCAGTGAACAGACCATCCCAAAAAGACTGCCCCGCGATCAAACAGAGTGACGCTGTAATGTTGCGAAAATGCGATGACCCCGACGTGATTCGAACACGCATCCTTCTGATCTGGAGTCAGACGCGCTGCCGTTGCGCCACGAGGTCCACAGCAAGTAGCTGGATCTGGATCCATAGGAGGGAGATCGGTACCAACCGCCACAGGGACTCGAAGAGGCGGAAGCAGCAGCAGCAACAGCGCAGGAGCCCTGCTCTCGAATCCAGCCGTTCCCAGCGGAGAGCTGCCAGTCCCGGCCTGAGCCCTGTCTGGGAGCCGCCTGGCATTCTTTCTTCACAGAACGGGACCGATCCAGTTTCAGCTCACACACAAGCTCAGGAATCCCACTCCTGACAGATTCACTTAGAAAAACCTTGTTTAGATTCAGTGAATTGGGATTTAATTCAATCCTCATCTGCCCTCCGCTCTGTCAGTTCAGGACTTTATTTAAACCGACACTTGGAGCTCTGTTTCACAGGGTGCCGACTGTTTAAGCATTTCTCAGTCCCACTACAAACACCTTTTGCTGCTAACTTCTGCTTAATACAAAGTTCCCAGGAACGAGGGAATTTCTCCTGGGTACTGAGTTCGAGTTAAGGAACATTAGAGGTGCGATTACACTGCTTGGTGTATTCTATAGGCCACCAGCTAGTGGGACGGATATAGATGAGCACATTTTCAGGGAAATTACAGAGAGGTACAAAAGGCATAGAGCAGTAATAACTGGGGATTTCAACTACCCTAATATAAACAATTTTACAACACCAAGTTATAGTCCAGCAATTTTATTTTAAATTCACAAGCTTTCGGAGGCTTCCTCCTTCCTCAGGTAAATGTTTTAAAATAAAATTGCTGGACTATAACTTGGTGTTGTAAAATTGTTTACAATTGTCAACCCCAGTCCATCACCGGCATCTCCACATCATGACTACCCTAATATAGACTGGGATAACAATAATATAAGGCGCATAGAAGGGGAAGAATTTTTGAAATGTGTTCAGGATAACTTTCTCGACCAGTACGTTTCTGGCCCACTGAGGAAGGAGGCATTGCTGGAATTGGTTCAAGATAATGAGGCGGGCCAAGTGGAGCAAGTGTCAGTGGGGGATCATTTAGGAAGCAGCGATCAGTATCATAAGGATTAGAATAGCTATGGAAATGGACTCTGTCCACTCTAAAATAAAAATACTCAACTGGAGGAGGGTCAATTTCAGTGGGATGAGAACAGATCTGGCCCCGGTAAATTGGAATTAAAGATTGTCAGGCAAAACTATAATTGGACAGTGGGCGGCTTTTAGAAAGATGATTCGGGTATGGAGAAGGTACATTCCAACGAGGTAGAAAGGTAGGGCAACTAAAGCCAGAGCTCCCTGGATAATAAAAGAGATAGAGAATAAGATGAAGCGGGGAAAAGTGGCGTATGACAGATGTCAGATTGATAACACAAGTGCCAACCAGAGAGAATATAGAAAGATCAGAGGGGAAGTGAAAAAGGAAATAAGAGGGGCAAAGAGAGAGCATAAGAATAGCGGAAAACATAAAAGGGAATCAAAAAGTATTCTACAGACATGTTAACAGTAAACGGGTAGTAAGAGGAGGGGTGGGGACGATTAGGGACCATAAAGGAGATCTACTCATGGAGGCAGTGGGCATGGCAGAGGTACTAAATTAGTACTTCGCATTGGTCATTACCAAGGAAGAAGATGCTGCCAGATTCTCGATAAAGGAAGATTTAGTTAAGATACTGGATGGGCTATAAAATGAGAAAGAAGAGGTACTAGAAAGGCTTGTTGTACTTAAAATAGATAAGTCAACTAGTCTGGATGGAATGCACCCGAGGATGCTGAGGGAAGTAAAGGGGGAAATTGCAGAGGTACTGGCCATTATCTTCCAGACATCCTTAGTTATGGGGATGGTGCCAGAGGAGTGGAGAATTGCAAAGGTTACAACCTTGTTCAAAAAAAGGGTGTAAAGATAAACCCAGCAACTATAGGCCAGTAAGTTTATCCTCGGTGATGGGGAAAGTTTTCGAAATGATAATCCGGGACAGAATTAACAGTCACTTGGACGAGTGTGGATTGATTAGGGAATGCCAGCACGGATTTGTTAAAGGCAAATCGTGTTTAACCAACTTGATAGAGTTGTTTGATGAGGTAACAGAGAGGGTAGATGAGGTCAATGCAGTTGACGTGGTGTATATGGACTTTCAAAAAGCGTTTGATAAAGTGCCACGTGGTAGGCTTGCGATCAAGATTGCAGCCCATGGAACACATGGGACAATTGCAACATGGATGCAACACCAGCTAAATGACAGGAAACAGAAAACTGTTGTTTTTTTGGACTGGAGGGAGGTGGGCAATGGTGTACCAGAGGGGTCGGTGCTGGGACCACTGCTTTTCTTGATATATATTAATGACTTGGGCTTTGGAGTAAAGAGTACAATATCAAAATTTGCAGATTACACAAAACTTGGAAGAGTAGAGAACAGTGAGGTGGATAGACTTGAAGAGGATATGGACACGCCGGTGGCATGGACGGACACGTGGCAGATGAAGTTTAACGCGGAACAATGCGAGGTGATGGATTTCAGTGGGAAAAACGAGGAGAGGCAATATAAACTAAAGGGCACAATTCTAAAAGGGTTAGAGGAACAGAGGGACCTGGGGGTATATGTGCACAAATCGTTGAAAGTGGCAGGGCAGGTTGAGAAAGCGGTTTAAAAAGCAGACGGGGTCCTGGGCTTTATAAAGAGGGGCATAGAGTACAAAAACAAGCAAGTCATGATGAACCTTCATAACACACTATTTCGGCCACAAATGGAATATTGTGTCCAGTTCTGGGCAGTGCACTTTTGGAAGGATGTGACGGCCTTGAGAGGGTGCAGAGGAGATTTACTACAATGATTCCAGGGATGAGGGACTTAAGTTACATGGATAGATTGAAGAAGCTGGAAATGTTCACCTTGGAACTGAGAAGGCTGAGAGGAGAATTGATAGAGATATTCAAAATCATGAAGGGTCTAGATAGGGTAGATAGAGTGAAACTGTTCCCATTGGCGGAAGGGACATGAAACAAAAGGCATAGATTTAAGGTGATTGGCAAAAGAACCAAAGGTGACATGAGGAAAAACTTCTTCACACAGCGAGTGGTTGGAATCTTTGCTTTTTGTGCTTTGCATGTGAAGAAATGTCATCATTTTACCGACTGTATCTTAAGAGTGGGATTAAAAGTTCAGTGTTTATGACACCAGGAATCTTGTGCAGCCGTTGTTAAATTTATCAAAGCAGGCAATTGTCGCCGTTTATCACAAGAACGCCCTAACCGGATATGCGGTCAAGTTGAAAGGAACGCAACGAGAAGCATCTGATACAACACGAAAGGCATCGGGCTCTGACAAAAATCCCCACCGTTTTTCTTTTCCAACATAAAGGGTGTGACATTTATTCTCTGAACATCGAAACAGTCTGGTATCGTTCACGACAGAAATCTCCACGTCACAGCGAATTAGCCTTTCGTGACCTTGTCTATCAAGATGAATTGTGATTTGCGTGAAACCAATGTTCCATTCCTTTATAAGTTTCATGTGCCTGCTCTCCGATCACAAGGTTTTTTTTAGTCCACAGGGTAAATGTTGGACTAACAGCTCTGCTCAGCCGGCAATGATCACGGTACATTTTCTTGCAGACAAAACACACATTGAAACCGTGGAACTTTGAGGCGATGAATCCTCAGGAAAAATAAAATAAGGGCTCGAATCAATCTTACCAATAGCACCAACGAGAAAGGTGAAGAGGTCACCTTCTAAACCAGTAATTCACTCAACTAAACCTTGAGATTGTAGCGACCAAAAAAACAACTGTCTCCTGTCAGTTTACTTTTCCAAAATGAATGGTTGAAGCTTGCAGGAGTTAAAATCCAACGAGCCGGTCTTCACTCTTAAACCAGCAACAATGAAGTTAAGAGAAACGTGCCGGAGAAATACTCGATTTCAGCGCGGTGACACTGGGCCAGAGTAAAGTTCAGTTAATATGATCGCCGAGTGGCGAGAGGGTGGATTTGGAACTCCTGATCGACCGCACTGCGCATTTTCCAGATCTGCTTGGAGCACCAATCCCTTCAATTCATCACTTACAGGGACAATTCGATTCTCGGTTTCTTTTCGCTGAACTTGACGAGATCTTCAAAATTGAAAGAGACCCATATCAAAGCTAACCTCTTCACCGACATGCTCACAGATACAAAGCGACCAAACTCGGCTTCAGTGAGATGAAAGCCCAGAGAGGTTTCAAGGCGGAAGGCAATTGCAAAGAAAGCTCGTTCAATGAAAGTGCAGGTCATTGAGGTGCCTTTAAAGTCCAGATTGTTTGAACTGAACTTCTTCCGAAAGCGCTTGAGATTCAGGTGGAGTAATTTGGGGACTTCTTTTCCCTCTTTCCAAAAGTTTGAACCACACGTCAAGATCAAAAGTCGAGGGCTAAATTTGGGCTCCTCCCGGGTATGAACCTCGAATCGAGAATTATACACCTACCTAATCGCGCCCAGAAATAAGTCAAGGGGATTCAGTCTAAGTAAAATAATGGTATTGGAGAAAAAAATTAGATTAAAGATAGACAAATCTCCAGGACCCGATGTTTACCATCCCAGGGGATTAAATGGAGTAGGTGAGGAAATTGTACATGCTTCATTCATGATCGTTCAAACTCTCTTGTTTCAGGAATTGTTCCATGGATTGAAAAATTGCCAATGTCATTCCATTATTTATGAACGGGAGGAGAGATAAGGTAGGAAATTATAGACCTATTAGTCTGTTGTCTGTTGTGAGGCAGTTACCAGTATATGTTATTAGGGAAGAGTGACTGAGCACTTGGATAAATATGAATTGATCAGAGAAGCCAGCATGGATTTGTAAAGGGTAAGTCAAGTCTAACAAAACTAGTTTTTTTTTCATTCGTTCACGGGATGTGGGCGTCGCTGGCAAGGCCGGCATTTATTGTCCATCCCTAATTGCCCTCGAGAAGGTGGTGGTGAGCCGCCTTCTTGAACCGCTGCAGTCCGTGTGGTGACGGTTCTCCCACAGTGCTGTTAGGAAGGGAGTTCCAGGATTTTGACCCAGCGACAATGAAGGAACGGCGATATATTTCCAAGTCGGGATGGTGTGTGACTTGGAGGGGAACGTGCAGGTGGTGTTGTTCCCATGCGCCTGCTGCCCTTGTCCTTCCAGGTGGTAGAGGTCGCGGGTTTGGGAGGTGCTGTCGAAGAAGCCTTGGCGAGTTGCTGCAGTGCATCCTGTGGATGGTGCACACTGCAGCCACAGTGCGCCGGTGGTGAAGGGAGTGAATGTTTAGGGTGGTGGATGGGGTGCCAATCAAGCGGGCTGCTTTATCTTGGATGGTGTCGAGCTTCTTGAGTGTTGTTGGAGCTGCACTCATCCAGGCAAGTGGAGAGTATTCCATCACACTCCTGACTTGTGCCTTGTAGATGGTGGAAAGGCTTTGGGGAGTCAGGAGGTGAGTCACTCGCCGCAGAATACCCAGCCTCTGACCTGCTCTCGTAGCCACAATACTTATATGGCTGTTCCAGTTAAGTTTCTGGTCAATGGTGACCCCCAGGATGTTGATGGTGGGGGATTCGGCGATGGTAATGCCGTTGAATGTCAAGGGGAGGTGGTTAGACTCTCTTTTGTTGGAGATGGTCATTGCCTGGCACTTGTCTGGCGCGAATGTTACTTGCCACTTATGAGCCCAAGCCTGGATGTTGTCCAGGTCTTGCTGCATGCAGGCTCGGACTGCTTCATTATCTGAGGGGTTGCGAATGGAACTGAACACTGTGCAGTCATCAGCGAACATCGCCATTTCTGACCTTATGATGGAGGGAAGTTCATTGATTAAGCAGCTGAAGATGGTTGGGCCGAGGACACTGCCCTGAGGAACTCCTGCAGCAATGCCCTGGGGCTGAGATGATTGGCCTCCAACAACCACTACCATTTTCCTTTGTGCTAGGTATGACTCCAGCAACTGGAGAGTTTCCCCCCTGATTCCCATTGACTTCAATTTTACTAGGGCTCCTTGGTGCCACACTCGGTCAAATGCTGCCTTGATGTCAATGGCAGTCACTCTCACCTCACCTCTGGAATTCAGCTCTTTTGTCCATGTTTGGACCAAGGCTGTAATGAGGTCTGGAGCCGAGTGGTCCTGGCGGAACCCAAACTGAGCATCGGTGAGCAGGTTATTGGTGAGTAAGTGCCGCTTGATAGCACTGTCGACGACACCTTCCATCACTTTGCTGATGATTGAGAGTAGACTGAGGGGCGGTAATTGGCCGGATTGGATTTGTCCTGCTTTTTGTGGACAGGACATAGCTGGGCAATTTTCCACATTGTCGGGCGGATGCCAGTGTTGTAGCTGTACTGGAACAGCTTGGCTAGAGGCGCAGCTAGTTCTGGAGCACAAGTCTTCAGCACTACAGCTGGGATGTTGTCGGGGCCCATAGCCTTTGATGTATCCAGTGCACTCAGCCGTTTCTTGATATCACGTGGAGTGAATCGAATTGGCCGAAGACTGGCTTCCGTGATGGTGGGGATATCGGGAGGAGGCTGAGATGGATTATCCACTCGGCATTTCTGGCTGAAGATGGTTGCAAACGCTTCAGCCTTGTCTTTTGCACTCACGTGCTGGACTCCGCCATCATTGAGGATGGGGATGTTTGCAGAGCCTCCTCCTCCCGTTAGTTGTTTAATTGTCCACCACCATTCACGACTGGATGTGGCAGGACTGCAGAGCTTTGATCTGATCCGTTGCTTGTGGAATCGCTTCGCTCTGTCTATAGCATGTTGCTTCCGCTGTTTAGCATGCATGTAGTCCTGAGTTGTAGCTTCACCAGGTTGGCACCTCATTTTTAGGTACGCCTGGTGCTGTTCCTGGCATGCTCTTCGACACTCCTCATTGAACCAGGGTTGATCCCCTGGCTTGTTGGTAATGGTAGAGTGAGGAATATGCTGGGCCATGAGGTTACAAATTGTGCTGGAATACAATTCTGCTGCTGCTGATGGCCCACAGCGCCTCATAGATGCCCAGTTTTGAGCTGCTGGATCTGTTCTGAATCTATCCCATTTCGCACGGTGGTAGTTCCACGCAACACGTTGGATGGTGTCCTCAGTGCGAAGACGGGATTTCATCTCCACGTTATTACATCTTGAAGATGTAATAACGTGGTAGAAAATGCAGTGTCTATGGGTGTTATATGCATATTGACTTCCAGAGGCATTCGATGAGGTACCACATAAGAGACTGTTAACAATGAGAGCACATGGAAATTAAAGCAACCTATTGACATGGTTGGGGAGTTGGTTGGAAGGTAGGCGTCAGAGAGTAGGGATAATGGATCTGTGCTCAAATTGACAGGCTGTGATTAGTGGTGTCCCCCAGGGATTTGTACCGGGGCATTAGCTTTTTACTATATGCATAAATGAGGCAAATGAAGAAATAGAGAGCCATATATCCAAGTTTGTCGACGACACCAACTTAGGTGACACGGTGAGTAATGTAGATGGGAGCATAAAGTTGCAAAGCGAAATTGATAGATTAAGTAAGTTGGTAAAACTGTGGCAGATGGAGTTTACATAGAATTACATAGAATGTACATCTCAGAAACAGACAATTCGGCCCAACTAGACGACGCCGGTGTTTATGCTGCAGACGAACCTCATCCAACCCCGCTTCATCGAACCCAATGAGCAAACCCTAATATTCCTTTCTCCTCCATGTGTTTATCTCTCTTCCCCGTAAATGCATCCATGCTTTTCGCCTTAACTGCTCCTTGTGGTAGCGAGTTGCACATTCTAGCGAGCATCTTTGCAAATGTGGTTCTCTTGAATGCCATATTGGATTAAATTGTGACTATCTGATATTTATGGCCCCAATTTTGGACTCCTCCCCCCAAAATTGCAAACACCTTATCTACGTCTGACCTATCAAACCCTTGCATAATCTTAAAGTCCTATTTCAGCTCACCCTCAGCATTCTATTTTCTATGGAAAAGAACCGAAGATTGTTCAATCTTTCAATATGGGGAAATGTGAAGTCATACACTTTGGACCTCAGCAAGATAGATCAGATATTTTCTAACATGTGAGAGGCTAGGAACTGTGGGGGAGGAAAGATGTTCCGAGTCCAAGTGCAGAAATCATGAAATGTCAGTGGACAGTTACAAAAAATAATTTAAAATTCTAATGGAACTTTGGCCTTTATCTTAAGGGAGCTGGAATTCAAAGGGGTGGAAGTTATGTTCCAGTTATATAAACTCTGCTGAGACTACATTTAGAGTACTGCATTCAGTTCTTGGCACCACACCTCAGGGAGGATATATTGGCCTTGGTGGGGGTGCAGCGCAGATTGACCAGAATTATACCGGGGCTAAAATGGTTAATTTATGCGGACAAGTTGCATAGAAAAGGTTTGTATTTCCTTGTGTATAGAAGATTAAGTGTTGATGTAATCGAGTTGTTGAAGGTGATTAAATGAACCAATCGTGTGTGTGTGAGCTGTGAGACAGCTTGAAATACCAATCCTCTCCACCACTGGGGACTGAGTCTTCCAACATACAGGGATTTTCACTCGTGTAAGTTTCATCCACATTTTCTGCTCTTCATTTCTCCGACCTGCTTGTTGCGCCTTTCCCTTCAATTCAGGACTTACAGGAAAAACTCGATTCTGCGGTCAATCTTCGGGTCACATGGTGAGATTTCAAATAATTGAGATCGACCCTTATCAACCCCAATATCGTCACCTACACGTTTGACGAATGCAAAGCAGCTTCTATCGTGGCTTGGCTGCACAACTCCTTCAAAGATACTGTCGGTAATTGGAGGGTCTTTCAAGTCATGACACGAACATAACAGTTCGCACTGCCGTTTTCCCCAAGGCGCTTCAGATTCATGTGGAATGATTTCGGTCTGGCGGTCAAATCCGTTCCCTCTTTCCGAATCCACCTTTGAACCCGGGAGTTTTGGTATTTTTGATAACCGAGAACAAACTGGTTTGTCCTGTATTTTACATTACTTTCCGGATATTACAGATAAGCAGAGCACTTGAGCTGTCACAGGTGTGACTTTAACTTTTCTCTCTCTCCTCTAAATCTCCCCGGCAACTGCCACTAACCACAATCTTCTGTCACATTTCTCCATCAGAAAGTTCAGAGTCTCGGTTTCCAAATGAAAATACGCCCATCTCTTCAATCAACGATAGCCCAGAGAGAGTTACTTAGTTTCAGCTCCCAATTTCCCCAAATCCTCAAAGTAGCATGGAAATAATTGTCCTTAAGTTAATAATAATAATATAATTCAAAGTTCTTATCGTCTGGGGTTTTGTTTCAGATTCCACGGTTTTTAAAGGTCACTGCGGATGTTTAACGAATCGCCTCTTGTTTGGAGGCTTCTGTGTGGGAAAGATCACGAAGCGATAATTGAGAGACCGAGGATGAAGCTGTTTGATGCGAGCACTGGTGACACAGACCGTGCGCGGCTCCAGTGGCGCAATCGGTCAACGCGCGTTACTTCAAAAATAATTATACGCTGGAGAAATGCTGGAGTTGTGAGCTCCAGCGCCATCGAAAGTAGTTGAACCTTCCAAACATCTTGACTGGAGTTCAAGGTACATCCGGTTCCATAACGCATCCACTTCTTCATGTCCCCATGTGGGCACTGAGGCTCCTCTGGCGGACCGTCTTGCAATAGCAGGTGCGAGTTTATTTGTTTTCAGAGGAGAGGGTGCGATTGGCGACAACTGAAATGGTCAAGCGGCCGGCACGAGATCTTTGAATCCAAAGAACCAAACACAATTCTTCTTTCCGTGAAGCAGGTTTTGATCGATTTGAAGTGTCGTGTAGGGAAAATTCGGGAGGCAAACTTGCTGCCTGGTGTCACGGTGCAACGGGTGAAATTATTCAGCTTTCAATTGTTGATCCGCTGAAAGGTCGAGAGGCCTTTTCCAGCTCCCGTGTGGAACAAGTTTAGCTTTTGAGCCATTGGGTAAAGTGTTTTTATTTAATTGCTGCTAACGAATAACAAGACATTTTGTACAACCAAGAAGAACTGCAAAATCACGATTTCGCTGCCCATGTTTCTTACATCATGTTCAACAGAAACAAGGATTCTCCTCAACACGTTGCTGAAAATTTTTCAAAGGGATCCTCCCCAAAATTCGGCATCGACAGGGATAATTCAGAGACCCACCATGTATCTGTGTGATGGAAACCCATCCAACAGCGAGCCTGGATAGCTCAGTCGGTAGAGCATCAGATTTTTAAAACAGGTAGTGATCTGAGGGTCCAGGGTTCAAGTCCCTGTTCAGGTTAAAAAATTTAAAACAGCTGGCAAGTTCTGCTTTTCCAGCGGACCAACATCAGCGAAAGGAGCTCAGAGTCAGCGATCCAGTCCAACGAGACTGCTCCGCCATTTGATAAAGTCATCGCTAATCTTCGACCTCAGCTCCACTTTCCCGACCGATCCCCATGTGCCTTCGTGTCCAAAAATCGACGTAACTCAGTTTTGAATCGATTTAATGGCTCAGCATCCACAGCCCTCTGGGGGAGAGAATTCCAAAGGCTCACAACCCTCTCAGTGATGAAATCTCTGTTCCAAATGGCCGGCCCCTTATGTTCTCGACTCTCCAGTCAGGGGAAACAGCGTCCCAGCATCTACCCTGTCAAGCCCTCCAAGAATTTTACATGTTTAAATGTGATCACCTCATTATTGTAAACTGCAGAGAATGTCGGCCCACTCCACTCAATCTCCCCTCACAGGACAACCCTCCCATCCCAGGAATCAATCTAGTGAACCTTTGTTGCACCCACTCTAAGGCAAGTGTATTGTTCCACAGATCAAACCTGTACACAGTGCACCAGATGCGGTCTCACCAAAGCCCTATATAATTGCAGCAAAACTTCCTTATCTTTGGAATCCAACCACCTCCCAATAAAGGCCAACAAACCATTTGCTTTCCGAATTGCTTGCTGCACCTGCACGTTAACTTTCTGTGATCCGTGTACAAGGACACACAAATCCCTCTGAATACCAACATTTCGTTGTCTCTCATCTTTTAAAAGATATTCTGCTTTTCTATTCTTCCAACCAAAGTGAATAATCTCACATTTCCCCACTTTATACTTTATTTGCCAACTTCGAGCCCACTCACTTAACCTGTCTGTATCACTTTGCATCCTCTTTGCGTCCTCCTCACGGCTTACCTTCCCACCTAGTTTTGTATCGTTAGCAAACTTGGATACATTATACTCGGTCAGCTCATCTAAGTCAGTAATATAGATTGTAAATCGCTGAGGTCCGAGCACTGATCTTCACGACACCCCACTAGTTACAACCTGCCAACCCGAAAATTACCTGTTTATTCCTACTTTCCGTTTTCTGGACGTCAACAAATCCCCAATCCATCCTAATAGATTACCCACAATCCCATGAGCCCTCATCTTGTTTAACAACCTTTGTGTGGCATCTTGTCGAATGCCTTTTGAAATGTAAACAGCGTGGAGAGAGCGGGAGTTCAGTCGGTGAGCGGCGGGAGAGAGCGAGACCAGAGCGGGGATAAAAACAGCGCGGAGAGAGCGGGAGTTCAGTCGGTGAGCGGCGGGAGAGAGCGAGACCAGAGCGGGGATATAAACAGCGCGGAGAGAGCGAGAGTTCAGTCGGTGAGCGGCGGGAGAGAGCGAGAGTTCAGTCGGTGAGCGGCGGGAGAGAGCGAGACCAGAGCGGGGATAAAAACAGCGCGGAGAGAGCGAGAGTTCAGTCGGTGAGCGGCGGGAGAGAGCGAGACCAGAGCGGGGATATAAACAGCGCGGAGAGAGCGAGAGTCCAGTCGGTGAGCGGCGGCAAAGAGCGAGACCAGAGCGGGGATAAAAACAGCGCGGAGAGAGCGAGAGTTCAGTCGGTGAGCGGCGGGAGAGAGCGAGACCAGAGCGGGGATATAAACAATGCGGAGAGAGCGAGAGTTCAGTCGGTGAGCGGCGGGAGAGATCGAGACCAGAGCGGGGATAAAAACAGTGCGGAGAGAGCGAGAGTCCAGTCGGTGAGCGGAGGGAGAGATCGAGACCAGAGCGGGGATAAAAACAGTGCGGAGAGAGCGAGAGTCCAGTCGGTGAGCGGCGGGAGAGAGCGAGACCAGAGCGGGGATAAAAACAGTGCGGAGAGAGCGAGAGTTCAGTCGGTGAGCGGCGGGAGAGAGCGAGACCAGAGCGGGGATAAAAACAGTGCGGAGAGAGCGAGACCAGAGCGGGGATATAAACAGCGCGGAGAGAGCGAGACCAGAGCGGGGATATAAACAGCGCGGAGAGATCGAGACCAGAGCGGGGATATAAACAGCGCGGAGAGAGTGAGACCAGAGCGGGGATATAAACAGCGCGGAGAGAGTGAGACCAGAGCGGGGATATAAACAGTGCGGAGAGAGCGAGACCAGAGCGGAGATATAAACAGCGCGGAGAGAGTGAGACCAGAGCGGGGATATAAACAGCGCGGAGAGAGTGAGACCAGAGCGGGGATATAAACAGCGCGGAGAGAGTGAGACCAGAGCGGGGATATAAACAGCGCGGAGAGAGCGAGACCAGAGCGGAGATATAAACAGTGCGGAGAGAGCGAGACCAGAGCGGAGATATAAACAGTGCGGAGAGAGCGAGACCAGAGCGGGGATATAAACAGTGCGGAGAGAGCGAGACCAGAGCGGAGATATAAACAGCGCGGAGAGAGTGAGACCAGAGCGGAGATATAAACAGCGCGGAGAGAGTGAGACCAGAGCGGGGATATAAACAGCGCGGAGAGAGTGAGACCAGAGCGGGGATATAAACAGCGCGGAGAGAGCGAGACCAGAGCGGGGATATAAACAGCGCGGAGAGAGTGAGACCAGAGCGGAGATATAAACAGCGCGGAGAGAGGGAGACCAGAGCGGGGATATAAACAGTGCGGAGAGAGCGAGACCAGAGCGGGGATATAAACAGCGCGGAGAGAGTGAGACCGGAGCTTACTCTGAGAGCGAGACTCTGAGACCAGCGGCAGTTCGGGGTGACGTCACCAGTCAGAAAGTGACGCGGCACAGGGGAGGCAGCTGATTGGTGAGTAGGTTCAGGTGAGTATTTCTACCATTTTACTGTAAGTAAAGTAATAAGAAAGGGAAGATCTGCAGGTTTTATAGCAGATAGTGTTTTTTTTTCGTGAACCTAGGTCCCTAGTATAGTTAACATTTTCTAATTTCAACGTAATTTAAAAGGGGTAACTAAGCTAAGGCAAGTCATGGCAGCAGACCTCGCACCCGTGATATGCTCCTCCTGCAAGATGTGGGAAGTCATGGACACTACCAGTGTCCCTGCCGACCATGTGTGCGGGAAGTGTGTCCACCTGCAGCTACTGACCGATCGTATCTCGGAGCTGGAGCTGCGGGTGGACTCACTGTGGAGCATCCGCGATGCAGAGAAACTCGTGGATAGCACGTTTAGCGAGTTGGTCACACCGCAGGTAAAGGGTATACAGGCAGGAAGTGAATGGGTGACCACCAGGAAGAGTAAGAGATGCAGGCAGGTAGTGCAGGGGTCCCCTGTGGCCATCCCCCTCTCAAACAGATATGCCACTTTGGATGCTGTTGTGGGGGATGACTTATCAGGGGAAGGCAGCAGCAGCCAACTTCCTGGCACCACGGGTAGCTCTGCTGCACAGGCTGGGAGGAAAAAGAGTGAAAGAGCTATAGTGATAGGGGACTCAATTGTATGAGGAATAGACAGGCGTTTCTGCGGCCGCAACCGAGACTCCAGGATGGTGCGTTGCCTCCCTGGTGCAAGGATCAAGGACGTCTCGGAGCGGCTACAGAACATTTTGGAGGGGGAGGGCGAACAGCCAGCTGTCGTGGTGCACATAGGCACCAACGATATAGGTAAAAAAGGGGATGAGGTCCTAAAAGCAGAA
The DNA here is from genome assembly GCF_035084215.1 of Heptranchias perlo. NCBI lineage: Eukaryota > Metazoa > Chordata > Chondrichthyes > Hexanchiformes > Hexanchidae > Heptranchias > Heptranchias perlo. Next base: position 124,714 of record NW_027139761.1, on the reverse strand, counting down.
TATAGGGAGTTAGGAGGTAAATTTAAAAATAGGACCTCAAAGGTAGTAATCTCAGGATTGCTGCCAGTGCCACGTGCTAGTCAGAGTAGAAATAGGAGGATATTTCAAATGAATACGTGGCTAGAGGAATGGTGCAAGGGGGAGGGATTCAAATTCCTGGGACACTGGAAACGGTTCTGGGGGAGGTGGGACCAGTACAAACCGAACGGTCTGCACCTGGGCAGGGCCGGGACCGCTGTCCTAGGAGGAGTGTTTGCTAGTGCTGTTGGGGAGGGTTTAAACTAAAGTGGCAGGGGGTTGGGAACCTGAGCAGGGAGAGAGAGGAAAGCGTAACAGGAAGGGACAGAAGGTATGGAGTAAGAGGTAAAGTGTTATAAAAGGAAAAAGCAGGAACTAAGCGTCACAAAACAGATTTGAAAGTTCTTTATCTGAATGCACGTAGCATTCGTAACAAAATGGACGAGTTAACGGCACAAATAACTACGTATGGGTATGATCTTGTGGCCATTACAGAAACATGGCTGCAGGGTGACAACGATTGGGAATTAAATATGCCAGGGTATTTAACAATCAGGAAGGACAGGCAGGAAGGAAGGGGAGGTGGGGTGGCTATGTTAATAAAGGAAGGAATCACTGTAATACAGATAAATGATATTGGGACAAAGCATCAAGATAATGAAACAGTTTGGGTGGAGATAAGGAATAATAAGTGGAAAAAAACATTAGTGGGCGTAGTATATAGGCCTCCTAATAGTTGCAACTCTGCTGGAAGAAGTATTAATCAGGAAATAGTCGGGGCATGTAATAAGGGAACAGCTATAATTATGGGGGATTTTAATTATCATATTAACTGGACAAATCAAATTGGGCAGAGCAGCCTTGAGGACGAGTTCATTGAGTGCATCAGGGATGGATTTCTTGAGCAGTATGTAACTGATCCTACTAGGGGGCAGGCAACCTTGGACCTGGTCCTGTGTAATGAGTCAGGATTAATTAATAATGTCCAAGTTAAGGATCCCCTTGGAACGAGCGACCACAACATGGTTGAATTCCATATCCAATTAGAGGGTGAGAAGGTTGATTCTCACACAAGCGTACTGAGCTTGAATAAAGGAGACTATGATGGTATGAGAGCGGAATTGATTAAAGTGGACTGGGAAAATAGATTAAAGGGTAAGACGGTACATGAGCAGTGGTGTTCATTTAGGGAGTTATTTTACAACTTTCAACATAAATATATTCCACTGAGGAAAAAAGGGTGTAAAAGAAATGACAGCCATCCGTGGCTACGTAAAGAAATCAAGGATAGTATCCGACTAAAAACAAGGACATATAAGGTAGCCAAACTTAGTGGGAGGATAGAAGATTGGGAATTCTTCAAAAGACAACAAAAAGTAACTAAAGGATTGATTAAGAAAGGGAAGTTAGATTATGAAAAGAAATTAGCAAAAAATATAAAAACAGATAGCAAGAGTTTCTATAGTTATATAAAAAGAAAAAGGGTGGCTAAGGCAAACGTCGGTCCCTTAGAGGATGAGACCGGGAAATTAATGGTGGGAAACATGGAGATGGCAAAAATGCTGAACAAATATTTTGTTTCAGTCTTTACAGTAGAGGACACTAAGAATATCCCAACACTGGACAAACAGGGGACTCTACGGGGGGAGGAGCTAAATACGATTAAAATCACTCAGGAGATGGTACTCAGTAAAATAATGGGACTCAAAGCAGATAAATCCCCTGGACCTGATGGCTTCCATCCTAGGGTCTTGAGGGAAGTGGCAGTAGGGATTGTGAATGCTTTGGTGATAGTTTTCCAAAATTCCCTGGACTCAGGAGAGGTCCCGGCAGATTGGAAAACTGCTAATGTCACACCGTTATTTAAAAAGGGTAGTAGGCAGAAGGCTGGAAATTATAGGCCAGTCAGCTTAACATCTGTGGTGGGTAAAATTTTGGAGTCTATTATTAAGGAGACAGTAACGGAACATTTAGATAAGCATAATTTAATAGGACAAAGTCAGCATGGCTTTATGAAGGGGAAGTCATGTCTGACAAATTTGCTTGAGTTCTTTGAGGATATAACGTACAGGGTGGATAAAGGGGAACCAGTGGACATAGTGTGTTTAGACTTCCAGAAGGCATTCGACAAGGTGCCACATAAAAGATTATTACTTAAGATAAAAAATCACGGGATTGGGGTAACATTCTGGCATGGGTGGAGGATTGGTTATCGAACAGGAAGCAGAGAGTTGGGATAAATGGTTCATTTTCGGACTGGCAACCAGTAACCAGTGGTGTTCCGCAGGGGTCGGTGCTGGGTCCCCAACTCTTTACAATCTATATTAACGATTTGGAGGAGGGGACCGAGTGCAACATATCAAAATTTGCAGATGATACAAAGATGGGAGGAAAAGTAGAGAGTGAGGAGGACATAAAAAACCTGCAGGGGGATATAGACAGGCTGGGTGAGTGGGCGGAGATTTGGCAGATGCAATATAATATTGGAAAATGTGAGGTTATGCACTTTGGCAGGAAAAATCAGAGAGCAAGTTATTTTCTAAATGGCGAGAGACTGGAAAGTACTGCAGTACAAAGGGATCTGGGGGTCCGAGTGCAAGAAAATCAAAAAGTTGGTCTGCAGGTGCAGCAGGTGATCAAGAAAGCCAACGGAATGTTGGCTTTTATTGCTAGGGGGATAGAATATAAAAACAGGGAGGTATTGCTGCAGTTATATAGGGTATTGGTGAGACCACACCTGGAATACTGCATACAGTTTTGGTCTCCATACTTAAGAAAAGACATACTTGCTCTCGAGGCAGTACAAAGAAGGTTCACTCGGTTAATCCCGGGGATGAGGGGGCGGACATATGAGGAGAGGTTGAGTAGATTGGGACTCTACTCATTGGAGTTCAGAAGAATGAGAGGCGATCTTATTGAAACATATAAGATTGTGAAGGGGCTTGATCGGGTGGATGCAGTAAGGATGTTCCCAAAGATGGGTGAAACTAGAACTAGGGGACATAATCTTAGAATAAGGGGCTGCTCTTTCAAAACTGAGATGAGGAGAAACTTCTTCAGTCAGAGGGTGGTAGGTCTGTGGAATTTGCTGCCCCAGGAAGCTGTGGAAGCTACATCATTAGATAAATTGAAAACAGAAATAGACAGTTTTCTAGAAGTAAAGGGAATTAGGGGTTATGGGGAGCTGGCAGGAAATTGGACATGAAGCTGAGTTCGGATCGGTCAATGCCCTGTGTTTGTCGGAGAGGGCCCAGGGGCTGTGCGGCCGGGTCCTGCTCCTACTTCCTGTGTTCTTTAGATTTGTGGTTGGGATCAGATCAGCCATGATCTTATTGAATGGCGGAGCAGGCTCGAGGGGCCGATTGGCCTCCTACTGCTCCAATTTCTTATGTTCTTATGAAAGGCTTTGGTGAGTCACTCGCCGCAGAATTCACAGCCTCTGACCTGCTCTTGTTGCCACAATATTTATGCGGCTGGTGCAGTTAAGTTTCTATTCAATGGTGACCCCCAGGATTTTGATGGTGGGTGATTCAGCCATGGTAATGCCGTTGAATGTCAAGGGGAGGTGATTAGACTCTCTCTTGTTGGAGATGGTCATTGTCTCGAACTTGCCTGGTGCGAATGCTGCTTGCGACTTATCAGCCCAAGCCTGGATATTGTCCAGGTCTGGCTGCATGCGGGCTCGGGCTGCTTCATTATTTGAGGGTTGCGAATGGAACTGAACACTGTGCAATCATCAGCGAACATCCCCATTTCTGACCTTATGATGGAAGGAAGGTCATTGATGAAGCAGCTGAAGTTGGTTGAACCGAGGACACTGCCTTGAGGAACTCCTGCAGCAATGCCCTGCGGCTGAGATGATTGGCCTCCAACAACCACTACCATCTTCCTTTTTGCTAGGTATGACTCTAGCCAGTGGATAGATTTCCCCTGATACCCATTGACTTCAATTTAGTCGGGCTCCTTGGTGCCACACTCGGTGAAATGCTGTCTTGATATTAAAGGCAGTCACTCTCACCTCACCTCTGGAATTGAGCTCTTTTGTCCATGTTTGAACCAAGGCTGAAATGAGGTCTGGAGCCGAGTTGTCCTGGCGGAACCCAAACTGAGCATCGGTGAGCAGGTTATTGGTAAGTAAGTGCCTCTTGATAGCACTGTCGTCGACACCTTCCATCGCTTTGCTGGTGATTGAGAGTCGACTGATGGAGCGTATTTGGCCTGATTGGATTTGTCCTGCTTATTGTGGACAGGACATACCTGGGCAATTTTCCACATTGTTGGATAGATGCCAGTGTTGTAGCTGCACTGGAACAGTTTGGCTAGAGGCGCGGCTAGTTCTGGAGCACAAATCTTCAGCACGACAGCCGAGATGTTGTCGGCGCCCACAGCCTTTGCTGTATCCAGTGCATTCAGCCGTTTCTTCAGATCACGTGGAGTGAATCGAATTGGCTGAAGACCTGCTTCCGTGATGGTGGGGATATTGGGAGGAGGCCGAGATGAATCATCCACTCAGCACTTCTGGCTGAAGATGGTTGCAAACGCTTCAGGCTTGTCTTTTGCACTCACGTGCTGGACTCCGCCATCATTGAGGATGGGGATGTTTGCAGAGCCTCCTCCTCCCGTTAGTTTTTTAATTGTCCACCACCATTCACGACTGGATGTGGCAGGACTGCAGAGCTTTGATCTGATCCGTTGGTTGTGGAATCGCTTCGCTCTGTCGATAGCATGTTGCTTCTGCTGTTTAGCATGCATGTAGTCCTGTGTTGTAGCTTCACCAGGATGGCACCTCATTTTTAGGTACGCCTGGTGCTGTTCCTGGCATGTTCTTCTACACTCCTCATTGAACCAGGGTTGATCCCCTGGCTTGTTGGTAATGTTAGAGTGGGGAATATGCCGGGCCATGAGGTTACAGATTGTGCTGGAATACAATTCTGCTGCTGCTGATGGCCCACCGCACCTCATGGATGCCTAGTTTTGAGCTGCCAGATCTGTTCTGAACCTTTCCCATTTAGCACGGTGGTAGTGCCACAAAACACGTTGGATGGTGTCGTCATTGTGAAGACGGGAATTCGTGTCCACGAGGGCTGTGCGGTGGTCACTCCTACCAATGCTGTCATCGACAGATACATCTGCGACAAGAAGACTGGTGAGAGACGAGGTCAAACAGGTTTTTCCCACCTCTTGGTTCACTCACCACCTGCCGCATGCCGGGTCTGACAGCTATGGCCTTCAGGACTCAGCCAGCTCGTTCATTAGTGGTGCTACCGAGCCACTCTTGGTGATAGACATTGAAGTCCCCCGCCATAGTACATTCTGTGGCCTTTCCACCCTCAGTGCTTCCCAACATGGAAGAGGACTGATTCATCAGCTAAGGGAGGACGTTAGGTCGTAATCAGCAGGAGGTTTCCCTGCCCATGTTTTACCTGATGTCATGAGATTTCATGCGGTTCGGGGTCGATGTTGAGGGCTCCCTCCTAACTGTTGATCACTGTACCGCCACCTCCGGTCGATCTGTCCTGCCGATGGGACAGAGCATACCCAGAGATGTGTGATGGAAGAGTTTGGGACCTTGGCTGAAAGGTCCGATTCTGTGAGTATGTCTATGTCAGGCTGTTGCTTGACTCGTCTGTGGGACAGCTCTCCCAATTTTGGCACATGTCCCCAGATGTTAGTGAGGAGGACTTTGGAGGGTGAACAAGGGCTTGGTTTGCCTTTGTCGTATCCGGTGCCGAGTGTTCCTTCCGGTTTTATTCTTATTATGATTTTTTTTGGCGAGATTGTGCAACTTAGTGGCTTCCTGGGCCATTTCAGAGGGCAATTGAGAATCAAGCACATTGCTGTGGGTCTGGAGTCACATATCGGCCAAACCGGGTAAGGACGGCAGGTTTCCTTCCCAAAAGGGCATTACTGAACCAGATGGGTTTTTGCGACAATCCAGAAGTTTCATGGTCGTCTTTACTGATTACAGTTTTTTAAATTCCCGATTTTATTGAATTGAATTTAAATTTCCCACTTGCCGTAGCGAGATTTGAACGCATATTTTTGGATAAATTAGTGCAGGCTGCTTGTATTATTAATTTAGTAACATAACCACTATGTTACCGTGCAAAGCTAGTTAAGTCTATGGTCAATCCTGCCCCCCAGGATGTTGATGATGGGGGATTCGGCGATGGTGTTGCCGTTAAATATTAAGGGGAGGTGGTTCGACTCTATCTTTTTCGATATGATCATTGCCTGGCTGTTGAATGTTACTTGCCACTTATGAGCCCAAGTCTGAATGTTGCCCAGGTCTTGCTGCATGCAGGCACGGACTGCTTCATTATCTGAGGGGTTGCGAATGGAACTGAAAAATGTGTAATCATCAGTAAACGTCCTCACTCCTGACCTTAGGATGGAGAGAAGGTCATTGATGAAGCAGCTGAAGATGGTTGAGACTAGGACAGTGTCCTGAGGATCTCTTGCAGCAATGTCCTGGGACTGAGATGATTGGCCTCCAACAACCATACCATCTTCCTTTGTGCTGGGTATGACTCCAGTCACTGGAGAGTTTCCCCCTGATTCCCATTGACTTCTACTTTCCTAAGGCTCCATGATGCTACACTCGGTCAATGCTGTCTTGATGTCCAGGGCAGTCACTCTCACCTCACCTCTGGAATTCAGCTCTTTTGTCCATGTTTGGACCAAGGCTGTAATGAGGTCTGGAGCCCAGTGGTCCTGGCGGAACCCAAACTGAGCTTCGGTGAGCAGGTTCTTGGTGAGTACGTGTTGCTTGATAGCACTGCCGACGACTCCTTGCATCACTTTGCTGATGATTGAGAGGAGACTGATGGAGCGGTAATTGACTGGATTGGATTTTTCCTGCTTTTTCTGTAGAGGACATACCTGAGCAATTATCAACGTTGTCGGTTTTCCACCTTGGTGACCAAGTGACAGTATAAACTTTAATAAGTTTTTTTGTGTTTTGCCTGAGTTGAATTGTCATCCGTTCCCATTTTACAGTCGTGACTTTCGGACTTGGTTAAAAATGTTCCATGTTTATGATTCGACGAATCTGGTGCAGTTAAATTCCTCACCTCAATTACACAGAAGGGCGACGAATGCTCCACTTTATCGTACAACCCCAACTCGTGCCGCCTCAATTAAAGTACATGAAATATTGCCCCCCACTATTGCACAACCACAAATGTGTACATACAAAGTGTGTGTGCGTTTGCTTGACTGTGATATTATGCAACAGCAGCCGCCAATCACTCCGTGTCAATGGAACGTTTGTGAGCGACGAAAATCGAAACCCACCCGGACAATCTTGGAATATCAATGTCCGGGCTCAATCCACTCGGCCATGCTCTATGCCTCCATGCAGTGTTGTCCAGGAGAAATTGCTGACGAGCCGCAGGCGTGTCTATGGTGACATCGTTTTTGGCGCATGAACGAATTTTAGTAGAAAACATCTTACACACAAACAATATACAATACTTCACGTGTGTACATTTCATAGCAAACATCTCCCACCATTCAGTAACCGAGGAAGTAAAGCACTCACAACGAGCAAAAACACCCGCACACTCTGCTTTTCACCATTTTATCAAAAACACACAAAACGTTTAAAGTCCACATGCATACGTCATGCGAATATGAGTATTGAGATCACAGGCCCAAAGACTGTGCCCATTAATCATTCTTATTTAATAATCTCAATTGCAATTAACCACATCTGGATTCCCATTTCGCCAGATGAGGCGAGTGGCTGAGGTATTGGAACAACTGGTCAATGTCACAATGGATTGATTCCACGGGCCGTGTTCTGCTGACCCCAAACACTACACATTCTTACAACCAATAAAAACAAACCTGCCGTGGATGGATGTCGGGTTGGCTTTCTGGAAGCAGCAAATCAATTGCGCGGAAAAATCACCTCCAGCATCGGGAACAAAAAAAATCCTACATGTGAAGGACTGAATGTGAGAATTTGAAACCACACCACGAGGGGAAATTGCGATCTGAATACAGCGCCTTAGACCGCTCGCTCATCCTGACTCCAACAACTGTAATTTACCGACCCTGATTGTCTCAATGAGGCCTAATGACAGTTTCACTCACTTTGGTTCTCGGTCAATCCTGCTGGAAGGCCAAGTGATCAGTATATAAACTTCGCGGAGCTTCCTCTGCCTGTGCTCGGTGTATGTGAAGGTTTGGTCGGGCCGTGGTATCCAGTTTCCCAGGGAAGGGCAATAATGCTCGGTCTGAGACTGTATTCGCTGCTTTCAGTTGGCAGCCGGTGATTGGAGAGAGCAAGGCCGGACAGGCGGCCTGAATGGCGCTGCTGTCACGGTCTCACGCACTCCGGGAGCTGGGAACAGCGAACAACTGATGGGATTGTTGCTGCGTCTGAAATGCGGGTCAGAACTGATGTTGTTAACGGAGGCAGCGCTGCAGGATCCTTGAATGATCCCTCACAAATCAACTGAAACCTGTCGGATTGTGAGTACAATTTGACTTTTCCAAAGTAAGGGGAGTGACAATCATTGCGGAAAAATGGGAAACAGTTTGCGTCTTGCTCACTGCAGAAATATCCACGTCACAGCGAAACAGCTCTCCGTCAAACAATGAGTCTTCTCTTCGGACCTGGTCTGTCAAGAAGATTTCTGATTTCCTTGAAGCCGATCTCGGTTTTTTATTTATTGTTCGTGTGCCTGCTCTCCGATCGCCGGCTAATTGGTGGAATATCAGCCGTGCTCAGCTGATAGCAGCAAATAAGAGACACATTAGAAACCCGGCAATGCGAGACAATGAATGTTAAGGTAACAGTTACTCCCTTCTCTCTGTGAGTGGACTTGAACCAACAACCATTATCAATAAGCAATTGTGCGACAGAAACACGATGCCTTACGAACTGAACCATTAATTTTCGGAGCGAAAGCTTCAGCTTGCAGCGATAAATATAACTGCTGTCTTATCATCAGTTTACTTTTCAAAAATAAAGGCTGTGCAGCTTGCACGATTGAAAATCGGTGCTGTCATATTTCTGAACTTCAAACTCCCCTTGCCCCTAAATGCCTCTATGTTGGAAGACTCAGTCACCCAGTGATGGACAGCATTGATCTTTCGAGCTGTGATTCACCATCCTCCATTTCAGTAATATTCAGGTTTGCTGAAAATAAGATGAGTTGAAATGAGCAAATCCAACGAACCGGCCTATAACGCTACACGGCATCTATAAAGTTGTCTCTTGCACTCACAGTGAAGCGGACCGTAGTTTTCACTTTTAAACCAGTGGTTGTAATGTTAAGAAAAAAATGTGTCGGAGAAAGACTGGATTTCAGAGGGTGACTCCGGGCCAGAGTAAAGTTCAGTTAAAAATTATGATTGCCGAGCAGCTGAACAGTGGATATGGAATTCCTGTGAGACTGCACTGCGCGCTGTCCAGATCTGCTTGGATCGATGTCCCTTCAACTCATCACGAACAGGGACAGTTCGACTCCAAGTTCCTTTTCCCTGGCGCTTGTGATATTTCAAAAATTGGATAAGACCCGTGCCTGGTCCAAGCTCGTCACTTACACGCTGACAGGGACAAAGCGGCGACAGTGAGCTTCGGTGAGATGAAAGCCGAGGCCGATTTCACGGTCGAATGTAATAGCCAACAAAACCCATTCAAAGCAAGTGCAGGTCACTGAGGTGCCTTTAAAGTTCTGATTGTTTGCACTGAACTTCTTCCCAAAGCGTTTGAGATTCACGTGGGGCGATTTGGGGACTTCGTTTCATTTTATGCAAAAGTTTCAACTGAAGTTCAAGGTCAAAAGCCCTGGGACCACTGTTGTTCTCAATTTATCGGTGCTGGGACCACTGTTGTTCTCAATTTATCGGTGCTGGGACCATTGTTGTTCACAATTTTTCTGTGCTGGGACCGTTGTTGTTCACAGTTTATTGGTGCTGGGACAGTTGTTGTTCACAGTTTATCGTGCAGGGACCACTGTTGTTCACAATTTATCGGTGCTGGGACGATTGTTGTTCACAATTTATCGGTGCCGGCGCCACTGTTGTTCACAATTTGTATTAATTATTTGGACATGGAAATCGGAAGTACAATTTCAAAATTTGCGGACGACACCGAATTGGGTGCTGTAGTTAATACAAAAGAAAAATGCGAAAAATACAGGAAGACATTAGTAAACTTGCAGAATGGGCGTGTAAATGGCATATTAATTTCAATATAGTTAAGTGTGAGGGGGTGAATTTTGGTAGAAAGAATAAGTAGGCCACATACTGCTGGATAATAAGAGTCGAAATGGAGGAGAGGAGCAAAGGGATCTATGGGTACATAGACAAATCATTAAAAGTCACGACGCAGGTTAATAAGGCTATAAGAAAACAAACCAAGCACCGGGGTTCATTTCTAGAGGGATAGAATTGAAAAGCAGAGAAGTTATATTAAACTTTCAGTGAGCCTAGGTTAGACAACATTTGGAGTGCTGGCTACAGTTCAGGTCTCCATATAATAAGAAGGATATAGGGGTAATGGGGAAGGTGCAATAAGATTCACAAGGATGCTACCAGGGCTGAGAGGATATACTTATCAGGAAAGGCTGAACAGGCTAAGGCTCTTTTCTCTAGAAAAGCGAAGGCCGAGATGTGACCTGATAGAAGTAATGAAGATAATGAAATGGTTTGATACGGTAGACATGGAGAAAATCTTTCCACTTGCCTTGTGGAGGTGTCCAAAACTAGTGATCATAAGTATAAGATAGTCACTGATAAATCCAATAGTCAATTCAGGATAAACCTCTTTACCCAGGCTGTGGTCGAAATGTGGAGCACGCTAGCACAAAGAGTAGTTGAGACAAACAGCACAGATATATTTAAAGGAAAACTAGTTAAGCACACAAAGGAGAAAGGAATAGAAGGATATGCTGATCGGGATGGATGTGGAAGGGTGAGAGAAGGCTCGTGTGGTGCATCAACGCCAGCATTGACAAGTTGGGCCGAATGGCCTGTTTCGGTGCTGTAGACTCTATGTAAAAGTCGAGGGCAGAAAGCGACACCTCCCTGAAACTTGGGAACTCGGGAGACAGACTTTAGAGTAAGGTTCTGTATAATTAGAATGAGCAAATAAAACATTAATTCTGGAACATCCAGAATCCGATCAACTCTAAAAACAACTGTTAGCCCCGCGTGATTTGAACACGCAGCTTTCCTGTGACACAATAAGTAATGTGGATGGAAGCAGGAAGTTGAAAAGTGACGTTGACAGATTAAAAGAGTGGGCAAAACTGCGGCAAATAGAGTTCAATGTGGGAAAGTGCGAGGTCATCCACTTTTGTCCGAAGAAAGATAGATCAGAGTATTTTCTAAATGACGAGAAGCTAGGAATTGTGGCGGAGTAGACAGATTTAGGGGTCTAATCACAGAAACCACTGCCAACGAGCGTGCAGGTACAAAACATAATTCAGATCAATAACGGACTATTTGAATGGTTCGTTAGCTCACGTGATTAGTCAAAATCGCGGGTTTGATCCCTGTGCGGGCAATCAGAAGCTCACTGCATTTGTTCCGGTTTTTTGCAACTCTTAAAATCCAACCTTTACAAGCAAATCCACACTCCGAGTCAAGGGAATTTTTCTGGTTAACATCGATTGCATCTTTGCCCCCGGGGCGGAAAAAACAGATCTTTCTTTTTATTTGTCTTCCTCTGGTTTGCAGATAAACGTTTAAATCGCGGCCTGTTCCCATTAATGGCCAGAAGCAGTAACAGACAGACAGAGCGGGTCTGACCGCCCCGAGATCTGGAAAAGACATCAGTTTAGGACAAATGCATCAAATAAAATGGTCACCTGGAACCGGGGGAGACAAAACCAAGAGAAAAAGGCAGAGGGGAATAGAGAAATAAAAGCTAAAGGAATACGATCGAAATTTTCCCAAACTTCATTCCTTTCTATTCCATCCTCAATCCTTCAGTGGCGGATATAAAATATCACTGTAAATAAATGCAAGAATCGACCCAAATCTGATTCTGGGGAATGAGATGGGCCAAGTGGAGCAAATGTCAGTGGGGGAACGTTTAGGGAACAGCGATCATTTCATCATAAGATTTAGAATCCATAAGGTTTATGGAAAAGAACAAGGAGCAATCTCGAGTAAAATTAGTTAATTGATGAGGGCCAATTTCAGTGGGTTGGGTACGGGTCTCCCAGGGTAAATTGGAATCAAAGATTGGCAGGCAAAACTGTAATTGAACAATGGGCGGCCTTTAAAGAAGTGATGGTTCAGGTACAGTCTAGGTCCATTCGCACGAGGGGGAAAGGTCGGGCAAATAAGGCCAGAACTCCCTGGATGACGAAAGAGACAGAGAGTAAGGTGAAACAGAAAAAAAGAGGCGTAGGACAGATGTCAGGTTGATAATACAAGTGAGAACTCGGCAGAATGTAGAGAGTTCAGAGGGGAACTGAAAAGTGAAAAAGGGGCATAGAGTATAAGTATAGACTGGTGGCAAACATAAAAGGGAATCCAAAAGTCTTCTTTTGGCACATGAACAGTAAACGGGTAGGAAGAGGAGGGGTGGAACCGATTAGGGGCCAAAAAGGAGAGCTACGCATGGAGGCAAAGTGCATGGCTGTGGTACTAAATGAGTACGTTGCATTTGTCTTCACCAAGGAAGAAGATGCTGCAAAGTTACAGTAAAAGAAGTAGTTGAGATACGAGGCGGGCTATAAATTGTTAAAGAAGAGGTATTAGAAAGGCCAGCTGTACTTAAAGTAGATCAGTCACCTGGTCCGGATGGGATGTATCCAAGGTTGCTGTGGGAATGAAGGGTGGAAATTGTGGAGGTACAGGCCATAATCTTCCAATCATCCTTAGATATGCGGGTGGTGCCAGAGGACTGGAGAATTGCTAATATTACATCCTTGTTCAAAAAGGCGTGTATGGAAAAACCCAGGAACTACAGGCCAGTTACTTTAACCTCGGTGAAGGGGAAACTTTTAGAAACGATAATCCGAGACAAAGTTAATCGTCACTTGGATAAGTGTGGATTAATTAAGGAAAGCAGCACGGATTTGTTGAAGGCAAATCGTGTTTAACTAACTTGATTGAGTTTTTTGTTGAAGTAAGAGAGAGAGTCTATGAGTGCGATGTGGTTGACATGATATGTATGGACTACCAATAGGCGTTTGATAAAGTGTTGTATAATAGGCTTGTCATCAAAGTTGAAGCCCATGGAATAAAAGGGGCTGTGACCGTATGAAATTGGCTAAGTGACAGGAAACAGAGAGCAGTGGTGAACGGTTGTTTATCAGACTGGAGGGAGGTCGACAGTCGTGTTCCCCACGGGTCGGTACTCGGACGACTGTTTTTCTTGATATATATTAATGACTTGGACTTTGGTGTACAGGGCACAAATTCAAAATTAGCATATGACACAAAGCTTGGAAGTGTCGTGAACAGCGAGGGGGATAGTGATAGGACAAAGACAGGCTGGTGGAATGGGCGGACACATGGCAGATCAAATTTAATGCAGAGAAGTGCGAAGCGATACATTTTGTGAGGAAGAACGAGGAGAGGCGGAATAAACTAAAGAGCACAATTCGAAAGGAGTTGCAAGAACCGAGAAATCTGAACAAATATTTAAAGGTGGCAGGGCAAATTGAGAAAGCGGTTAAAAATGCACACGGGATTGTGGGCTTTACAAATAGAGGCATAGAGTGTAAAAACAAGGAAGTTACAATGAGCCTTTATAAAACAATGCTTCGGCCACAACTGCAGTATTGTGTCCAGTTCTGGGCACCGCACTTTAGGAAGGCTGTGAAGGCCTTAGAGAGGGTGCAGAAGAGATTTAATAGAATGGTTGTAGGGATGAAGGACTTCAGTTCGGTGGGTGGACTGGAGAAGCTGGGGTTGTTCTCCTTAGAGCAGAGAATGTTGAGAGGAGATTTGGTCGATGTATTTAAAATCATGAAGAGTCCAGACAGGGTAGATGGAGAGAAACTGCTCCCATGGTCGGAAGAGTCAAGAACCAGAGGACAAAGATTTATGGTGATTGCAAAAGAATCAAAGTCGACATGAGGTAAAACGATTTTGCACAGCGAGTAGTTAAGATCTGGAATTCACTGCCTGAGTGAGTGCTGGAGGCAAATTCAATCGTGGCTTTCAAAATGGAACTGGATAAGTACTTGAAGGGAAAAGGTGCTGGGCTACGGGTAAACTGCGGGGGAGTGTGACGAGCTGGAATGCTCTTGCAGAGGGCAAGCACGGACCCGACGCGCCAAATGGTCTCCTTCCGTGCTGAAACCATTCCATGATTCTAGGATTCAAAGAAGCAGAAACTAAATAACTCAAACTGCCGAAACACGAGATCAGAAGACCTTTATTCTAACGCCCTCCCAACTGAGCTATTTCCGCCCCACTGTTAATTGAACGTTGTGTCCTTCTGTTGGAAGAACGTATAACCCCGGGAGGAATTGCCCCTCCCGGTCATTCCGCACTTCATGTATAAACATCGCACTCATATATACAGACCCACAGCTCATATATAAACATCGCACTCATGTCTACACTCCCACAGTTCATACATAAACATCGCACTCATATATACAGACCCACAGTTCATATATAAACATCGTACTCATATCTACACTCCCACAGTTCATATATAAACATCGCACTCATGTCTACACTCCCACAGTTCATACATAAACATCGCACTCATATCTACACTCCCACAGTTTATAAAAGAACAGCGCACTCCTACTCCACACCCACTTTATATGTACCCAAAGTCTTGTTTGTAGTTCTCATCAAATTCTGAACACTGAAAGTTCAACTGTTTTCCAGATACTGTCCGTCCTGCTTTGTGTTTTTCGGCATCGGATTTCCCGCAGACCGGCAAAGGGAGCGGAATAGCGGTGCTGCCGGTGAATGCTGCTTTTCACGAAAGTCTCGGCGTCCAGGAGCAAGCGGGGATTGGAAAGCTCTTGTGTCACACGAAGTGTCTGAACGGCCCGGATACACCTGAAGGTCATCAGCGCGGTGCCTCCACCTCGTGCTGCAATGTTCGTGTGTCTGACATGAAACTAAAAGGCGGCTTGTTGGAAAACGTTGTGGTCACAGTTTATTTTTGTAATTGAACCTAAATCTTTCAAGATGGAATGTTTTCTTTGCTGCTTTCCCATAAACAATATCTTATTACGAAATTTGATTCTTATGTCCCCAGTGTCAGAGATAAAATTGCACGAACCCGAGCTAGGGAGGAGTCGAAGCTACAATCTTCTAATCCGTAGTCAGACGCGTTATCCATTGCGCCACTGGCCCATGTGATGTCAGTGATTGTATTTTATTTCATTTTTCATTCAGAATCAACCGACAGGTTGACACAGATAAACACAGCGAAATCGACAAGAGAAACAGAAATGAACCAAACGGCTTCAAACTCCAACACACAGTCGCGAGTATCTGACAGGTATCAGTGAGGGGAGATGGTGATTTTGCAGCTTGATTTGGCTCCGTGGCTTCGCTGCTCAAAGTGCCTGTTTCGTCCGGTCCTTTATTGACTTAAGCCTCCGATGTGATATTTACCCAATTTGTGAGTTCAGCAACAAAATGATCTTTAACAAAATAATATTTGTATTAGTTTCAGAGTCAACAAGGAAAGGATTCCAGAACTGCAGTGCGGAAGTGCTCCTTCATTGTACAGACGGAACTCTCATACAATGCGTCTGAAACACGTTTCGAGGATACTGTTCCAGAGGGCTGATTTTACAAACTACTTTAGTTACAACCAGCAACCAATCTCCATTAAAAGTTGCGAAGCGATACTCGTTTCAGAGCAGTTTTCGCTTTTCAGCTTTTGTAAGATTAGCAGAAACTCATTTTGAACACATCTTAGTGTTAATGAGACTATCAGGCACATGACAATTGGGATGAAACCGTCTCTTGTAATAAGTACAAAGTATAATCGATTACAAAGTGAAAAAGCCAATCCAATCTATCAGTCTCTCTCTGTCACTTTCTCGGTGAGTGAACCTAAACCAGCAGAAGAAGCTAAAACAAAGAACCGAACAGTTTTGTTTCTTTCCTTTGGGCGAGTACAGTTGAAGAGAATGATTTCTGTTTCCTGCTGGACAAATAACTGGAATGAGCAGTGTATCAGGTTCCCATGGTACCCAATGAAACATCCACGTTTATATCTCCCATTTACACTGATACCTTCCTTCCTCACTAATTATAGGAAACTTTTGGGAAGGTTCAATTAGACTTCAGAAGTCCAGAAGCGCAAAGGAAGGTGGACACCTCATGGTGACGTCACCTACAGGCGAGAGAGGTTTGCAAGTTTTCCTGGAGCTGTAAATGTATAAACTCCTTCCAATGTACAAACTCCCCTCACCAACAGCAATTCAATTCTAACTGATCTGAGACTTTGGTCATTTATGGTGATTATACTTTGTGGAGTTAAAGCAGCAGTAAAATCCGTTGTGTGTTATACACATCGCCGTTCAGTCAATATAAAACATTGTCATCCGACCTACCATGAGCAATGCCACACGGGGTATGTTAGGAGACAGTTCTGCCTCCAGCATTTGTTCTCTCGGTCACACATCCGGCATCACCTCTCGGTCTCACACTTCAGAGTCACGCCTGAATATAAACACATTTCTGTTTCAGATTTTTACCTGAAGGTCGACAAATCACAAGTCAAGAGGAAGGGAACAAACAAATCAAATATTTAAGAACGTTAATGGATGGAAAATTCACCATAAATGACTGAAAAAAATGAAGCAAACGGATCAAGATGAACAATTAGCAAAAGGTAACAATTGAAGAAAGGAGAAGTGGAACTGATCAAATCGCTCCAAATAGTTTTTGAAAAACCCTTTTGGTTTTCGTCTTAGTTTCTCCGTTAAGTTGGGGACGGACATCTAGAAATATTTTTCGCACCATCATAAAGACAATTAGAATACAAATTTCACAAAGTCAGCCTTAATCTTACTTATACGATCGCATGTTATGTGTTTGTAAAACCTGCAATTGTTTTACCATTCTTTAAGTTTAGAGAAATGCTCTGAATATATGTTCTACATTGAAACGTAAGTGGATTCATAAAATAAAATGAGGAAATTTGTTGAAGAACATGAAGAGCTGCTGTTCCATGTTGGATATCGCGATATATTTATTTACACAACTGTCATTTGTGAAATGATGGAATGTATTTATTTCTATATCTGTACGGGTACGGAAATCCCCACTGGATCATTTCCAGGAATCAGACAAGTAAAAAATTAGTTTGTCAAACCCAAAACACCCGTTGGGATTTGCTGATTGAAAATTTCAATGGAAATAGAGATCATAACAAAGCATTGAAACAAATATACCCGCTGAGGTTTCGGGGTTGTTACTGATTTATTTATATCACTGAGTAACCTATTTTAAACAGGGTGAAGGTACAAATCGAATGATAAGGGTCTGGGTTAGAGAAGGAACAGATGAAAGTATCAAATTTAATTACACTGATTCCACAAACACTGCACACCACATCACTTAAACATTGTTAACTGTTTCTACATAAAACTGGAGAGGGTGTAAATCGAAAGTAACAGAAAAAAAGCTCATTAATGTCTCAAACTTAATTTTGATATTGTTGCACAAACACTGAACATCCCATCACTAAAACACTGTCCCGATCTAAAATCTATCGGCAGGACCCTGAGCCACGGTGAAAATGCTGTGATTTCAACCTGGTTCAAAACACGCAGCCTTCTGATTTGGAGTCAGACGCGACTGTTCTTGCACCAGGCCCACAACAAGCGGCAAGAACCAGATCCATTGGAGGGTGATCGGTGCAGACTGCCGCCGCGGCTCTCGGAATGTGAAAGGCGGAAGCAGGAGCAGTATGGCCGCCTCAACCACAGCACAAGATCCCCGCTTTCGATCGCACTGTCTAACGGACTCTGTGGCGCAATGGATAGCGTGTTGGACTTCTACTTAATGATTGGAGGAAATATTCAAACGTTGTGGGTTCGAGTCCCACCAGAGTTGAATTTTAGTTTCGGGAGCTGGGAAGTGAAATTTTGCAGCAAAACCGCAACAGGATCATTAATGTCCGTCAAGGACGGCAAACTGCCCCCGACACTTCATCTTACACAAGTGGCTCCAGTCAAACCAGAATTTATGATTCTAAATCCATTCTGAGCTGGATTGGAGAAGCACTCTCAAGGAGGAGACTCAACATCATCTCAGACCGAAAGTCAATCTGCTGGACTTCCGGTTCTGTCAGACTGCATGTTCCTTCAGACAGGTTTTTAACTGGACACATGCATCCTGCTGCCGTGCGAGCATTGGTGCTTGAGGGGTAGAATTCTTGCTTGTAGTAATTCTGTTCCTGTAAAACTAGCTCCAGAAGTTTCGGATGGAAAGTATCCTGGCTGAGCGGTCTAAGGCGCTGATTTAAAGCTCTCGTTAAATCCCACGATTTGTCGATGAATCAAAATCGTAGTTTGCGTCTCCAAAACCGCAGCCTCCCTCCGACAAACAAGTAATACTGAACATCTCATCTGCTATTGCAACAGCGTAGTCCGGAGGAACCACGTGGCAATACAAATGAATAGATGCATTTTGGAACACACCAATTGTACCTTTAACTCCGATCGAAATGTTCACAAGCAAAATGATTGCTTGATCTCGGTGAGACTCGAATTAACAACCTCGGTATTTCCTGATCCTGTACTGTCATGTCAGGACCGCGCACTGACCGATTGCGCCGCGAGAGCCCGGTCACTCTGATCACCTGTCCCCTTCTGCTGGAAAGAATCTTAAGGTAAGAGGCCTTTACCTGTGGAAACGTGTCCAGTCACTGTGATGGAATTAATATCTGCACTTCCACTTTCAGCTTCTTTCACATCCTCTGCTCCATCGCACTGCAATCGGGTTTTCTGCGAACAGGTCAAAATGAACATTGCCAGAAATTCTATCAGTGGTAGGATTTGAACCCAGCGCCCACGCAGCGATTGGATTTATTATACTCAAGCAGTGAGCTCCGTTCGCACAACGCCTTGCCAGTCTGTCACGTTTTGTATAATGCCCAAATAAATAAATTGGAGCTAATTGACCGCACTTACGCTGTGCCGCGGTTATTCTCCGTGGAGCAGAGAATGTTCAGAGGAGATTTGATGGAAGTGTTCAAAGTCATGAAGGGTTCAGATAAAGTTAATAAAGAGAAGCTGTTCCCATTGGCGGAAGTGTCGAGAATCAGAGGACACAGATTTGAGGTGATTGGCAAAAGAACCAAAGGCGACATGAGGAAAATCTTATTTACGCAGCGAGTAGCTATGATCTGGAATGCGCTGCCTGAAAAGGTGATGGAAGCAGATTCAATCGTGGCTTTCAAAAAGGAATTTGATAAATTCTTGAAGGGGAAAATGCAGAGCCACGGGGAAAGGGACGGGGAATGGGACCAATGGGATTGCTCTGACAAAAGGCAGGTAAGGAATTGATGGGTCGAATGGCCTCCTTCTGTGGTGTGTTCATTCGATGATAAATATTATTTTACACACAGTGAATGGACCATCCCAAAAAGACTGCCCCGCGATAAAACAGAGTGACACTGAAGAGTGGTGAAAATGCAACAACCCCAACATAATTCGAACACGCATTTTTGGGATTTGGAATCAGACGCGCTACTGTTGCGCCACGAGGTTCACAACGAAAGCTTGGAGCCGGATCCATAAGAGGGAAATCAGTACCGGCCGCCGCAGGGACTCACAGAGGCGGAAGCAGTCGCAGCAACAGCGCAGGAGCCCCGCTCTCTCATCCAGCCGCTGCCCGGTCCCGGCCTGAGCCCTGTCTGGGATCCGCCTGTCAGTCTCTTTTACTGAACGGGACCGATCCAGTTTCAGCTCACACACAGGCTCAGGAATCCAACTCCTGAAAGATTCACTTATTTAAACCTTGTTTAGATTCAGTGAATTGGGATTTAATTCAATCCTCATCTTCCCTCCCCTCTGTCAGTTCAGGACTTTATTTAAACCGATACTTGGAGCTCTGTTTTACAGGGTGCAGGCGGTTTAAGCATTTCTCAGTCCCAATACTCCCATTAGTAACACTTTTTGCTGCTCAACCCTCAAATCCACAAAGTTATTGTCACTGCTGCTGCACAGGATCAAAGGAAGAGACGGACCCAGAAGCTGTTTAAAATTATTACTGACAAATCAGGATAAAAGGCAAAGGATACGGTCTGCTTCTCTGCCTGTCTGTCTGTCTATCTGCCTGTCTACCTGTATATCCGTCTGAATGCGTCTCTGCATTATTGTCAGGCTTTTTGATTTTTGGCTGCAGGCATCCCTACCCGACTGAATGCCCAAGTACCGGATCATGTGTCAGAATGAATGACTTCGACTAACTGTCTGCCTTTTTATGGACCTGAATGGCCACATTTCTGAGTTCATGTATTCGCTCTGTGTCACAATCCTGTCTCTGTCTCTCAGGAAGACAATACACACACAACATTCACACACCGACTTTGACTGAACGCAACTTTAATCTGCTGCAGTGTGTACCATCCACAAGATGCACTGCACCAACTCGCCAAGGCTTCATCGACAGCACCTCCCAAGCCTGCGACCTCCAACACCTAGAAAGACAACGGCTGCAGACACATGGGAAGAGCACGTTCACCTCCAAGTCACACACCATCCCGACTTGGAATGGTGTCATTCGTCATTCATTCATCGTCGCTGGATCAAAATCCTGAAACTCCCAATCTAACAGCACTGTGGGAGAACCTTCACCGCACCGACTGCAGCGGTTCAAGAAGGCGGCTCACCACCACATTCTCAAGGGCAATTCGGGATGGGCAATTAATGCTGGCCTTGCCAGCGATGCCTAAATCCCTTGAATTAACATCTTAGTTCCTTCTGGAGTTGAATGATTTTGAAATTTTGAAGATTTTTTCCTGTGTAACTTGTGAGGTTTTGATCATTGAGATGTTTGTGAGGGAAAGCGGAAGAGGATTGGCGGCGCTTAGTGTGGGACAGAAGCGATGTTGTCTAACGGAGATGCGAAACAGTGCTATGAACTGAGCAAAGGTTTCTCTAGTTTAGCGGTCGTCAGGTTCGCCTCACATCCGGTTAGATCCCAGGCGGAAAAGTTATTTGGGAAGTTACTCCTGATGACCCTCCAGGGCTGAGCTTCACCTGTGAAAAGGCGCCGCTAATTGTTTGTTCCTGTTCAATTTAACAACGGCTCTATCACAGTCCTGGTGTCATAAACACTGAACATTTTTAAACAGACTCTTAAATTATTGTCTGGGAAATGAGAACGGATGAAAGTTCGTAACATGCAAAACACAAAGTTTCGCTGTCACTCGTTAACTACGTCAGAATTTCCACCGGTCTGCAGCAGAAAGTTATTGGTTCATTAATGACGATTACAATTGGTTTGTTAAAATTATTTCCTTGACCGAGAATCGAACCCGCAGCACAAAGGTGAAACCATTCTCTCGTAAACACCAGCTGCCAGCCAGAAGATCAGTAAAAAATCAGTTAACGCAAAGATTTCTGGAGATGGACCCCTGAATTTCTCCGCTCCTCGACATTTCCGAACTTCACTCCATTTAGAAAATACTGTGATCTATTTTCGTTTCTCAGTGGGTTATATCACACTTCCCCACATTGAACTCCATCTGTCACAGTTTTGTTCTCTAATTTAATCATCAATGGCCCTTTGCTACTTTCTGCTCCAATCTGCACTATTTACCGTGTCACCTATCTTGCTGGGTTAGTGGTGAAAACTGTCCTCCGCTTCACTGTAAGTGTAAAGAGGCAACTTTGTAGATGCCGTGTAGTGTTACAGAACGGCAGGTTGGACCTGCTCGTTTCATCTCATCTCATTTTCTGGTAACGGGAATATTACTGAAATGGAGCCTGGTCAAATAACAGCTCAAAAAAACAATCGTCTCTACCACCAAGAGCTGATCCTTCAACCATACAGATATTTATGGGGCAAGTTGAGTCTGATGCTCAGAAATAATACCGCGCAGATCTTCACTCGTGCAAGCTGCACACCCTTTATTTTATAAAAGTAAACCGATTGAAGACAGCTGCTGTATTGGTCGCTGCAACCACAAGCTTCAGCGCGGTGAATTAATGGTTTAGTATCAAGCACGTGGTGTCTCTGTGGTGTAATCGGTCAGCGCGTTCGGCTGTTAATTGAAAGGTTGGTGGTTTAAGCCCGCCCAGGATAACTTTTACCTCAGGATTCATTGACTCACTGCGCCAGATTTCCAATGTGTGTTTTGTCTGCAAGAAAATGCAGGGTAAAAATTGCCAGCGGAGCACGGCTGATATTCCACCATTGACCCTACGGTCCGATAGCAGGCACATGAAAAATATTTAAAAATCCGAGATTGGCTGCACGGAACTCAGAATTCTTCTTCACAGACAGGGTCCGAAGGGAGGACTCAATGGTTGCCGGAGAGCTGGTTGCCAGAGATATGGATACTTGTGCAGTGAGCGAGACCAGACTGCTATCGTGTTTCCACAATGAATGTCACTCCTTTATTTTGGAAAAGCAACATGGTTTGCACATTCCGACCGGGTTCAGCTGATTTGTGAGAGATCATTAAAGGCTCCTGCAGCGCTGTCTCGGCGAATAACAACAGTTCTAAGCCGCATTTCAGATGCGACAACAAAGCCATCAGTTTTCCGCTGTTCCCCAGCTCCCGGGGTGAGTGAGGCTGCGAGTGCAGGATTTATGGAGGACCGGAGAGAGTGAAACTTTATTTGGGCTTTCGTGGGAAATCCAGTGAATGTGAATAAGAGCTCCTGGATTTGAACCAGTGAAACTGCCTGAGCGGGAATCAGATCCAAAGGCAACAGATCCGTGCAGCCACTGTAAAATTTCGCTGCCACGCAGGCGATCGGTCATCCTTTCGGAACACTGTGCCCATCCAAACTTGCTTTCTTGTACAATGCACGATATACAGCGATATCGGATTCAACACTAATTATTTCAAGTGAACAATATTATCCTCTGTTCACCAATTCGTTTTGAATGCACGACTTGAATTATCATAATCAGTTTGCAGAATAGATTGCTCTGAAGCTCCATAAATGTGGAGACATTGGTTACGAACTCATCAGCTGGGCTGTAACTTTACATTTTCTACCGTCTCAGCCTGCTGGTGTTGCCTGTTAGATCAGCTTTCACCATTCAAGGAAGCCTGAGAATTCTATCAGGGGACAAAACAGAGAGACAAGAGACAGAGTCAGGGACAAATACAGAGATGCAAGAAAATAAACAAAGGATATAAATGCCAGGTTCTGCACACTAGCAGAATTTAAGATGCTGATTGGGAGATATTCCTTCTCATGTCTTGAAATCTTGAAAGAGAATATTGGGCGCCCGCCACGGTGGAATGTCTCTATTGCTTTGAAAAAGGGAAACCCGGTCAATTAGAGCTAGTTTATTCATTTGTACATTGAACAGATCGTTAAACAGTAACTCACCGAGTAAAATTCAAACCGGTGCAAGAAAACCCCAGTGGGGTATGAGTCTCACGCTTCAAACACTGGGCCATCGCAGCTGCACACAGCAGTTCTTGCACAGCTGTAGGTCATACTGCTTAGGGTTATCACAGTGCCTCCGCCAGACTGCATGTGCTTTCAAACAAGATTCCAAATGGACACATGCAGCAAATGGCCATGCGAGGACTGGTGCTATTGGCGTTGAATTCTCGCCTGTTTATCATGCGACCCGGGTTTGATACCTGGCCAATGCAGGATCGTTTTACATTCTGCACCAATGAGGAACACGGGAACAGGAGTCGGCCATTTCGCCCATCGAGCCTGTTCCGCTATTCAGTCCACAAAAAGCAGGACAATTCGAATCCGACCAATCGCCGCGCCATTAGTCTGCTCTCAATCATCAGCAAAGTGATGGAAGATGTCGTCGACAGTGCTATCAAGCAGCACGAACTCGCCAATAACCTATTAATCGATGCTCATTTTGGGTTCCACCAGGACAAATAGGCTCCAGATCTCATGACAGCCTTGGTCAAAACATGGACAAAAGAGCTGAATTCCAGAGGTGAGGTGAGAGTGACTGCCCTTGACATCAAGACAGCATTTGACCGTGTGACATCAAGAAGCCCGAGTAAATTTGAAGTCAATGGGAATCAGGGAGAAAACTCTACAGTGGTTGGAGTCATACCGAGCACAAAGGAAGATGGTAGTGGTTGTTGGAGGCCAATCATCTCAGCCCCTGGACATTGCTGGAGGAGTTCCTCAGGGCAGTGTCCTCGGCCCAACTATCTTCAGCTGCTTCATCAATGATCTTCCCTCCATCATAAGGTCAGAAATGGGGATGTTCGCTGATGATCGCACAGTGTTCAGTTCCATTCGCAACCCCTCAGATAATGAAGCAGTCCGTGCCCGCATACAGCAAGACCTGGACAACATCCAGGCTTGGCTGATAAGGGGCAAGTAACATTGGAGCCAGACAAGTGCCAGTCTGGATACTTTCTAACCACCTCCCCTTGACATTCAACGGCATTACCATTCACTTAATCTAGTAATATCTCTCTGTAATCTTATTCTTCCATCTACACTGCTTACAATTCTGTCTATCTTTACGTCATCGACAAACTTGGATATGTGGTTCTCGATCCCGTCATCGAATATCAATGAGCCCGCCTAAATTGGGGTAAATTCACATTCAGCTTCAATCTCCACATCATCTTGAGCCATTTTATTTACATCGCTTGTGTTGCGCCGAGGAAAATACTGCACTCTGTCGTCTGGAGCTCAAATATAATTCAATTCTCACAACTGCGAAGATATCAGAATCCAATTGATGACTTTTCACTAAAAAGCAGTGAAATAACAGGGCTCGTCCGGGATTTGAACCCGGGACCTCTCGCATATTTAATTAGTGAAACGCCCAAAGCGAGAATCATACCCCTAGACCAACGAGCCGCTGGGTAAAAGGTCGTGCAGCCAGTCTAAAATTTCAAACCGCTTCTGTCCATCCAATCTCGTTTTCTGTTCCTATGTACAGAAATTTGTGGACAAACTATTTCCAGTCGCCAATATTAGCCTGTCTTTACCAAATTCGTTTCCAATGTACGGCTTGTTTTTTTAAAGAAGAATTTTCAGAATTAGTTAATCTGAAGCTACATTGGCATCTGTCTCGGCATCGTCAGAGTATACAAGCTACCATAAGTATACTTTACTCACATTGCTGTTTTCTTTCACTGTGAGGGCGAAGAGACAAAAATGTGGAGACATTAGCTACCAATTTATCAGCTGGGTTGCACCTTTACTTTTCCTATCGTCTCAGTCTTTTTTTTCTTTACCTTTCCCTGCTGGTGTTGCAGGTTAGATCAGCCTTTACCATTCCAGGAAGACTGAGAAGTTCATCAGGGGACAAAACATAGAGACAAGAGACAGGGAGAGATAGAGAGATGCATGTAAATAAAGTCGAGTATAAATGGGTGGTTCTGCAAAGTAGCAGAATTTCAGTTGCAGATTGGGCAAGATTCTTTCTTGTGTATTTGAATTTTGCAAGTGTACATTGGGCAACCAATTGAAAGCGCCGGCCACGCTCGATTATCTCACATGCTCTGAGAGAGATAAATGAAGTGAATTAGATCCAGTTCATTCATTTGAACATTGAACGGATCTTTAAACAATAATTCAGCGGGCAGAATTCAAACTTGCGAAGGAAAACTCCATTTGATCTTGAATTTAACGCTTCAACCACTCGGTGATCGCAGCGGCACATGGCAGTACTTGCATGGCTGTCGATCAGACTGAGTTGGGTTATCACAGGAGTTCTGTCCGACTGCATATTCTTTCAGATAAGATTCCATAAGGACACATGCATTTACTGATCATGTAAGTATTGGTGGTTCAGGGGTCGAATTCTCGCTCACCACCTGAAAGGTTTGATTTCTGACTAATGTGGGATCTTTTTGCCTTCGAACAGCATCCACCGAAAATCGGACGACGTGAAACTTTCTTGGCGCCTCATTGGGCAAATCAGGGTCAGTAAATCACAGTTTCGGAGTTTGGATCGCCTGGCGGGTCTCAGGCGTTGCTTTTCGGTCTCCTCCTCTCCTGGAGGCGTGGGTTCGATTCTGAATTCCGGCATTTAATCCTTAACAAATACGGAGATATTTTTTGTTCCTTTGGCGGGGGGTGATTTTTCTGAGCTGTTGATTTGATCCTTCCATAAAATCAACCCGATATCCGTCCCCGGCAGGTTTATTTTTAAGTAAACCAGCAAGAAATATAAGAACGGATTGTCCTTCACAGCAGCTGCTTCGCACTCGCCTCCAAGCATCTCCACGACCAGCAGATAAATTTTGCTTTGGATTGGCCAGCTCACTGAATACATTAATTACTTTGCTTCAATCCGCGGTATCGAGCATCAGCAAGTGAACAACAGCAGAACGGAAAACCACAGTAATCATGAATGATGCTGAGAAGAGCCCGAGCCTGTGGAAGGCAGACGAGGTCACCGGAAAGGACCAGCCGCCCGGAGCTTGAGGGAGCAGCGAGAGTCTGTCTGTCTGACTGACTGGTGGAAGTTTTTTTGCCTGAAAGTGAGTGCAGTTTGAAGTGTTGCAGCTCGAAGGCACTCCCTGCTGGTGAGGAGAGGCAAATGCTCCAGCAAAACAGCCGTGTTCGAGCAGACACAGAAAGCCTTAACGTTTGAAAAAGGAAAAGAGGCGTCCTGTGCCATCGCGCTAAAATGTTAAAATGCAAACTTGCAAGAGCGGCCTTGAGCGAATCGCTGTTTGTTCGATCCTTTGAGATAGAATTGAACCAAGGATCTAAAGATTTATTCTTTTGAAGTGCTCTGCTCGACCAGCAGAGCTATCGTCTGCCGGAGAAATATGCACCTATCGTTGGTAATTGTTTAGTGAGCGCCTTTTGATGTTCCCAGACTCGTGGATTCCCGTGGTCGTGACCCAGGCTAACTCGGCACATGTTCATACTGCAGCGCTGTGGGAGTGTGAGCTGCTATTTGCTCTCCTCAATCTGAGCCTGTGGGTCAAAATATTCTAGATTGGATTCCTACCTGGTTTGAAGGCTTCTGAAGTTTTTGTAACAGTTTATGGCTTTCGATAGTTTGTAAAGCGATAAAATTTCATCACATGCAAAGCACAAAAATCTTATTAACGTTTTGACTGTCTTTTGATGACCATGTCAATATCTCCTTCAGTCTGAAATCGAAAGTTATCAGTTGATTAAAGCATTGATTGAACTACAAACTGCGATTAATTAGTTTCATACAGTTAATTCAATAGGTTCTCCCTTTTAGTTGACGTTAATTCCCTGACCGCGAATTGAACCAAGCGGTAGTGAAAGCGGCGAATCTTCACGACTAGTCCACCGGGGAGCTCCCAAGATTGTGCACGGGACGAAGTGGAACTGATGACATTTATTTATCTTTTACACTTCCGTGATTCATTCAGCTCTGTGTTTATTCTCAGGCCTCTTATCTCGCCCTTCCTTTCAGCTTCTGACTGCGGATATTCCGATCGTTAAATGTGAATAAGATACTATATCTCACAGCCCCGGTATATTTGCTGTTTCTCTCTGCAGTTCTGTACAAAATCAAACTGTACGCAGATACCGACAGTGTCTCTCCCTCAATCCCCACAGAAACAGCAGGCGATATCACTTTAAACTGCCAGTTGCTTCACACGACGCCCGATAGACCTGCACTGCCTTGCAGCTTTCCCAGGAGCTGCATTGATTCGGTGCGTGAATTTTGGAAATGGAAACATGTCCATCAGCAGCTTGTGGTAGTATTTTACCTCACTTTCTATTTCATGTACATGTCTACTTGCACTTGTTGCTGTCATTGCCTCAGCAACATCTTCTGTCGAACAGAAAATGCCATTTTGTGCGAGCAGCTTGTATGGCCCGAAAATGATCTAAATGATCAAGGGCCATGTAGGAAAGGCCGCGTGGATCTGCTTGTTCGCAGCAAATAATTTTCAGCGTTACCTTGTGGTCTCGTGGTTCGCATTCGGCACTTTTATCACCAAGGCAATGGTTCGATTGTTGTCTGCCTGAACATCTGCCTATTATACACTCTGCTATAAGTGTACTGTAATCAAATTGCTGATTTTTTCACTGTGAGGGTGAAGAGACATAAATGTGTAGACATTAGTTACGAATTCATCTGTTGGGTTGCACCTTTGCTTATCCTACCGTCTCAGTCTTTCAGTCTTTACACTTCTCTGCTGGTGTTGCAGGTTCGGTCATCCATGGGCGTTCAAGAAAGCCTGAGAAGTCCATCAGGACAAAACACAGAGAGTCAGAGGCAGAGACAGGGATAGATTAAAGTACAGAAACAAATAATATAAATGTCAAGTTCTGCGAACGAGCTTGAGAGAGATTCATTGAAGTGTCTTGTAAGAGATCACTGGGCTCCGAATTAGCCTCGTCTGCCGCGCTGAAATATCTCTTTGAAGGAGAGAAACACGATTGGTGAACTCCAGTTCATATTTATTTGAGCATTGAACAACACTAAAAGAAACGGCGCTGCGAGCAGGATTCGAACCTGCGTATAAAAACCCCCAACGCCTGAACACTCGGCCATCACAGCTGCAAGCAATTGCGATGCACGGCTGTAAATCAGAATACGTCGGATTATCACAAGCGATCTGTGCACAATGTACTTTCAGGCAGGTTTGCAACTATACCCTTGCAGCCCCTCACCATGCAGATTTTGCTGTTCGAGTGATAGAATTCTCGACTGCCAAGAGGGAGGCTGGGGTTCGATTTTCGTCCAATTCAGGACAATTGTCATTCTGCATTCATGAGATCGCGTGACATGGGATACGTTCGCAAACAGCTTTAATCTGCACAACATTTTGAGACATTCTCCTTCCTCCACGTGTATTGCGTCGAAAAATTACATTGCAAGTCCAACGCCTTAATCATTGCGTCATCGCAGCTGCATGCAACAAATCCGACACGGCCGCAGATCAGAATGCGAAGGGTTATCACAGGAGACCTATGAGACCGTATGTTTGTTCGGACAGGTTTCCAGCTGCACTCATGCAGCCGGCTGCCGTGCGGACATTGCTGTTTCAGGAATATAAATCTTGCTGGCTGCGCGGGAGGCCCCAGTTCGGTTACCGGTTAATATCGGAGTATTTTTATTCTGCTTTCATGTGAATTGGGATACATTTATGTTCATATTCAGCTTCAATCTACACACCATCTTGAGACAGCTTCTTTTCTCCAGGTGTGTTGCGTCGACAGAACCTCTACACTCTATACTCTCGGGATCCAAAATGCTCATTCCTGCCTTTGACACACTATCAAGACGTGTGAAGCCAATTAGTGAATGTACACTTAAAATGATAACGCAGGGCTCGTCCGGAATTTGTCGCTAAGATCTGTCGCATATTAATCAACAAATCCCCAAAACGAGAATCATACGGTAGACCAACCAGTCATTGGTAACAAAACACTGCAGCCACTGCACCCATCGTCGATCGGCCATCCTTTCAGGCCTCTTCTATCCATCCAATCACGTTTTCTATTCCGATGGACAGCAATGTCAAGTTGTACACTAACTATTTCATATCAACAATATTAGCCTCTCGTTACCACATTCGCTTTGAATGTGCGACTTGTATTTTCAAGTGAGACTCTGCGGAGTTAATTGCTCTAAAGCTACATTGTTATCCATCTTGGCATCCGCAGATTATCCACTCTACCACAAGTATAACAGTGACTACACTTCAAAAATACTTCATTGGTTGTAAAGCGTTTTGGGACGTCTTGAGGTCGTGAAAAGCGCTTTATAAATACAAGACTTTCTTTAATTTTATACTGGGCTAAAATTACAGACTTTTTCACTGTGAGGACAATGAGACATGATTGAATTACGCAGAATTTAGCATCAGTAAGTGTTATTAATGGGAGTAGTCGGACTGAGAAATGCTTAAACAGCCGTCAGGCACAACTCCCCTATGACTGGAATATTATGGACAGCAATTCCGCAATTTCCACCTTTCCTTCCCTCAGCAACCGAGGGTGCATCCAAACTGGACCGGGTGACTTTCCTACTTTAATTACAGCGAGCCTTTCTAGTACCTGCTCTTTATCAATTTTTATCCCATCCAATATCTCAAATACCCCCTGTTTTCCTGACTTTGGCAGCATTTTCCTCTTTGGTGAAGACAGATGTAAAGTGCTCATTTCGTATCTCAGCCATGCCCGCTCCCTCCGTGCAAACATCTCCTTTTTGGTCCCTAATCTCACTTTCTATTCCGATGTGCGCTAATCTCAAGTTGTACACTAACTATTTCAAGTTAACAATATTCACCTCTCTTCATCAAATTCATTTATGGTGCATTTTCTTGCAGTGAAAACACACATTGAAATCCTGGATATTGAGTCGTCCCTGAGTGGTCTCCAACCACCAACTTTTCGGTTAAGGCGCTCAATGATTGCGCCAGAGAGAGGCAACATATCTCATTTTAAACAAAAGTACTATGTCACCGAGCTAAAGCTTGAGGTTGTAGTGAGCAACGAACGTTATTAAATTAATTAATTAAACTAATGAAAGTCTGTGAAAGAAGAATAATTGTTGTAATCGCCATTGGTCAACCGATAACTTTCTGCTGCAGAATCACGGAAATATTAACATGGATAGTGAAACTTTAAATAAGTGTTTGTGTTTTGTATGTGATGAACTTTCACCGATTTTCGTTTTCCAGACCGTATTGTAAAAATCTGGTTAAAAATGTTAAGGACACAAGGAATTTGGTGCAACCGTTCTTAAATTTAACATGAGCGACTAGTGACCACTCCTTTTTGGAGAGCAAGTTTATCGCGGAAGTTTCGTCTGGAGCAAGTTCCCAAACAACACTTGAGGCCGGAATCGAACCGGAGACTTTGCGGCTGTAAAACAAAGGGGATGATCACGACACGACGGGAACCTGAGCTGATCAAACGCACCTCATTGGATGTGTTTCGCTGGAACATAAACCACTGAGTCCATTTTTTTATTCGTTCACGGGATGTGGGCGTCGTTGGCAAAGCCAGCGTTTATTTCCCATCACTAATTGCCCTTGAGAAGGTGGTGGTGAGCCGCCTTCTTGAACCGCTGCAGTCCGTGTGGTGACGGTTCTCCCACAGTGCAGTTAGGTAGGGAGTTCCTGGAATTTGACCAGGCGAGGATGAAGGAACGGCGATGTATTTCCAAGTCGGGATGGTGTGTGATTTGGAGGGGAACGTGCAGGTGGTGTTATTCCCATGTGCCTGCTGCTCTTGTTTCTCTCTGCATTGATTGTGATCGGGTTGCTTCTCCGTTAAACAACATCACTCCTGTCCCTCATGAAAGGCTCGCAATCCTTTCCCTCCGTTCTCTTTCGCAAATAATTAACTGAACAAAATTTCACAAGGCACCCAGGGAAAATAATTCATTTCAAAATTATTAGCTTCGGAAGGAGCTGCGAGGACAGACTGACCAAACCTGCGTTCAGTCGTAAAGCTTGTGTGTGTGTTGTCATCCTAAGTCACAGAGACAGGCCTGCGACACAGAGCGAAGGCAGGAACTCAGAAATGTGGCCATTCAGGGCCATAAATGGGCAGACAGTCAGTCACAGTCATTGATTCCGACACACGGCCCGGTAGTTGGTCAGTCAGTCGGGGAGCGAGGCCTGCAGCCAGCAAACAAAAAGCCTGAGCATAAGGCAGAGACGTAATCAGACACATATACAGATAGACAGAGAGACACAGACAGACATCTGACACCACGTCAAAACCCAGCGTGATCGAATCACGTTGGGGTGATATCATTTTCACAGTAGCTCAGGGTCCTGCCCACAGGTTTTATAGCGGGGCAGTTCATTGTTAGCAAAATAATATTGATCAGAATTGAATTTGTTGCGATAACGTGTTCTTTATCTATTAATTTTGATTTACATCCTCGACTGTTCTTTGCAGAAACAAGTAACAATGTTTAAGAAATGTGGTTTGTTCAATATTTGTGCAAAAACTCTATTACACAGTGTAATAAAAACTGCCCAACACGTGACTAAGCCCATGAAGTGGCTATTAATGTATGGCCGGTTCGGTCAGTTGTTCAGAACTTGGTGTTAATAACGCCAAGAGCGCGGGTTCAATCCCCGTCACGCGCCATAAGGGTCCCATTACAATGTTTTGGAAACTTCTAAAAATTTGGTAGACTTTAGAAACAAGCAAATCCACACAAAATATCATAAGGTTATTTTTTGTAATAACATCCATTAATATGTTTGACATTTCTTTGCCCTTGGGCCGAGGCACACATCTGTCTCCTTATTTTTCCTTTCTTCTTCTTTTCCCCTGTGTCACTCAGTATCCGGGTATGCTTACTGACACACATTACAACCTGTGTCACTCAGTATCCGGGTATGTTTACTGACACAAATTACAACCTGTGTCACTCAGTATCCGGGTATGTTTACGGACACACATTACAACCTGTGTCACTCAGTATCCGGGTATGTTTACGGACACACATTACAATCTATGTCACTCAGTATCCGGGTATGTTCACTGACACACATTACAACCTGTGTCACTCAGTATCCGGGTATGTTTACTGACACACATTACAATCTGTGTCACTCAGTATCCTGGTATGTTTACTGACACACATTACAATCTGTGTCACTCAGTATCCGGGTATGTTTACTGACACACATTACAATCTGTGTCACTCAGTATCCGGGTATGTTTACTGACACACATTACAATCTGTGTCACTCAGTATCCGGGTATGTTTACTGACACACATTACAATCTGTGTCACTCAGTATCCGGGTATGTTTACTGACACACATTACAATCTGTGTCACTCAGTATCCGGGTATGTTTACTGACACACATTACAATCTGTGTCACTCAGTATCCGGGTATGTTTACTGACACACATTACAACCTGTGTCACTCAGTATCCGGGTATGTTTAATGACACACATTACAACCTGAGTCACTGAGTATCTAACAATGTGATTCAACGAGTTTTATTCCCGCTGTGTTATCTCTCTGTCGGTTTGCTGATAAAGGTTTAACTCGGGGTCTGTTCCCGTTAATGGCCACAAGCAGTAACAATCACGGCGTGTCTGGCCGCCCCGAGATGTGGAAATGCATCCGTTTAGAAATCAAATGCTTCAAATCAAATGTTCGCCCGGCACTGAGAGAAGCAAAACATGGAGAAACATTCAGAATGAAATATAGAAATAAAGCTAAATAAAGATGCTATTAATATTTTTCATCCTTGATGCCTCTCTGTTCCTTCCCCAAGCCTCCAGAGCCGGTTAAAATTTCACTGTAAATAAATGCGAGTTTCGACCCAAAGAACGAGAGCAAAACAACCAAATGTTGCTAAAATTCGGAATTGAAGCAGAGACCTTTACATTTTCGCACTCCCCACTGAACTATTTCGTCTCCAAAGCAAGATGGACTTTGTGGCGTCGCCTTGGAAGAAAATATAAACCGAGTGGAATTGCCTTTCCCGCTCATTCCTTACTTCGGGGGAATGGGACCCGACCAGATCTCGGAGCTCAGGTTATGTTAATGTTCTTAATATTATCTTGTATTTGGCCACTTTTAAGCAGGTTCGTGGATATATTCTCCAATCAACCCGTCTCCCACATCGCGCCTCTCTCTCATTCAATCTTTCCTCCATTCAATCCATCAGGGAGCGGGAATTAGAGCTCACCCTCAAACCCCCTACACATAAACCCCCAGTCAATAATTTACACTCTTTGTAAACACAAAATGCAAATGCACCAGGGGAGACCTCACAGTGTTGAACACGGAACGAAATACACCGTAGTGTTTATAAACACAGAAAGCGGACACACCAGGGGAGAGCTCACAATTTTGAACGCGGAGTGAAAAATACTGAAGTGTTTAAGAAAAGTTACAGAATTCATTCTGTGTGTAAAATCCCCGCTTGTTTTCTCGGCACTGATGGGCTGTGAAGGGAACTTGGTGTCTAACGCGCACACATCAATAAAACAGGGAATTCTGGAAACACACTGCAGGTCCTTCTTTATCTGGAGATCAAATGACTGTTGTTTAATTGAACCAGCAATTCACAGGCTCCTGTGAACTCCTCCCTTTGCAACTTTAATGCAGACTTTAAGCCATTTATTGAAAACAGTTTTATTTTAAATGAGTTAACGCCTGCCTTAAATGGTAGACTCAGGACGGTCACACAAACAGATTAATTCTTCATAGAATAATTACCACAGTCATTTTTAGACTGGACGCCGCACGGCGACTTTGCTGTCAGTGAAGAGAGATGAGAAAGACCAAAGTGCCGTTTGCCCCTCTCAGTGTGGCCCTGAAGGACTGTGTCCAGGCTGAAGTTCGGTTCCCACCGGACGATCCTCCCCCCAGATTGTCCTTTCTGAGCTCCAGTCAGGTGATGCTAAACACTCAGGTGGGAAAGACCAAAATTTACAACAAGGTGTTTACAACAAAGCTGATTTATTTAACAGATATCCAGGATATTAAACTCCAGCTCAGTTATCGGGGTTATTAACATCAGAAGAAACAAACCCCAACTGTCAGAATGAACATGGTTCAGTCCTGGATGGGATTAACAGCAGAATCCAACCCTTGCAGTCATCTGTGAACCTGCTGGTGTCTCAGACTGAGTGAATCCTTTCCTGCACACGGAATCATAGAATAATAGAAAGTTACAGCACAGAAGGAAGCCATTCGGCCCATCGTGCCCGTGCCGGCTGGAAAAGAGCTATCCAGCTTAATCACACTTTCCAGCACTTGGTCGGTAGCCTTGTAGGTTACAGCACTTCAAGTGCTCACCCAAGTACTTTTTAAATGAGTTGAGGGTTTCTGCCTCTACCACGCTTTCAGGCAGTCAGTTCCAGAGCCCCACCACCCTCTGGGTGAAAACAATTCTCCATTTCTATGTATCCTACTACTTTATCACTGCAATCCGGAGTTCCATAAACAACTCCCACCAAAGTCTTGCATCCTGTTCTGTTACTCAATTCTACTCAAAGCATTTCTACTGCTAACCTTTACTGATATCGCCTCTTTCTAATGTTGTAACGTTGTCCCTCATCAATATCGCTACTCTCCCGCCTTTTCCAATGTCCCTTTCCTTTCTAAGGAGCTTATAACCTGAAATATTTATCTCCCAGTCATGCCCAGTTTGTAGCCAGGTCTCAGTGATGAAAAATACGCCATGCACTATGAGCTGAATTTGCGCTTCGAATTCGCTTTTTTATTTCTTATGCTACATGCATTAGTGTATATAACATCTAATTGTGCAATAGAACTTGTCCTGCCTTTATGCCCTGATGTGTTTAACACACTTGGTAAATAAGGTTGGTAAGCTGCAGGCACAAGTAGCAACATGGGATTATGATATAGTGAAAATAATGGAGACCTGGCTCGAACAATGGTCACAATATATTCAGGAAAGAGAGGAAAAGGGAAAAAGGAGAGGGCGGAGATGGGAGCAGGCACTATTGATCAAAAATACTGTTACAGTGGTAGAAAGGGACGCCGTTCTTAAGGGTTCAAATACAGAATCTATTTGTTTGAAATTAAGGAACAATTGAGGAGCTATTACGCTGCTGTGTGCATACCATAGGCGACCAAATAGTGGGAAGGAGGTAGAGGAGCAAATTGGCAGGCAAATTGCAGAAAGATGCAGGAATTTTAGAGCAGTGATAATGGGGGAGTTCATTTAACCTAATATAGACTGGGAAGTAGCAGTGTAAAAGGCAAAGATGGGGAGCAATTCCTGAAATTTGTACAAGAGAACTTTCTTGATCCATATGTTTTCAGCCAAAACAGGAGGAAGCAGTGATGGATTTATTTCGGGGAAAGAAGTGGGGCAAGTGGAGCATGATTCAGTGGCGGAGCATTTGGAGCAGGTTTAGTGTAGTTCTGGAAAATGCAAGGAAAAATCAAGTTTGAAAATACACAACTGGAGGAGAGCGAATTTCAGCGAATTGGAAAGGGATCGGGTCCAGGTGGATTGGAATCAAAGATTGGCAGGTTAAACAATAGATGAACAATGGGAGGCTTTGAATGAGGACATACTTCGGGTACAGACTGGTCACATTCTTACGAGAGGAAAGATGGGGCATGGAAAGCTGGAGCTCCCTGGAAGAGAAAGAGTATTTGAGACTGCATTTTGTACGTTCCGAATACCAATGTCCCGCCACGTCTGCCCGCGGTAATCAATCCCAACCTCGTTACCTCCATGCTGACAGATACAAAGCGGCCACATTCCGCTTCAGTGAAATCAAATCCGAGAGCGGTTTGAAGGTCGATTGCAATTGCGAGCAGAATGCAGTCAGAGGACGTGAGGTCATTGAGATGCCTCTGTAAATCCTGCCAGTTTCAACAGCAGCTCACGATCAAAAGCCGTGGGGAAAATGAGGGCTTGTTCTGGATTAGAACCCGGGCTTTCTCATGTATATTTAATCAGCTAACAGCAAAGCGAGAATTATACCCCTAGACCAATGAACCGGTTAATTCGATTGCACCAAGTAGTCACACGAGGAAGAGTTTCTGAGTATCAGCGCCCACTTTCCCCAAATCTCCCTTGAAGTACTGTAAATAAAAATGTGACCTTATATTACTGAAAATTATAAATTCAATTTCTTCTCTGTTGGGTCTTGTTTCGGGTTTCCGATGCTGTTAAATGTGACTGGGGACAGTTAATTAGTTTTCGGGTGTAAGGGTGCAGATACTCCGGTGTCAGGGTGCAGATACTCGGATGCAGGGGTGCAGATACTCGGATGTAAGGGTGCAGATACTCGGATGCAAGGGTGCAGATACTCGAATGTAAGGGCGCTGACACTCGGCTCTTTAAAGTGGCAGTGCAGGAAGGATACACCAACTAATATGACATGCATTCACTCAATTCATCCCACTGCAGCCTGTGAGCTGTTTGCAATTTGGGTCCAACAAAAGAAGCATCGACAAGAATTTGATTCGAATCCGCTCGTGCAAAGCACAATCGCATTAATCACTCGGTCACCTCGCCATCGGTCAGTGAAATCCAAATGATAAAATTCCAATGGCAAAATAATTCTCAATGACCGTTTCCCACACAGAAGTCGTCAACTAAGATGCGATAGGTTTTATGTACAAGCGGAGGCTTGGAACTTTCTCATCAATATTTTGGAAATAGAAGCAAATAGAATAATAAAAAAAACCATGGTCAGCGATAGGATTCAAACTTCACTGAGCAGAAAACCACAATTCCAATCGGTCCGCCTGGGTGTCCTTTTAAAAGTTACAAAGAATCCAAGTGTCAAAAAATGTCTCCGTCCATGTTGTGATAAACAGAGAAGGGTTCGTTTCGGGGAATGATTCTAACTTCGGAGTTGATGATTAAAATATGCGGAAGATCCCGGGTTCACCTCTTCAAAGAGTCTTCATTTTGCCCTCGACTTTTGATCTTGAACTGCTGTTCAAACTATTAGGAATTTTAAAGGTGCTTCAATGATCTACACGCCCACAGAATGCATTCTACTTGCAATTGCAATCGAACTTGAAACCGCTCTCGGATTTCATCTCAATAAAGCAGAATGTGGCCGCTTTGTATCTGTCAGCGTGGAGGTGACGAGGTTGTTCTTGATAACCGCGGACACACGTGACGGGACATTGGTATTTGGAAATGTACAACATGCTGCCTGAAATGCTCTTTTGTCATCCAGGCAGCTTTAGTTTTGGATGCCCTTCCATTCCCCTCGTGGGGATGTGTCTCGTCTATCTCGTGTACCCGAAATATCTCCTCATTCAAAGTCTCCAACTGATCATTTACTATTTACCTGCCAGTCACTGATTCCAATCCACCTGGAGCAAAACCCTTATCAACTTGCGGAAATAAGCTCTCCTCCAGTTGAGTATTTTCATCTATGATTGTTCCTTGTATTTTCCATAACTACGCTAAATGTAATGATATTGTGATGACTGTTTCCCAAATTCTTCCCCACTGAATCATGGTCCACTTGCCCCACTTCAATCTCCAGGATTAGATCCAGCACTGCTTCCTTCCTCGTTGCGCTGAAAACGTATTAATCAAAAAGTTCTCCTCTGCACATTTCAGGAATTGCTCCCCCTCTTTGCCCTTTACGCTACTATTTTCCCAGTTTATATTCGGATAAATAAAGTCCACCATTATCACTACACTAAAATTAGTGCATCGTTCTGAAATTTGCATACCAATTTGCTGCTCTATCTCCTTCCCACTATTTGGTCGGATATAGTATGCACCCAGCAGCGTGATAGCTCCTCAATTGTTCCTTAATTCTAACCAAATAGATTCTGTCTTTGAACCTACAAGTACATCATCCCTTTCTATTGCTGGAACAGTATGTGTGATCAATAATGCCAACCTCCAAACACCCCCCACCTCCTTTTTTCCCTTGCCTATCTTTCCTGAATACTTTGTAGCCAGGAATATTAAGTGCCCATTCCTCCCCTTGTTTGTGCCACGCCTCTTTTATTGCCACTATATCATAATCCCATGTTCCTACTTCTGTCTGCAGCTTAGCAACCTTATATTTCCACACTCCGTGATTTACGCACAAGCATTCCAAACCTATCTGAATCTGCCTCGCATTTATGCCTGTCTGATCCCTCCCATTTCTAATTAGTGAAAACCGACAAAGCGAAAATAATCGCCCCTAGACCAACGAGCCGCTGGCAGCAGAGCCATGCGGTCACAGTAAGATTTCATGACAACCCACAGCCGATCAATTATCATTTCAGGCTGCTTCTGTCCATCTAATCTCGTTTTCTTATATCTGAGCAGATCACAAGCCACCTTCTTGAGAATGGGTCGCCAATCCAGCTCAGAGGGGATTTAGCATCATGGATGTCGGGTGAGACTGGTTCCACTTGTATAACAGGAAGGGGAGGGGGCAGTTTTCCTGCCTTCAAGGACATTAATGATCCAGGAGCGGTTTTGCTGCAAAATGTCACTTTTCTGCACCGTAAAATTCCACTGTGGTGAGAATCGAACCCACATCTTCAGAAAATGTGTTTTAAGATCTGAAAAGAAGTTTTAGGGATAATCCCATTGCGCAAGAGAGCTGCTCTGCAGCCAATGCGAGAAATTGCAATCTAGACAGATGTCAATCCCGCCTTCTGCAGTGCGGAAAATGATGCGAGAAGCTAATTGGTCATGTTTGACTGACAACAGGGGCAGAGTGGAGGGATGGTGCACCACAATCACAGAGGATGTCATTTATGACATTGATAAAGGTCGTTTCAGTGTTGTGGTAAAGGCGGAATCCTGCTTGGAGTGGTTCAAACCAGAGGCGATCAAGACACTGCTGGATGGGCGCAGTTCCCTAGATTAAGATATTGGAACATTTACTCTGATGTTATCTGTGAAATAAAGAGATCAGAACCATGTAAAGGCTTCTCCTTACTGCAGAAAAATCGAGGATCTGGAAAACAAAATCCAATAAAGGTTTCACGGAAATCAGCACTCTATTTGACAGACGAAGCCCAAAAGGACGGAAGGGAGGCCGCACTGCTTTCAGGAGAGCTGATTTGCTATCACAGGCATATTTCTGCAGTGAGTGAGATCAGACTGATTCCATGTTTCCACAATGAATATCACACCCTTTCTTTTGGAAATGTAAAATGGGAGGGGGTTGGTGTTATTTTGTCTTTACCACCCGAAGCTGTACCCAGATGGGTTGAGAGTTTTGTCCCATATGTTCCACTCTCTTCAATTATCAGTATCGGTGGTGCAATCGGTTCGTGTGTTTCGCTAATTTCCGTAAAGTTGGTGGTTTAAGCCGACTCAGGGACAGAAATGGCATTCTTTCATAGCCTGACAGCTCCACGTTTTCAATCTGTGTTTTGGCTGCAACATCCCGCCGGGCGCAGGGTGCACATTTAAAGTTGCTCTGTGCAATTTGATGACTGTTTTTGGAACAGATTATACAGCTCGTGTAATGAGATTGTAAATAGTGGATCGGCAAAATAAGGAGTCGTGATCGGAATAAACTTTTAAAAATCTCGGTATGAAATCTATTCAATAAATCAACAATAAAAAGGATAATTTTTTTCAAAATTTGTAGAAGAATCGGAAGTTGAGCTCTCAGTATCATTGAATCATGGAAAGGTTCGTTAATCACCACAGGCTGTACAGCGACACCGCACAGGCTCCTGCGCCTCTTTCAATGTTGTATCTTTTAACAGGCGGTTATTAATAGATCAATTTAGCCTTTCTCTGCAGTACAGTCATTTTATTCCTGTAAAAATAGCTCTTGAAGTGTAGGATGCAAAGTATCGTGACTGACCGGTCAAAGGCGCTGGTTTACGGCTCCAGTTGGACCCTATAATTTGTAGATGTAACAAATCCATGGCAAGTGGCTACAAAACCGCAGGCCTTAAGTCGACGTCGGGCGGCTACGTAATTGTTCCAGCTAAAGCAGAGCAAACAATCCTATCAGTCGCGATGGGAGTGGGAAGAACAGATTTTTCCCAGCGAACAGTGATATTTTGGCCGCTCCCACAATACAGCTCAATATTCGGCCTCCGAATTATTCCTTAGAGATTCCGAACACATGTGAGGGTCCCTTTATCAAAATACTGAGCGATGTGTTGAGGAGAATCCTTGTTTGTGTTGAACATGATGTAGGAAACATGGACCGGTAACCCACGGGTTTGAACATCTTCTGGTTTGTGCCAAATGTCTTGTCATTGGTTATCACCAAGTTAAGATAAATGGCACACTTTTCCCAGTGGATTAGAAGCTGAACTTATCACACGTGGGAACTTCGCCTACTTTAACATTCCCTTTCACATTCTTACGCCTTTGAGCCTGCTCTGCTTCCACCGCTTTTCCCAGTGGGCGCATGTCCCATTCGCACCAATGTAAACTTGTGCCTTGAAACCAATCCATACTCTTAGATCTGTGTGACTGCTCGCTCGCCAAGCACTGCGGAAACAGGGCTGCTATTCGGAAGGACCGAGGCCGGATATTTCTCGGGGAATCTTGTGATACACGGGATGCTAACTGAAGAACTGGGTTTTGTTTTCTTGGTAGTTGGCTCTATTCTCTGAGCAGTTGATGTGCGTGAGCGACGGGCAGCACTATTTTGCTGCGAATGACGGTTGAACGGTGCAATTTTGCATTGCTGGGACGGTGCAGTAATATCGTATTAGTGTCGCTGCTTATTTTGGCCTAATCACCAACAACCCATCTTTTCTAAGGAGTGTCGTGCGCTGGATTGCTGTGGTCAAGACAGGATGAGAGAGGCGCGTTGTGTTCACAGCAGCTGCAGTTCAAATCCAAGTCTCGATATAGTTTAGATTATTTATTTTACCCTCTGCGACACAAGCGAATAGAACGCAGCAAGAAAACAACCTTTGCTACACGAAAAACATTGTTAAATGCAAAAGCCTATTGATTCCTTCGACATCCGAGCACTCTCACATGCCTGTGCTTGATGCTCCAAAATTCAAACCCACCTCTCCTCCCCGCGTTTTCTTTCTTCCACAATTAATAGGCCTCCTTTAATTTCGTGCTGGAATTTCATTGACACTGTACTGCGGCCTTGCCTACTCTAATATTCACTTTCACCTCCTTACGCCTTTATGTTTGCTCTGCTTCGATCACTGTTCCTCGGCGGCGCAAATCCCATTCGCACCGATATGTATTTGTGACGTGAAACCAGTCGATTCATTTTGATCTGCGTGCCTGCTCGACAGACATGCACTAGGAAAGCAGGGCTGGCCTTCGGAAGGACGGAGGCCGGGTATTACACCAAATTTTCCTGTGGAATGTTGTGATACAGGAGATGCTAAATAAAGAACTGGGTTTTGTTTTCATGTTAGTCGTCTCTTTATTCTATACGGTGAGCGATGAGCAGCGCTACATAGCTGCGAATAACTACTGAAAGGTGCACTTCAGGCAACCGGCGGCGGTGCAGTAAGATAGGAACAGAAGTCGGCCAATCAGACCCTCGTGCCTGTTTCGCAATTCAATGAGATCATGGTTGATCTGTGTCTTAAATCCAAATACCCGTCTTGGTTTGTGCCTCAGCTGGAGCATTGTCTCCAATTCTGGGTACCACATTTTAGGAAGGATGTCAAGGTCTTGAAAAGGGTACAGAGGAGAATTATTAGAATGGTACCAGGGATGAGGGACTTCAGTTGTGTGGAGAGATTGGAGAAGCCGGAATTGTTTTCAGTAGAGCAGAAAAGTTTAAGTGGAGATTTAATTGAGCTGTTCAAAATTATGAGGGATTTCAATAGAGTAAATAGGAAGAAACTATTTCCACTGGCAGGAGGGTCGGTAACCAGAGGACACACGGTTATGATAATTAGTAAAAAAAAAACAGAGGGGAGATGAGCAGACATTTTTAGGCAGCGATTTGTTATGATCTGGAATGAACTGGCTGAAAGGGAGGTGGAAACAAGTTCAATAATAACTTTTAAAAAGGAATTGGACAAAGACTTGAAGGGGAAAAAATTGCAGGGCTTTGGGGAAAAAGCAGGAAGAGTGAGACTAATTGGATCGCTTTGTCAAAGAGCCGGGGCAGCACGATGGGCCGAGTGATCTCCTTCTGTACTGTAAGATTCTATGATTCTATGTATGTGATTACTGTGTTAAATGGTGGGAAGTCAAGAACGGTCATTTC
This sequence comes from Heptranchias perlo, assembly GCF_035084215.1. Classification (NCBI taxonomy): domain Eukaryota; kingdom Metazoa; phylum Chordata; class Chondrichthyes; order Hexanchiformes; family Hexanchidae; genus Heptranchias; species Heptranchias perlo. Next base: position 82,029 of record NW_027139761.1, on the reverse strand, counting down.
CATAAGGCAAGTGAGAAGTATTGGCCTGGGAAATTTAGAGCGAGAATTATAGAAGGTGAATTCGAGATAGGGGGAATATAACAGTGATTATACTTTGAAGCATTATGCACTGCCTGCAGCTCTCAATTTCCCTTTTTGTTTCCGTCTCCACGCCTCTGATTTATTCTCTCTCTCTTTCTCATACTCTGCTTTCCTCTCTCGGTTAACCTCTTACTTTCTCTCCGACCTCTCTCACTATCTGTTTATCACTTTTTCTCTCTTTCTCATTCTGGATCTCTTTTCATCTGGTTTTCTCTCTTTGTTTTACTGTCTTTTTCTATCTATATTTCGTTCCCTTTCGCTCTATATGTGTGTGCCTGTTTCTCTCTGTCTCTGTCTCTGTCTGTCTCTTTCTTTCCCTCTGTTACTCCGTCTTTCCCTATGTATGCCTGTCTTTCTCGATCTCCCTCTGTCTGTCTGTCTCTCTCTGCCTCTTTTTTCCTCTCTCTCTATCTCCCTCTGTCTGTCTGTCTGTCTGCCTGCCTCTCTCTCCCTCTGTCTGTTTGACAATTTCGCTCAGTTAGCCCGTCTGTCTGTGTCTCCCCCTGTCTGTCTCTGTCTCTCCCTCTCCCTCTCTCTGTCTCGCTCCTTCTAACCCGCTCTCTCTCCATCAGTCTGTCTGTCTCTCCCTTTGTCTGTGTCTCTCTCTGTTTCTCTCCCGATGTCTTTCTCACTCTATCTCTCGCTCTATCTCTCTCCCCTGCCTCTCTCCCACTGTCTCTCTCCCCCTGTCTCTCTCTGTCTCTCTCTGTGTCCATCTGTCTATATCCGTCTCCCTCTACCTGTTTGTCTCTCTTTCTCTCTGTCTCTCTGCCTCTCCATTTATGTGGAGTGCACCCATTCTGATCAGGCCCATAGCAGCTATTTTGATTAGCAGGTTTGTCCATTTTGCAGGGCGGTCATTTAGTTGAAGTCCAGCCTAGCTCTTTAGTGCCACCATAAGACCATAAGACAATAAGAGATAGGAGCAGGAGTGGACCATTCGGCCCCTCCAGCCTGCTCCACCATTTAATGAGATCATGGCTGATTTGATTTTTACCTCAACTCCACTTTCCCGCCCTTCCTATTTTGAGCAACAATTCATTTTATGTCTGGAAACTAAATCCTGCCTCAATAGCTCAGATTATAAATAAAATATAACATCAGAATCGGATTTAAGATCATTTCAGTGCTCTGTGCTGCTAATATATAATGTACTTTCCGTCCCCTGGGAAGTGTAGGACATGGAGTCTGAAATATGATTTTGTTCCAGTGCTTGAAACCCTTCTGCTCTTTCTATGATTTTACTAATTTAACAATTCGACTGAGTGGGTATTTCACCGCGTTCTTCAGCTCCTCTCTGAATTTAGTCTGGGTCAGGACATAAATACACGTGTTTGTGCAGGAACTGAGGAGCTGCAGCATCTTTGCCGTCTGTTGTGTAATAAAAAAGGGCTTGAGGAGGACTTATAATACCGAGTGTCTGTAATTCGCGCATAAATGTTAAATACAACATGTGTCACCCACAAAAGTATAAAAGCGCCCGATATGCTGAAGAGTAAAATGATGGATTTTTTTCTGTTCTCCATTTCTGGATCCTTGTGATTCTCTCCATTGCTGTGGCTTCGGAGTCCCCTGCGGACTCGACTGGACACTAAAATACGTCTGACTGTCAGAACATTCAGCAGCAAAATCAGACAGAACGGGATACAAGGGGTTAAAATGAGGTGAAAGAGGTCAAATGCAACCCAGGCCGGGAAAGTACGGAAGCTCAGTTTAGTCGCACAATACCAGGGAACATTATCAATTTTAAATCGAGGTTGATATGTAAAGTACCAGGGGACACTCTCTAAACAGCCCAGCACACTCACTGTTCCCAAAACCACGGTCGCCGTTTTCTCGGTGCAATATTTAGTTTTCAGCTTCTCACAACAAATGGCCACAAATCGATCAAAGGTGAAACCGACCGTAAGCCAGACAGAAACTACCGTGGTTGCAAAACCCAAGGCGATAATGAGACTACACACGGGAGTAATGAAAAGGAATGAAATTGGGAAATAAAATGCATTAACCCAGCTCAATATCACATCAATGATAACGACCAGTAGATCGGTCACTGCCATTCCCACTAGGTAGCGACTGATACATTTGGAGAGACCGCACTTTCCTCGGGATAGGATCACAATCGCCACCAAGTTAACTGTAAGAGAGAAAAGGAAGCAGAGAAATTACTGATCAGGTCTGAGCCAAAGCAGCAGCGTTAGAGGATCTGGGATGAAATTTCCAACTTTGCAGCTGCATCGAACGGTGGAAACAGATCCATTGAACTGGGCAGCGCTTTCGGGCAGAGAGATGTTTTTAAATACAATGATCAATAAAGAATTGGGAGATCGATACAGAAAGTGAATCAAGTGAGCATCGGATCCACCGGAAGGGCTGAGTGAGGGCGCAGTACCGGTGGAGAAGGGAGAAGGAGCTTTACCGAGTGTGAATCCAGCAGATTAAATGTGGGTTTGGGCCGGGAATGTGAGGGAACAGGGGGAGAAGCAGTTGGTTTGTTTCTCTGGGTTAAGAGAACCTTCAGGGGCTGGCATTAATCGGGAAAGGCAACTGGAGACAGAGGTGGTGAGTGAGATTGGGACGGAGACAATGAAAATGACATGCATGAGCTGGAGGGGAGTCAGGAACAAATGGTTTGGGAAAGCGGATAAACTGAAGCAATGGATGAGGAGACAGGGGTTTCAATGCAGTGGGAGGAGAGGCTGGGATTCACAGGGAGATACAGCAGCAGAGTGTTAGAGGAAATCTAATCTATATGTCCCACTAACACTATCCAACTAATATATTCAACAGTTCAGTTCAGTGGTTATTTGTGTCATGGAACTTGTGTTGGGTATAAAATGTATTCAATAAAATAAATGAGAAGCATTAATTAATTCAACCTCGTTGTTTACTGAATTTAGCCGGTCTTAAAACATATGCATCCTAATAACTCATTATGATCCAGGACTTACTGACTCCAATCCTTACGTAGCTTTTATCTATGTTTAGTGTTAAGTTGGAAAACAAGGAACTTTCACAAAAACAGCCTGAGGACCTGACAGAGATATAAACATGAGGAGCGAGTCCCACAATAAAAACTTCCCCAATCTGACCACATCATAATAACAACTTCAAGTCGCAATTTCTATGTTTAATTGTACTGGAACTTTCAGCAGTTCATCCTGATGAATTATTCACACCACATCCTCTCGCCTTCCCTCTCAGTCGCCCCTCTCACTCATTTTACTCTATTTCACAAGGCCATTTTCATATCCGATTAAATCCTATCATCCTGCGCCTGCATTCTGTTCACCAGCCCCGTGGTCCACCAATCCTATTCTCAGTGTCAGTGTGTTAAATAGTGAAGTCTCTGTGGAATGTTTTAATGTTTCTACAGATCATCCAAGTGTCCACCTGTTCACCTATACTGTTCACTTCACCTGCAAATCATGGAATAAAGAGAATCCAATGCCTCTTCCAGACAGATCTCATAATAGTTGAGATTCCTTCTCCTATAATTATAAACTAAAGCGATAGATAGCGGAATCGTTCAATTAATAAAACGCCAACATCATACTTATAATCTACAGATAAATAGAAGGGCTCCTGATTCCAACAGATACAGTGCAAACTGATACAACATAACATCAAAATATTTCATTTTACAAAATGAAGTCTAGTGACAGTCAGTGAATTTATTCAGAATGAATCAGAAATGGAGATGTGAAAGAGTCAGCAGCAAACTCAGTTCAGTAACCAGAGAGTTGAAGTGGCGTCAGATACACACATAAAGAAATAATATTTCATATCAGTGATAACGAATAAATATATGGAAATCCCAATTAAACTTAGGCATGTTATTGGGGAGAGAGGACATTATGCTGCCTCCTTGTAAAACTCAGATCGACAACTGTCACATTGTCAATCACTGAAAACACACTGATGAAAAAATATTCCAGAACAGGTTATTTCCACAACATGAAACTGTTAACAATTCCTGATGGTCTGATACCAGCTCTTGTACCAGACACCTGATTCCAATACATTCAGCACGGAGAATTATCCAGTAACAATGCCAGGTTTAGTTATTCAAAGTTCACTACAGATAGAATGTAACATCTACAAGACCGGTCGGTTAGAAGCTAAAGAGACACCAATGTTTAACAAAACATTCAGTACGGAGAATAATACAGTAACAAAGTCAGAGTTGGATATAAAAAGTTCATTACGGATAGAGTCCAATTGCCACTAGACCGTTTAGAATTTAAAGAGGTAACATTATTTAACTATACATTCAGTGCATTGAACAATCCAGTAACAATGCCAGGTTTGGATACTCAAAGAGAACATTACAGATATAATGCAGCTGCTACAAGACCAAAAGAGCAGATACTTAAAACATGCCATCATTCAACTGAAAGAACAGAACAGGCGACTGTGTAAAACAAGCAGGGAGAAAAAAATAACATCGATTTACACCATTAACAGCTGAGATAACGGCTTACCAAGAACTCCAACGACTGCAAGAACAGGATAGTAAATGCGTTGTATCTGAACCGTTAATGAATAATGCATTTCTGTGAGAAACAGTGACTTCTGTCGACCTAGAAACCACAGCTCCGGCAGGCACTCTGAGTTGATCCATTCCAACAAGCCCTGATTTATACAAGGGAGAAGTCTCCACTGACACAATTATACCCCTGATCATTGCTGTTAGTTACAGACACTTGAACAAACAGATTACATCAGCACTTTGACTCCGGTGTAAATAATGTGGTGGATATAACAAACATCTCAAAGTCCAAGACATTACTTAAATCAGACCTCTCTCAGGAATAAAGTTAAAAGCTGTACTCATTCAGGACTGATCGTATAATAATGAGAGGCTTCATTTACAGTTTCCATATTATTGTATTGACCATGTTCACACCTGCCGAATCATTCATCAATGTTACCGATTTCTCCGCAGTGCATCCAGGAACACGAGCAGACCCGTTTCACTCTGTTCCTGCAGTTTCCCAGTTAAAATATGATTTTTGAGTATCTGACACGGGGACAGTTAAAGGGCAGATTGAGGATTGCAGCCTAGAAATGACTGTGGGTGATATTAGGGGACGGATACTGAACGTGCCCCGTTGACATTCCTCTCTTCACTATTTTACTGCAGATGTTTACCCGTTTATTCTACATTGGTTAACGGCTCCAGTAATATTGGCCCCATGCAGCACCGAGCTGAGCTCATGACCCGATTTGACCTCCATCACAAAGGCCCCATGATTCCATCACACACCTCCATTCCTTCCTCAGCCCATTGCCATTGAAACCCTCATCAATGCTTCTGTCCCCTCCAGACTCCATCCCTCCAATGCACGACTGGCCGGCCACCTAAAACCCTCCTTCCACAAACGTGAGCTAGTCCTAAATTATGTTGTCCGTGTTCAACCAGCAGCAGGTCCTGCTCGGCTCACTGAACCTCAATGGTTCCCAGATCCCCATCTCCTAACTTTTAAAATTCTCATCCTTGGGTTCAATCCGGAATGGCCCACCCCTCCTCGTTTCCACACCTACAGGAAACCCACCCTTGAGCTCATTCATTGGACAATGGCCTCTTTGGGTGGGACTATCCTCGCTAGATTCACCTCACCTATCTGATCATAGCCAGGAGAAGCTTCTCTTCCCTATCACCATTATCTCTAATGTTTCGAAAGGTTCAATCCTTAGCTCCCTCCTCTTCCTCATCTACATGCTGGCCTTTGGTGACATAGCCCGCAGAGATGGACCAGTTTTCCGATGGACGCTGATAAAAATGACCGCCTTTCTTAACCCTTCCAATGTCTTTGTGCTATCAGAATGACATTCTGTTTGAGATGAGCCACAATTTCCTCTAGTTAAAAATTGGGAAGCCATTAACTTTGGCCCCACAATCTCCATATCCTTGCCACGGATTCCATCCCCACCCCTGGTTTTTTGATTTGTGAGTCCCTCGCCAATCACCAAACCCCTTATTACCATGCATTGAATTACAGTCTCCTTAGCCTGCAGTTTATTATTATTCTTTCTTACACTTAAATCCATCAGGACCTCACCCCTCCCTATCTCTGTAACCTTGTCTAGTCCGACAGCCCCTGCCAAACACTCTGCTTCCCCATCTCTGGCCGCTTGTGAATCCATAGTCCATTTGCCCTACTTTTGGCAGCCGTACCTTCAGCCATATCCACTCTCCAGAATGCCCTCCCTAAGCCCCTCCATCTCCCTCTCTCTCTTTCAAGTGGCAGCTGTGGCTCAGTGGTAGCAGTGTCGCTTATATGTTAGAAGGTTCTGAGTTCATAGTCCCACTCCAGAGACTTGAACACATAATCCAGGCTGACACCGCACTGCAGTACTGAGGGGGTGCAGTACTCTCGGAGGTGCCGAGTTTTGTAGGACACATTAAACCGAGGGCCCATTTGTCCTCTCAGGTAGGTGTAAAAGATCCCCGACAATGTTCGAGAAAGTGCAGAAGAGTTATTGCCGGTGTCCTGGCCAATATTTACACCTTAACCAACATAACTAAAACCGAGTTTCTGGTCATTTATCGCAATCCAGTGTGTGGGAGCTTGCTATGTGCAAATTGTCCGCATTTCGTACATTACCACAGTGATTACACTTCAAAATGTACTTCATTCACTGTTTTGGGATGTCCTGAGTCCTTGAAAGGCGCTATATAAATGCAAATTCTCTCCTTCTTTCAGAACTTCCATGAAAACTATCTCTTGCTTCAAGCTTTTGTCATCCCTTCTAAAAAGTGCTTCTTTGGTCGGAGTTCCACTTTTGTCCTGCAGACATCTAAATACTACTCTTGAAAAACAATCTTATCCCCTCCGACTCTCCAATTATTTCTCCTCCTTTTACACCCTCCTAAAACCCACTCTTTGACCAAAGTTTTCGCCAGTCCTCCCGATAACTTCTTATTCCTTTTGTGCCTGTTTATCCTCACTCCTCCGTGAAGCCCTTGGGAATGTTTATTACATTAAAGGCGGTCTGTGAATGCAAGTTGTTGCGGACTTTCATTGGAATGTGTTCATTCGTTGTCCAAGGTTTGAGCAAAAGTAATTTCTGGGATCACATTCTTGTACCAGAAAGAGATTTATATCATAGGCGAACTTGTTTAGATAAATTAACATTGGGAACTATAGTTGGACACCGTCTTGTTAGAACAGCATAATATGAGACCAGCTACTGTGACTAGGATGAAGCTTTATTAGTTCTTTGTCTTTTTATTCTTTGGTTATAACCCGTTTTACTGCTCTCTGCAGCTGATGAGTAGGATGAGGCTTTATTAGTTATTCCCTTTGGTTGAAGCCAGTAGTTCCAGAGTATTGTGTATAGTTTTGGTGCCCCATTATAGAAACAACATTAAAGCCATAGAGAGAGGACGGTGTAGATTAACTGGAATGAGGCCAGGGATGGGAACCTTATTAGGAAAGATTTGAAATTCCGGGATTATTTCCACGGAAATAGAGAAGTGGAAACATAAATTCTAAATTATGAAGGTGTTTGATAGACCAATGGAGAATGAGTGTACCCTCTGATTGTGAGGATCAGTGACAAGGTGTATCAATTTCATCTCATCATGAAAGAGTTCGAATGTAAATTATTCACGCAGAGGTTTTGTGGAGCATGAAATGTTTCACCACAGGGAATTGAAAAACCAGAAATGGGACAATTGCATCTTTTACCGTCGCATCGTTAAAATTGAATACATGTTTGAAATTGATGAAGATAAAAGGCATTTGGAAGAAAGTTTGCCCTGGCCTATGTTTCAATTGTTTTAACCACAAACTTGCACTGACACGATGGGCCAAATGGCCTCCCCTGCTCTTTCTACCTCTATGTTTCATGTGTCTCTCCATTGAGATCTGCAATGTGCTTGAATGACCCTGGAAGCCTGGGTGCGGCATTGCCCCATATGTAACAATATGACAGTGTGACCCAGGGATGGAACAATAGTTCACCCTTATAATTTGAACTGGATATCCATTTTCCTACACTGCCCAATATCTAACAATACGATAGTGTGATCCAGAGATGTAACAATAGTTTCCCTTATAATCTGAACTGGATATTCGTGTTTCTGCATTGATCCCTATCTAACAATTTGACAGTGCAACTCAGGGTTGTAACAATAAATAGATTTTACATAGATTCTACATTCAATTTACAGCATAGAAACAGGCCATTCGGCCCAATTGGACTACACTGGTATTTATGTTCCACACAAGATTTCTCCCACCCCATCACATCTCACCCTATCAGCATATATTCCTTCAAGTTATTCCTTCCCCCCTCATGTTCTTATCTAGCTTCTCCTGAAATGCATCTATGCTGTTCGCCTCAACCATTGTATGTAGTAGTGAGTTCCACATTCTATCCATTCTCTGGGTAAAGACGTTACTCCTGAATTCCTCTTTGTATTTGTTAGCGACTATTATATATTGATGATCCGGAGATTTTGACTCCCTGCAAATGAAAACATCTTCTCTATCTCCAACCTATCAAACCCCTTCATACTTGTAAATACCTCAACCAGTTGATCACTCAGCCTTCTCTCTTCTCGAGAAAAATGCCACAACTGTTCAGTAATTCCTCATAGATATATCCTCGCAGATCTGGTACCTTTCGTGTGAATATTCTTTGCACCTTCTTCAGTGCCTCTATATCCTTTTTTTTTAGAATATTGAGGCCAGAACTGTGCACGACCTAAAACGTTAACTCTGTTTCTCTCGCCATAGATGCGGCCTAACCTGCTGAGTGTTTGCAGCACTTTCTGTTTTTATTACAGTATTCCAAGTCCGGTCTAACCAAGGTCCTATACAAGTTAAACATAACTTCCTTGCTTTTCAATTATTTCCCCCTGGAAATGAGCCCCAGTGCTTTGTTTGCATTTTTAAGGCATTATTAACCTGCGTTGCTATTTATAATGATTTGTTTACGTGTACCCCCAGATCCCTTTGCTCCTCGATCCCATTCACATTCTAATTTTCCAGAGTATGTGGCCTCCTTATTCCGAATACCAAAATGAGCCGCATTTCAATTAACTGCATGGAAATTCAGTTGTCATTTACATGACCATTCTGCAAGTTTATTAACATTTTCTTGCATTTTGTTGCATTCTTCCTCAGTATTGTCTACACACCTCAATTTGGTGTCATCTGAAATTTTTGAAATTGTACTTCCGATTCCTGAGTACAATATCTGAACTGGAAATTCGTGTTCCTACACTGTCCAATATCTAACAATACGACCGTGTAACCCTGGGATGCAGCAATAGTTACCATTATAATCTGAACTGAAAATTCGTCTTTCTGCACTGTCCAATATATAACAATACGATAGTGTAACCCAGGGATGCAGCAATAGTTCCATTTTCTAATCTGAACTGGATACTCTTCTTGGTGCACTGTCCAATATCTAATAATAAGATAATTTAACCCAGGGATGTAACAATAATGCCCCCTTATAATCTGAACTAGATATTCGCATTTATGCAATACCCCATATCTAAAAATATGATAGCGTAACCCAGGGAAGGAAAAATAGTTCCTACTGATAATCTGAACATGTTTCTACACTGTCCAATTTCTAACAATACGACCCTTATTTTCTAAGGAGTAAGTGGCCTCCTTATTCTCACTACCAAAATGTACCACGTCACTCGTATCTATAATAGAAAATCATTTGCCAATTACACATCAATTCCGCCAGTTCATTAATGTCTTCCTGTATTTTGACACATTCTTCTTTTGTATTAACTCTATTCTACAATTTGCTGACGTCGCAAATTTTGAAGTTGTACTTCCGATTCTCAAGTCCAAATCGTTTATATAAATTGTGAACAACTGTGGTCCCAGTATTGATCATTGTGAAACATCATTTCCCACCTTTTGCCAGTCTGAGTAACTACATGTAACTCCTATTCTCAGCTTCATGGTTAGTAGTCAGCTTTCTATCCATTCTGCTACTTGTCCCCTGACTCTGACCTTAGTCATGAGTCTGCAATGCGGTGCATTACAAGAAGCCTTATGAAAATCCAAATATATTACATCTACTGCATTTCCCTTATCTACCCTTTCTGTTACTTCTTCAAAGAATTCAATACGATTGCTCAAGCATGACCTTCCGTTTGAAATCCGTGCTGAATATTCTTTATTATTTTTTCGATTTCTAGATGTTTTTCCAATACAACTTTGAGTAAAGATTCCATTATTTTTCCTGCCACCGACCTTAAATTAATTGCTCTATAGTTCCCTGGATTTTTTCTATCTCCCTTTTTAAATATAGGATAAACATTAACTGTCAACCAGTCCTCTGGCACTATTCCCTCTTCCAATGAATTTTCATATATATGTAATAGTGCCTCTGCTATCTCTTCCCTAACTTCTTTTAATATACGTGGATAAAATCCATCCGGACCAGGGGTGTTATCCTCTCTAATTTGATGAGTTTATCAATTATCTCCCCCTTTCTATCTTAAATGTCTTCAAATCTTTTTTGAATTCTTCTTCTAATGTCATGCTCACCTTGTTAGTCTCCCTGATCAATAATGAGACAAATATTTGTTGACCAATAATTGTTTAATATTTCTGTCATTTTGCCGTCATTACTTGTGAGTCAATCATGTGTATCACTTCGTGGCCCTACCCCATCGTGTTTTTTCTTTTGTTATTTATGTTATATACTTTACTTTTTTATATTCCTTGATAATTTAATTTCGTAGTTTCTCTTTGGTGTTCTAATTGTTTTGTTTTACTTCTTTCTTCACCTTTTCGTATTCCCTTTTGTCGTTCTTTGTGTATCCCTTTTTCATTACTTTCAATCATGCCCTTCTTTCTTTATTCATCCAGGGTGTGCCATTACTGGCTCTGTTACTCTGTCTGTTTCTCTGACACTCTGTCTCTGCTTCTCTCTCTATCCATCTCTCTCTGTCTCTTTCTCTGTCTGTCTATCTCTCTCTGTCCCTCTCTCGTTGTACCCCCTCCCTATCTCTCTCTTTGTCTCTGCTTCCCTCCCTGTCTCTCTCTAACCCTCTCTCTGTCTCTGTCTGTATGTCGATCTCCCTCTCCCTGCCAACCTCTCTCACTGCCTCTTTTTCTATCTCTCTACCTACCTGTTCCTCGCTTTTTGCCCCCTTTATGTCTCTCTGTCTCTGCTTCTCTCTCAATTCCCCTCTCTCAACCTTTTCCTCTTCTCTCACAATAGGGCAATGACAGTAGGGGATACCAACTACCCTAATATTAACTAGGATAGATTCAGTGTAAAAGGTAAAGAGGGCGCAGAATTCACAAAATGCATTCAGAAGAACTTTTTCAGCCAGTTCGTAGCAAGCCCAACAAGAGCGGGTGGGCGGAGGAGGGGGGGGGTGGAGGGGGGAGGTGGGGTGTTCTGGACTTAGTTTTGGGAATGAAGCTGGGCAGGTGGAAGGAGTATCAGTGGGAGAGCTTTTTCGTGGAAGTGATCAAAATTCAGTTAGATTAAGCGGAGTTATGGAAGAGGACAAATATAGAACAGCAGTTGAAGGTCCCAAGTGGACTGGAGACGATTACTTGAAGGGAAATCCGTGTCAGACCAGTGGGAGGCATTCAAGGAGGAGGTAGAGATGGTTCGGAGCAAATATGTTCCCACAAAGAAAAAGTGTGGGTCTCCTAAATCTAGCGCCCCCTGGAAGTAAAGGCGCATACAGGGTAGGACAAGGCAAAAAAGGGAAGCTTATATCAGATACCGAGAGCATAATACTGCAGAAAGCCTAGAGGAGTATAAAAAGTGCAGGGGTGAAATTAAAAAGGGAATTAGGAAAGCAAAGACAGGGCATGAAAAAATATTGGAACGTAAAATCAAGGAAAACCCAAAGATGTTTGATAAATGCATAAAGCGCAAGAGGATAACTAAGGAAAGAGTAGAGCCTATTCGAGACGAAAAAGGTAACCGGTGTGTGGAGATGGAAGACGTGGGTATGGGTCTTAATGAATCCTTTGCGATTGTCTTCACAAAAAGGGGGAAGATGAAGACATTGTAGTTAAGGAGGAGTGTGAAATTTTGGATGGGATAAACATAGTGAAGGAGGAAGTATTAAGGGGATTAGCATCTTTGAAAGTAGATAAATCGCCAGGCCTGGATGAAATGTCACCAAGGCTGTTAAGAGAACCAAGGGAGGAAATAGCGGAGGCAATAACCATCATTTTCCAATCCTCTCTGGCTAAAGGTATGGTGCGCGAGGACTGGAGGACTGCTAAAGTTGTACCAATGTTTTAAAAAGGAGACAGGGATAGACCGAGTAATTACAGGGCAGTCTGCCCAAACTCGGTGGTGGGCAAATTATTGGAATCAATTCTGAAGGACAGTATTAATCGTCATTTAGAAAGGCATGGATTAATCAAGGACAGTCAGCATGGATTTGTTAAGGGAAGGTCGTAACTGACTAACTTGATTGAATTTTTTGAGGAGGTAACAGCGAGGGACGATGAGGGTAGCGCGATTGATGATCCGACATGGAATTTAACAAGGTTTTTGACAAGGTCCCAGACAAGGTTGCAGACTGGTCAGAAAAGTAAAAGCCCATGGGATCCAAGAGAAAGTGGTAAGATGGATCCAAAATTGGCTCAGTGGCAGGAAGCAAAGGTTAATGGTTGACGGGTGTTCTGTGACTTGAAGGCTGTTACCAATGGGGTCCCTCAGGGCTCAGTGCTAGGTCCCTTGCTTTTTGTGGTATATATCAATGATATAGAATTAAATGTAGGGGGCATGAATTCGAAATTTGCAGATTAAACAATAATTGGCGGTATGATTGATAGTGACGAGGAAAACTGTAGACTGCAGGAAGATATCAATGGACGGGTCAGGTGGTCAGAAAAGTGGCAAATGGAATTAAACCCAGAGAAGTGTGAGGTGGTGCACTTGGGGAGGGCAAACAAGGCAAGGGCAAACAAGGCAAGGGAAAACACAGCAAATTGGAGGATACCAAGAGCTGTAGAGGAATAGAGAGACCTTGGAGTGCATATCCACTGATCTCTGAAGGCAGCAGGACAGATAGATAAGGCGGTTAAGAAGGCATCCGGGATACTTTCCTTTATTAGGCGAGGCATAGAATACAAGAGCAGTGAGGTTATGATGGAACAGTATAAAACACTAGTTAGACTACAGCTTGAGTAATGCGTAGAGTTCTGGTTACCACATTACAGGAACGATGTGATTGCACTGGAGAAGGTGCAGAGGAGATCTACAAGGATGTTGCCAGGACTGGAGAATTTTAGCTGTACGGAAAGATTGGATAGGCTGGTGGTCTTCTCTTGGAACAGAGGAGGCTGAAGGGAGATGTAATTGAGGTGTATAAAGTTTTGAGAGGCCTAGATAGAGTGGATAGGAAGGACATATTTCCCTTAGCAAAGAGGTCAATAACCAAAGGGCATAGATTGAAAATAATTGATAGAAGGATTTGAGGAGAGCTGAAGATAAGACCATAAGAACATAAGAGACAGGAGTAGGAGCAGGATATTTAGCGCTTCGAGCCTGCTCCGCCATTCACTGATTCTGGCCTCAACTCCACTTTCCCGCCTGTTCCCCACATCCTTTGACTCCCTTCCTGAACAAAAATGTGTCTAACTGAGCCTTCAATATATTCAATGACTCAGCCTCCACTGCTCTTTGGGTCCAAGAATTCCAAACGTTCACAACCCTCTGAGAGAAGAAATTTCTCCTCATCTCCGTCTAAAATGGGCGACCCCTTATTCGGAGACTACGCCTCGTAGTTCTAGATTCCCTTTTGCCGGGAAACATCCTCTCAGCATTTACACCATCAAGCCCCCTCGGCATCTTATATATTTCAATAAGATCTCTCATTCTTTAAACTCCAGTGAGTATAGGCCCAAGCTGCTCAATCTTTCCTCATAAGAAAACTCTTCCATACCCGGAATCAACCTATTTAACATTCTCTGAACTGCCTCCAATGCAACTATATCCTTCTCTTTGTCTTTCTGTCTGTCACTGTCTGTCTCTCTCTCTCTCTCCGTCTCCCTCTCTCTGTCTCTCTCTCTCTCTGTCTCTCTATCCCTGTGTGTGTCTCTCTCTATCTCTTTGCCTTTGTCTCTCTCTCGCTGATACTCCCTGTCTCTCTCGCTCTCACTCTCTATTTCTCAGTCCAATTCTCTGTCTTTTTCTCTGTGTCTCTCTTTCTCTGTCCCTCTCACTCTGTCTCCCTCTTCATCTCTCTCTCTGTCTCGGCCTCTCTCCATCTCTCTATATGTCCCTCCCTCTGTCTATTTCAATGTCACTCTCTCTCTCTGTTCCTCTCGCCTCTCTGTTTCTCTGTCTGTTTTTTTTCTCTGTCTCTCTACCTCTCTCTCTCTCTCTGTCTCTCTCTCCCTCTCTCTCTGTGACCCTCTCTCCCGCTCTCTCTCTTTTTGTCGGTCTCTGGCTGTCTCTCTCCCCCTCTTTCTCTCTATGTCTTTATGTCTCGCTCTCTCTCTGTCTCTGGCTCCCTCTTTCTGTGTCTCCGTTTCTCCCTCTCTCTCTGTCTCCCTCTCTCTCTCTTCCTCGCTCCCTCTCCCTCTGTCTCTCTCTCTCCCTCTCCTTCTCTCTTATTCTTCCTGTCTCTGTCTCTCTCTTTCAGTTTCTCTTTCTGCCCATCTCTTTAAATTAATTGTTGCTGAGTAACTAGAGAAGGTGGGGTTGTTCTCCTTAGCGCAGGGAAGGTTAAGGGGAGAAAAAATAGAAGTGTTTGCAATCATGAGGGGTTTTGATACATTAAATAAACTGAAACCGCTTCCAGTTGCTGAAGGGTCCGTAAGCAGAGGACACAGATTTCAGGTAATTCGAAAAAGAACCAGAGATGATGTGAGAAGAATTTTTTGATGCAATGTGTTGTCATGATCTGAAATGAACTGCCTGAAAGGGCGATGGAAGCAGATTCAATAATAACCTTCAAAAGGGAATTGGTTAAATACTTGAAGGGAAAGAAATTAGAAAAAAATACAGGGCTTTTGGGAAGGAGCAGTGGGACCAATTGGATAGTTCTTTCAAAGAGCCGGTACAGGCACGATGGGCTGAATAGCCTCCTCCTGTGCTGTGTGATCCCATGATTCTATGACTCCCAAATCTCTGCTTATTACTTTCACACGACTTAGAAAATACTCCGATTTATATTTCTGGGGTTGAAAGTGGATCATCTCATATTTCCCGCCAGTCAGAGCACATTCCCTTTCTCCCTACTCTCTATCTCCTCACTTCGCCCTGGTCCTTTTGCCAATTATCTTAAACCGTCAACCAATTGCCAAATATATTGTTTAAATTCCAGTACTCAAGTCATTAAAAGCTACTAAACAGGTACAACACGGAATCAAGATGGCGAATGCAATTATGGCCTTTATCCAGAGGGGGCTGGAATACAGAGGGGAGGAAGTGAAGCTTCAGTTGTACAGAGTGTTCGTCAGACCCCATCTGGAGTGTTATGTTCGGTTTTATGCACCCCAACTTAGGAAAGATACATTGGCCTTGAAGGGAGTGCAACGCAGATGCACCAGAATGATACCGGGGCTAAAAGGGTTCAATTATGAGGACAGGTTACATAAACTTCGCTTGCATTCCTTTGATCATAGATGATTGATGGATGATCTGATCTAGTTGTTTGAATTTTAAAGATTTGTGGTGGGAATCTCCGAATTTAGGGCCTAGGCAGCTGAGGGCACGGCTGCCAATGGTGGGGTGATGGAAATTGGGGATGAGCAAAATTGGAGGAGTGCAGAAATCTTGGAGGGTTGTAGGGCTGGATGGGGTTACAGAGATAGGGAGGGGTGAGGCCTTGGTGGGATTTGAAAACAAGGATGAGAATTTTAATTTCGAGGCGTTGCTGGACCGGTAGCCAATGTAAGTCAGCGAGCACAGAGGTGTGGGAGAACGGGACTGGGTGAGAGTTAGGATACAGGCAGCAGAATTGTGGATGAGCTGAAATTTACGGAATTTGGAAGGCTGGAGGGAGGCCAGGAGAGCATTGGAATAGTCAAGTCCATAGGTAATAAAGGCAAGGATATGTGTTTGAACAGCCAATGGGCTAAGTTATGGGCGGAGACGAGTAATATTACAGAGGTGGAAGTAGGCGGCCTTGGTGTTCGGGAGGACATGGAGTCAGAAGTTCAGCTCAGTTCAATTAGGACACCAAGGTCGCGAACAGCCTGATTCAGCCTCGGACACTCGCCACACTGAGGGATGGAGTTGGTGGCCAGGGAACGGAGTTTGTGTTAGGGACCTAAGACAATTACTGCTGGTAAATTGGAGCACGAAGTTACAAAGGTGCAAAGAGAGGTTGAGTGCGTGGTTTTAACTGTAGCAGATGGTGTTCAATGTGGGGAAGTGTGAAGTAGCGCACTATGGATCTGATAAAGTCAATTCGGAATAATCCTTACATGGTGAGAGACTAGAAACTGGAGGAGCAAAGGGATTTGGGTATTCAGGTAGACAAAACACGAAAGCCTAGTGCACAGGTGCAAAAAGCAATTTTAAAAAGGCTAATGGAATGTTGGCCTTTAAGTCGAGTGGGCTGGAATACAAAGGGGAGGAAGTGATGCTTCAGTTGTTTCGAGCCTTGATCAGGCCCCTTCTGGAGAACGGTGTTCAGTTTTGGAACCAAATCTCAGGAAGAATATATTGGCTTTCGGAGGGGTTCAGTGAAAAGTGACCAAAATGATACCGCGGCTGAAAGGGTTAAATTAATTGGACAGGTTGCCAAACATCAGTTGTATTCCCTTGAGTTTTGAAAGTGGAGGGGTGATCTGATTGAGGTGTTTAAACTGATAATAGGATTCGATCGAGTAGAAATGGAAAAAGGTATTTCCTTTGGTCGGGGATTCCCTAACGATAGGGCACAAACATAAAATTAGAACTAGGACATTCAGGAGTGAAATCAGGAAGCATGTTTTCACCAAAATCTAGCACTCTCTCCCAAAAAGGCAGTAGAAGTTGGGTTAACTGATATTTTCAAAACTGATATCGATAAATTTTTATGCGGTAAGGGTCTCAAAAATTATGGATCAAACGGATCCAAATCGAGTTGAGTTACAGATCAGCCATGATCCAATTAAATTGCCGAACAGACACGAAGGGCTGAAAGCCCTCCTCCTGTTTCCATGTTCCCTCTGCTGTTGAATACTGGACAGTGCAGCATTTATCCTGAAAGGGTAATGGACGCCCTCTGCTGGTGGTTAACTGCAGTATTTAACTTTGAGAATGAAATTCAAAAACATTGACTCTGAAATTCTAATCAGATTTTCCTGATTTCTCGCCATATTCCGGAACCCCCATATATAGTGTAGGGCAGCGAAACAACATTGTGGTGTGTCTGGCAACCAGTTGTTTTTCAGACTGTAGGGGAGTATACAGTGGTGTTCCCCAGGGGTCAGTATGAGGACCGGACCACTGTTATTTTAATATATATTAATGACCTGCATTTGGGTATAGAGGGCATGATTTCAAAATTTGCAGATGACTCGAAACTCGAAAATGTAGTAAACAATGTGCAGGATAGTAACAGACATCAGGAGGACATGGACAGACTGGTGAAATGAGCAGACACATGGCAGATGAAATTTAACGCAGAGAAATCTGAACTGATACATTTTTGTCGGAACAACGAGGAGAAGCAATATAAATTAAATGGTACAATTTTAAAGGGAGTACAGGAACAGAGAGACCCGGGGGTGTATGAGCACAAATCTTTGAAGGTGACAGTAAAGTGGAAAAGGCTGTTAAAAACGCATAGGATCCTTGGCATTATTAATAGAGGCATAGAGTACAAACTCAAGGAAGTTATGCTAAACCTTTATAAAACCTTAATAACTTGGTTAGGCCTCAGCTGGAGTATTCTGATAAATTTTGGGCACCTCACTTTAGGACGAATGTCAAGGCCTCAGAAGGGGTTAGAGTTAGGGTTAGGGAAGAGATTTACAAGAATGCTCACAGGGATCAGAGATTTCAGTTATTTGGAGAGACTGGAGAAGCTGGGGTTGTTCTCCTTGGAACAGAGAAGGTTAAGTGGAGATTTGATAGTGGTGTTCAAAATCATGAACGGTATTGACAGAGTAATTAAGGAGAAACTGTTTCCAGTAACAGAAGGGGCGGTGACCAGAGCGCACAGATTTAAGGTGATTGGCAAAAGAACCAGAGGCGACATGAGGAATTACTTTTTTACGCAGGGAGTAATGAATGCAGTGCCTGAATGGGTGTAGAAACAGATTCAATAATACATTTCATAAGGGAATTCAAAAGGAAAAACACATAGGGCTATGGGTAAAGAGCAGAGGAGTGGGGCTAATTGGATCGCTCTGTCAAAGAGCCGGAACCAGTACGATGGGCCGAATAGCCTCCTTCTGTGCTGTGCCACACCATGACACTATGATAACGTGTTTAATATATTCAAAGAAAAAGCGATAAAGGCAAAAATTCCAACTAAAATATTTAATACATGTATTTTATTATTGAATGCTATTTACATTGTACATCACCACTTATGTTATGAGACTGCAGCAGTCTCTGTACATCGAGTATAAGGTGGGAAAACATCTGTTGTTCAAGTTTTTGTATTGGTGGATGGACAGTTACAATAAATGGATATAAAACAGGCAGACCATTCATTGGATCTCCTGCGGGTTCTGAACCTCCTGCAATGAAGAGATATGAAAAAGTGAAGCGATCACAAAATGAAGATCCTGTAAACTCATAATTAATCAACACAGCTTCTTAATCTCTATTACAGGATCCGCGTATATACAGTATTAACAGACTGAGAAATGATCCGAAATACATTCTTTCCGTTTTACATTTGTTAATTACACAGAACACATACACTTTCAGACAGAATATGGAGAAAAAACAAATCCAGTTATTTCAACACAAAGTGACATGGTGATCGATTAAAATAAAGTGATGTTTATATTGTGATGAAAAGCACATTCAGCGTCTTCACGCTGTTGGAAAAGTTAATGGACATTCTCTCAGATTTCACACAGAATATTTCGTGCCAGTCTCTGTCACGTCTCGGGACATCACATCCTGGATTTAACGTTGACTTTTTTCTGGAAGGGAAAAAACACATTGAGAGAGAGGGAAAGAGAGAAAGAGAGAGAGAGAGAGAGAACGGTGAAAACAATTCCCACCAACACACCATAGAATCAAATGTAGTCTTTCTTCACTAGTAAATACTCAGAATATTCTCTCTGATATGTCACGTCAACGAGCTGCACGAAACACATTCCCCCCTATCATACGATAGACAGAATATGGTTGGTATAAAGGGAACTTTTATTTCAATAATAACGATGCAGCTTGTTCTCTTTTATAATTATAGAATTATAAACTGTAGAAAACACATTCCCCACAATCAGAAAATATAATTAAAGACAACCTTATTAAAGGGCCTTTTATTTAAATACTAAAGACACAGCATATTTTCTCTGATATTTTCCATTACCAACCGCAGAACACACTCGACATTATAACAGAATGGATATCACACGGGACTGGACACTCCCCCAGCACTGGGATATCAGGGATAGAAACAACTGCAGTCCTTGGTTAATATGTGCAATAATCAATATCACCCGGGACTGGACTCTCTCCTAGCACTGGGACACAAACAATTGAACAAACAATAAAACGCTGCTCTTACCGATTTGATGTAGAACTTATACTATTTTAAGCCACAATCTCACTGTCCATCGGTGGCCAAATGTCCGGGGCTGCGTCCGAGTCATGGACAACATCGTCATTTTTTCCGTGAATGAAAGGGACAGGGAAACCGGGCTCAGTGCGGGTCTGAGAGCTGTATACTGTGGGGAGAGAGAGATTATGGATTAATGATGGGATTGAAACCGGGATCAGTGCGGGTCTGAGAGCTGTATACTGTGGGGAGAGAGATTATGGATTAATGATGGGATTGAAACCGGGATCAGTGCGGGTCTGAGAGCTGTATACTGTGGGGAGAGAGATTATGGATTAATGATGGGACTCAGTGCGGGTTTGAGAGCTGTATGATGTGGGGAGAGACAGATTGAGTATTAATATTATGATTGAAACTGCAGTGTATATCTGTATGCTATATATTTGTGTCACCGCCGATTGGAATGGAATTCAAAACAGCGCCAATACATCAATACGTCAGTACATTCCTACAGAGGGGGCTGGTGAATTCAGGAATATCAGAGATTGAACTCACCGAGAGTGCAGAGATCACCGCCGGCTCTTGTGAGTGTGGGCGGATCATCAGGGTCACTTTCCAGCGGGAAGTGACCGACCTGCGTGTCAATGGCTCCAGGTTCAACATCGTCATAATCGCCCGGAACCGAACCTGGGAGGAAATAGTGATTCTCACTGAAACCAAATGATAGAACTCGGAACTTAGAATTATATTATTATCAGTCAATCTCCCTGGGACTTGCAGGGAGGGACAGTGGAGCAATTGTATTTTTCAGGTGAAGTGGGGTGAGAGGGCTGGTAATTATTGGATCATGATGTGCAAAGGTAGTTTAGTCTCCGTTTAAAACTCACACATCCTCTCCTGATATGTTGAATGTACATTATAAATTCCTTTGTCCAAATTTCTAACAGAAGCTTCCAGTGTCCACCTGTCAGGCTGGAATTGCTTCTCCCGTCCAGTGAATCAACTACAGAGCCGTCACTGGTGGGACGGTGTAATTACAGTGTGACCGTTCACACCGCCAGTTTCCGCTGTAAATGTGAACATCGGAATTTGTCATCGAAGTAAATTGACAGGCCGTACGTGCAGATGTAACTTTTAAAATCTGCGATTTGAATTAGATTGAATGTCATTATAATCAGAATGCTAATGGATTCAGAGTCATTTTCTGTTTATAAAATCGACTATTATAAATCTGATAACATATTGATATAATTGAGCCTGTCGATTCAACGTGTCTGGAAGAGCACTCGTTCGCGTGCTGAGAACACACTCTGTTGCAACTTTTACAACTCAACTGAAGATTGTATAATTATTTGAAATCTGCTGAATTGCTGAATTCATTTTTCACAGAACTTGAAGATGCAATTGTTCTCGTGAATTACATTAAGCCCAGTTAGGAACCGCATTCCCAAGGAAATCAATGTGACAGACCCATTTTCCCACATTCCAGGAATATCAGAGTGACGGATCCACTTCTCCCCACACTCCCAGTAATACCAGAGTGACGGATCCACTTCCCCTGCACTCCCAGTAATATCAGAGTGACGGATCCACTTCCCCCACACTCCCAGTAATATCAGAGTGACGGATCCACTTCCCCTACACTCCCAGTAATATCAGAGTGACGGATCGACTTCCCCCACACTCCCAGTAATATCAGAGTGACGGATCCACTTCTCCCATCCCAGTAATATCAGAGTGACGGATCCTCTTCTCCCACACTCCCACCCCTATTGTTTCACTGAGCGCAAACTGACCTGCACTAGAACTGATTTTGTGCTGTTACCTGTGGTCATTGACATATGGACCGAGTTTGTCTCAATTCGGTTTAAAATAATGCAGCCTCAATACGCAGACAGCGGAGACGTTAATGAGACCAAAGCGTCTGGGATTTAAACCAGAGAACGGGAGGGTCCTGTAATATCGCACTGAATCACCCACCCAAACAGCGCACACATTTCACATTCCATAGAGAAATGTGAGGAAATACATTCAACGGAATTTTTCATTCCATGATACTACTGGGTACAAACAGGATACATTTGCTTCAAATCCAAAGTATTTTTGCAATCTTTTGTAACTAAAATCCCTCTCCAGAACCGCGGGTCATTGGCAGTGTCAATTTACTTTGAATAACTCTGATGTCTTCAGTTCTTGGTTTTCGACAGTAGAGATCATGAACACATCAAAGAGATCGTGGGAAGTGAAAATGTACCCACCCTGATCACTGGAGGAGATCCCTTCATAATCTTCTGATCCCGGATCATTGACACCCAAACTGGTGTAATATTCGATATTATTGAGGGAGTCAATGGAACTGGAAACTGTGAAACACAAAACATGGATGGTTATTGGAGAGATTGATTGGGAAACCGGAACAAATAATATCAAACCTTCAACGTCCCTGTGTTAATGTCCTGGAATTTGTTACAAGGGGAAGACCGATCACCATCTTCTCAGGAGAACTAGAGATCGACAATAAATGGACCCAGAACACCTTCACCACACGGACTGTGGTGATTCAAACAGATGGCCTACCACCACCTTCTCAGGATAACTAGGGATGGACAATGAATGCCGTCGCTACCAGTTATACCCACATCCCGTTAATGAATAAGAAACAAACTGGGCAGCCCGATAATAACGATTCTGTTACACAGAACAGAGCAGACACATTAATACAAATTATCGTCCGGTAGTCTCGATAATATCTCACATATCAGAGAAGAAACAATAATACAGAGTAAAGCCCGTTAGTAAAGAAGCTCTCAGATATCAGAACAATGGGAATCTTCCCAAAGCCAATACTGGGATCATTATACACAAGGACACAGAGACGGTCTCACTGTGTTAGGAATTCTTCACATGGGAACAATGAAAGGCCCAGAGGGAATCTTCCCAAACTCATTCCTGTTGTTACTATACACACGGACACAGAGACTCTCTCACTGTGATAACAATATCTCACATGGGAACAGTGAGATATTGCTGATCGTTTTCAGTCAGAACAGTTACAATTAAAATGGATATTTAAGGAAAGCGGAGCCTATCCAGTAAAGATTCGTATCAAAGGAAAAGTACAGACCTGATCCACGGAGCTGAGTGGAATCCTCGCCGGGTGGAATATTCTCAATCTCTTCATAAATTGCTTGGTACAAACCAACAGGCGAACCCCTGCCGCGAGTGACAGCACCTGTTGGAGGGAGGGCGGGGAGATTAACATTTTGTTTCATTCCACGCACATTTACCACTAATTTGTGTGCGAATAAATCCAAATCACAGAGAAGCTGATAGTCAAAGAACAAAGGCAGGTAGTGTGGACAGGGAAGGGATTTTCGTGTGTGCATGCATGCGCACGTGGGTTTGAGTATACGTACGTGCCTGTATGAGTGTATGAATGTTTGTTATGTGTGTGTTTGAGTATCAACAAGTGTGCATTTGTATGAATGTGTGTGTATATATGTGTGAGTATGAACAAGCGTACGTATGTATGAATGTGTCTGTATATGAGTATATAAACGGATCTGTGTGTATGGGCGTGTGAGTGTATATGAACGAATGTGTGTGCATGAGTGTACATAGACGAGTGGTAGAAGTGCCTAAGGCTGGCTAGGCCAAAAACTCTGGAGTTCCCTCCCTAAACCACTCCGCCTCTCTACTTCTCTCTCTTTCTTTAGGACGCTGCTGAAAGCCTGCCTCTTTGACCAAGCTTTTGGTCCCCAGTCCTAATATCTCCTTATGTCGCTTGGTATCACATTTTGCCTGATTACGCTCCTGTGCATCGCCTTGGGACGATTTACTACCTTAAAGGTGATATTTAATTTCAAGTTCTTTTTGTTGTCCATGTGGTGTGTGTGTTTGTGTGTGTGTGTGTATATATATGTGTGTGCGTGCATGTGTGCTTGTATATATACATCTATATGTCTACGTGTTTGTAAATGTATAGCTGTTTGTATATGTATGTCTGCATGTATGTGTTCGTATATGTATATCTCTATGTACACATATGTCACTTGGAAATATGTTTGTATATGTCTATCTATACTATAAGAATTTGCGTGGTTATACGTGTCTGTATATGTAAATCTATATGTATACCTGCTTTTATATAGTAGCTGTTTGTATAGTTATATCTATCTGTACACATGTTTGTATCGGCATGCGTGCGTGTATACGTGTTTGTATGTGTATTTATGCGTGTATACGTGTTTGTGTACGTTTATTTGCGTGTATAGTTGTTTGTAAACGTGTGTGTGCATGTATACGTGCTTGTATACGTATGTGAGCGTGTATACGTGCTGTGTACGTATGTGTGTGTACACATGCTGTACACTTGTGTGCGTTTACACAAATTGTGTACGTAAACGTGCTCTATACGTATTTGGGCATGTTTACGTGTTGCATACGTATGTTTGCGTGTATACATGTTTGTATATGTATACATATGCGCATATGTATTTGTATATGTATATCTGCATGTACACGTGTTTTATATGTATATCTACATGTATACGTGTTAGTACATGTACATCTATAAGCATGCGTGTTTGTATATATATATATATATATATATATATATATATATATATATATCACGTTGCATATAGATAAACATAGACAATCACGTGTAGATATAGATATACGTATACAAACACGTATACATGCAGATATACATATGCAAACAGATATACATATTAAAACTCGTATGCACATAGATATACATATACAGACACGTAAACATGCAGTTATATATATATATATATGCAAAAACGTATACATATACAAACACGTATACATATAGATATACATTTTCAAATAAGCATATATGCACACACATAAACAAATACGTATACAGATAGACATACATATAAAACAGATATATATATATATATATCTATGTGGATACGTGTTTGAATATGTATATCTGTTTGAATATGTATTTATGTTTGTATATGTATATCTGCATGCATACGTGCTTGTCAATGTGTCTGTATGCACACGTGTCTATTTATATATCTACCTGTAGACGTGTTTGTATATGTACATCTACACGTATACGTGTTTGTATCTGTATATCTGTATGCATACGTTTGTGTATTATGTATATATTTTTGTATATATATATATATATATATATATATATATATATATATATATATCTGCATGCATATCTGTTTGTATCTGTGTATCTATATGTACATGTGTTTGTATATGCATATCTGTTTGTATCCGTATATCTATCGGTATACATGTTTGTATACGTGTGTATATATGTATGCGTTGTCGTATATGTATGTCTATATGAATGCGTGATTCTATGTGTATCTATATGTATATGTGTTTGCATATGTAGATCTGTTCGTATATGTGCATGTTTTTGTGTTTGTATATGTATGTCTGCATGTACACATGTTTGAATATGTATACGTGTTTGTATATGTGTGCATGTTTATGCATGTATACGTGTTTGTGCATGCGTGTCTGCATGTGTGCGTGTTTGTGCGTGCTTGTGCATGTATACATGTTTGTGAGTGTTTGTGCATGTATGCATCTTTGTGCGTCTATATGTGCATATGTGCGTGTCTGTGTGTGTTTGTGCATGTATGTATGTTTGTGCTTGTATATCTGCATATGTGCATGTTTGTGCGTGTTTGTGCATGAATACATGTTTCTGCATGCACGTCTGCATGCATGCTTTTGTGCACGTGTTTATGTATGTATATCTATCTGAATGCATGCACGGGTACGCAGACGTGTGTCTGTCTCTCTCTCTTTCTCTGTTCGTCTATATCTCTCTCTGCGTCTCTCTCCATATATATATATATATATATATATGTCTATGTGTGTGCGCATGCCGACGTGTGTGCGCATGCCCCCATGTGCGCATGCCCCCGTGTACACGTGTGTGTGGACAGTATCAGTATGGAGGACCGACTAAGGAGGTCATGGTTTCTTGGCCTGTTCAGTCAGTATGAGAAGTGACTTGCTGTGAACAGAGAGCAGGAGTGTGTTGGGTGGGTGAGATGTGAGTGGAATAGTTGTGCTGGGATGTAGAATAATCACTGGCGAAAGCAAAAAGTCACCTCTCAAAATGACGGACAGAAGCTGGTCAGAGATTTCAAGATTGGACTTCCGGACCCCAGAAATTGAAGGGGTGGAACGGATACCCAATGGATCAGGGAAGAATAATAGTCAAATAAATAACTGAAAGCACAGCCCAAAACAGTTCAATTAAACTTTCTGTTGCATTGTTGCAACAAGTAAATTTTTCTGGAATCTCATTTACCGGCTGACATCCTGGGACGGTGAATGTGGACACTTAAGGGAAGGTCGTGCCTGACTAACTTGATTGAATTTTTTGAGGTGGTAACAAGGAGGGTCGATGATGGTAGCACGTTTGATGTAGTCTACATGGATTTTAGCAAGGCTTTTGACAAGGTCCCAAATGGCAGACTGTTCAAAAAAGTAAAAGCCCATGGGATCCAAGGGAAAGTGGCAAATTGGATTCAAAATTGGCTCAGTGGCAGGAAGCAAAGGGTAATGGTCGACGGTTGTTTTTTTGACTGAAAGTCTGTTTTTAGTGAGGTTCCGCAGGGCTCAGTACTGGGACCATGTTTTTTGTGTTAAATATTAATCATTTACATTTAAATGTAGGGGGGCATGATAAAGAACTTTGCAGCTGATACAAAAAATGGCCATGATATTGAGGAGGAACGCTGTAGACTGCAGGAAGATATCAATGGTCTCGTCAGGTGGGCAGAAAAGTGGCAAATGGATTCAATCCGGAGAAGTGTGAGGCAATGCACTTGTGGAGGGCAAACAAGGCAAGGGAATACACAATAAATGGGGGGATACTGAGGTGTAGAGCTAGATTGGGACCTTGGAACCTTGGAGTGCATGTCCACAGATCCCTGAAGGTAGCACGACTGGTAGACAAGGTGGTTAAGACGGCTTACGGAATATTTTCCTTTATTAGTCGCGGCATAGAATATAAGAGCAGGGAGGTTATGCTGAAACTGTATAAAACACGAGTTCGGCCACAGCTGAGTACTGCGTACAGTTCTGGTTACCACATTACAGGAAATATGCGATTGCAATAGAGAGGGTGCAGAGGAGATTTAAAAGAATGTTGCCAGGAGTGGAGAATTTTAGCTATGAGGCAAGATTGGATCGGCTGGGGGGTTTTTTTGGAACAGAGGAGGCTGAGGGGTGATTTAATTGAAGTGTATCCAATTATGAGTGACCTAGATAGAGTGGACAGGAAGGACCTATTTTCCCAGCAGAGAGGTCAATAACCAGGGGGCATAGATTTAACGCAATTCGTAGAAGGATTAGAGGGGATTTAAAAAGTACTTGGATATGCAATTGAAATGCTGTAACCTACAATGCTATGGACCAAGTGCTGGAAAGTGAGATTAGGCTGGGTAGCTCTATTTCGACCGGCACAGATACGATGGGTCGAATGGCCTCATTCTGTGCCGTAAATTTTCCATGTTTCTATCTTTCAAATAATTCACCGTTTAAATGTCATATTTTACTAATTCGGGCAGCACATTGAACGGAACAAATCGCCAAAAGCGGATTAAGATTTCTTTCTGACAATACCACGTGAGACTCTCTCTATGGAAAAGTACAATGTACTGGAGTCCCGCCAGGATATGAAACAATATCCGAGATCCAGTGTTCGTTCAGCGGGAGGATTTGAGCCTTACCTCTTCTTGTTGACTTTCTCTGTATTATCACCATCAGTGCGATCAACTCACAGATTAGAAGGACTCCAAGGGTTATGCAGACGACAACAGGGATGGATGTGCCTTTACCTCCCTGTCCTTAATCATAAGATTACAGAAAGATGTATTACAGCCACAGTCCGCGTTGTGTATTAAAACGTTTACAATAAATGTTTATTAATTGAATGCACTGCTCATGCGCAATGAGTCGCGCTAAACATTCCCCAATAACTATGCTGCACATTGTACCAGAGAAAAGTATGAGCGGGTCAGAATTATAGAGACCGAGTCCCAGCCCCGCCTCCCATGTACCTGCTGAGTACAGGACAGTTCAAGTATAGTCAGAGACCGGGGATTAACGGGCTTTAAACCGATCTCTTTCAAATACTCGGGAAGGAAAAAGCGTTCCAGTCATTTTGAAGCTAGTCACATGAACTTCAGAAATGATCAAAAGTAACAATAAAGTGTTATTATTAATAAGAATGAGAATAATAATAAGTATAGGAGCATGGAAACATTCGGAACAGGACTACACCATTCAGCCCCTCGAGCCTACTCAGCCATTCAATAAGATCATAGGTGACCTGTACCTCAACTCCAGTTACCGTATATGCTCCATATCCCTTGCTACCCTTAACCAACAGAAATCTATCTATCTCAGGATTGAAAGCTCCAAGTAACCTTGCAACCATCGCATTTTGAGGGATAGAATTCCAGATATTTGCGACAATTTGTGTGAAAAATTGCTTCCTGATTTCGCTCCTGAATGACCTCGACCTAATTTTAAGATTATGTCCCCTTGTTCTTGATTCCACCATCAAACAAAATAGTTTCTCCCTATCTACCCTATCAATTCCTTTCAACATTTGAAACACCTCGATCAGATCACACTTCAATCTTCTATGCTGAAGGGAATACAAGCCGAGTCCATGCAACATGTCCTCATAATTTAACCCTCTCAGCTCCGGAATTAATCTGGTGAATTTGCGCCAGACTCCCTCCAAGGTCAATATATTCTTTTTGAGTTGTGGTGTCCAAATCTGAACACAGTATCCCAGATGCGTTCTGACGAAGTTTATATACAACTGAAGCTTAACTTGTTCCGCTCTGTATTTGAGACACATTGAGAATTAGGCCAATTACTTTTTGTACCTGTCCGCTGGCATTTAATGTTTTGTCTACCATTTAGAAAATGCTCCGATTTATCTTTCTTGGGCCCAAAGTGGATGACCTCATGCTTGCCCACACTAAACTCTATTTTCTATAGTTCTGCACACTCATTTAACCTATCTATGTTCCTTTGCAACTTCCCGCTCCCACAATTTACTGTCCCGATTAATTGGGTGTCATCTGCAAACTTGGATATACAACTCTCTGTTCCGTCATCCAAGTCATTAATACACATGGTGAAAGTTTGAGGCCCCAGAACATATCCCTGGGGAGCACCGCTTGTCACATTCCATCAATCAGATTATGACCCTTTAACCCCACTCCCTGTCTTCTTCCTCCCAACCAATTTCCAACCCAAGTCTAAACGCTACCTGCAATTCCGTGCATTCTCATTTTCCCTACGAGTCTCTTGTGTGAAACTTATCTGATGCCTTCTGGGAGTGCACTAGAGGACATCCATAGTGTCCATAAGAGCCAGACGAGGGCCAGGCAATGGCCATCTCCAACAAGAGAGAGTCCAATCACCACTTCTTTACATTCAACAGCATTACCATCGCTGAATTACCCACCATCAACGTCCTGGGGTTCACCATTGACCAGAAATTAACTGGAGCAGCCACGGAAATAATGTGGGTACAAGAGTAGGTCAGAAGCTGGGTATTCTGCGGCAAGTGACTCACCTCCTGACTCCACAAATCCTTTCCGCCATTTAAAAGGCACAAGTCAAGAGTGTGATGGAATAACCTCCACTTGCCTGGATGAGTGCAGCTCCAATTACACTTAAGAATCTCGACACAACCCAGGACAACGCAGCCCGTTTGATTGGCACTTCATCCACTATCTTCACTCCCTCCACCATCGGCACACAGTGGATGCAGTGTGTACCATCCACAGGATGCACTGCAGCAACTCGCCAAGGCTTCTTCGATACCACCTCCCAAACCAACGACCTCTACCCCCTAGAAAGACAAGGGCTGCAGGCACATGGGAACAACACAACCTGCAAGTTCCCCTCCAAGTCAAACACCATCCTGACATGGAAATATATTGTAGTTCCTTCATCGTCGCTGGGTCCAAATCCTGGAACTCCCTACCTAACAGTGCCGTGGGAGAACCTTCACCTCACGGATTGCAGCGGTTCAAGGAGTCCGCTCGCCACCAACTTATCAAGGGCCATGAGAGATGGGAAATAAATGCTGGCCTTGCCAGCGATGCCCACATCCCATGAATGAATAAAAAAAAACGCTCGATTACCCACCTTATTAGTGACCTCCTCTAAAATCAGCTAGAATATTCAGACATGACTTACCCTGAACAAAGCCAAGCTGAATCCCCCTGAACAGCTCATATTTGTTCAAGTCACTCTATGCTTAATACACATTCTAGTCTGCACAACTGACGTTAAACTGTAGACTTGTTTTTTCTCTCCCACCCTTCTTAAACAATGGAGTAATATTAGGAAATGTCTAATCTAACGGCACAATTCCTGAATCAAGAATGATATTGGTGACCATAATAGTAATAATACAGTAAAATAAAATATTAATGCGAATGCTAAAACTGATACTCGTGATAAATACCTGCAGATGTGGACGGAGAAGCAGTAGGGGGCAAATCGGGCCCTGTGGAATATATTGTACAAACAAGACATGAACTTAAAATATTAGGAATTTTACATTGAAGATAAAAGTTGTTCCTAATTTACGAAATCAATGAGTCATTTTCACAAAACGAGGAAAATCCGGCTGCGAACCTTACCGGAACAAATCACACTGGCATCTTCCTTGTGATCACAGTCATGTTGACCTGGCGGTGAGGAACGACAGTCGGACAGAAAGGATTCACTTCCAGTGCACTTCACATCATCCAGCCAGATAACACCGTCACCACGGGCAAATGCGGCCCCTCCTGCGGCCTGTAGAGCGGGGCCGCAGCGCAGCTGTCTGCAGACAACATTGGCATCGGCCATATC
The DNA here is from genome assembly GCF_035084215.1 of Heptranchias perlo. NCBI lineage: Eukaryota > Metazoa > Chordata > Chondrichthyes > Hexanchiformes > Hexanchidae > Heptranchias > Heptranchias perlo. The sequence continues at coordinate 51,380 of NW_027139761.1, read as the reverse complement.
CCAGGAGTCATCACACACCGTGCCCCAGCCGTTATTGGACAATATCTCCACTCTCCCGGAGCAGTTGGTGTTACCGCCAACCAGCCTCACAGGTTGTCCCAGGTCTGGCAAAGAGAATAATGTCATATTTATTTGGTAAATGCCAAGAATACAAGTCAGATATTTGGTATGAAGAGCAGGAAGCACCTGGTAAATGTCCATCTTTAGAACCAGAGTCTCGAACGCAGATACTTGAACTGTGGGATCTCTCCGGCAATTTGACATCTGTTGAGAAGAGAAACATGCTGACGGTATTAGACACCAATGTTTGAAATGACGCCCGCGCATTGAGAGGTTCGTTGTGTTACCTGAACAAACAACACCTGCATCCTCCCTGTGATTACAGTTGTGTTCACCCCACGGGTCAGACTGACACTGCCAAAGGAACGACTCGTGTGATTTACACTCCATCTCATCGAGCCAAATGGGCCCGGATCCCTCTCCGAATAACCGAGTGTTATACTGAACAGATGTGATAGGGCCGCACTGTAACTGTTTGCAGATCACTTCTGCATCCTTTGGGTCCAGATTTTCCGAGCAAACTGTTCCCCAGGTCCCATTGTAGAACACTTCCACTCTCCCTTCACAGCGATGCTGTCCATTCACCAGCCGCATCTCTTTGTGCTCTGTCAATGAAACATAAAATAACTCGTTGTGTGTTCACACTGCCCACCACATGTTTTACCGGTTGTTTTCTCTGGTTGTCGGTAATTATTTCAGAAATCTCCCGATTGAGGCTTCACGTATAACACTGCAGAAAATGAGCAGATTGAAAGCGCCCTTACCTGAACACACCACCCTCACGTCTTCTTTATGAGCACAGTCGTGTTGACCCCACGGTGCTGAGTGACAGTCCCAGAGAAACGATTCCTTACCCGAACAGTTCAGTTCATCCAACCAAACTAGGCCTGGGCCTTGTCCACACGAAGCAGGAAGTGCCGCCTCCAACGCATTTCCACAACCCAGCTGTCTGCAAACCACGTCAGCGTCGGCCAAATCCCAGGAATCATCACAAACTGAGCCCCAGGTCCCATTGTAATAAACCTCCACTCGCCCAGCACATGGACTTCCACCGTCAGACAATCTTATCTGCATGTGTTCTGTTGGACAATACGGGAGCATTGTACATATTAATCTTATCACTCAATCCAACCACTGCTTCTTCAGCGAAGAAAAAAATTCTGATGGATTTTAATGCCCTTTGATAGGTAAATGAAGGAATACCCCAGAACACCTGCCTATGCTTACATACTGCATAATGCAACTTACACCAGTACAACCCCAAGGCATCTGTCTCCACCAAAATACCGCATAATGGAAGATACAGCAGTACGAACCAAAACATCTGCCTACATTTGCATACTGCAATTCACACCAGCAGAACCCAAAATAGCTATCTACAATTATATACTGCACGATGCAACCAACACCAGTACAACACCGGAACATCTGCCTGTACTTAGATACTGCATAATATAATTAACATCAGCACAATCCGAGAACACCGGTCTACACTTACATACTGTATAATGCAACATGCACCCGTACAACCCCAGAACAGCTGTGTACACTTGCATACTTGATAATTGAACTTAAACCATATAATCCCCAAACATCTGTCATCCTTTATTACTTCATAAGAACACTTACACCAGTACAACATCAGAACATCTGTGTGCACTTACTTACGGCATAATGGACTTACACTAGTACAACCCCACAACATCTCACTGCACCTATATACGACATACTTGAACTCACCAGTACAGCCCCAGAACATCTGTCTGCGCCTACATACTGTATAATGGAACATATTTGCAACTTCGGCATTGCATTTGACCCCTGGGCTCAGCTTCCAATCACATATGCTCTCTGTCAAAAAGATCACCTCTGCAACATCGCACACCTCCGCTCCTGCCTCAGCCTGTCTGCTGCTGAAACGCTCATCAATGCCTTTGCTGGCTCCAGTACCGAATATTCCAACGCTGTCCCGGCCAGGCCTTCCATATTCCACCTTGGATAACCTTCATCTCATCCAAAGCACTGCTGCCCATACCTTAACCCGCACCAAGTCCCACTCACCAACAGCCATGTTCTCACTGGCCTACACTGGTTTCTGGTAAATGCCTCCTGTGTTATATTCTCATCCTCAGACTATCAAAATATGGCACAGCACAGAACGAGGCCGTTCGGCTCATCGAGCCTGTTCCGACTCTTTGAAAGAACTATCCAATTAGTCCCGTGCCCCTGCTCTTTCACCATAGGACTGTAATTTTTTCCCTTCAAGTATTTATCCAATTCCCTTTTGAAAGTTACTGTTGAATCTGATTCCACCACCCTTTCAGGCAGTGCATTTCAAATCATTACAACTCACTGAATTAAAAAAATGTCTCCTCACGTCGTCTCTATTTCCTTTGCAAATCACGTTAAATCTGTATCGTCTGGTTACCGACCCTTCTGCCACTGGAATCAGTTTCTCCTTATTTATTCTATTAAAATCGTTCATATCTTGAACACCTCCATCAAATCTCCTCTTAACCTTCTCTGTTCCAAGGAGAGCAACCCCAGCTTCTCCAATCTCTCCACATAACTGAACTCACTCATTCCTGATACGATTCTGGTAAATCTCTCCTCAACACTCTCTCTAATGCCTTAACATTATTTCTAAAGTGTGGTAATCAGTGTTTTATAAAGGTTTAGCATAAATTCCTTGCTTTTGTCTTCTATACCTCCATTATAAAGCTAACAATCCCATATACTTTTAAAACGGTCTTCTCAACTTGTGTACGTGCACACCCAGGTCTCTCTGTTCCTGCGCCCCCTTTAAAATTGCACTATTTAATTTATAGTGCTCGTTCTTCCTACCAAAATATATCACTTCACTCTTCATTGCATTAAATTCCATCCGCCATGTGTCTGCCCATTTCACCAGTCTGCCTTTGTTCTCCTGAAGCCTGTTCCTAACCTTCACGTTGTATGCTACATTTCCGAGTTTCTTGTCATCTGCAAACTTTGAGATTATACCATTCACACCCAAATCCAGGTCATTAATATATATCAAAAAGAGCAGTGGTCCTAATACTGACCCGGGGTAACCCCACTGTGTACTTCCCTTCAATGTGAGAAACAACTGTTCACTCACTGCACTCTGCTTTCCGTCCCTGAGCCAATTTGGATCCACGCTGTCACTGTCCCTTTAATTTCTTGGGCTTAAACCGCTCCATGACCTCGTCCCTCCCTATGTCTACAACCTAATCCAGCCCTGAAACATTTCGAGACAGAGAAACATAGAAAAAATTACGGCACAGAAGGAGGCCATTCGGCCAACCGTGTCTGTGCCAGTCCAAAAGGAGCTGCTTTCCAGCACTTGGTCCGTAAGCCTTGTAGGTTACTGCACTTCAAGTGCATATCCAAGTACTTTTTAAATGTGATAAGGGTTTCTGCCTCTATCACCCTTTCAGTTAGTGAGTTCCGGACCCCCACCACCCACTGGGTAAAAGAGGTTTTTCTCAGCTCCCCCCTAATCCTTACACCAATTACTTCAAATCTAAGCCCCTTGGTTATTGAAATCTCTGCTAAGGGAAAAGGGTCCTTCCTGTCCGCTCTATCTATGCCCCTCATAATTTCACTCTCTCGCTCATCTCTCTCTCTCTTTCTCACACCATCTCGCTCATCTTTCTCTCTCTCGCACATCATCTCCGTCAACTCTCTCTCTCACACACACACCATCTCGCTCATCTCTCTCTCGCTCTCACACACCATCTCGCTCACCACTCTCTCTCTCTCTCTCACACACCATCTCGCTTATCTCTCTCCCTCTCACACACACCATCTCGCTCATCTCTCTCTCTCTCTCACACACACCATCTCGCTCATCACTCTCTCTCTCTCACACACACCATCTCGCTCATCAGTGTCTCTCTCTCACACACACCATCTCGCTCATCTCTCTCTCTCTCACACAATCACCCTCCCTCCCTCTCTCTCTCACACCATCATCCTCCCTCTCTCTATCACACCATCACCCTCCCTCTCTCTATCACACCGCCACCCTTCCTCTCACAACATCACTCAACTAAATGACCCCTCAGCATATTCTGTTCAAGTGAAAACAATCCCAGCTTATCCTTACTTTCCTCACAGTTAAAATTCTCCAGTCCTGGCACCCTCTACGTAAATCTCCTCTGTACCTTCTGTAGTACAGTCACATCTTTCCTGTAATTTGGTGACCAGAGGTGTACGCAGTCCTCAAGCTGTGGCCTAACTAATGTTTTATGCAGTTCTAGGAGAACTTCCCTGCTCTTATATTCCATGCCTCAGCTAATAAAGGAAAGTATCCCCTATGCCTTATTAACCACCTTATCTACCTGTCCTGCTACCTTCAGGGATCTGTGGACAGGCACTCCAAAGTCCCTTTATTCTTCTTTACCTCTTAGTATCCGCCCATTTATCGTGTACTCTCTTGCCTTGTTTGCCCTACCCAAATGCATTACCTCACACCTCTCCAGATTTGCCACTTTTCTGCCCACCTGAACAGTCCATTTATATCTGCCTGCAGCCTACAGCTTTCCTCGTCCTATCAACCAAACGGCCAATTTTTGTATCATCTGCAAACTTCTTAATCATGCCCCTTATATGTTAGTCTAAATCATTATTATATACCACAAAAAGCAAGGGACTTAGTACTGAGCCATGCGGACTCCACTGGAAACAGATATCAAATCACAAATACACCTGTCGACCTTTACCATTCGCTTCCCTCCACTGAGCCAATTTTGTATCCAATTTGCCACTTTCCCTTAGGTCAGATGAGCTTTTACTTTTAGCACTAATCTGCCATGTGGGACCTTGTCAAAAGCCTTGCTAAAATCCATGTAGACTACATCAAACGCACTAGCCTCATCGACCTTCCTTTTTACCTCCTCTGCATCCCTTCAACTCTGGACCCTTTTGCATCTCCCACGCCCTTACTCCCACCATTGATGACTGTGGTTTGAGCTGTCTATGCCCCTCCGCCGGTCCACCTCTTTCTCTCCACCGATATTACCACTTTCCTCAGCAGATTAGACCTTCCCCTTTCTGGTTCTGTAAATGTGAAGCATTCACTCACCTGAACAAAGCACGCCTACATCCTCGCTGTCAGTCAGACTCTGATTGAATGTGAATGAGCTGCAGTCTCGGAGCTGCGACTCGTGTCCCTCACACTGGACATCATTCACCCACACGGGCCCTTCATCCTCTCCGTACTTTGAAGATTTATAAGCGGATATCGCATTGCCGCAGCCCAGCTGTCTGCAGACCACATTGGCATCATTTAAATCCCAGAGATTATCCCGCACTCGCCCCCAGCTGCCGTTGGAGTAAATCTCCACTCGCCCGTCACAGCGGTTTCTCCCATTTGTCAGTCTCGACGGCCAACCTTCATCTGGAGAAGAATAAATTAATAACAGCGAATAACCTGAAACTCCCAATTCGACAGGCGGGTTGCGAGCACATCCTTTCTGCCGTCTCCTGATCTCGGTGAAGAGAATCTAGAGAAATACAGAGCAGATACCAGCCGCTACTCCAGAGATTGGAAGATAAATCAGAGGGCGACCGGCCCAGGCCGGCGGTGGTTGAAGTGCTGCGATCGATGGCAGGAGCTCGGTCAGAAAATGACTCCTGGCCACTCGCAATTTGCCTCATCCAATATATTGAGGCCGGGTTCAGACAGTGCTCACATGGTCATAATAGCTATTAACTGCCCTCAGGTTCCCTTTTAAAGGGAGCGGGTTCCGAGTTAGTGATAGGATTTCATCCTTCGACATTGAGGCCAGTATAAAGGCCCTTTTAAAAATGGATTACGGTGCCAGGGGGCAGAGCTGCCACAATCAGGCCCTCACCAAATGAGGAGAATCGGTGGCGGGTGATTGCCAGGACTAATGTTTGATGACAGCGATACTATATTACAGGAAGTAGATACACAATCCAGACACAGGTAAATGGATGATTGTTAGTTTCAGCGCTGCCTGGATCACTACTCTGTAAAAATTCATGGCCCTGTTTGATTTGGAGCATAACAGGTGCATTGTGTAAATCCGTCACTTGGTCACTGGTGTATTTCTGACCGAGATCCCCAATGACCAGAAAGACACGAATTTCACCGGGTCAGTTGCACAAGTTCCTCCCAGCCACATTTTTACAATTTCAACGGTAATTTCAACTAAGCTGCAAAACAATTTTACTCTCGCATCGCCGGACATTAATCTGTTCAAACAATAGGAACCTGCAAACTAATTATTGATTTTAGCAACGTACTGAAGTCAATTATCGGAAATGACGGGCTGTAATAAACATAAAGCTCCTGACACTAGAAGAGTGATCGTGAACCAAAGGAGAGAACGAGAGGATCCATTCACTCAACATTACATTGTTCTCTATATAACACATACTGAAACGTGCAGACCAGGTATAAACTCATCTGGAAACATTTATCTGCTGCCGAATTAACGCCGAGAGTTTCCAGGATAAAGCACATCTCATCATTGCGATGAATGTTATGTTGATTGATTCATTTAAGTCGGTAACATTTGTAACGGTTTAAAATACGACAACAGGATTTCTGTGCTATAGCAACGTGAACCTGTTTTGTAGGACTTTGTACAGGATTATATAAAGTTTTTCAGCACAGAAACAAGTCATTCTGTTCCCCGGATCTATGCCGATGTTTTTGTTCCACACGAGCCCCCTACCCCCTCTCCTTACTTCACGTCACCCTATGAACATATCCTTCTATTCCTTTCTCCCTCGTGTATCTATCTAGCTTCCCATTAAATGCATCGGTGCTATTCGCCTCAACCACTCCTTGTGGCAGCGATTTCCACATTCTAACCATTCTCTGGGTAAAGACGCTTCTCCCGAATTCCCAATTTGATTTATTAGTGACTATCTTATATTTATGGCCCCTAGTTTTATATTCCCCACAAGTGGAAACAACTCCTCCCCCTCTACCCTATCGAACCGCTTCATAATTTTGAAAACCTCTATCAGGTCACCTCTCAATCTTCTCTCGGGAAAAGAGCCCAAGCCTGTTCAGTCTTTCCTGATAGTTGTACACGTTCAGTTCCGGTATTATCCTTGTGAATCTTATTTGCACTTTGTCCAGTGCTTCTATAGCCTTTTTGCAACGTTGAGACCAGAACTGTGCGCAGGACTACAAGTATGGCCTAATCAAGGTCACGTTTAAGTTTCACATAACTTCTCTGCTTTCGAATTCTGTTCCTCTGGAAATGAAATCCAGCACTTTGTTTGCACTTTTTATTGTTTTGTTGCCCTGCGTTGCTTCTTTTAATGATTTGTGAATCTGTGCCCACAGTCCCCTTATTACCGCTGCGCCATTTAGACTGTTATTTTCCAAGCAGTACGGTGGCCTATTTATTCGACCAAACCTGAACCACCTCACACTTATCGATATTGAAATTAAATGGACAATAAAACATTCTGCAATTTTGTTGTATTCTTCCTCAGTATGAACTGCCCCCCCCCGCCCTAAATTTGGTGTCATCCGTAGTGGATTCACATGTATAGATTAAACAGTAAGTTGAGCCATTTATTAATGAAATATGTGCTGGACTGAAACCCTTTGGTCTGATGTAGTTCAATAATGAACCAATCTACTGATCAACCATCGGGGACACGTCCATTGCTGAATGAAAACATGAGATCTTCATCAGTAAAACTGGTGGATCAGTGAATGGTAGAAATAGATTCACTGATGAGAGACTCTACTCGAGGGAAGAACAGTTGGTGTATGTCAGTTCAATAGACTGTGAGGACTCACCCGAGCAGATGACACCGGCGTCAAGTGAGCATTTAAACTGTTCCCAGGATGAAACCGGACAATCCCACAATCGGGACTCGTTCCCTCTGCACTTGTAGTTCTCCTTCCACACTGGGCCGTTTCCCTCCCCAAAGTGAGCTCCTCCCCGGGTTGCGATTACTGCCCCGCACTGAAGGTGTTCACAGACCACACTGGCGTCTTCTAAACCAAAGTAAATATCACAAACCGTCCCCCACTGGTCTCCGTGTAGCACTTCAACCCGGCCGGAGCATCGGCTCTCCCCACCAACCAGTCGTGGGCCATGGTTTCCTGTTTTGGAAACAAATACAGATCGAAATAAATCCTAAATCACACTCAGTATAAAAACAGATGTTTAAGGTGGTAGATGTGCTGGCGATCCAGCAGGCTGATTTTTCCTGGATGGTGTCGAAATTGTTGAGTGTTGTTGCAGCTGCACCCATTTTAGGCAAATAGATAGTAATTTATCTCACTCCTGACTTGTGCCTTGTAGATGGTGGAGAGGCTTTGGGAGTCAGGACGTGAGTCACTCGCCACAGAATACACAGCCTCTGACCTGCTGTCGTAGCCACGGCATTTATGCGGCTGGTCCAGTTCATTTTCTGGTCAGTGGCGAACCCTTGGATATTGAAGGTAGGTGAGTCAGCGATGGTAATGCCATTAAATGTCAAGAGGAGGTGGTTGCACTTCCTCATGTTGGAGATGGTTATTACCTGTCACTTGTGTGGCGCGAATGTTACTTGCTACCTATCCGCCCCCAAATCTGTGTGATATCCAGGTCTTGCTGCAAGCGGGTAGGGACTGCTTCATTAACCGAGGAATTGCGAATGGAGCTGAACACTGTGCAATCATCAGCGAACAGCCCCACTGCTGACCTTATGATGGAGGGAAGATTATCGATGAAGCAGCTGAATATAGTCGGTCCTAGGACTGAAATTAGGAAGCACTTTTTAGAAAGGATAGTGAAAATCTGGAACTTTCCCCATCCGCTCCCAAAGAAAAAGGTTGTGGATGTTTGGTCAATCGAAATTTTGAAGGCTGAGCTCGATAGATTTTTGTTCGTTAATGGCATCAAGGAATACGGTTAAAAGGCGGGAAGATGGAGTTGAGGTACAGATCAGCCACGATCTAATTGAATGACCGAACTGGCTGGAGAGGCGGAATCCCCTATTCCTGCTCATATTTTCTATCGTATCATCTGAGGACAGTAAAATGCACAAATTATGTAATATAACTCCCCAATCTCCTCCCTCTGGCCTGATTGTACTGACCCGTGCTGGAGTACAGCCGCCCTCTGATACCCCACCATTCAATAAGTCTGACCCTGGACAGGGAGGGTCGGAAGGCTATTGCAGTGTGGAACAGTCAGATCCTACACACACACACAATTATATTCATAAGTGACTGGAAGCAGGAGCCCTGGCTTCGTCCCCCCTTGCTGGTGTGTGGGACTCTGAGGACAACTGCAGCCCCCAGACAGCGACCCTATAATTCCGTTGGATAAATGCTCCCTAATAATATTTATTAGTGATATTCACAGCCATGTTCAAAGAAACCTTACATTTTACCCTCAGAAATTCACTTCAATATTCTATCCGTGTACAATTGGTGTGGTCTGACGTTCAGACCAAAGTATCTGATTAGGTCAGTGCGGACATCGTGAAGTTAATATTCGATTTTTGTGGTCAATGGTCAGTTAATGAGATCAGTTAATGAGATCAGTTATCAGTGCCGTGTTAATGCGTTTAATGAAATCAATGGCCGATTCTTGGTCAATGATCAATTATTGAGGTCAGTGGTCTGTTAATGAGATTAGTTATTGTGGTTATTGATCTGTTCATGAGATCAGTGACCAGTTAACGAGATAGGTGATCAGTTAAAGCGATCGCTGTTCAGTGCCGCGTGAATCCATTTGATGCTAATTATGAACGTGTCTGCACCACTGAGGGGTTCAGTGAGTGACTCCGAGTCAGTTTCCGGGTGACGAGGACAGTCCACAGCTGCTGATATAATTGCGTGGTGAGCGAAGTGAAAGTCAGGGTAATGACCTCATGCACACTACATTGCAGAGGAGCGTTAGCAATGTAAATAGTGCCGCAGTTTTGAGATCAGGGCAGGTTTAATGTAGTCAGCGGATGGTTAATGAGGGCAGTGCAGTGATCAGAAAGTCAGTGTTTGAGCAATGAGGACAATGGACTGCCCGGAACATCAGTGCTCGGCGAATAAAGTCATGAACTTTCAGGATGGTTAACGGAAAAGTCCCAGAAGTAAAGAAGTCAACGCACGGTTGATCAAGACACCTTGTGCAAAACAATCGTTCCGCGTGAAGTCAACCTATAGTTAATGAAGTTAACTTATAGTTAATGAAGTTAACCTATAGTTAATGAAGCCTATCCATAGTTGATGTTGTTGTGCAAGATTAATGAAGTTACCATTATGGTCCATGAAGGGTGCGCACGGTTAGTGAGTCAGCGCAGGACCAGTGCGTTGATTGACAACGAAAGCTTGGTCAAATGTGAGAGAGAAAAATACATTCGGTGCAGGCGGTAAATAAACTCGTAACAAATCTACTTCTTCCAGAACAACTGTTAAAGTTTAGAAACTTCTTATTTATAAATAATTGTGAATAATTTGTACCGTGTTACACCAGACGTCGAACAATAATAGTAAACTGTCAGGGCGAGTTTAGATGTGACCGTGTTAAAGAGGAACACAGGAATGTCATCACCATCAGTTTTCCAAATATTAAGGAGGAAGTTAACTGTTTTTCAGTAAGTCTGTACTCACCGGAACAGATCACACTGGCATCGTTCCTGTGGGTGCACTCCTGCTGATTTACTGGAGAAAGAGGACAGTCCCACAGATGTGTCTCGTTGCCTTTACATTGAAAGGAATCACTCCGTAGAAGCCCAGTGCCCTCTCCAAAATAAGCACCTGTTGGCACGGACACTGCGACTCCACACTGAAGCTGCGCACAGACCACATTGGCGTCATTCAAATCCCAGTGAAGGTCACACACTGTTCCCCAGGTTTCACCGTATTGGACCTCTAGTCTGCCAGAGCATGGGGAGCCTCCGGATACCAGTCTGGGAATTTTGTGATCTAAAATCATAATCACCATAGTAATCATCATAATCAGAATAATACTAAATATTTACAAATGAATACACATGAGTAATCACAGATATGTGACTATTACTTTCAGATTGGTTCCATTCTGGTTCAATATGGACAATACTGTTTTCCCCCTAACGTTACTGGTTACACGATGACTGCATGGCTGTTGATAACATTTCTCTATTTATTGCTACCTTACCCAGTTGTCGTCACTGTGATGTTAATAACCCGCATTGAGAGAACTCGGAAAATTATCAATAGCGAGAGATGGGTAAATCCAAGTCAAACAATCTCTGTCCTGCCTGCACTGACTTTGGGTTCGCTCCACTGCCGACTGAATCCATGTTCTCCTCCAGAAACCAGAGGCCAAGATGGGCTGACAGAGGGCGCCCTCTCTTTTACCCTGGAACTGAAGGACAGAAGAGAATTCCGGACAATCCAGTCCCTCTCAGATCACACTCTCCTTTTACCCTGGAACTGAGGGACAGAAGAGAACTCAGGACCGTCCCATCCCCCTCAGATCACACTCTCCTTTTACCCTGGAACTGAAGGACACTGAGGGGAGAACTCCGGACCGTCCCATCCCCCTCAGATCACACCCTCCTTTCACCCTGGAACTGTAGGACACTGAGGGGAGAACTCAGGTCCGTCCCGCCCCCCTCAGATCACAATCTCCCTTTACCCTGGAACTGAAGGACACTGAGGGGAGAACTCCGGACCATCCCGTCCCCCTCAGATCACACTCTCCTTTTACACTGGAACTGTAGGACAATGAGAGGAGAACTGCGGACCGTCCCGTCCCCCTCAGATCACACACTCCTTTTACCCAAGCCACGATACATACGTTTTCTGATGATGGTCAAAGCCGGTACAGCTCATTAACCTAGAAATACCATAAAGAAGGCTTTTCACAGCAGTTTCTTCAATGTTTCTATTTTCCTCAACCAGAGTCCAATCCAACCCTCCACCGCTCTTTGTGAGAAAAATATCCCGACACCAGTCCTAAGTTTGTCTGTCTCTCCCTTCAGCATTTCTCACTTTGTTCCACTGTAAAGATTTAATTAAATGTCGTTTCCCAGATTCACCTGTCCTCTACGTTTAATACCTCCAGCAGCTCACTTCTGAATCACCGCAGTTCCCGCTACAAGGCCCACAATTTACCACATCTACCCGTAGACATCAGTCTCCAGGCTTTCCTACAAACCTCTTCCGGGGTTTGATTTTCCCCCTGCACCTGGAGACCGGAACTATGCACAATGCACAAGGCGGGGCCTTGACAGGGCTCTGTTTAGTTTAATTCTGACCAATTGTAATTGGTGACCAGAACTATAAACAATGCACACGACGATATCTGGACAGATCACTGTTCAGTTTAACTCCGACCTCTTGCACCTTGTGACCGGAACGATACACCGTGCGTGCACAAGACGATATCTGGACACAGCTCTGTTAAGTTTAACTGACCTACTGTACCTGGAGACCGGAACTATACACCGTGCACAAGGCAAGGCCTTGACAGATCACTGTTCAGTTTAACTCTGACCTCTTGCACCTTGCGACCGGAACGATATACCGTGCAGAAGGCGATATCTGGACAGAGTTCTGTTCAGTATAACTCTGATCTCCGTGACTTGTCCTGTACCGTTTCAGTGACAAAGTCCAGCATCCGCTTTGTTTCGCTGATTATTGTTTTTCGGTGAATGAACATGTTGAGGTTCAAGGCCACGAAACCCACTTGATATTTCTCCCCGTCACTCTGGCTAGTCCCATCCCATTCCCGCAGTCCGCCTATCGCCCACTTTCCCTTCCCATGCGCAGCACTTTCCACGTGTCCCTATTAAATTCCATCCACAGATGATCCTCCCATTTATATAATGTCTCCGGTTTATACTGGTTGCTCAGTATAACCTTTATATTGATTGCTCCATCCCCTTCCCTCACCTTCTGCTCCCTTTGATAAACGGAACCCAGACCGCTCCCTTTGATGACCGGGACTCAGACTGCTCCCTTTGATGACTGGGACCCAGACCGCTCCATTTGACGACCGGGACCCAGACCGCTCCCATTGATGACCGGGACCCAGAACGCTCCCTTTGATGACCGGGACCCAGACCGCTCGCTTTGATGACCGGGACCCAGACCGCTCCCCTTGATGACCGTAACCCAGAACGCTCCCTTTGATGACTTTACAGTCAGAAATCGGGGAAATTATAATGGGGAACAAAGAAATGGTAGAACAATTAAACACATACTTTGGTTCTGTCTTCACAAAGGAAGACACAAATAACCTGCCAGAAATGTGAGGGAACCAAGGGTCCAGTGAGAGGGAGGAACGGAAGGAAACCAGTATTAGTAAAGAAAATAGTACTAGGGAAATTAATGGGGCTAAAAGGCTGAGAAATCCCGAGGGCCTGATCATCTACATCCCAGAGGACTAAAGGAAGTGGCGCTGGAAATAATGGACGTATTGGTGATCATCTTTCAAAATTCTATAGACTCTGGAATAGTTTCTACAGATTGGAGAGTGGCAAATGTAACCCCACCATTTAAAAAAGGAGGGAGAGCAAAATAGAGAATTACAGACCAGTTATTCGAACATCAATAGTGGGGAAAATGGTAGAGTCCATTATAAAAGATGTGATAACAGGACACTTGGAGGATATTAACGGGATTGGGCAAAGTCAGCATGGGTTTATGAAAGAGAAATAATGCTTAACAAATCTACTGGAGTTTTTTGAAGATTTAACTGGTAGAATAGATAGGGGAGAACCAGTGGATGTGGTGTATTTGGATTTTCAGAAGGCTTTTGATAAGGTCCCACACAAGAGGTTAGTGTGCAAAATTAAAGCACATGGGATTGGGGGGAATATACTTGCATGGATTGCGAATTGGTTGACAGACAGAAAACAGAGTGGAGGAATAAACGGAACTTTTTCCGGGTGGCAGGCAGTGACTAGTGGGGTACTGCAGGGATCAGTGCTTGGGCCCCAGCTAGTCACAATATATATCAATAATTTGGATGAGGGAACTCAATGTAACATTTCCAAGTTTGCAGACGACACAAAGCTGGAGTGGAATGTGAGCGATGAGGAGAATGCAAAGAGGCTCCAATGTAATTTAGACGAGTTGGGTGAGTGGGCAAGAACATGGCAGATGTAGTATAACGTGGATAAATGTGAGTTTAACAACTTTGGTTGTAAAATCAGAAAGGCAGATTATTATCTGAATGGTGATAGATTGGGAAAAGGGGAGGTGCAACGAGACTTGGGTGTCCTTGGACACCAGTCGCTGAAAGCGAGCATTCAGGTGCAGCAAGCAGTTAGGAAGGCGAATGGCATGTTGGCCTTCATTGCAATAGGTTTTGAGTACAGGAGCAGGGATGTCTTACTGCAGTTATACAGGTCCTTGGTGAGACCACATCTGGAGTATTGTGCGCAGTTTTGGTCTCCTTATCTGAGGAAGGATGTCCTTGCCATGGAGGGAGTGCAATGAAGGTTTACCAGGCTGATTCCTGGGATGGCAGGACTGACGTATGAGGAGAGATTGGATTGACTCGGCCTTTATTCACGAGAGTTTAGAAGAAGGAGAGGTGATGTCATCGAAACAGATAATATTCTAACAGGACTAGACAGACGAGATGAAGGGAGGATGTGCCCGATGGCTGGGGATCAGGGGTCACAGTCTCAGCATACGGAGTATGTCATTTAGAACCGAGATGAGGAGAAATTTCTTCACTCAGAGGGTGGTGAACCTGTGGAATTCTCCACCACAGAAGGCAGTGGAGGCCAATCATTAGATGTATTCAAGAAGGAGATAGGTATATTTCTTAACGCTAAAGGGATCAAGGGATGTGGGGAAAAAGCGGGAACAGGGTACTGTGTTAAACGATCAGCCATGATCATTTTGAATGGCGGAGCAGGCCCGAAGGGCGGAATGGCCTACTCTTGCGCCTATTTTCTACGTTTATATGTTTCTATGACCGGGACCCAGACCGCTCCCCTTGATGACCGGGACCCAAACCGCTCCACTTGATGGCCGGGACCCAGACCGCTCCCTCTGATGACCGGGACACAGACCGGTCCCTTTGATGACCGGGACCCAGACCGCTCCCTTTGATTACCGAGACCCAGATCCCTCCCCTTGATGACCGAGACCTAGATCGCTCCCCTTGTTGGCCGGAACCCAGACCGCTCCCTTTGATGACCGGGACCCAGACCGCTCCCTTTGATGACCGGGACCCAGACCGCTCCCTTTGATAACCGGGAACCAGACCGCTCCCTTTGATGACTGGGACCCAGGCCGCTCCCTTTGATGACCGGTACCCAGACCGCTCCCTTTGATGACAGGGACCCAGACCGCTCCGTTTGATGACCGGGACCCAGACCGCTCCCTTTGATGACCGGGACCCAGACCGCTCCCTTTGATTACCGAGACCCAGATCCCTCCCCTTGATGACCGAGTCCTAGATCGCTCCCCTTGATGGCCGGAACCCAGACCGCTCCCTTTGATGACCGGGACCCAGACCGCTCCCTTTGATGACCGGGACCCAGACCGCTCCCTTTGATAACCGGGACCCAGACCGCTCCCTTTGATGACAGGGATCCAGACCGCTCCGTTTGATGACCGCTACAATCAATGTTCAGGGCCTTCCCTTAATCGCAGTTCCTATCCGTGAACATTCCCTCTTTTTTTTGGATGTTTTTATCAATCTCTGCATGTGGGCCTCTATAGAATGACAGCATTTATTGCCCACCCATAGCTGCCCTTTAGGAAGTGGTAGTGAGCCACTTCTTGAACCGCGGCAGTCCATGTGGTGAAGGTATCTCTCAGTTTTGTTCGGTCGGGGGTTCCAGGGTTTTGACTGAGGGACGATGAAGGAACAGCGATATATTTCCAAGTCACGATAGTGTGTGACTCGGAGGGGAATTTGGAGGTGACAGTGTTTCCATGCACCTGCCGCCCTTGGCGTTCTAGGTGGAGCAGGTCATGGGTTTGAGAGGAGCTGTCGAAGAAGCTTTGGTGAGTTGCTGCAGTGCATCCTTTAGTTACTACACACTGCAATCCCGTTGCACCACTGGTGGAGCTAGTGAATGTTTAAGGTACTGGATTGGCTGCTGATCAAGCAGACTGTTTTGTCCTTGATGGTGTCGAGCTTCATGGGGGTTGTGTGAGCTGCACGTATCCAGGCAAGTGGAGAGGATTGCTTCATACTCCGAACTTCTTGGTGGTGGAGAGGCTTTGGGGGGGCTGTTAGGTGGGGAAGTCCAGTGTTTTGACTCAGCGACATGAAGGAACTTTGAGGTGGTGGTGTTCCCATTCACCTGTTGCTTTTGTCCTTCTAGGTGATGGAGGTCTCGAGTTTGGGAGGTGCTGCCGGAGAAACCTCAGCCAGTTGCTGAAGTGCATCATGTAGATGGTACACACTGCAGTCTCGGTGCGCCAGTGGTGGAGGAACTGGATGTTAAAGGTGGTGGATGGGCTGCCGATCAAGTGGACTGCTTTGTCCTGCATAACGTAAAGCTTCTTGATTGTTGTTGCAGCTGCACCCATCCAGACAAGTGTAAAGTATTCCATTACACTCCTGACTTTTGCCTTGTAAGTGGTGGAGAAACTTTGGGGAGTCAGGAGGTGAACACTTGCCACAGAATATCAGCTTCTGACCTACTCTCGTAGCCACAGCATTTTTGTGGCTTTCAGTTAAGTTTGTGGTCATTGGTGACGCCCAGGATGGTGATGGTCAGGGATTCGGCGATGATAATGCCATTGGATGTAAGGGGGACATGGTTAGTCTCTTTCTTGTTGGAGATGGTCATTGCCTGGCACTTGTTTGACATGAACGTTACTTATAATTTATCAGCCCAAGCCTGAATGTTGCCCATGTCTTCATGCATGGGGACAGGGACTGTTTCATTATCTGAGGGGTTGCGAATGGATCTGAACGCTGTGCAATCATCAGGGAACAGCCCCATTTCTGACCTTATGATGGAGGGAAGGTCATTGATGAAGCAACTGAAGATGGTTGGGCCTAGGAAACTGCCCTGAGGAACTGCCGCAGCAGTGTTCTGGGCTGAGCTGATTGGCCTCCAACAACCACAACTATCTTTCTTTGTACAAGATATGAATCCAGCAACTGGACAGTTTTCCCTTTAATCCTTATTGACTTGAGTTTTACCAGGGCTCTTTGGTCCATCACTCGGTCAAATGCTGCCTCCATGGCCAGGACAGTCACTAACCTCACCTCTGGAATTCAGCTCTTTGTCCCTTGTTTGTAATGAGGTCTGGATCCGAGTGGTACTGGCGGAACCCAAACTGAGCTGCAGTGAGCACGTTGTTGGTGAGTAAGTGCCGCTTGATAGCTTCTTAAGTCACTTTGCTGATGATTGAGAATAAGCTGATGGGACGGGAATTGGCCAGGTTGGATTTGTCCTGTTTCTCGTGGACAGGACAGACCTGGGGAATTTTCCACTTCGTCGGGTTGATGCCAGTGTTGTAGCTGTACTGGTACAACTTGGCTGGAGGCAAAACTAGCCCTGGAGCACAGGTCTTCAGCGCTACAGCCGGGATGTTGTCAGGACCTGTAACCTTTTCTGTGTCCCGTGCACTCAGCCATTTCTTGATATCACGTGGATTGAATCTGCAGAATGGATCTAAAGACAGAAAGCATTGACCCGGCGGTAGCCCTTGGCACGGTCTAAAGACACCCAAAGCCCTTCTCATCGCCTCAATTACCTTTAAACTACAGCCACTGTTGTTAATTGGCAAAGGGGACAGCCACTTTGTGCAAAGCAAGATCCCACAATTAGCAAATTGTAAAATTGTCGCTTAATATGTTTTGATGGTGATCAGGCGAGAACTATGGGCCAGGATTCCAGGAGAACTTTTTGCTCTACTTCCAATAGTTGCGTTAATCTAGTGGAATAGTTTAATGCTCTTTTTAACTCGTGAGAGACTCTGTCCTTTTTGCCTTCTCGATATTCGTTCAAAGCTTAAAATGATTGAAGGCGTGCAGGCAGATGTGGGATCTCACTGTGCAGTTTCCTCCAGTGCTGCTCACAGTAATCGCGGACCCAATGTCCAGGTTCCCCCCGAGACGGAGAAACCTCCCTCCCCAGTCTCAGCTTCAGAGTCTGTGTAAAATCTCAGATCTCACAACATACGATGAATGCAGGGGCACAGCCGTGCTCACGGCGCATGCCCGGTAGCGGTTGGTGGGTTCAGAATGGAGAGTTGGATTGAGTTTGGGACATTTCCAGCTGTTCGGATCATTCACCGCGGCTCTGGGTCAAATCTCAGTGGGAACTTGTTCTGTCTGCTGTGTAAATTTGCCGAGTATCAGGTATTTACTGCTCCCAGTGGGGGATGTTTAATAAATATAATAATAGGGATATTATAACACAAACAGTGATCCTAATATTAACAATACAACATTAATAATAATCTGAGAATACTGGAATTATCATCTCACTTTCCGGGTACGGACAGTCCCGGATTATTTTACTCTCGCTTTTCCCGGAAACAGTCAGACCCGGCGGGAGATGAGAGACAGAAGGAAGATTTTTACCTGAGCAGATGACACCGGCATCACTGGAGTGTGAGTAGGAATAGTGACGCCATGGATATGAATCACAGTCCCGCAGAGCGGCCTCGGTCCCGCCGCACTGAACACCCCACGTCACAATGGGTCCGGACCCTTCCCCAAAGTGAGCCCCGCCCGGTGCTGACAGCGCGGCCCCGCAGCCCAGCTCCCGACACACGACAGCGGCGTCCCGCAGGTCCCAGTAATGATCATACACAGTCCCCCACCATCCTTTGTAGTGAATCTCCACTCTCCCAGCGCACGGACTACCTCCGTTCACCAGCCTCAGCTTCACAGTCTCTGTAAAATATCAGAAATAACATCAAGCGGTTACAGTGTATTGAACCCCCAGTCTCCCAGTGCACGGACTGTCCCCATTCACCAGTCTCACAGTCTGTAAAATATCAGAAATAACATCAAGCGGTTACAGTGTATTAAACCCCCAGTCTCCCAGCGCTCGGACTGTCCCCATTCTCCAGTCCTCCAGTCTGTAAGCACGAAGCGGTTACAGTGTATTAAATCCCCGTCACCGGGAGATTCCCAGCCGCAGATCGGCTCCCACGGGGCGGATGGGCGATAGGCTGAGAACGTATTTCAGACTGAAGATGTCGGCAGAAGGGCGTGGCTTCAATGGTCAGCTGTCCTTCATGCTCAGAACTGATTGGCCAAGCGTAATGAGAGCCCAGCTCCAGTCAAGATACGAAGAATTTTTGCCTCCTGAGCCAATGGAGAAAGAGGCGGGGCTGGGTGTTCATGTGATCGCCATGGCCTTGGTTACATCGAGTTGCATTGAAACTACTGCACAGGTGTTCACGTTCCACACGAGCCTCCTCCCTCCCGACTTCATCTCACCCTATCAACATATCCTTCTATTCCTTCGTCTCTCATCGGCTTATCTAGCTTCCCCTTACAATGCATCGATTCTATTTGCCTCAACAGAGAATCTGAAATAAAGGGCGATTACCTGACCGGTCAGCCTGACTGTTCCCAGGTCTGCCTGAAATGAGACATCGAGAATTAGAGTTCGCTTGGTCAAGAAATGAATGAAAATATCAGAAAGAAAAGTTAAAATACAACAAAGTTTGAGTAAAAATTCCCGTCACTTTGTGTAAGAAATGATACCGGGGTCTGTGATTTCATCTGTTCTTCATTCATTATAAAACCGGAAACACAGTCTCTGAAACATTACAACATTTGTAACGTGCCTACAATTTATGCAGAAAATTAGTACACACACGCGCATACACACACAAATACACAAAGAAACACAGACATACACACAGACACACACATATAACCACACACATATACACTCACACAGACAATACACGAAGATACACACAAAGACAGATTCATACACAAAGACACAGACACATACACACTTACATACATACATATATATAACCCCAGCACTGACAACTGGGAACAATATTTCTGACCCACCTTCAAACTGAACAAGACCCATTAACCCGACTCGTTTGTTTCGTGTCTGACACCCAATGTTCTAACCATTCTACTTCGTCTCCTCCTGTACCATACGCCTATTTTACATTCCTTCTTGAAATCCACATACACTGGATGTACTTCACTTTCATTGTCTATATAGCCTGTACAATTAGTGATATCTCCTGAAGCATCCATTAAACTTGCTAACAAAAATCTGCCTTGAGTAATTCACTTGTGGGCACTTTGATTATTTCAGGTATCTCTCATTGGTCACCGATTTCAACTCGAATTATCGTAAGCGGGAGGGGATAGGGTCAGAAATATTATGCGTTATTTAACACAGTACAATAATCGCTCTGGTCGATGCGTAACACGTGGAGAATAATTCCACTCATCGTTATATGTACCAAGATCTTACATTGTTCTCAGGATGTGCACAATGCTGGATCTGCCCCAATTATTACCCGTGTGTAGGTGTCCTGAGAAGGTGGTGGTTATGTGCCCGCTCCTTGTGCTGACGGTGCTCTGACCAATTATTAGCCGTTTGTAAATATTCTGAGAAGGCGGTGGTGATGGGTCCGCTCCTTTTGGTTACGGTGCTCTGAGAAGGTGGTGATGATGAACTCGCTCCTTGTGTTGACAAATGATGACAGAAATATAGGAACAGGAGTAGGCCATTTAGCCCCTCGATCCTGTTCCGCTATTCAATTAGATCATGGCTATCTGTGACCGAACTCCTTATACCCGCTTTAGCCTCGTACCCCTTACTACCTTTGGTCAACAAAAATCTATCAAACTCAGATTTGAAATTAACAATTGAGCGAGCATCAACTGCCGTTTGCGGAAGAGAGTTCCAAACTTTTACCTCCCTTTGCGTCTGGAAGTGTTTCCCACTTCACTCCTGAAAGTCTTGTCTCCAATTTTTAGTCTATGTACCCTCGTCCTAGAATCCCCAACTAGTGGAAATAGTTTCTCTCTATCGACCCTATCAGTTCACCTTAATAGCTTGAAAACTTCCATCAAATCACACCTTAATCTTATGAATTCTAGGGAATACAACCCTCGTTTGTGTAATTTCTCCTGGTAATTTAACCCTTAGAGTCCAGGTATCATTCCGGTAAATCCACACTGTGCTCCTTCCAATGCCAATATATGCTTCCGAAGGTGCAGTGCCCAAAACTGAACACAGTAATCAAGGTGTGGTCTAACCAGGGCTTTATACAGCGGTAGCATAAATTCTACCCCCATGTATTCTAACCCTCTAGATATAAGGGCCAGCATTCCATTAGCCTTTTTGACAGTACTCTGACCATTTATTACCCGTGTGTAGATGCCCTGAGAAGGCGCTGGTGATGGGTCCGCTCCTTGTGGTAACGGTGCTCTGAATATTCATGACACGTGTGTATATGCCCTGAGAAGATGGCGGAGATGGGCCCGCTCTTTGACCAGCTGCAGTGCTCACAGTGATTGCCCTCTTACAGTGAAGTTAAGTCGCGAATTTCATAATTTCGATCCAAAGTCCATGAAGGAACCGAGATATACCTTTAATTAAAGATTATTTTATTGTGTGATGAATTTCGGTGCCTTACTCATTAAATTCCTAACTTCCTCAAACAAAACACAATTTTAAAAGAAGAGTTGATCAGGTGGGATCTCGCCTCCTAACTCCATGCGGGCTGTTCCTCGATAATTTTCTGCTCTATGGGTTCTCTTGTAACCTGCCCTCTCCGATTTGTGACATCATTTTACCAATTAATGATGACCGGTTAATGGTCCTCTCGTTTACTGGTTAAGCTTTACTGCTCTTTAAAATGCAGCCAGTATATTGACCTGCTCCCAATCCCCGATGATATTCTGCCCTCCAGTATTCCCGGTCTCTTACTATTTTCTAGGTCATATATTATAGATATTGTGTTGACCTGCTCCCAATCCCCCTGATGGTAATGTACCCTCCAGAATTCCCGGTCTCTTTCTATTCTCTAGGTCATATATTATAGACATTGTGTTGACCTGATCCCATCTCCCTGATGATATTGTGTTGCACAGATTTCCTGGTCACTTTCTATTCTCGAGGTTATGTATTACAGTCTCAAGATAAGGGGTCATCCATTTAGGAGAGAGATGAGGAAAAAAATCTTCACTCGGAGGGTTGTGAATCTTTGGAATTCTCTACCCCAGAGGGCTGTGAATGCTCAGTCATTGAGTACATTCAAGACAGAGATCGATGGATACTACGGCATTAAGGGAATCAATGGATATGGGTTAGGTGCGGGCAAGTGCAGTTTTTTTAATTCATTCATGGGATGTGGACGTCGCTGGCAAGGCCAGCATTTACTGCCCATCCCTAATTACCCTCGAGAAGGTGGTGGTAAGCCGTCTTCTTGAACCGCTGCAGTTCGTGTGGTGACGGTTCTCCCACAGTGCTGTTAGGAAGGGAGTTCCAGGATTTTGACCAAGCGACAATGAAGGAACGGCGATATATTTCCAAGTCCGGATGGTGTGTGACTTGGGGTGGGGGGAACGTGCAGGTGGTGTTATTCCCCTGTGCTTGCTCCCTTGTCCTTCTAGGTGGTAGAGGTCGCGGGTTTGAGAGGTGCTGTCGAAGAAGCCTTGGCGAGTTGCTGCAGTGCATCCTGTGGATGGTACACACTGCAGCAACTCGCCAGGGTTGAGGTAGTAGATCAGCCATGATCTTTCTGAATGGTGGAGAAGGCTCGAGGGGCGGTATGAGCGTCTCCTACTCCTATTTCTTATGTTCTTATGACAGTGTAACACCGATTCCTGTCCTCAGCTGTGCTTGCCGAGAATTCTTGAATGATAGCCAGCTTCTCAAACATAATCTCACAGGTGTCTTTCTGTACCCGGTTCTGTAGTGTAGACTGTGCGTGACTTGTTTCGACCCCAGTAGTGCCTCACAGTCCTTCCCAACTCTCCCCTGATAATAGTCAGTGCCCAGCAAATTCTCCTTTCCTTTCCCATTGACAGACTAGTGGGAATAATCTTTCACTATTTCCACCCCTGCCTCAGCTGATCCGCTACTAAAACCTTTGTCCATGCCGTTGTTACCGCCAGACTGGACTATTCCAATGCTCTCCTGACCGGCATCCCATCTTCCACCCTCCATAAAATTGAGCGCATCCAAACCTCTGCTGCCCGCACCTAACTCACACCAAGTCACCTTCTCCGATCACCCCTGTGCTCGTCGACCGACATGAGCTGCTGATCAAAGAATGCCTCAGTTTTAAAATTCTCATCCTTGTTTTCAAATCCCTCCATGGCTTCGCCCCTCCCTATCTCTTTAATCTCCTCCAGCCCGACAACCCTCAGAGATCGATGCGCTCCTCCAACTCTTGTCTCTTGCGCACCCCCGATTTTAATCGTTCCACCTTTGAAGGCCGTGCCTTCAGTTACCTAGATATTAAGCTCTGGAATTCCCTCCCTAAACCTGTCCATCTCTCTAAATCTTTCTCCTCCTTTAAAACGCTCCTTAAAACCCACCTCTTTGAACAAGCTTTTGGTCATCTGTCCTACGAGGTCCTTATCTGGCTCAGTGTGAAATTTTGTTTGATAATGCTCCTGTGAAGCACCTTGCGACGTTTTACTACATTAAAGATGCTCTATAAATGCAAGCTGTTGTTGTTAGTTATTCTCTTAAAAACGATCACCATCTGAATAATTCTTATGTTACAGTGATTGAAGAAGAATTCCCAGCACCACCTTCACAGGACAGCTAGGGATGGACTGCAAATGACCCCAGAACACCATCACCACAGGAACTGGAGGGTTCAAAAAGAACGGCCGTCACCACCTTCTCAGGGCAGATGGACAATAAATGACCTCAGAACACCATTACCAAATGGACAGGAGGGTTCAAGAAGAACGCCCGTCACCACCTTCTCAGGACAGATGGACAATAAATTCCACCCCGGGCAATGATGCCCCCACCCTAAATCAATAAAAACAATCTACAACAACAACTTGCATTTATATAGCACCTTTAACACAGTAAAACGTCCCAAGGCGCTTCACGGGAGTGTAATCAAACAAAATCTGACACCGAGCGACATAAGGAGATATTCGGACAGGTGACCAAAAGCTTGGTCAACGAGGTAGGTTTTAAGGAGCGCCTTAAAGGAGAAGAGAGAGGTGGAGAGGTTTAGGGAGGGAATTCCAGAGGTTAAGGTCTAGGTAACTGACGGGACGGCTGCCAATGGTGGAGTGATTAAAATCAGGGGATGCACAAGAGGCAAGAATTGGAGGACAACCGAGACTCCCAAATCCGTCCATTGGTTGATGGGCCGAATGGCCTCCTCCTGTGCGGTACCTACTGTGATCCTATGATCTAAGATACATCGGATAAATGTTCAGTCTTTTCCTTTTCTCAGACGGTATTATTTCCCATTCATCTACACAACTCTCTTAACCTGCTGATTCCTCCAATATCTCCTGTATCCTTCCTCACAGTTTCCAATCCGCTCTCATTTGCTATTTTAAACAAATGTTGAATCTAATTCTCTGTGAACCCATGTCCAAATCATTGATCTAGACAGAGAGTATATCCACTATCCCAACGCTCTCCTGATCGGCCTGACATTCTCCACTCTCTGTCAACTTCAGCTGATCCAAAACTCTGCTGCTGGTATCCTATCTCGCACCAAGTCCCGCTCACTATTCACCCCTGCCCTCACTGACCTGCATTGGCTGCCGGTTCCCCAATGACTCAAATTTCAATGGTCGCACAAAACCCCACTAATGTCGTGCTTGGTGCGAAATTGTTGAGTTAATTGTAAACGTTTTATTTCAGTCAGTGTGCTCTTGTATCACAACAAACAGTGAAATACAATTATTAATATAATTAAAAAGAATCTGGAAGGACATGAAATAAAAGGGCAGAAGTTGGGGATATTCTGGTTCGGGAATTTAACTTCCTGAATGAGATACAAAGCCGCGCTCTTTTTCAGTTCATTGAAATCAACTACAGGGGTGATTTATTGATTACCAAATACAGTCAATACCGAGTGTTTATAAAAAGTATTCCTCCCACAACAGATTATTATGTATGTCAATAATCAAAACAATAATTAAATACTAATATATTTCTGGATCAATTTGACAGCTTTCACAATTAAAGGAGTTCATGTTGGATTTACGAAGCAAATGAAGTTCAAACATTAATTGTAGCTGGTTCCAGTAATGGAACTTGACCGTTAACACGTCGCGATCCACCAATTATTCGTAGTATTATTGTTACTGAAACATTTAACTTTACTTGAAATGTAAGATTATCGCCGAGAGGTATCCGCTATTAGCGAAGTAACTGTTAAGGCGTTGGGTTGAGATGCCTCAGTCTGAGTAGAACAGTTTAAAAAACTCCAATAAAACACCGGACAGAGGGAGGTCACACCAAACAATCCAGACTCTGTGGTCAACAGCACAAACAGCAATTTCCAACACAATAACTTTATAGTCTTAACTAATCCCTGAATAAACGATACCACGCATAGAAAATAACCAAACATGCAGCGAATATTTACAAGACCGGGGAAAATTGTTCCGGTCGCTTTCTGTCGAAGATAAATATACAAATGAGTTTAGTATTTGTTGCACAAAAGAACCAGAGTATAGAACATGTGGAAGGAGATTGAGAAACAGGTCCCGATATCTCATTAAACACATGATACTGTGTAAAAAGTATGGGGCATGTGGAAGGAGCTTGAGAAACATTAATTATTACATCACACTGTCCATATAAACACATGAAAAAGAAATTTAATTTAAAAAGGTCATAATTTTGAATATTATCATTAACTGAAAAAAATACTCACACAGCAAAGCTCCCGGAGATTTAGGAATTTTCAGTAATTGAGACAGTTCACTTAATAATAATATTAATAATTATTAATTGAACAATAGAATCACTAACTGAACACAAATTCTGATACTGCAAATCCACCGGAGATTTAGGATCTTCAGTAACATCATTTTTGGAGACTGTACTTAATAATAATTATATTAACTATTAATACTAATTGAAACAATATTGGTTCCTTCTCTAGTGAACATTTAATTATAAAATATTTATAGTCCTTGTCCCACAGTCTAATGCTGAACAAACAAGTCAATATATTTTTAATCAATTCTCTGTATCACACCGGGGTCAGACAGCGCTTCAACTCAGAAATATCGGGGACAGAAATGTCTGTGTGGGATCAGTCGGCAGTCGGTGCAGCTTTGACTGGTGTTCTACACTCAGTGAGTTAACTTACACCCCTGACTCCGATACTCTCTATTCTAACAGTGACCGCGCTCTACTTCTAACAGGCTCAGTTTAAATAGTCCGATTCGAATTTCAACTCCAGTCTGCCCTGTCTCCAGAAGAACCGCAGGTGGAAGGCGATTGAGAAAGAATTCCCGATTTATCATTCAACACAACATAAATCTGTATAATAAGTATGGAGCATGTGGAAGGAGCGAGAGAAAAGATAATTAAATGACACTGTATACATAAATGTGTGAAATAGAAAGCTTAATTTAATATAAAAGGGTGATCATTTTAAAGATCATCACCAACTGAACAACAATCCTCACACAGCAAATCCCACATTTAGGAAATTTCAGTAACATCATTTTTGGAGACTGCCTTTAATAATATTTATCCGAATAATTAATGCTAATTGAAACATTATTGCTCCACCTCTAGTTCATATTTAACTTTGCAATATTTACAAAACTTGTCCAACAATCTAATGCTGAACAAATTATCTAAAAATGTTTATTTCAATTCTCTGTATCGCACGGGGATCAGACAGCTTCTACTGAGAAATATCGGGGACAGAAATGTCTGTGTGGGATCAGTCGGCAGTCGGTGCAGCTTTGACTGGTGTTCTACACTCAGTGAGTTAACTGACACCCCAGACTCCGATACTCTCTATTCCAACAGTGACCGCGCTCTACTTCTAACAGGCTCAGTTTAAATAGTCCGATTAGAATTTGAACTCCAGTCTGCTCTGTCTGTACAAGAGCCGCAGGGGACAAATTAAAACAAATTGCCGCAGTATTTGTAATCAATTTCGGTTTAAAATCTAAGTTTGACACAAATGTCCTCCGGTAATTTAAACTCGGTGTTAATCAGATCTAAAATATTCTCAATATGTTCACTGACACCGACAGAAATGAAGAATAGTTGTCTGTTTGAAGCAGATGGAACATAAAATCAGACAAACAAAAATGTGCATTGAACAAAAATTGGACAAATTTAATTATTTTTAATTCACACATCACACGATCGCATTCAGAGACAAATTTGAATAAAATATGCACACGTTTTATAAATTGGCTTTCATGAGCATGAGATTTGTGTAAATGATTCAGGGAGTATACTACATTTCATATTCTTTCCATGTTTTATGCTTTGCAATGAACCCTCTTTAAATCATCTACAGAAACAGTATTTTAGTATTCAATCAGTTTTATAATATGAAATGAGATTTGCCCTAATACTTAAAGTAAACGCACAATCGACCTGATAACAGTGCGAGAACGTTTCCCTGTCTGCACGACAGCATTTCTTACTGATAGAGATTAATAAATATAATAAAACAAACACTGGAAACAGCGAGAAACTGAACTAAGTCATCGACCGACAAAATTAACAAAATATCGAACATGTGGCAGGTGATTGAGAAACAAGTCCTGAAGTCTCATTGAACTCCACAGGACACTGTGCAAACAGAATAGGGCACGTGGAAGGAGATCAAGAAACATTAATTACAAGACACTGTCCATCCAAATTCACAAATGGAAAGAATGATTTGATATAAAAAAAAGTTTATAATTTTGAAGATAATCGCTAACGAAACAAAAATACTCACACAGCAAATGCCCCGGAGATTTAGAAACATTGTTATTATTTTCTGGAGAGTGTACTTTACAATATTTACACTTATAATGAATATTAATTGAAACAATATTGTTGCATCTCTAGTTGATATTTAATTATACAATATTATAGACCTTGTCCAACACTCTAATGTTGAACAAGCTGTTTTGAAAAAATCAGTTCAATTCTCTGTAACACACGGGGGTCAGACAGCGCTTCTATTGAGAAATACCGGGGACAGAAATGTCTGTGTGGGATCAGTCGGCAGTAGGTGCAGCTTTGTCTGGTGTTCTACACTCAGTGAGTTAACTTACACCCCAGACTCCGATACTCTCTATTCTAACAGTGACCGCGCTCTACTTCTAACAGGTTCAGTTTAAACAGTCCGATTAGAATTTCAACTCCAGTCTGCTCTGTCTGTACAAGAGCCGCAGGGGACAAAATAAAACAAACTGCCGCGGTATTTTTTATTCAATTTCGGTTTAAAATCTACGTTTGACGCAAATGCCCTCCGGTAATTTAATCTAGGTGTTAATCAGATCTAAAATATTCTCAACATGTTTATTGAAGAACTGTTCTCTATTTGAAGTTGATGGAACATAAAATCAGACAAACAAAAGTGTGCATTGAACAATAATTCTACAATTTAAATTATACTTTTCAATTTTCACATTACACGATCTCATTCAATGATAAATATTGAATAAAATATGTACCTTTCCTGCAAATTGGTTTTTATGAGCAAAATATTTGTGCAAATGATTCAGGGAGTAAAAAAAATGTCATGTTTTTCTCTGTTTTTTGCCTTGCAGTCAACGCCCTTTAAATCACCGACAAAAATAGCATTTTAGTATCCAATCAGTTTGAGAAAATGAAATTAGATTTAACTTAATACTTAAAATAAACGCACAATCTATCTGGTAGCAGTGCGAGAACGTTTCCCTATCTGTAAACCAGCATTTCTTATTGGTGGAGATGAATAAATACACAGATCAAGAAACATTACTTACAAGAGGACACTGTACATCCAAATGCCTCAAATAAAAAGCTTAATTTGATATAAAAGGTTTAAAATTCTGAAGATACTCGCTAACTAAACAAGAATACTCCCACAGCATATACTTGGAGATTTAGTACCTATTAATAACATTATTTTTTAGAGAGTGTACTTTATAATAATTGGACTAATAATTAATACTAATTGAATCAGCATCGGTTCCATCTCTAGTTAATATTTAATTATACAGTATAATACGGACCTCGTCCAACTCGAATGTTGAAAAAACTATCTGAAATATGTTTATTTCAATTCTCTGCATCACACGCGGGTCAGACAGCGCTTCTACTGAGAAATATCAGGGACAGAAATGTCTGTGTGGGATCAGTCGGCAGTAGGTGCAGCTTTGACTGGTGTTCTGCACTCAGTGAGTTAACTTACACCCCAGACTGTGATACTCTCTATTCTAACAGTGACCGCGCTCCACTTCCAAAAGGCTCAGTTTAAATAGTCCGGTTAGAATTTCAACTCCAGTCTGCTCTGTCTGTACAAGAAACGCAGGTGGAAGGCGATTGAAAATCAAGTCTCGATCTATCATTAAACACCACATAACACTTTATAATAATCACGGAGCATGTGGAAGGAGCTTGAGAAAAGTTTATGCTATGATGCTGTGTTTGAAAACGTATGAAATAGAAAGCTTAATTTAATATAAAAGGATGATCATTTTAAAGATCATCAGAAACTGAACAACAATCCTCACACAGCAAATCCCACAGACATTTAGGAAATTTCATTAACATCATTTTTGGAAACTGTTCTTAATAATATTTATGCTAATAATTAATACCAATTGAAAAAAATGATTTTACCTCTAGTTAATATTTAATTATACAATATTTATAAACCTTGTCCATCAATCTAATGCTGAACAAATTATTTTAAAATATGTTTATTTCAATTCTCTGTGTTACTCTGGGGTCAGACAGCGCTTCGACTGAGAAATATCGCGGAAAGAAAAGTCTGTGTGGGATCAGTCGGCAATAGGTGCAGTTTTGACTGATGTTCTGCACTCAGTGAGTTAACTTACACCCCAGACTCCGATACTCCCTATTCTAACAATGACCGCGCTCCACTTCTAACAGGCTCAGTTTAAATCGTCCGATTAGAATTTCGACGCCAGTCTGCTCTGTCTGTACAAGAGCCGCAGGTGGAAGGGGATTGAGAAAGAAGCCCCGATTTCTCATTAAACTCCACATGACACTATTACAATTGAATAAAACAACATTTACTTTCCACATCACCTCAATGTGTTCTGCAGTAAAGATCAAAAATTATATTAACGAGGCAGATAGTTCAATAATAATCACCGTATCAATAGATAACCGAATACTTCCAATGATCAATAACTCACAGTTCAGAACCTGTAGTAGAAATAGGGTCAGGAAGGGCCGCAGCATCGTCCGGGAGCCGCTTGCACCGATCGGACCCGAAAATTAACCGAACTGTTCGCAGATACCGAGCGGTCCCTCCAGCGCCAACCGACTGATCTGGGAGTTAATCCGTTCACAACAGTTTGTATAGAAGCCAATGTTTCCTTCCAAATAACCAATAGATTTTAATCAGGTGTGAAGCGTGAATTACAGTCCGGTAAAATCCCCCAATGAGAAGTAAGCTGCCCGTTTCGAGATACAGTGAGCCCAGGTTCCTCCCACCGCCTTCTCCTGAGAGACCAATGGCCTTTGTGAATCTGACAAGGAAACCAGGGCATTGGGATGATGAAAATATCGGAATAACCGGGGGAAGGGTAGTGGAAACTGATGGAAAACGGAGGAAGGTGTTTTCTTTGACTCAAATCAATTTCACTGATCATCATTTCACTGATCATCATTTCATTGATCATCATTTCATTGATCATCATTTCAAAGATCATCATTTCACCGATCATCATTTCATTGATCATCATTTCACCGATCATCCTTTCATTGATCATCATTTCACCGACCATCATTTCGTTGATCATCAATTCACCGATCAACATTTCACTGATCATCATTTCAAAGATCATCATTTCACCGATCATCATTTCACCGATCATCATTTCATTGATCATCATTTCACCGATCACCATATCACCGATCATCATTTCATTGATCATCACTTCACCGATCAACATTTCACTGATCATCTTTTCACTGATCATCATTTCACTGATCATCATTTCACTGGTCATCATTTCACTGACATTTTTAAATTGCCTTTCCCGGTAGAGTGAGGAGAATGTGAGATCCATGAACACCCCGAGCCGGGAGAATGCCGTGTCCGGCCGGTCACCATCCCACTGATGGTCGGCACAGCTGGACCGATAACCCCATTGGGACAGGGCCCGAGCAGAAACTGGTCACTTCACACATTACAGCAGCAGTTCATTTAAATTCTAACATATTGAGATCATTCTATGCAACACATTAATAAGAAATCATTCCCCATTCCAAACAAATGCCCTGATTGTTATCCACCCCGTGGCGATCCCTCCCTCCATCACACCAACTGAAGCTGGTGCTTGTCTCAGTGACCGGGCTCAGAATGTTGCAGTCACTTAGTGGCTGCCCCGGGAACTGCACCTATACATATCTCACACTGAGCAGAGTTTCAGTCCCTGTCCCGGGAACTGCAGCTGTATATTTCTCACACTGAGCAGTTTCTTTCTCTGCCCCGGGTAGGGAGTCCTGGGATCAGACAGGACTCTTACCTGGAATGTAATGGAGAGACACTATGGAGTTAGAGGCAAAACTGGGAACAGCAGAAATCTCCCCTAAAATGTGACGGACAGACACTATTGCTTTAGAGGGGGACCTGGGATCAGACAGAAATCTCACCTGAAATGTAACGGACAGGCATTATAACGTAGGGGCATAGGACATAGGAACAGGAGTGTGCCATTCTGTACCTCGAGTCTGTTCCGTCATTCAGTGAGATCATGGCTGATCTGTTTCCTCACTCCATTCATCCACTTGACTTTATAAAACACTGGTTCGGCCTCAGCTGGAGTATTGTGTTCAATTCTAAGCACCAAACTTTAAGATGTCAAGACCTTAGAGAGGGTGCAGATGATATTTACATGAATGGTACCAGGGATGAGGGAGTTCAATAATATGGAATTGGACAAATACTTGAAGGGAAAAAATTACAGGGCTATTTGGAAAGAGCAGGGGAGTGGGACTAATTGGACAGACCAAGGGAAGTCTAGAACAAACTGCATTTATTTCAATGCAAGAAGTCTGATGGGCAAGGCAGATGAACTCAGGGCATGGATGGGTACATGGGACTGGGATGTTATAGCTATTACTGAAACATGGCTAATGGAGGGGCAGGACTGGCAGCTCAATGTTCCAGTGCACAGATGCTATAGGAAAGATAGAGCACGAGATAAGAGAGGAGGAGGGGTTGCGTTCTTGATTGGGGAGAACATCATGGCAGTAGTGAGAGGGGATATATCCGAGGGTTCGCTCACTGAGTCTATATGGGTAGAACTGCAAAATAAGAAGGGAGAGATCACTTTGATAGGATTGTACTACAGGCCCCCAAATAGTCAACGGGAAATTGAGGAGCAAATATGTAAGGAGATTACAGACAGCTGCAAGAAAAATAGGATGGTAATAGTAGGGGACTTTAACTTTACCAACATTGACTGGGACAGCCATAGCATTAGGGGCTTGGATGGAGAGAAATTTGTTGAGTGTATTCAGGAGGAATTTCTCATTCAGTATTTGGATGGCCCGACTAGAGAGGGGGCAAAACTTGACCTCCTCTTGGGAAATAAGGAAGGGCAGGTGACAGAAGTGTTAGTGAGGGATCACTTTGGGACCAGTGATCATAATTCCATTAGTTTTAAGATAGCTATGGAGAATGATAGGTCTGGCCCAAAAGTTAAAATTCAAAATTGGGGAAAGGCCAAGAGACAGGAACTTTCAGAAGTTGATTGGGAGAGTCTGTTGGCAGGCAAAGGGACGTCTGGTAAGTGGGAGGCTTTCAAAATTGTGTTAACCAGGGTTCAGGATAAGCACATTTCTTATAAAGTGAAGGGCAGGGCTTGTAGAAGTAGGCAACCTTGGATGACTCGGGAGATTGAGGCCCTCGTCAAAAAGAAGAAGGAGGCATATGACATGCATAGGCAGCTGGGATCAAGTGAAACCCTTGAAGAGTATAGAGATTGCCGGAGTAGAGTTAAGAGAGAAATCAGGAGGGCAAAAAGGGGACATGAAATTGCTTTGGCAGATAAGGCAAAGGAGAATCCAAAGAGCTTCTACAAATACATAAAGGGCAAAAGAGTAACTAGGGAGAGAGTAGGGCCTCTTAAGGATCAACAAGGTCATCTATGAACGGAACCACAAGAGCTGGGTGAGATCCTGAATGAATATTTCACATCGGTATTTACAGTTGAGAAAGGCATGGATGTTAGGGAACTTGGGGAAATAAAGAGTGATGTCTTGAGGAGTGTACATATTACAGAGAGGGAGGTGCTGGAAGTCTTAACGCGCATCAAGGTAGATAAATCTCCGGGACCTGATGAAATGTATCCCAGGACGTTATGGGAGGTTAGGGAGGAAATTGCGGGTCCCCTAGCAGAGGTATTTGAATCATCGACAGCTACAGGTGAGGTGCCTTAAGATTGGAGGGTAGCAAATGTTGTGCCTTTGTTTATGAAGGGCGGCAGGGAAAAGCCTGGGAACTGCAGACCGGTGAGCCTGACATCTGTAGTGGGTAAGTTGTTCGAGGGTATTCTGAGAGACAGGATCTACAGGCATTTGGAGAGGCAGGGACTGATGAGGAACAGTCAGCATGGTTTTGTGAGAGGAAAATCATGTCTCACGAATTTGATTGAGTTTTTTGAAGGGGTAACCAAGAAGATAGATGAGGGCTGTGCAGTAGACGTGGTCTACATGGGCTTCAGCAAAGCCTTTGACAAGGTACTGCATGGTAGTTGTTACATAAGGTTAAATCTCATGGGATCCAAGGTGAGGTAGCCAATTGGATACAAAATTGGCTTGACGACAGAAGACAGAGGGTGGTTGTACAGGGTTGTTTTTCAAACTGGAGGCCTGTGTCCAGCGGTGTGCCTCAGGGATCGGTGCTGGGTCCGCTGTTATTTGTTATTTATATTAATGATTTGGATGAGAATTTAGGAGGCATGGTTAGTAAGTTTGCAGATGACACCAAGATTGGTGGCATTGTGGACAGTGAAGAAGGTTATCTCGGATTGCAACGGGACCTTGATAAATTTGGCCAGTGGGCCGATGAATGTCGGATGGAGTTTAATTTAGATAAATGTGAGGTGATGCATTTTGGTAGATCGAATCGGGCCAGGACCTACTCCGTTAATGGTAGGGCGTTGGGGAGAGTTATAGAACAAAGAGATCTCGGAGTACAGGTTCATAGCTCCTTGAAAGTGGAGTCACAGGTGGATAGGGTGGTGAAGAACGCATTCGGCATGCTTGGTTTCATTGGTCAGAACATTGAATACAGGAGTTGGAATGTCTTGTTGAAGTTGTACAGGACATTAGTAAGGCCACACTTTGAATACTGTGTACAGTTCTGGTCACCCTATTATAGAAAGGATATTATTAAACTAGAAAGAGTGCAGAAAAGATTTACTAGGATGCGACCGGGACTTGATGGTTTGACATTTTGGGAGAGGTTAGATTGACTGGGAATTTTTTCCCTAGAGAGTAGGAGGTTAAGGGGTGATCTTATGGAAGTCTATAAAATAATGAGGAGCATAGATAAGGTAGATAGTCAAAATCTTTTCCCAAATGTAGGGAAGTCGATAACGAGGGGACATAGATTTAAGGTGAGAGGGGAGAGATGCAAAAGGGTCCAGAGGGGCAATTTTTTCACTCAAAGGGTGGTGATTGTCTGGAACGAGCTGCCAGAGGCAGTAGTAGAGGCGGGTACAATTTTGTCTTTTAAAATGCATTTGGACAGTTACATGGGTAAGATGGGTATGGAGGGATATGGGCCAAGTGCAGGCAATTGGGACTAGCTTAGTGGTATAAACTGGGCGACATGGACATGTTGGGCCGAAGGGCCTGTTTCCATGTTGTAACTTCTATGATTCTATGATTCTATGATTCTATTTAAAGAGCCGGCACAAGCACGACGTGCCGAATTGCTTCCTCCTGCGATGTACCTACAATGATACAAGAGCTCCTTATCCCTTAATCCCTTTGTTCGCGAAAATCTATCGATCTCAGATTTAAAATTACGAATTGAGATGGTTTTTGCTGCTTTTTGTGCGAGAGTTCAACCTTTCTACCAACCTTTGCGTGAAGAAGTGTTTCCTAACTTCTCTCCTGAATGGCCTGGCTCTGATTATAAGGTTAAGTCCCCTTGTTCTAGATTCCCCATCAGTGGAAAAAAATTCTCTCTATCTACCCTTTCAATTCCTTTCATAATCTTAAAACCAACAATCAAATCACCCCTTAACCTTCTATATTCCAGGGAATACAAGCTGAGTTTATGTAATCTCTCCTCATGATCTAACCCTTGGAGACCTGGTATCATTCTGGTGAAACTGCACTGCACTCCTTCCAAGGCCAATATATCCTTTCTAATGTTCTAGCCATTTAGTACATAAGAACATAAAAAATTGGAGCAGGTGTAGGCCATACGGCCCCTCGATCCTGTTCGCCATTCAATAAGATCATGGCTGATCTTCAACCTCAAATCTACTTTCCTGCGCGATCCCCATACCTCCTGATACCCCTAGAGTGCTAAAATCTATCTATCTCAGCCTTGAACATATTCAACGACTCAGCATCCACAGAGCTCTGGAGTAGAGAATTCCAAAGATTCACAACCCTCTGTGTGAAGAGATTCCTCCTCATCTCAGTCTTAAATGGCCGACCCCGTATCCTGCGACTATACTCCCTGGTTCTCGTCACTCCTGCCATGGGAAACAGCCTCTCAGCATCTACCCCCTTAAGCCTTCTCAGAATCTTGTATGTTTCAATGAGATCACCTCTCATTCTTTTCAACTCCAGACAGTATAGGCCCATTCGACTCAATTTCTCCTCACTGGCCAACCCTTTCTTCCCAGGAATCAATCTAGCGAACCTTCGTTGCACTGCCTCTAAGGCAAGTATATCCTTCCTTAGATAAGGAGACCAGAACTGTACACAGTACTGCAGGTGAGGGCTCACCAAAGCCCTGTACAATTGTAGTAAGAGTTCCTTACTTTTGTACTCCAACTCCCTTGCCATAAAGGCCAACATGCAATTTGCCTTCCTTTTGCTTGCTGTACCAGTATGCTAACATTTTGTGTTTCCGGTACGAGGACATCCAAATCTCCCTGAACACCAATATTTAACAATTTCTCACTATTTAAAAAAATATTCTGTTCGTCTACTTTTCCTAACAAAGTGAATAACCTCACATTTCCCCACATTGTACTCCATATGCCACCTTCTTGTCCACTCACCTAACCTGTCCATATCCTTTGCAGACTCATTGGGTTCTCCTCACAGCTTAGTTTCCCACTAGTCCCCCTTTATCTATACTGCTAGTTACATCTTCAAGGAACTCTAATAAATTTGTTAAACACGATTTCCCTTTCATAAAACCATGTTGACGCTGCCTAATCATATTATAATTTTCTAAGTGCCTTGTTACCACTTCCTTAATAATGGAGTTCGGCAATTTCCCGACGACTGGTGTCAGGCTAACTGGCCTGTAGTTCCCTGTTTTCTCTCTCCCTCCTTTTGTTGAACAGCGGTGTTACATTTGCTACCTTCCAATCTGGGACATTTCTGGGATCTAGAGAATTTTGGAAGATCATAACCAATGTATCTGTGCCTCTGCAGCCACCTCTTTTAGAACACTAGGATATAGGCCACCAGGTCAAGGGGCTATAAAGATGGATATAAAGGCTAACATTATTTTAGCCTTCGTGGTTATTTTTGTACCAGCCAACTGTTTTTTAGTGATCTGTGTACAGGGGCCAATAAATCTCATTGGGCCTCCACTGTTCCTATCATTTCAACATTTAAAAAATGGTCCAAAATAGATGACCACACACTTACCTATGTTGAATTCCATCTGCCATAGTTTTGCCTACATTTGGAGGACCCTGAGATCAGGCAGAAATCTCCCCTGAAATGTAATGGACCGACACTATAGAGTTAGAGGGAGGCCCTGGAATCGGGCAGAAATATCCCCAGAAATGTAATGGACAGACAGTATAGAGTTAGAGGGAGACCCTGGGATCAGGCAGAAATTTCCCCTGAAATGTAACGGACCGACACTATAGAGTTAGAGGGAGGCCCTGTAATCAGGCAGAAATATCCCCAGAAAAGTAATGGACAGACAGTATAGAGTTAGAGGGAGACCCTGGGATCAGGCAGAAATCTCCCCTGAAATGTAATGGACAGACACTGTAGAGTGGGAGGGGGCCCTGGGATCAGGCAGAAATCTCACCTGAAATGTAATGGACAGACAGTATAGAGTTAGAGGGAGGCCCTGGGATCAGACAGAAATCTCACCTGAAATGTAATGGACAGACACTATAGAGTTGGAGGGGGCCCTGGGATCAGACAGAAATCTCACCTGAAATGCAATGGACAGACACTGTAGAGTGGGAGGGGGACCTGGGATCAGACAGAAATCTCACCTGAAATGTAATGGAAAGACACTATAGAGTTGGAGGGGGCCCTGGGATCAGACAGAAATCTCACCTGAAATGTAATGGAAAAACACTATAGAGTTGGAGGGGGCCCTGGGATCAGACAGAAATCTCACCTGAAATGTAATGGATATTGCAAGTGGAAAGAGATGATTCTTCTCCAGCTA
Organism: Heptranchias perlo; assembly: GCF_035084215.1. Taxonomy (NCBI): domain Eukaryota; kingdom Metazoa; phylum Chordata; class Chondrichthyes; order Hexanchiformes; family Hexanchidae; genus Heptranchias; species Heptranchias perlo. Next base: position 13,642 of record NW_027139761.1, on the reverse strand, counting down.
GAATTGCAGTTTGGGCATGAGAGGGAACCTGTCTGCTGGCAACAAAGCAAAAAGAAAACTGTTCAATCTTTTAATGTAATCGCTTAATATCATCCTTTAATCCTTGATATAAAGATCATATTAAATGTGGATAACTCATTAGTTAGTCTCAGAGAAAGTTCTTCATTTATAACAATAATTTTTTTACAGTTTAAACCTAGTGTGTTTCCCTTTCAATATCCTGATTATAACCAGTGTATTAACTGAGACAGCATGTGGTTTACAGCGTTTAATGTCAGTCACAGACTGCAAAGTATTTAACCAAATGTTCAACAAGCCATGAAATACACAGACAGAAACAGACTTGAACCATTCACACCTATTCTGCACTGGCCTTCAGATCATGTTTGAACATAACCGCGATATTCATATGAAAAAGCTGCTTAAAGTTTTTCTTTCTACCCTCGATGACCAAAACTCCCCAAAAAGGGCCAGTTTCAAAGTACGCACATAAACATTTCTAACAATTGTGCGGCTATTGATAATATTGTGAGTTTGGACTGGTATTTGTGTGTCTGATTATTGTACAATTCAGTGGATTCTCCAGAATCCCAAATCCATGCTTTATGAGTGAATCAAAGCGAGGAGAGTGGAGAATTTCTCAGTGAAGTCCCAAAGCGATACTCAAAAAAATGCTTTCCATTTTACAGAGAACAACCGCTCTAACAGGGGACCTTTAGCAAACTTATGGGTGAGATGACCTTTGATCTCAATGTCATCTGAAGCTCAGACTGTTTGTTTTTGGTGCTCAGGTCACCGTGTGTCTGTTCTCCAAGCATTTAGTTCTTGTTAGATTGTGAGTGACCGTTCAGTCCAGCGATAAAATCTCCTTTACTCTCTAGTCTTTTCTGCATCGGTTCAATTAAGCTCCAACGACAATTTCAACGACATCTCTTCACTCAATACTTGGACCAGTTTCCGTTGTTTATAATTTTACTGTCAATAGAAGTTCGGGCCACAAATCGTGTCACCCTTTAGAGAGCGGGTGTCCAATGAATGCTCTTTGTAGCTTCCTCTCGAGGCTTATCTCACCTTTGTGATGTTGAACACCTGCTCTGATGTTTCATCTTCCATTCACTGAGGCAGAATGATACTGGACTTCGACATGTATTTAAATATTTCAAATATATTGTGTTTAGAAATGAAAGGGAAGGTGTTCATCAGAAATAACATAATGGCCGTCGCAGGAGAGGATATAACTAACAAAGAGTTAAAACACAATCCATAGGATTAAGTTGAAGGATAGGAATGGATCAGTCACACTATTGGTGATATACTCAAGCCCACCAAATAGTGGCAAGGAAGTGGAGAGAGAAATATGTCGGCATATATATGAAATGAGTAAATAACACAGAATCGGAATCATTAGCGATTTCAACTACCCCCAAATAAAGTGGCAGGAAGAGGGAGTGAAAGGGGAGAAGGGGAATGAACTTTTTAACAGTGTGTACAAGACTCCTTTCTGAACAATGCATAGGAACCCCAACAAGGGGAGAAGCACTGGGAGACCTAATAATGGGGAATGAGCTGGAGCAGATAAGAGGAGTCAAGTGTGGGAGAACCGTCACCACACGGACTGCAGCGGTTCAAGAAGGCGGCTCACCACCACCTTCTCAAGGGCAATTAGGGATGGGCAATAAATGCTGGCCTCGCCAGCGACGCCCACATACCGTGAACGAATAAAAAAAAAGTGTGAGAGAAGATCACTGTGGTTAGTGATTACAGTATAAGGAGGTTTAAGATAATGATTGAGAGACATAAAAGTGTGGGGGTGGGGGCAATTATGAGGGACGAGGATCTAAGAAACGTAAACTGGAGAAACATATTGACAGAAAAATAGATAGAACATCATTGGGCAACATTTAAAGGAGAGAGCAATAGAATCCAGGAAAAATACATTACACGAGATTGAGTACAATGGGCTCATACTCTCTGGAGTTTAGAAGAATGAGAGGTGACCACATTGAAACATGCAAGATAACGAGGGGGCTGGACAGGGTTGATGCCGTCAGATTGTTTCCCCTGGCGAGGGAGTATAGAATTAGAGGGCATTATCGCAGGATAAGGGGTTTGCCATTCAAGACAGATGAGGAGGAATTTCTTCACGCAGAGGGTTGTAATCTTTGGGATTCTCGACCCCAAAAGGCTGTGGATGCTGAATCGTTGAGTATATTCAAGGCTGAGATAGATGGATTTTTAGATTCTAGGGGAATCAAGAGATATGGGGGTCGGGCAGGAAAGTAGGTTTGTGGTCAATGATCAGCCATGATCTTATTGAATGGCTGATCAGGCTCGTGGGGCTATAAGGCCTGCTCCTGCTCCTAATTCTTATGTTCTTATGTTTTTATGATGAAATAAGAACAATCGAGTGAACAAATGAGATATCATGGATAAATAAAGAGGTGAGGATGAAATTGAATCTGAAGAAAAAGGCATTCACACAATAAAATGAAGGAGAGAATCACAAAAGTGAATATGATGAGATTAGGGAAGAGATAAAATAGGCTTGAGCATAGAGTTGGGAAAGGCAGAGAGTGAATTTCTAACAGACTGAAATGCTAACAGGATGAGGACTTTCAACTGGGAGTTAGGTGAGTGTGGGAATTTAGTGAGTATGGGAATTAAGTACAGAGGGGGAAGTAGGTGCTCAGTGATTTAAACAAAAGTACTGTAGACTAAGACTGAGTGGAGCACAAAGGGAGCTGCACGAGGAATCTAAACAAGACAAGGAGGAGCGCCGAGTGCAAGTCAGTATTTAGTTCATTGGGTGGTGTTTTTCACTGGTTCGTGTTTTAGTGACAGATAAACAGTTAATTGCCTTAAAGCTAAACAAAGTTTAAATGACAGTAGCTAACATGGCGGGACAACTGGGGCCCGTCGCATGCACATCCTGTGCCATGTGGGTAGTCCAGAACATTTAGTGTATCCTGGAGAACCACATGTGCAGGAAGTGCCGACAACTGCTCGAACTCGAGCTCACAGTTTCTGAGCTGGAGGAGAGACTGGTGTCAATAGAGTGCATACGGGAAGCAGAGAATTATGTGGATAGCCGTTTCAGGAGGTGGTCACCCCGCAGCTACAGAGAGTTCAGGCGTAGAGGGAGTGGGTGATTACCAGACAAACTAGGAGGAACAGGCTGGCAATGCAGGAGTCCCCTGAGAGTGTGACACTCACAAGCGGTATTGAGTGTTGAATACCAGTGAGGGTGTTGACACCTCGGGGGAGTGCAGTCAGGATCAAATCCACGGCACCATGGAGGACTCGGCTGCACAGGGGGGCAAAAGAAATGCAGTTGTTACAGGGGATTTGATTGTCAGGGGATAGACAGGCGTTTCTGCAACCGCCGACCTAAGTCTCACTTGGTGTGTTGCCTCACTGGTGCCAGGGTGCAGCACATCTTGAGCGGGAAAGGGGAACAGCCAGACTTCGTCGTCCATGTGGGAACCAATGACATAGGAAGGAAAGGTCGAGGTCCTCCATTCAGAGTTTCAGGAGCTAGGACGGAAGTTAAAAAGCAGGATCTCAAACGTAGTAATCTCTGGATTACACTCAGTGCCATGTGCTCGTGAGTACAGGAATGGTAGAATAAGACAGGTTAACGCGTGGCTGGAGAAATGGTGCAGGAGGGAGGGCTTCAGATACCGGGGGCATTGGGGCCAGTTCTGGGGCAGGAGGGTCTGTTCAAGATGGACAGGTTGCACTTTAACAGAGCTGGGACCAATGTCCTCATGGGGAGATTAACCAATGCTGTGTGAGAGGGTTTCAACTAATTTGGCTGGGGAATGAGCACCAGGATGAAACATTAGAGAGGATAAAAAAGGTGCGCAGAGGATTGGGAGGGACAAATAGCACTAGAATAACGAATGGTTCAGAAAGAGGAGGGAACAAATAGGTGGTAAATGCGAGTCAGTCTGCGATTGGAGTGCATGTGTGTAAATCCAAGTAATGTGGTAAATAAGGTTGATGAGCTGGAGGCCACATGGGATTATGATAGAGTGGCAATAACGGAGACATGGCTTAAAGAAGGGGAGGATTGTGAACTTAATATTCCGGGCTACAATGTATTCCGGAATGATAGGGAAGGAAAGAAAGAACGGGGCATGGCAGTATTGAGCAAAGGAACTATTATAGCACTGAAAAGGATTGATGTAGTTGAGGGGTCAAAGACAAAATCTGGTTAGAATTAAGGAACAATGGAGGATCTATGTTAATGGGGGACTTCAATTATCCCAATATAGAATGGGACAGTGAGAGTGTAAAGGGCAAAGAGGGAGAAGAATTCCTGAAATGTGTTCAAGAAAACTTTCTGGAATAGTTTGTTTCCGGCCCAACCAGGAGGGAAACAGTGCTGGATCTAGTTCTGAGGAAAGTAGTGGGGCAGGTGGAGCATGTTTCAGTGGGGCAGCATTTGGGGAACAGTGATCATAATATCATTAGCTTTAGCATAGTTAAGGAAAAGGACAAAGAAAAATCAAATGTGAAAATGCTTAACTGGAGGAGGGCAAATTTCAGTGAGTGAGAAAGGGATCTTGCCCAGGTGGGTTGGAATCAAAAATTGGGAGGCAGAAGAATAATTGAACAATGGGAGGCCTTCAAGGAGGAATTGGCTCAGGTACAGAGTAGACAGGTCCTTACAAGGGGAAAGGAAGGGCTCCCTGGATGATGAAAGATAAAGAGATTATAACGAAACAGAAAAAGGAGGTTTACGATTAACTTAAGGTTCATTACACAGTAGAGTACCAGGTTGAATAAAGAAAGCACCGGGGAGACCTAAAAAAGGGAATAAGAGGAGCAAAGAGAGAGTAGGAGAATAGATTAGCGGCAAACATAAAAGGGAACCCAAAAGTATTTTATAAACATATGAAAAGTAAAAGGGTAGTTAAAGGAAGGGTGTTATCGATTAGTGATAAAAAAGGAGATCTTCTTGTGGAGGCAGCGAGCATGAATTGGCTGAGGTACTAAATTAATACTTCACATCTGTCTTCACGAGGGAAGAGGAGGCTGTCAATATATCAATAAAGGAGGAGGTAGTAATGATATTGGATAGGATAAAATAGATAAAGAGGAGGTACTTAAAAGAATGGCAATACTCAAAGTAAAAACGTCACCCGGTCCAGAAGGGATGCATCCTAAATTATTGAGGGAAGTAAGGGTGGAAATTGCGGGGGCTCTGGCCACAATCTTCCAATCCTCCTCAGATATGGGGATGATGCTGGAGGACTGGAGGATTGTAAATGATAAACCCCTGTTTAAAAAAGGGGAGAGGGATAAACCAGCAATTATAGGCCAGTCAGCCTAACGTCGATGGTGGGGAAACTTTGAGACACAATAATCCGGGACAAAATAAATTGGCACTTGGAAAAGTATGGGCTAATAAATGAAAATCAGCACGGATTTGTTAAAGGAAAATCATGTTTGAATAACTTGATTGAGTTATTTGATGAAGTAACGGAGAGGATTGATGAGAGTAGCAGGGCTGATGTTGAGTTTATGGACTTTCAAAAAGGATTTCATAAAATACCACATAATAGACCGGTAAGCAAAATTAAACCCCACGGGATTAAAGTGACATTGGCAGCGTTGATACAAAATTGTCTAGCGGACCCAAAGCAGAGAGTAGTGGTGAACGGTTGTTTTTCAGACTGGAGGGAAGTATACAGTCGTGTTCCCCAGAGGTCAGTATTAGGACTACTGCTCTTTTTGATATATATTAATGACCTGGACTTGGGCATCGAGGGCATAATTTCAAAGTTTGCAGATGACACTGAACTCGGAAATGTAGTAAACAATGTGGAAGATAGTTACAGACTTCAGGAGGACACAGACAGACTGGTGAATTAGCAGATAGCAGATGAAATTTAACGCAAAGAAGTGTGAAGTGATACATTTTGGTAGGAAGAATGAGGAGAGACAATCTAAACTAAATGGTATAATTGTAAAGGTGGTGCAGGAACAGAGAGACCTGGGGTTGCACATGCATAAATCTTTGAAAGTGGCAGGACAAGTTGAGAAGGCTACTAAAAATATATGGGAACCAGGGCTTTATTAATAAAGGCATACAAAACAAAAGCAGGGAAGTTATGCTGAACCATTACAAAACATTGGTTAGGCCTCAGCTGGAGTATTGTGTTCAATTCTGGGCACCGCACTTTAGGAAGGATTTGAAGGTCTTACAGATGGTACAGAATAGATGTACTAGAATGGTACCAGGGATGAGGGACTTCAGTTATGTGGAGAGACTGGAGAAGGTGGGGTTGTTCTCATTAGAGCAGAGAAGGTTACGGGAAGATTTGATAGAGGTGTTCAAAATCATGAATTGTTTTGACAGGGTAAATAAGGAGAAATTATTTCCAGTGGCAGACGGGTCGGTAACCAAAGGACACAGATTTGTGGTTGTTTATTGAACAGTTTTCTATTGGAGCTGACCCTGCTTTGACTATTATGACTGACTGTAATGATACTGCATTTACTCACTATACAGGGACTCACATTGTTTACTGAACAGTTTTGTATTGGAGCTGATCCGGCTCTCATTATGTGAGATGGTACATTTTGGCAGGAGGAATAAGGAGGCCACATACACCCTGGAATATAAGATTCTATAAGCGGCAGAGGAGCAAAGTGATCTAGGGGAACAGATTCGCAAATCATTAAAAGTAGTAATGCAGGTTAACAAGGCCATAAAATGGTAGCAAAGCACTGGGGTTCATTTCTCGACGAATCGAATTGAAAAGCAGAGAAGTTATGTTAAACTTATATAGAACCGTGTTTGGACTATACTTAAAGAGCACTGTGCAGCATGCTGGCCTCCATATCACAAACAAGATATAGAGGCACTAGAGACGGTGCAATAAAGATTCATGAGGGCGATACCAGAACTGAGAGTTGATATTTATCATGAAAGACTGAACAGGCTGGTGCTCTTTTCTCTTGCAATGAGAAGGCTGAGGGTTGAAATAACAAAGGTCTTTAAAATAATGTTGGGGTTCCATAGGGTAGACGTAGAGCAGATGTTTCCAATTGTGTTGAAATACAAAACTAGTAGGCATAAATATAAGATGGTCACTAATTAATCAAATAAGGAAATCAGGAGAAACTTATTTATTCAGAGAGTGGTGAGAATGTGGAACTCGCTGCCACATAGAGTGGTTGAGGCGAATAGCACAGATGCATTTAAGGGGAAGCTAGATTAGTACATGAGGGAGAAAGGGATAGAAGGATATGTTGATAGGATGAGATTAATTAGCCTGGGAGAAGTCTCGTGTGGAGCGTAAACACGGGCATAGATCAGTTGGGTCGAATGGATAGTACCTGTGCTGTAAATTACTGTAATTCAATGCAATTCTATGTAATTATCACTGACTGTAGCCATGCTGCATTTACCCACTGTATAGGGACCAACAACAATAATAATAACTTGCATTTAACATCGCTTTTAACGTAATAAAACGCCCCAAGACGCTTCACAGGAGCAATTTCCAAACAAAATTTGACACCGAACCAAATAAGCAGGTATCAGGACAGGAGGCCAAATGCTTGGTCAAAGAGGTAGGTTTAAAGGAGCGTCTTAGAGGACAAAGATGTGCAGAGGCGGAAAGGTTTAGGGAGGGGATCCCAGAGCTTGGGGCCTAGGCTGTTGAAGGCCAATGGTGGAGCGGTTAAAATTGGGGAAGCACAAGAGGCATTAATTGGAGGAGCGCAGAGATCTCGGAAGGTTGTCGGGCTGGAGGAGGTTTCAGAGATAGGGAGAGGCAAGGAAATGGAGAGATTGAAAACAAGTATGAGAATTTTAAAATCGAGGCGTTCCCGGACTGGGAGCCAATGTTGGTCAGCGAACACAGGGGTGATCGGAGAATGGGGCTTGGTGTGAGTTAGGATACAGGCAGCAGAGTTTTGGATGAGCACAAGTTTATAGAGTGTGGAGGATGGGAGACCGGCCATGAGAGCATTGGAATAGTCAAGTCTAGAGGTAACAAAGGCATGGATGAGAGTGTCAGCAGCAGATCATCTGAGGAAGTGGCTTTGACGGGCGAGATTACAAAGATGGAATTAGGTTTTGGGTTTGGAGTGGGGATGTGGTCGGATATGTGGACCCCAATGTTTATTGAAGAGTTTTGTTTTGGAGCTGACCCCGCTCTGACTATTTTCACTGACTGAATTAATGCTTCATCTCCCCACTGTACAGGAACTCCCATTGTTTAGTGAACGGTTTCGCATTGGAGCCGATCCTGCTCCGATGATTATCATTGAATGTAGTGATGCTTCATTTATCCACTGTACTGGGACCCCCAATTGTTTATCGCCCAGTTTTGCTGTATTTGCCCATTGAACAGTTTAACAGTCACAATCTATAAATGAGCTTGTAACTTTTGATGGCAACTTGCCAAAGATTAGAGGAAATGTGTTGTGATCCCTCAGTGAGACTCTCACAGAGAAGCAGAGCCGACGGACACCTTTGCTGGGAATCAGAAGTTGCACATTATCAACATCGATGAAATGTACGAGGGAAAGACAAGGTGTCTTCCCTGTAAACAAAAAGGGAAGTGATTTATAGAAGGTGATCACTTGGAATCGAGGAAGACTTTCCAGAACCCCAGTGTGTGAAAAGCCGCTCACAGTCTGCAGTGTCTCAGACCAGTCACTGTGTGTTTTGCTGTTCTGTTGAACTGACAGGAAGCACCTGGCGTTGTGTGGATTTCTGTGGTCGAGTTTTGCTGTCTGCTCACATGAAATATTGACAGAATGCTGCTGGAACTTTCACCCTGTGATTTGAACATAGGCGGCATAACATCCAGCAGGTCATGGAGTCATAGAGTATTAGAGTTATACAGCACGGATGGAGGCCCTTCGGCCCATCGTGTCCGCGCCGGCCATCAAGCGCTGTCTACTCCAATCTCATATTCCAGCATTTGGTCCGTAGCCTTGTATGCTATGGCATTTCAAGTGCTCATCCAAATGTTTCTTGAATGTTGTGAGGGTTCCTGCCTCCACAACCCTTTCAGGCAGAGGGAAGTATATCTCGGTAATATCATTAATTAACTGAAAACACATGACAGCTTAGTGTCTGCAAACAAACTTAACCCTTATCGCAAAGACTGAATCCCAGTACAAGAGGACGGTAATCTGTGTAAACTTTCCCAAATGTACAACAACAAATATCCATAGGTCCGGATAAGTAGAATATTTCTGTGTCGAAATCAATCAGGAAATTCAGGTAGAGCGGGAGCAGCAATTCTCCCCGTGGTCTTAAAGTGAAGGAGAAGAAACCAGAAGAAGTTTAGGCTGATTTCTGGATCAGTGTCCAGTCCCGGGTGATATTGATTATTACACATACTAACCAAGGGCTACAGTTGTTTCTCTCCCTGATATCCCAGTGCTGGGGGAGTGTCCAGTCTCGGGTGTTATTGATATTCATAAGGCTGTGGATGCTGCGGGATAATTGGAGCTTTCAAGGCGAAGATTGATAGATATATGTTCGGCAAAGGTATGAAGAGATATGGAGCAAAGGTGGGTAAAAGCAGTTGAGGTGCAGAAAAGCAACGATCTAGTTGAATGGCGAGACAGTCTCGAGAGACTCAACGGTCTCCTCCTGTTCCTAATGTTCCTCTGTTCCCATTCATCCTCCATCCCCCTTGCTGGTCACTTCAGAGTCATGGACTTCATGTACCCAAAGCAGAAATTTACAAGCTTTTCGTCCTCAAGGGCGACATAGCTACTTACCATTGAGCCTCCTGGGCCACATGTAAGTTTAAATCCCTGTTCCTGTTAATCTGCGTTAAGTCTCAAACCGTGAATCCGAACCATCCTGGTGTCTGATTGAGAGTTTATCCACCAACAGTGCCAAGAGCAGCCCTGTGCAAACCTCTAGATCCACAAAATTCAAGCTGGACAAATGCAAATGAGAAATGTAAGTGTAAAGAGGACCGAGTTGTCTGGGCTTTGAGGGCCCAATTGCCAGCGCGTGGTGAGGGTTGACATGTGTCCATGAGCTGCAGTTTGGACACTCATGTCCAACGGGATGGGACAGGCAGCTTACTTCCTGGCAACTTGACAGGTGGCACCCCACCAACCCCCCCACACCACGACCCCGTCCCCCTCCTCCACACCGTTTCCGGGACATTGACAAGTTGAAAAGGCCGTTAAAAAAACGCACACAGGATCCAGGGCTTTATCAATAGAGGTATGGAGTATAAAAGAAAATAACTTTTGGTAAACATTTATAAAACCCTAGTTAGGCCGCAGCTGGAGTATTGTGTTCAATTCTGGGCCCCACCATTTAGGAAGGATGTCACGGCCTTAGAGAGGGTACAGAAGAGATTTACCTGAATGGTACCAGGAATGAGGGACTTCAGTTATGTGGAGAGACTGGAGAAGCTTGGATTGTTCTCCATAGAGCAGAGAAGGTTAAGTGCAGATGTGTTAGAGGTGTTCAAAATCATGAACGGTTTTGATGGAGTAAATGAGGAGAAACTGTGGTAGAATGGTCGGTAAACAAAGGATACAGATTTAAGGTGATTGGCAAAAGAACCAGAGGCGAAATGAGGAAACCTATTTTAACACAACAAGTTGTTATGATCTGGAATGCACTGCCTGAAAGGGTGGTGGAAGCAGATTCAATAGTAACTTTCAAAAGGGAATTGGATAAATACTTGAATGGAAAACATTTACAGGGCTATGCGGAAAGAACAGGGGGAGCAGGACTTCCTTCAAAGAGCCGGGACAGGCACGATGGGCCATATGGCCTCCTTCTGTGCTGTACCTACTATGATATAATGATACACATATTAACCAAGGGCTGCAGTTGTTTCTCTCCCTGATATCCCAGTGTTGGTTAAGCGTTGAGACCCGGGTGATATCGACTGTCCTATAATGGAGAGTGATTGAAAGTATCAGAGAGAATATTCTGTGTCTTTACTGTTTAAATATAAATCCCCTTTCATACTGGCTGTATTTAATTATATTGTCTGATTGTGGGGAGTGTGTTTCCTACAATTTATGATTCATAAACTTTGTAAGAGAACCTGTTCCCTTTATACGAACCGCATTTTATTCTGTTGTATGATAGTGGGGATATAGTTATTACAGTTAATGATACAGAAACTATCAGAGAGAATATTCTGAATATTTAGTGATGAAGAAAACTGTATTTGATTCGAGGGTGTGCTGGGGGGAATTGTTTTCACCGCGATCTCTCTCTCTCTCTCCCCCTCTCACTCTCTCTCTCATCGTTTGTTTGTATTCCAGGTAAAAGTCAACGTGAAATCCAGGATGTGATGTCCCGATACGTGTCACAGACTGGCGGGAAATGTTCTGTGTTAATTCTGAGAGAATGTCCATTAACTTATCCATCAGTGTGAACATGCTGAATGTGCTTTTCATCACGATATAAACATCACTTTATTTTAATCGATCACCATGTTACGTTGTGTTGAAATAACTGGATTTGGTTTTTCTCCATATTCTGTCTGAAAGTGTCTGTGTTCTGATTAATTGACAAATGTAAAACAGAAACAATGTATTTCTGATCATTGCTCAGTTTATGTTAATACTGTATATACGCTGTTCTGCATCGATGGACCAACTTTGTAATAGAGAACCTGTGTTTATTAACAATGTGTTTACAGGAACTTCATTATTTGATCGCTTCACTTTTTCATATCTCATCATTAAACGAGGTTTAGAACCCGCAGGGGGTCCAATGAATGGTCTGTCTGTTTTCTCCCCCTTTGTTGTACCTGGTCCCTCCAGAGCCACAGAAGCTGAAACAATAGTTAACTTCCCACCTTATGCTCGATGTGCAGAGACTGCTGCAGTCTCATAATGTAAGTGGTGATGTACAGCGTAAATATTTTTCAATAATAAAATAAAATAAGTTTGTTCACTCTTTTAGTTGGAATGTGTGCCTTTATTGGTGTAATTCTGTTTAAGGTGTTCAAGTTATTAACATAGTATCGTAGTCTCACGGAATGGGACAGCACAGACAGAGGGCATTTGGCCGATCATGCCAATAAAAGAGCTATCCAATTAGTTCCACACCACTGCAGTTTCCCCATAGTCCTGTAAATGTTTTCCCTTCAAGTATTTATACAATTCCCTGTTGAAAGTTACTCTTGAATCTGCTTCCACCACTCTTTCAGGCAGCATATTTCCGATAATAACAAATTGCTGCGTAAAAAAATGTTTCCTCGTATTTCTCTGGTTGTTTTGCGAATCACCTTAAATCTGTGTCCTCTGGTTACCGACCCTTCTGCCACTGGAAACAATTTCTCCTTATTTAAGGACAGCATTAGATCCAAAGAGGAGCAATGTAAAGTTGCCATAAAAAGTAGCAAGCCTGAGCATTGGGAGCAGTTTAGAATTCAGCAACAAATGACCAAGAGATTGATTAAGAGGGGAAAAATAAATTACGCGAGTAATCTTGCAAGGAACATAAAAGCGGACTGTAGAAGCTGCTACAAGTATCTAAAGAGAAAAAGATTCATGAAGACAAGTGTAGGCCCCTTACAGTCAGAAATGGGAGAATTTATAATGGGGAACAAGGAAATGGCAGAGCAATTAAACAAAATCTGTCTTCACGGAAGAGGACACAAATAACTTCCCAGAAATGCTAAGGAACCAAGGGTTCAGTGAAAAGGAAGAATTAAAGGAAATTAGTATTAGTAAAAAAAATAGTGCTGGAGAAATTCATGTGACTGAAAGCCGATAAATCCCCAGCGCCTGATATTCTGCATCCCAGAATATTAAAGAGGAAATGATGGATGCATTGGTTGTCATCTTCCAAAATTCTATAGATTGTAAACAGTTCCTGCAGATTGGAGGGTGGCAAATGTAACTGCACTATTAAAAAAGGAGGGAGAGAAAACAGGGAACGACAGACCGGTTCGCCTAACATCCGTAGTGGGGAAAATGCTTGAGTCCATTATAAAGGATATGATAACAGGACACTTAAAAATATTAACGGGATTAGACAAAGTCAACACGGATTTATAAAAGGGAAATCGTGTTGGACAAACCTACTGGAGTTTTCTGAGGATATAAATGTTAGAATAGATTACGGAGGATCAGTGGATGTGGTGCATTTGGATCGTCAGAAGACCTTTGATAAAGTCCGACGTAAGACGTTAGTGTGCAATATTAAAACACATGGGATTGGAGGTAATATACTGGCATGGATTGAAAATTGGTTGACAGACAGGAAATATAGTGTAGGAGTGATTGGATCTTTTTCGGGGTGGCAGGCGGTGACTAGTGGGGTACCGCTGGGATCAGTGCTTGGCCCGAGCTATTCACAATATATATCAATGATTTGTATGAGGGAATCAAATGTTGTATTTCCAAGTTTGCTGACGACACAAAACTAGGTGGGATCGTGAGTAGTGAGGAGGATGCAAAGAGGTTTCAAGGCGATTTAGATAAGTTGTGTGAGTGGGAAAATACATGGCAGATGCAGTATAACGTGGATAAATGTGAAGTTATCTACTTCGGAAGGAAAAACAGAATGGTAGGTTATTATTTAAATGGTGATAGATTGGGAAATGTTGATCTACAAAGGGACCTGTGTGTTCTTGTACACCAGTCACTGAAAGAAAACATGCAGGTGCAG